>NC_092508.1:82080818-82767068 GCF_047511675.1 Marmota flaviventris
CTGAATCTAGTTCACAGTTCTGAATTCCTGCTTAATAAAAAAGTAAAAAAATATATTAATAAAAGTAATATCTGCCTATTTTAAAGACCTTTCAATAATTACTAAAGTTGTTTTAGATTACTATCTTGTCTAGATATCATAAACAAAAAGCAGCAAGGACAAAATAAACACAACTTTTTACTTAATATTACAAACTACAATTAACCTATGACAATGGTATTAAAGTAAACTGAAGAATGGCAAATAAAGTTAAACCATTCACTTTTAAACCCACCGTGAATAAAAACCCAATACATCCTTGTCTATATTCCTTGTGAATTTACATGTCACCTTTGCCCAGAGGTCTTGCTGATCTTTCCTATATTGTTTCAATTTTAGTACTTGTGCCTTATGTTTTAAATAAATGTCCTGAAAAGAATTCTGTAACTTTTGTTAGCCTATCTTGAATGCCATTCCACCATTTCTTCTACACAGAAATGTTTATATCCATCATTCTCTTAAAAAGAAACTTTAATAATTATTGGGGCTGTTCTCAATCTTTATTTGAAAACATTTAAACGAAGCAAAAAAAGTCATATTTCTAGACCACTGAAAGAAACTAAAATAAGACTCAAAGAAGTTCAAGTGATAATGTACTTTATTCAAAGTCAAAAACTACTTTGGAATGCTAGAAACTAAGTAAGGCCATGGCTGGCCAATTTTTTTAGTTCAGGTCTGCCCTCAGAATGGAAGCCTGAGATAAAGATATATGTTAGAGAAAACAAAATAATTTTGAAACACAGACAGCAGCTTTAAATAATAATACTCTTTTTTTTTTCATACTCAAGGATGCATGTGTGTGCTGAGGAAATGGGAAAGGGACAGGAGCAAAAGACAGAAGCCGACAAAAATGAAGTTGAAAGAACAACTGTATCCATCAGAATTGTTCTCAGTTAAGCAGCTGGCTAGAGGATGCGTCAAGGGTCAACAATTCTAATCCACAGTCTTTACTAAATCTGAAAACCAATTCCTGGTGGAATTCACACACCGTCTTCCCATTTATCACTTACATCCATCCACCTGCTCCAGTTTCCAGTGAAGAACACTTTTACTTTTTAAAGACAAATTAAGAAGCGGGAACAATTGCAATAAAAGCCCACAGGAACTTACATACCTACAGGTATTTAAAACCTTGTAAGTCTGATAAAGACAAGGACAGTGATAGGCTAATGAGAATTATATACTTAAATGCCAGTCTAAGAGCTCAGTCTTTAATATTATAATTTTTTAAACACACATAAGAAATTTATGGTATATACCTAGCTGAGGAAAGGAAAAACAATGATATAAACAAATAAAATGAGTTTTATCAAACCAATTTCTTATAAGGTATGACCTACAGATAGTGGGTTTGTCCCTTCATTTGACATCTCTATAAATATCATCTTGAGTTCCCGTGGAAAATACACATGAACACACATGGCGTTGTGATGGCCAACGTTTAAATGTTCAAGCCAAAATTATATTATCTCCAACTTACATTAAAGTCAGTACCTATAATCTGTGTCTCTGGAGGCATCAAGAAACAAGAGCAATGTTTCTCAATGTGTGGACCCTACACAACCTTCATAAAAATATTCAGCCAAAAAGTTGAATTCTGAGCCCATTCCAGATCCACAAATCCAATTCTCTAATATAATGCTGTTTAGCTAAGGCTCTACATATTTAATAAGTTACTTTTTTCATAACCAGAGAGAAATAAAAAGGGGTTCTATTAACTATGTATAGGAATTAAATAAGAAAATTTATAAGTATGAAACACTGTAACTAGATGCTCAATAACAGCCTGTACTCTCTGAAAATGGAGAAAATAGAGGATATTTTATCTCCAAAAAGTACAGTCATGATGGAGTGGCTTTTTGTTCTGTGTTGGTGTTTTTGTTTATTTGTTGAGGGCAGAAGAGGTTAATTGA
Organism: Marmota flaviventris; assembly: GCF_047511675.1. Taxonomy (NCBI): domain Eukaryota; kingdom Metazoa; phylum Chordata; class Mammalia; order Rodentia; family Sciuridae; genus Marmota; species Marmota flaviventris. The sequence goes on from NC_092508.1 coordinate 82,082,771, forward strand.
TAGAGAAGGGTTATTAAACATAGATTATAAATAATCCTAAATCTGGATAACCTCCTTTAAACAATTAAGAGTCACAAACAGCTGGGCTCAGTGTCAAATGCCTGTAATCCCAGTGGCTCCAGAGGCTGAAGCAGGAAGATCATGAGTTCAAACCCAGCCTCAGCAATGTAGCGAGGCCCTAAGCAACTCAGTAAGACCCTATCTCTAATAAAAATATAAAACAGGGCTAGGAGTATTGCTTGGTGATTAAGCACCCCTGGGTTCAATCCCTGGTACAAAAAAAAAAAACCTCAGAACCCCCTGAAGATACCAAAATCCAGAGATTCTCAACTCCCTTATTTAAAGTGATATAGTATTTTCATATAACCAACACATATTCTCCTGCATACTTTAAATCACCTCTAGGTTACTTAACATACCTAATACAATGCAAATGCCATTTAAATAGTCCTTATACTGGATTGTTTAGGAAATGACAAAGGGAAAAAGTCTGCAAATGTTTAGTACAGAAGCAATTAAAAAAAAAAAAACATACATTTCAATCTGTGTTTGGTTAAATCCACAGAGGCAAAACCCATGGATAGAGAGGGAGACTGTATTCATCTAAATTGAATATCTATAATTCTACTTAGCTTCTATGCAACTAATAAAACCAAAAAAAATTAAAAAGGGGATAGGGATATTTAAAAACACATAATTTTGTGGACTGCAATCATGCACCAAAAGCTATTTAATAAGAACTAAGATTCACCAAAACTCAACTAGTACAGAAACCATTATTAATAAGTCACTACCACTTAGATTTTAATCTACAGAAGTCTAAATTTAAATATCTTTTCACTTAATCCTATTTTTACAAACTTAAAAATCTTAGTTGATCCTTACAACAATCCTACAGTGTTAACAGAAATAGATACCATCATTCCTACACAACTCCTAATCCAATAATAATATGAGTAGCTGCTTGCTTGAACCAAACCAGATCTTAAGAGCCATCCTTTCCAGTGGTTCTCCAAATGCATATGACTGATGTACAACAGCTACAGTTGAGTGTGAAATAAAACATTCTTGGCGCTACCATTAGTTTGATTCAGTAGGTCAAACATGTAGCCTAAGAATCTGCATTTTTATCTACTACTCAAAAGTAATTCTAATAATGAAAGGTCCTCAAATCACAGTTTGAAAAACAATCCCAGCTATGTCCTAGAGAGATAAGGTGATTAGGTCCACATACTCAATCCCAGACTTCTCATTTTTATTATCAACACAACTCACAAAATGAGATTTAGAAAGTACTTTCTTCATCTAATATAATTTATGTGTAAAATAATGTTCATCAACTACTGATCAAGAGGTTTAACCAAATCTTGAAAACTGTTCCCCCCTTAAATAAAGTGTTTATTACTCCATTCAACAGAGAAAAAATTGCAAGAGAAACACTCAAGTACAACGGTACTTCCTGAGTAACAATGACATGGTTTCCTTGGATCTTGTTGAGATACTCAATGATCATACCAATATACTGGAGGACAAAGGTTTCTTGTAGGAAAAATATATAATGTGATCTGAAAGGTGCTACAGAAAATCAGAGGAAATTATGAAACAAAACGATTATCCTAACTACTCAAACAGGTTTTTTTCCCTGTAGATGGGGGCCTTCCTCTTCGTAAAAACTGCTTTAAGGGGAGAGACAGTGTGAACATACATTCCAAAAATACATAATAGTCACTCTTTTCTCCCCTCTGATGTCCCCAACTAAAAATAATAACAGGAAATCTGTCATACTAGTCAAGGTCACTACATGCAGATTCTGTATTTAATTCATACAATTCTATGAAGTAGATATTATTTCTGCCCCTTTTTTTGGATGAAGAAATTGAGGCTTGGGTGGTTGTAACTTGCCAATGAAAACAAAGTTAAGTGGTCCAGTCAGGTCTTAACTACATTTATATTCTATGGCCAATGACTCTACACAAGGCCCTCTTAGTCACTGCCTGAGCAATAAATTTTGACACCATATTCTGCATGAGCTTTCATTTGCTCTTAGGTCACCAAGAACTTTGTCCGGTTTTTACTCCATAAAAATCAATCATTTACCTCAGACTCTTCCTCTCTACTGTATTAGTGTAAATCATCCTCTCTGCCTCCTTGCTACCCACATTATGCCTCTGCAATGAATTTTATCTGCTGATCTCAATAGTTTCTCTGGGGTGTCATTATGAATGACTACCTTTCTCCTTCAAACTTTGTAATGACGACACAGCCTTAGTAGGAAAAGCCCTTAGTAGGAAAAGATGTTTTTCTTAAAATGATAATCAGTTACTCTGGTCATCTTAAAATAAACTGGTAATTGTCAAGTTCTGCCATTTTCTATTTTCCTGACACCTTTTGAATTTCTACTATTCTTAACTTCCAGACAATTTCATCATCATCTACCAAAACTCTGTTTCATACCAATTTTTTATTCTCTCCCAAAACAATATGCATACAAAACAATTTCATACAAAATTCCCTTCATGAGGTAGGTCCTAAGAGTTTCATGTGTGTTCATCTTTGGCCTTCATCAATTTTCTGATTACCATAGTTTCACCTCACCACATGCTCTAGACTTGAGCAATCTAATACAATGGCCACTAGCCATATGGAGTTATCACACATTAGAAATGTGCCTAATCTGGACTGAAATGTGTTTAAATGTAAAACACATGCTGGATTTCAAAGACTTGGTACAAAAAAATTCTCATTAATAATTTTCATACTGATTACAGGTTCAAATATTTTGATGTAGCTACTAGAAATCTAAAATTTCCTTCTGTGGCTCACACTTGTGGCTTGCACTATATTTTTTGTGCAGCACTTTTCTAGACATTGCAAGCTTGGCAATCCATCAATATAATACATATAGCAATATAAGGCCTTCTTAGAATACACCCACTCTTATTATATGTTCAATCATCTCCTCAAAATTATATTAGTTCATCTGATAAAAAAACAATGTTTCATCACAAATAATATATGTGTGCATTTGAAGGAACACATCTGGAAATGAAGCTACTATGAATGTCTCCAAAGTGAAAAACTACAAGTTCGGTGTCAAATGAGCTATTCCAAAGCACATAAACCACTCTGCCTTCTCTACAAATAGTCCTGTACCTGGAAATTATTCTGTGCAATTTTTATTATTGCTTTTTCTCCTATGTACTTAAAAAGGTTCCTCCAAGAAGGTAAGGCAATGGTTATTTCTAACAAAGGAAAATCCTAAGAACTATTAAAAGGTAAGTATCACTTCTATTACTAAAATGTTTATATATAAAACCAAATATATCTAAGATGCTGGGAGTTAGAAGACATGTTAGTAATGGGGGAAATCATTATAATTTTCAGAAAGAATGCATTTAACAGCAGCTGCCACAAACCTTGCTCTACTAGATGACCTAGGGACAGTGGTGGGTGACCCCAGACTCCTACCATGGTCATCCAGTAGCATTCCTGTCAAAGGAAGAGGTCTAATCAATATTTCTTCAATTGTATGAGCCAAAATTGCAATGTTTCTGAATTTGTAGAAGTGGCAGTTTTACCAAATCATCAGATGAAAAATCATGGCAGTCTGTTGTTGTCAGACTGAAAAAGAAGCAAGAGAGAAAGGTGTCTGTTCAGAAATACTCTGATAATATAAAGTATAATACAATGTAAGCTACCAAGGTTTTAAATCAACTGCATAACATGCTAAATACTCATGAAATCAATTTTCTATTAGGACCTAAGAAACTTTTATCATAAAGGCATGTTTTACTTCTAATGAGACTTTACTCCTGTATGTTTTTCTTACGACACAATATCATCTTTATTTTATTTATTTATTTTTATGTGGTGCTGAGGATCAAACCCAGGGCCTCGCACATGCTAGGCGAGTGCTCTACCGCTGAGCCACAACCCCAGTCACTCCTGTATGTTTAATACGGAAAAAATAATGTATTATTTGATTTGATGGATACAAAACTAGTAAGTAGAGAGCTAGTAAGAAGGCAGTTATCAGTCATTAAAATTGTACTGTAATAGAATGCATACATAAATACCAAACCATGGACCCATGTTTTTAATGCTAATTTGTAAGAGGAAATGGAAAGTATACAAGCAGGTTTGCTGCTATGCTGGGTAAAAATAACCTGTATCTGAGAGCAAACAATCTTTACAAGTAAGAAGCCATAATACAACTGAGGAGTGGTGGCACATGCCTGTAATCCCAGATGCTGAAAAGTCTAGGGAAAGGGAAGCAACTTAGAAAGACCCTGTATCAAAATCAAAATTTTTAAAAGGGCTGAGGATGTAGCTCAGTGGCAAAGCACTTTCCTAGCAAGCACAAGGCCCTGGGTTCAATCCCTAGGATCATATTTAGGGGGAAAAAGAAAAGTCCCTATTATAGTAGCCACTCAAATCATTCTCTCTCCTACTCATGTCAAAGACCATGAAAAAACAAAATCATCTCATAAGGAATGCAAATGGAAAAAAGAAATGAGAAGAGAATGAGCAGAAAGATCAATAAGGTGTCACTCTGAAGAAAAGCAAAATGCTGGCAATATAAGCAGCTCTATGGGTGACCCCCAAAAGCAGGCAGCAAGCTTTAAAACAAAATCTTACCAGATGGCCAAGGATGTGACTTAGGCCTCAGAATATTTATATAACAATTTTTTTAAATACATATCTGCTCAAGTCCACTGAAACTGAAAAGACAGAAGATGTAAGAGCAGCTGTTCTATACTTTTGCTTGCTATGACTTACCCACAACAGAGAACACAGCTTTTTTTCTCCTTCAAAAATATTGATATATCTGTTGTAAAAAATGTATTTGTAATTAGACACATGACATATACATAAATACAGAGGCATGTAGGCTAGACATTCTATAAATTTTCTTATTTTACTAAAACCCTGACTTAAAATGCACAGCAAGTTAAATTATTTCTTGATGACCCTTCAAGTCCTTAGAATCTAAGAATTAAAATGCAAAGAAAATTATTAGTAGCAGGTAAACACAGAATAAATATTACTTAACAATTTGATTAATATGCTGTATTAAGTTGATGACATTTTATTTACTCAAAACTAATCAAAAAAAAAGAGAGAGAGAGGGAAAGATAAAGAGATATATATCTTTCTAGGGACTGTTTAATATCATTAAAATCAACAAGTATTGGAACCAGAGGACTTTCAACATAGGTGAGGTACCTCTCCACACATGAGCTGTGTGAGCACTCTGGGCTCAGGAGAGGAGACTGAGCTTCAGACATTAACCATATCTAAATGCTCAAAGTTGGCAAAACATTATGGAAACACACCAAAAGAGTCTTTTTCTGCCTAAGAGAAATCTGAAATCCATTTTGAAAAACAAACATATCAAAAGTATAGGAATTATTTAAAATAATTTGTGTACTTACTGGCAAACAAAGTATAAAAGAAATGTGAAGAAAGACCAAAAAGGATAAAAAGAACCAGTTAGAAAAGATTTCACACAAGACACAGTATATGGAAAAGATTCTAGCTATACGTAGAAAGCAGAAAAATAAAGTATAAAGTACAAAGAAGGAAAAGGGTATGACACATATGGAGAAAGCAGCCCACAATGAGAAGCAATTAAAAAAAAACTCATTAAAAGAGAAAAAGGAAATATGGGGTATCCTTCATGATATAGTCAGTGGATTAAATAGGAGAGAATGAAATAAGTCAGGGTAACCAGCTCTTGCAATTTAAAAACAGAGTCATGATAATTATGGTATTTACAATCACTGTACAGTTACCAGGCTTACAGGTGTTATGGCTAAAGCATAAATCTCCAATATTTAGAGCCAACTCCCTCGTGAATAGCCCACAGGGGACTAGATAAGCCAAAGAATTGTACAAACTGTGACATCTGCTCTCAAGACATAAATGCTTTAACAAGAAGAATCAGAAATGGCATGTTAAATGTGGCATTCTGGCAAAGGTATAACTTTACTCAAGAACTAATTCAAAAAGGGCAGATAGGCAGAGTTATTTGAAACTAACATATTTTATTAAATAAATAACAAGGCAGGATGACCAAGTAGAATATTAAAGGGAGAAAAAATAAGCCAAGGCTTAATTTGATGCTATGCTACACGAGAGTAGGACAATGGGCATTTCTAAGTATTGAAGATTTTCTTATATTTTATACTCTACTAAAATATGTTTTTGCCTGAAAGAGAATATAGTCACACATACACCTCTTCTTGTATCTACCCCCACATACCACCTTGTACACCCCTAAACCCCTTATGCTCTATTTACTCTGACATTCAAGATCCTACATAACTAATGTGGCAATAATTTAGCCTCTCAATCATACCCTCTCAACCTTATCTCCTGTGCCAGTTTTAATTCCTACACTGCAAGTATACCATTCTCGCTGTCCCTATCTTAGTTCAAGCCCCTACCTGCAACCCACCACACACCACCACAACCACATTCCATCAACCTGAATTTTAACTCATCTTTCAAAGTTCACTGAAATCCCATTTTCTTCATTAAATTTCCAGGTTATTTTGCCTCTTGATGTTTTTCATTGTCCTGGATTTCCTACTTACTTGACTAGTATTCAGCTGGTTTATCATGCAACCTAGCATTTATATATAAACTACATTGTAACATTTATTGTTGATTTATTAATAGAATTCTCTCTTCAGCTACAGCAAAGCCACAGCTTTCTGTTTTCTCTACAGAAACACAATAAGAGACCCATCCCTTTTGTATGGCTGCTAACTCTATACACTATTCCCCTCTTTGACATAACTTGTCTATTTCTCAAATATATTCAGTCCCTGGATATACTTCCATGATTTCAAAATATCACATTTAAATATATCGAAATACAACTGGGGATCTTACAACCACAAATTAGATGCTGGCTTAAGGAAATAAGCAAAAGGCAAGGATGAAGAGTTACTTCCTCTCATGAATGATGTAAAATCAATCTTTTAACATTGTTACAAATAACCTGAACAAGCAAGCATATGCACAGCAAAATTTGCAGATTTACAGATTTCCCCAAGCAATTCTGAGCAACAAGTTATCAAACCAAAAGGAAGCAATGTTATAAAGTTCTTTAAGGGGTATAAAAGTAGGTGAATATTAGAGTATTTTCTATATTAAAAGAAAAATAATGTGAAATGCCTTGTTAAATGATTATCTCTGAGTAAAAAAAATCTAGAAGTCATCAAGGTCTGAGGACATGAAAACACAATGACATAAAGTACTTACATATTCAAAAAGGGCAGTACCATTTTAGGAAGGTAATTAAACCTTAATAAAAAACAGAAATTATTAAAATGTGGCACAACAAGACAGAGTTATCCACATCTGATAATTCCAGAAGATACAGACCTTTCCTCAAAATTCAAGAATTAGTATTATTTCCCAGATTAACAATAAAAAGATTTGCCCATTGTTACCGCGAAAGAAGAAACACCTTAAAGCATGAGATCCCAGACTCATTTCATCTTCACTCAACTTATATTTCTAACCGTATCTCCTGTTATATTTTCTACCTCTTCTCTCCTGTCTAAAAGGAGTATTTAGCATACTGTAAATATTATCACACTTACTGCCTCAATGCTTTGTGATTTGCCAGCTACCGTAAACAGAATGTTTTTCCCATCAAAGGCCACTTGGTGAAATCCAACCATTCCTCTCAGGCACAGTCACAAGCCACAACATACATGCATTACTCTCTTCAAATCTCAATGAACATGAGTTAAGCATCAACTCCACAATCAGTAAGCCAGGCAACAAGGACAGAGATGAATCAGAAAAATTCCTATTGATCTAATATGAACAGTGAAAACTGAAGAAATGTCAATCACATAGAAAGTGATTATATGATATTATAGAAACACAGAAAGGAGCACCTAACAACTGGGTACAGGAGAGAGGAAACGGGGGAGAGGGTCCACAAGGAAACTGCAAGACATACAAAATGATGGAGTGTGGAGGAAAAAACAAAAACAAGTATGTAGGAAAGGGAGAGAAGAGAAATTATAAAGTCTTATTAGTGTTAAAAGATCAAAGTGGTTGGCAGTATGTGGCAGGAAATGAAGGTGGAAAAAAATCCCTAGGTTACTGCTGTACATCATATTAAAAAGCTTGACCTTCATCATTTGTTGGTGACCAGAAGTCAGTGAGGAGTTTTAAGAAGCTGAGTGTTGGGCTGGGGATGTGGCTCAAGTGGTAGCGCGCTCGCCTGGCATGCATGAGGCCGGGGTTCGATCCTCAGCACCACATACAAAGATGTTGTGTCCGCCGAAAACTAAAAAAATAAATTAATATTTAAAAATTTTCTCTCTCTCTCTCTCTCTCTCTCTCTCTCTCTCGATTTAAAAAAAAGCTGAGTGTCAGGGTCAGATTTGTAGATCCCTTAGTTTCTACAATCTCCATGGTTTCTATCAAAGACTGTGAGAGATAGGATTTCTTTTTCCCTGGTGATTTTTTTTTTGTTTACTTTGTTTTGTTTATGGAGTAGAAGAGGAAAAGATCAAAAAGGTCTATTCAAGACTTCAAACAAGGGATGGTAAGGGTGAAACTAACACACTGATGATGGGAATGGAGAAGCAAGTAGTAAACAGAAATAATAAGTGCTGGCGAGGATGTGGGGAAAAGGGTACACTTGTACATTGCTGGTGGAACTGCAAACTGGTGCGGCCAATATGGAAAGCAGTATGGAGATTCCTAGGAAAGCTGGGAATGGAACCACCATTTGACCCAGCTATCGCCCTTCTCGATCTATTCCCTGAGGACCTTAAAAGAGCATACTATAGGGATACTGCCACATCAATGATCATGGCAGCACAATTCACAATAGCTAGACTTTGGAATCAACCCAGATGCCCTTCAATAGATGAATGGATTAAAAAACTGTGGCATTTATACACAATGGAGTATTACGCAGCACTAAAAAATGACAAAATCATGGATTTTGCAGGGAAATGGATGGCATTAGAGCAGATTATGCTAAGTGAAGCTAGCCAATCCTTAAAAAACAAATGCCAAATGTCTTCTTTGATATAAAGAGAGCAACTAAGATCAGAACAGGGAAGAAGAGCATGAGGAAAAGATTAACATTAAACAGAGACGAGTGAGGGGAGAGAAAGGGAGAGAGAAGGGAAACTATGGAAATGGAAGGAGACCCTCATTGTTACACAAAATTACATATAAGAGTTTGTGAGGGGAAAGGGGAAAAAAAAAACAAGGGAGAGAATTAAACAACAGCAGATGGGGTAGAGAGGGAAGATGAGAGGGAAGGGGAGGGGGGATAGTAGGGGATAGGAAAGGTAGCAGAATACAACAGTCATTAATATGGTATTATGTAAAAATGTGGATGTGTAACCGATGTGATTCTGCAACTTGTATTTGGGGTAAAAAATGGGAGTTCATAACCCACTTGAATCAAATGTATGGAAGATGATATGTCATGAGCTTTGTAATGTTTTGAACAACCAATTAAAAAATAAAAATAAAAAAAAACTATAAACAATGCCATTCTTGTGACTGTATTCTTCTCCAGAAAATAGCTGCTTTTCATAAAATTATTTGTGACAACATGCATCAGATTTATTGTTGTTTTTAAAAAAAGAAGTAATAAATATTTTTTTAAATTATCAAAAAAAAAAAAAAAAGAAACACAAGGTCAAGTTGACAGGATTTCATAATTATACAGATTTGAAAGAACACTAAAAAGAACACAGTGAAGATGATAGCCAAGTTTCTGACTCCAATTTTGATTTTCCCTTTTCTGTAAGCACTCTCCTGAACCAATACTTCAAGCAAATAAACATTTTTACCCTAACTCTTCTCCAATCTCTTTTTTTTCTGGAATATGAAAATTTCTTACTATGTTTTCATCAGCAAAATTTATGATCTTGGTCTTTCCTTCTTGCCTTTGTATAGGGCCAAAAGGGAGACACTGACTACTTTAACAACCTTCAAGCGGACTCCAGGAATGTCACCAACAGCATGACTTTTTCTACCAAATATAGCAACTAGAACTTCATCATTTTCCTCAATAAAGTTCAGGCAACCATCATTGGGTACAAAAGCCGTGATTTTCTTGCCATTCTTGATCAGCTGGACCCTGACACACTTCCTGATGGCAGAATTTGGCTGTTTGGCTTCAACCCCTACTTTTTCCAGCACAATTCCCTTTGCATGGGAAACACCTCCAAAAGGGTTGGCCTTCAGGGCTATGCCCAAATGGGCCTTCTTGTATTGTTTATCATGCCACTTTTGGTCCTGTCAGTGACTACAGAGCTTCCTGGCAGTACGAAGACCGTGACACTTGCCCATCTTGTCGATGCCATGGGGCAGAGGGAAAGAAAGAATTCCCCCCATCTCTTCACAAACTTTCTCAACCAATATTTCTTAAAAATAATGGATCACACCGGAATCCACTTCCTCATCTACATTTCACTCCTCATTTTACAACATGGCTTTTGTCTTCAGCACTCTACTGAAAATATTTCTTGCTAAAGTTACAAAAAACTAACCTCTAACTGACAAACCAGTGATGAGTATTCAGACTCTATCTTATGACACTGTTTAATAGTCTCTCTACTTAGGAGGGAATGAAACTGCTTGTTTTCTTTCTATATTTCTGGACACATCTTCATCTTCTTTGTCCTCCTCCCCCTCTGCCCTGTTAATGTTCATATTCCCCTGAGTTTGGACTTTGACTCTCTTTTCATTCTTCATTCTGCCTATTTGATTCTATGCCTATACATATACTGGCTGGATATTCAAATGCTTCTCCCCAGCTTAGCTCTATAAGTCTACTCATATGAAATCCCTATCAGGATTAGCCACAAGTACTTAACTTGATAAAAATATAATGTATCTCTTTATTCTAAAGCACTAATCTGATGAAACATTCTACTTCTGAAAATGGCCCCTCCACATCCTCCATCATGAAGTTAACATTCCTTAGCAAATCATCATGCCCTTCATAATCTGGCCCTACTTAACCTCTGCAGACTCATCCTCCAACATGCTTCATGCCCACTTATCCCTTATGATCTAAGCTTCCTGAACTAATTCCAGTCCCTCAAAAATGTAACATTATTCATGTACTCATGTAAGTTGTTTCTTTGGCCTTAGTCTGGACATTCTTGGCTCCTTTAATCTCTTTTTATTCAAAATACAGTCCCTAAACAGACAGTACAGCAACACTGCAAGCTTATTAGAAATGCAGAACCTGGGCCCCACTCCAGACATATCAAATCAAAATCTGCATTTTAGCAATCTCTCCAGGTGTCTTGTGTACATATTAAAGCCTGAAAAGCATCACTTTAATCTATCATGACTACTACTGCAATACACAACAGGTATCACAGTAAAAGGCAAATCCAGCACACGCAACTTTGAGAGCTTTGATCTAAATCATTCCCTTACATAGGCTCTTTGAATCAGTAGTAATGAAAATGTTATTAACTCTCTTGTTTTCACAGTCACTCCTCTCTCTCTGGATTTAACTCTTTATACAATTTTGCAAACATGACATTGGCTTACAATTCTCAGTCCCTGCTGAGGTTGTCTTTCATCTGGTATCAAGGAACTTGTCCACACTGAGCTGTCTCACCCCCAGGGAACACAATCACTAGCCTTGTTAGAAACAAAATTATTCTTCTTACTTTATTCATCTGGTGAAATCCTAGTCATCCTTCACGATTTCTCCAAGCATCACTGCAAGAAAACATAACCTGATCCACTCCAAACTGAACTGGGCCATCTTGTTCTGTAATCCCAAAGCATTCTAATCTATGTATGAGGTGCTGTATAATCGCTAGTTTACCAATCATTCTCTTCCAGTGAGGCTGTGAATCCTCTAGAGTAAGACAGTGTCTTATTTATCCTCATAGTTGCAGAAGTCAATATACTTACTAGACGACTAAGAAGTCTGGAGCTCAAGAGGGAAATCAAAGTCAGAGACATACTCAGGACATCTACATTAAGCTTTAAAAAAATTACGAGATGGGATTACTTCAGCAAGGAAGGGTATACAGAGTAAAAATTACATAAGGATTAAACTCTGAACAAACAGCAACACAAAAAGAATGAATATTAACGTGGTGAGGGCCTAAAGTAAGAAGTTAAGGAACAAAAGAATTTCAAGAAGGAACAGGCAGACAATAACATCAAACTTACAGAACAGTTAAGTCATAACCAGATACACATAACAATTTTTTAACCAATTAGAAAATCAATCTTTGAGGTAATTATTTCACTTATTTCAGGTTAACAGTAAGCTGAAGAGAGAATAAAAGGTACAGATGTGGAGCCAGGTATAGATAAAGAGCCATCTGAAGAAACTGGACCGTGAGAGAAAAAAGGAAGACTCTTTCCCATTAATTTATTTGACAAATACGTATTGAACACTACAAATGCAATGATACACAGGTGGACCACAATCCTTATATGGTGCTTTTTTTAGCAGCAATAAATTCAGGAAGAAACAATAAAAAGAAGCATCCAAAAAGGCCAGACGAAGGAAAATCTAAAATGCATCTCTCACCTAGTCCTAAAGGCAACCAAACGAAAGAAAAAGAAGGACAGTCAGTCAATAATTTGGTGCTAGACAGCATTAATATTAGTAATGAAGGTGTTGAATTTTTTATACTGCATGTTCAGAGTATGTACTGTGTTAGAAGGCAAGGGTGTCATTCCAAAGTGACTAATTTCTTAGACAATCAAAGACTATCCTTCTTTTGTTAAGCTCTGCAGAATCTACCAAACTTGGAAGCCCATAGTAGATATCCTTAATTGTTGGTTGATATCAATTATAACTAAATGGACCATGGATATGACAATATTAGTTTTCCTATAAATTCAGTTGCTTAAGTTCAAATAAAACCCCATGGATTTATTATTGCCTTCACTACTCATTTAATATCTTTTATTCATACTTATCATTCTAAAAACTGGAGAAATAAGGGATTTCCTTTTTATCCTATTCTCTTCATCACATTTCAATTTCTGTAAGCTAACCTACGTTTTAAAAATTATAGTAACAGAAAATTGAGGTCCTTGGATTTAGAAAAATAAATTAATCTATTTATCAAGCCATCTTAATATAAATGAAGGGAAAGAAACCAGACTATTCATGCTTATCTAACATATTCTTCCTCATGAAACCAGAATTTGTAACAGGCACCAAGTGAGTAACAATAACCAGTATCATTAAATTATTTTCCATGTATGAGTCAAAAAGAACATGAATTTGTTTCCTTCTACATGAGCAAATTTCAATTAATTCAACTTTTCTGAATCAAGGTGTATTATTTTAAATAGACACAATTACTTTATACATTTGATTCACTAATTACTCAAGTAGTGATTAGAGCAAATGAATTCTGACCTACTTCTGATTCTGGTTCATTGTATAACCAAAAGAAACAACTTCTTTTTCTCAGTCTTTAAACAGCTGTGCACAAACAATTACTTTTATTTAAGAGGTGGAGAAAGCTCTGCTTTATCAGTCACCACCAACCATCAACACCTCAACTGGATAACCTACCATTTCTGACATCATAAATCTCAAGGGGTGCAAATAATAGCAGTTTTTATTAGGGTAGAGGGAAGTGGAAGGAACTTTGGTAGAATGGGTTCAAAGAAAATCATACTGCCCAAGAGTTGGTAACTCATCTTTTAATATGTTTTAGAGTATCAGAATATTTGATTCAATATAAAGAATAGAATTAAGTCCTGAAAAATCTAGATTAGATACTCTAATTCTGCTTCTTAATTACACAGCCTTCCACAAGCCATTGACTCTTGGTTTCCTCATTTATAAAATGGGGTAATATTTATCTTGCACTGAAAATCACACATATTATCACTAAAACTTCCAAGCACTTAGCCCAAAGCATGTTATAAAAGATTGATGCTAATAGTGATGGTTTTAACAAATGATAATCCTAGTAATATTATTGATATATACAATGACTGTGACATAACTTGCCCGTTTCAAATTTGACCAAAGAAATATAACAATGAAAAAGTAAAATTATGGAACATGTGTAATGAGATTGACTTGATTATGAACCATTAGGAAAACAATTTAAAACATTCACAATCAAAATACAAAAGTGACTGAGAAAAGCACTTCTTCAGCAATCAAGGACAGGATTTACCTACAAATTTCCTTCAAGCAACAATCAACACATGTGGATTCTTAGTCACCATCAAGCTAGCCAAGCAAGAGTATATCTGTCCTAAAATTAAAGTTCACTTTGGTACTTTTTATTGCTGCATTGCTGTTTCCAGCTCTCTGGGCTCTAAACATGGATTTTTTAAAGTCTGGTACAAAAGATTATCTGCAAAGCAACCACTCTAAATTACTGCAAACATTTCCCCGACTAAGGGTGAGAGAGGGCAGTGGAGTATTCTCTAAAAGTTGGTAAGCATAAAGAACCCTGAACTTAAAAGTCAGGGTTTTAGTTCTAGCTCCATTTATTAGTGACTTCAGGCAAAATGTATTATCTCAGAGTATGAGTTAAAGCAAAATAACAACATAGAACCTATTTCAAATAGGTTCAAATAGAATCAAACAAGAACAAACATGAAATCACTTACAAAACTATAAAGCATTAATAAATGAAAGCTATTTTTCCAGAAACATTGGTATTTGGATACTGAGAAAATAAAACAAGATATAATTTGGAAATTTCAAGTTATTCCCTAACACAACCATTCTGCTTTATCTGATTTGGGAAAAAAAGGTTTTGAGGTGCTCTCATTTGGGAATATACTACTAAATTACATACTATTTCATTCTATAATATTCTGAAAAGATTCCCTAAAAACTTCAGTATAAACAATACCACTAAATTATGAAACTGAAAATGTCAGTATTCTTCCCTGAAAACCAACTAAACTGATGATGTTCTAGATTTAAATCAAATAAATATTATAAAAATATAAATAATATTAATAAGAAATTATTTGCATCCTGAACACAATAGTGTGGCCAACTGCAAAAGTGTAGTTTCTTACTAAATACATTGGAGTGGCTTCAGTTGTCAATTCACTACACTCCAACTTGTCATATTCAATAAATGGTTTAGAGATAGCCAGCCACTGCTTAGAAAAAACAATAAGCAGCATTAACAATTAATTATATTTAATAGGATTCTGTCATATTTCCATTCTCTAACCAGATTAAATATGGTTTTGTTACTTTTCTAGTGAAGAACAATAGTCTTTCCATCTACTTCTTCCAAAACTATGACAAACCAAGGTAGAGATCAGAATTGGCATGAACTAGTTTTCACGACATTTGCACTCAATATTTAACAGAGACAGAAATGTCTTAATGACAAGTATTATGATTTTTAAGTATTTAAAATGGGTAACTGGGTAAATGAGTCTGGACTACCAAGTTACCTGAGAGAGACTTTTCCCTTAATATAACTTTAAATTTTTTTTTCAGTTAGCATATCAAAGCTACCCATCTCCAAAGCCAAGACTTCTACTTATACAATTTAACAGTAAGTCCTGTTTTACCTACACCCACTTGTAAATTGCCACATGGGAACAGCAAACCCATCTTGGTGACCAGGTGTCCCTGCTACTTGGGTTTCCCCTCTCAGTTAACGCCATGATTATATTACTCTTTCTCACTAAACCTCATCCTCAATTCCCTGCTATTTCTAGTATGAGTAAAGAGCCCAACTGCTGATGAAAAATGAAGGAACAAAGAGTATAAGTACAGAGAGAAGAAAAACTAAAAGTAAAATCTCTCTTCTTACACATTCATTTGGACAAAGCACAGAACAATGTGGAACCCAAGGATAAAACTTTTTCTGGTGCCTGTAAGAAGCTTACAAGCAAGGATATTACTTCTGAATTCCCAGAGTTTCAGATGTAAACAAAAATGCCTAAAAGTATCATGTGTCATTACTCATATAGATTACTAAACATTTATTCACACCTTTTCAAAAGCTCTATCACTAAAGCCAATGCCTTCAAGAAATCTAGTGAGCTGCCACCAACTTCGATACTTTTTGTCCTGCAAAACATAGTTATGAAAATTATGAAACCCATAGCTCAGAAGCCCAATGGGCAACAAGAGCTCTTAAAGCTGGAGATAAACTTGGACCTCAAAGCCCAGCTGTGGGAGTTCAACAGCACAACAGTCAAGGGAATTGAATTTGGTGGTGGTCAAAAAGCTATCATAATATTTGTTCCAGTTCCTCAACTGAAATCTTCTCATAATATCAAAGTTCGGCTTGTGCATGAATTGGAGAAAAAGTTCAGTGGGAAGCACATGGTCTCTATTGCTCAGATAATTCTGCCTAAGCCAATTCAAAAAAAAAAAAAAAAGCCATCTGAAAAACAGGCAAAAGCATCCCAAAAGCTGCACTCTGACCAGTTGTGTACAATGCGATCCTTGAGAACTTAGGTCTTCTCAAATCAAACTGTGGGCAAGAGGATCTCATGAAGCTGGATGGCAGCCAGCTCATAAAGGTTCATTTGGACAAAGCACAGAACAATGTGGAACCCAAGGATAAAACTTTTTCTGGTGCCTGTAAGAAGCTTACAAGCAAGGATATTAATTCTGAATTCCCAGAGTTTCAGATGTAAACAAAAATGCCTAAAAGTATCATTCACAGTCTAAAAAAAAAAAAAAATCATACATGCCTTCTTTCTTTCATCCAGGATATAAGGAATGAAGCACATACTCTACTCTAAAATGAAATGAGTCTCTGTTTGAATCTCAGTTATAAAGCGTATTAGCTATATGACTCTGTTTTCTCTCCTGTAAATTTCTCTCATAAAGTAGCTCAGTACCAGAAATACACTGCAATAAGCAATCAAGAGGCTTCCTTTATATATTTCATTTGGCTCTCACATACAATTAAAAAAAAAAAAAAAAACCCGAATCTCAAGATCAATATCCCAAACCCTTAGAACATAGGCTTTTTTAAATATTTATTTATTTATTTTAGGTGTAGATTTACACAACACAATGCCTTTTATTTTTATGTGGTGCTGAGGATGGAACCCGGGTCCCGCCCGTGCTAAGCAAGCGCTCTACTGCTGAGACACAATCCCAGCCCCAGAACAAAGGCTTTTAATAAAACTTTTCTGACCACAAACTACAGTAAGAAATAAATTTTTCATTGAGATCCATTACATACATACATACATACATATATATATGTGTGTGTGTGTGTATATATATAATCACACACAACTGAAGATTCACAAAACAATACTATCACTTACTATGTGTGATACATTTTAATAGTTTCTATTTTTTTGTCAAATTGACGCTCTACAATGATTTCGTGACCTCTAGTGGTTTGTGACTTCTAGTTTGGAAAAAAAAAAAAAAAAACTACCTTGCACTCTTCTCTCTCCTTGATTTTCTCCTCCCATCTTTTCTTCTCTAATCAAATGCACAAAGTGTTTTTAGTCTTCCTATGCCACCCTACAGGAGCACCCAGAAGCAGGGTATTTCCTAAGATGTAAAGCCCAGAAAGCAAAAGAGAGATCATGGAAAGAGAAAGTTTTGAAAATAATGGGGAGAGTCTTCATTAAGGTCCAAGAAGGATTATTAAACCCATTTTCCCTCAGAGATAGCATTATTCCTGATGGTAAAGTCTATAGGATTGCTGGAATACAATACAGAAGGTTAAGTAGGTTTGCATATTAGTCTAGGAACTTAATGTTTTTATAAGAAACGATTTTTAATGATTTTATAAGAAAATGCTAACTAGTTTCCAAAGAAAGTTTCTTAAACATATTTCTAAATTGAGGGAGGAATGCCATCCATACAACCAACAAATGCAACCTACAGCCAACAGGTCAAATCTACTCTGTGACCTGTTTTTTACACAGCCCCTGAACAATGGTTTTTATTTTTAAATAATAGAGAAAAATCAAAAGAATATTTGTGACACATTAAAATTACATGAACTTGGGGCGGGGATTGTGGCTCAGTGGTAGAGCGCTCACCTAGCACATGCAAGGCCCTGGGCTTGATCCTCAGTGCCACATAAAAATGAATAAATTAAAAAAATAAAGGTATTGTGTCCATCTACAACTAAAAATAAGTAAATATTTTAAAAATTACATGAACTCCAATTCCTCTATGCACAAATAAAGTTTTAATGAAAATCAGTCACACTGATTAATTTACATATTGCATATGACTGATTCTGTGTTAAAAATGGCAGAGTTAAATAACTACAAAAGAGACTGCCTAAAACATTTACTATCTGGTCCTTTACAAAAAAGTTTGCATACTCCTGTCCTAAGCACTTGAAAGCATTCGACATTCATTCACAAATATTTGTTAAGCATCTACTATTTGCCAGATACTGGGCACACTACAATAAATAAGTCAGCTATAGTCTCTCTTATGAATAGCAATGAAAGGCAAGTGGAAAAAAGCTCATAGAGATAAAAAGCAGTTGATTTCTTGTAGGAACTACCAGACAACAGATATGGCAAATGGGGTTGGACCTGGGCCATAGTATGCAGTGTCTTTAAGGTCACTGTAAGGAGTAAATACTCTTCTAATGTTTTATATTCAATTGCCTATGGAATTATTACCTGTATTCACCGACAGCTTAAAGATGAATTTCTACTCATTAATAATCACAAATTCTGAATTAGAAGTATTATCATAGTTCCCCTGAACTCTCCCTATTGTTCTCTACTCCTTGAAAACATTGTTGTATTCCTTAAAAATATTTGGTGTAACATTTCAAAGTTTTAAAGGTTTCATGTATATATGTATATGAGTGTGCTTGGGCTTTTGTGTGTAACCTTGAATCCTCATTGTAATCTTATGAGGTGAGCAACATAAATTCCACTGAAATGTAAAAAGTCCACAGTTATGGAATTTCCCCAAGTTCACACAGAATCACACCATGGTAGAGAAAGGTCCAACACCCAAGGTTTCTTCCCGAGAAATGTCTGCTCTTTCTAATATATGATTCCAAGAATGCAAAATAGATGACTTACACTGAATTTGAAGACAAAGGAAATTCTTATGGCTGTTTGTTTTAGACAGCCATTTTTGCCAACAAACGACTACTTGTACCAATGTTTTTGTTTCTGTTAACTAGCCCTTATTGGTAAATCACATGCTCCAACAGCAGAAAATTCTACAATCTATAATATATTGGGTCAGCTATTCTTCTATTCTCTGGCTTAGTGAGATCATGGAAATAAAGGTAGTTATTAACTATGAAAATACTTAAATTAGGGCTGCTAAATACATGCTGTTAGAGTAGTTAGAAATTATAATTCTTGGTATAGTAATATTCTTGGGATACAATACTAAAAGATAAGACCTGAAGATAAAAGATCCCAACTATGCTTCACTGACTCCAAAGAGAAAAAAATAGTCCAACTAATTCACTTCTGACAATAACCTATTACTTTTATTCCATACTTCAGAAGTAAGGATCAGCTTGAGTAGTTTATTCTTCTTAAAAATCATCAGAGGTAGTTACTGGAGAAAATGGTACTTGACAGGCTGTTAGGCCCTCTCAGTAGTCAGAGTCTCCTAATTTCCTAATTAACACCCAAACCAAGTTATATATCTAGAAAGAACAAAAGAAGAAAATAGGAAAAGGTTACCAAATAAAATTTGTCATATATTTATATAGAATAGAAGTATTGTTAGTTTCTATTCAACTTCTTTTTATTTCTTGGTCTTTTAGAAAAGGTATTTTATTCTGTTTCTGAATACCTGCTAAACAAATTGTTTTTCTAATACTATGCCCATCTTGCATAAAACTACCATCTGGGAACTGTCTGTCCTCATTGGTTATTTATCAACATTCTCTTATACTTTTCAACTTTTCAGTTCTCCCCATATCATTTTAAAGTACACTTGTGCAAGTTCAAGTTTATTATAAAAATAATTAGTAAATTCTACTAACTAGGGCTTGGTTTAATAGCTTATAGAGGGCTTGCCTAGCATGTGTGAAGCACTGGGTTTGATTCCCAGCACCACATATAAATAAATAAAATAAAGTTCATCAACAAAAATAATTTTTTTTAAAATTTTCCACTAATCCTATAGTATCAAACTCCACTAGAGGGTAACACAAAGCCTAACCACCGGTTTTTTGTTTTGTTTTTGTTTTCCTAGAACTACTTTACTGAAGGTAATAAGAAACAGAATGTCCTATAGTATTTACAGGGTGTGAAACTATACTTCTTTACACAAAGTGACTCAAATATAGTTAGTTTTTCCTACTTCAAATGTTAGACATCAAATGAAAAGGTAGCCACCATTATATTTTTTAAATTCAGTAAAATTTTATGTCTCTTCTGCTTTCACCTTTATGTAATAATGCAATTATTTCCTAGTCAAAGATGCTGTTCAACTTGGTGCCATAATAAAAGCCAATATCCCTGCCCAAAGCATTACTTCCCTAAACAAGAGTAGAAGCTTGATATCCTTCCAGATAAGAATACTGAAACTGACTACCTACAATTAGAGGCTGTAGCACTAAGTAAAACTAACAGCCCAAAGTATTAACTATTTACGTTTCAGAATTTATTGTAAGAGCTTAATTACCTGAAAAAGATCTATTCATAATAATTAAGGTACAAAATACAGTATATTACATATTTCAAACAATAAAGAGGTAGTGATCTTATGAAAAAATAGTACAAAGGATTTAAGTGGAGCAAATTATGTTATATGCATTTATGAATGTCAAACGGAACCCTACTATTGTGTATAACTATAATACACAAATAAAAACATTTAAAATAAGTATTTGAAGAAGAGGAAAGCCAAAGTTTTAGAAGTGGGAATGCTTAAATAAGAATATAAATTAGCAGATGCACAAAATATAAATACAGAAATTTATTACAAAAATTCGATAAAAGTCCGAGTTTTATTATCTTTTTTTTTTACTTTTTTTGAGACACTATATTCAAAGTTCTTATGTCATAAAAAAAAACTTTTTTCTAGTAGAAAACATCGGATAACTAAATAATACTAGAGGAAGACTGATAAGTGTAAGCAAGTTGTACAATACAATCAGAAAACGTTCAATGCTAGGAGAGATCTTGGAGAGTCTAGCTCACACTGATGCAACAGACTGCTAACTAGTCTTCACCTCTTTACTCCTATACCCTCCCAATATATTTTTCAGATAGCTGCAAAAGAGATCTAGTTCCTCCTTAAAATTCTTTGCTTACCACTGGTTCTTTGCATTTTTATTCTAATCCCCTCCCCTATTAGATCAAAGTCCTGTATGATCTTGTTCCTCTCTCTCCAGATCTCCGCATTTACTTCTTTGGGCAGCCAGTTAAATATTTCTTGAGTTTCTATTTTGTGCCAGAAACTGTGCTATGTCCTGGGGATATTGCGATGAACACATATCCTGCTTCACTGTTGGAGCTACTATTAGAACCTAAACTCTAGCCGTGAAAAGGATAAATAATAAATAGGAAGGTAAACAATTAGTGATTGTGATGTGTGATGTGAGGTGAATAAAAAGCAATCCTCTCAGCACCCTGCTAGTTTCAACAGTAGTAAATATGACCTCTATATTTAGTTGTTCACTTGACTGCTTCTTGACTGCTTACTTCATGACTATAAGCTCCATAAGGGCATAATGTGTCTGTCTTGTTCACTACCAAATCCCAAACACTTAGCAAACCATCCAGAATTTATTTATTAAATGAATGAGCACCTATTTTATCATCTTTAATTTGGGGATAAGTGAGGTCTTAATGGTTGTCAAAGGTCAAAGAAGAGTCACTAGGAAAGTAGGAATTTGAGTGAAAGATTCTTATTAAATTTTACTCCAAAATATTATACCACACTCAAAATACTGATTTTAAAATTCAACTAATTGTGTTTTCAAAGCTTAAGTTATTGGTACCTTAAAAAGACCTGAGAATCTTTCAAACACAAAAAATTCTACATCAAAAAAGAAGTTTTAAAATACCTAAAATTGAAATGAAATAATCATTTTTTTTTAATTCTGACAAATACAGATGCAGATTTATGCCAATGTTTCTTTTTAATGAGTGAGAACAATGAGACCTTAAAGAACTCTTTGTAAAGAACCATGATATCTGAATGTTTATTTCCTGGCATCTATCTAGCACTCTATACTGATATTTTGTCTGTATCATTTTTAGTTAGAATATGATTTCACATTAGTTTATAAGTAATATACCTGCAAATTTTAAAATATCTCCCAAGAAAGCCAAACATGGTGACACATTCTTGTAATCCCAGCAATCTGGGAGGCTGAGACAGTAAGATCATAAGTTTTGAAGTGAGCCTGGACAATTTAGAGAAATCCTGTTTCAACATAAAATAAAATAAAAGACTTGGGGATGTTACTCAGTGGTAGAACATCCCTGGATTCAATTCCAGTACCACAATAAAAAAAAAAAAATCTCCCAAAAACTGAATTTATACTTTTAAATGTCTTACACACTATATCCTTCTCAATTAGACTCAAAGACAGATTAATGATTAACATATGTATGTGAGAGCTACTCTAGATTTGCCACTGTGTTATGTGGTATAGTGTTCTATTTAATACAACTTGGTTTACACATCTAAAAAATTAATCTCAGAGTTTTAGAAACCTGCTAAGATCTCATAATTTGCCCATGCCCTTTCCTCTTGAAATAATGCCTTGGAACAAGCTTGGTTTTTAATATATAGTCATAAAGATATGAACAACAGATTTTTCCTAATAATGGCCTTTCTATAAAATATAAATTTTAAAGTCAATAATAACAACTAGGAAAAATCTTCCCTTCAAGCTTTATAACTAGATGTAAAGACAATATGTAAAGACTTAATTTAAAAATCTTTCATAAGGCAGCCCCTCCCCCAAATGTGTAGCTAGTCCAATTTAGTATCTCCTTGCTTAACATTTAGTAAGTATCTCCTTGCTTAACATTGTTACTTCAGCAACATTAGGGGATAAATTGATTCCCAGTGTGATAACAGACCCCCCCCCCAAAAAAAATGAAAAACTGTCTGTATTAAGTACAAAACAATGATCAATGAAAGGTTTAGGTTTCAGGTATGAATAGCATATACCAAGATCAGAAAAATATCTAAATCTATTTCTATAGCACAGTATAATTTATTGTAAGGAAAATGCCTCACATAGATTTAGAAAAATATATAAAATATAAAAATCTAGATAACGAGTCATTATTGTAATTACTTGAATTTGACCATTATTTAAACATAATCTAGATGACCAGTTAAGACTCATTACTGTAATTACTAGAATCTGATTATTTAAGCACAAACAACATATTGAGCCATTAAAACTCAGAATTCTTTAAGTAGGTATCACAATAAAGACATATTCATCAAACAGTGTTCACCACATAAGAGAATATCACAGGCTCTCCAGTTTTTTATGTGCGCTTTCATTTTTCCAAATCTGTGTGCATGTTTTCATTCATAGTTATCACTAAATCCATGTCTATCTGTGTATTTATTCAGTTATGAAAGCTCTATTTTTTTCTGGCTTATAACTTCTTTACCAATTTTATTTAGTACTACCTCCATCTACATTAATATTCAAGTTGCTCTTCTGTCCTATATCCCACATCATATATTTGAACATCCATCAGGATCTATATCACTTCTACCTTTTCTAAGTTTTAATTACTTTCATCTGCTTTTACCCCTTTGACCAAGAATATCCCACCTCTTTAAGCAATTATGAATATCTCTTTATTACATAAATCTTTTCTTCAGATTAGGTCAAAATTCCTCTATCCCAACTTGCCTTCCAACCATGGTCAAGTCTACTCTCAACTGTTCTTGTGCTCCTGATGCTATTTTGTATTTTTTGCTTCATATAAGATGAATATTCTTCTAAACTCCTGGAAAGATACTATTTTTCTCTAGTATTGGGCTATATAATTCCTCTAATTTTATTAAATGAAAAAAAAAGTCTGAATTCCCCAAAATTATCTACAACACCTTCCTATGTACTTTAATTTATGCAACTAGTCCAGAACAGAAATAAAATGTCCCTTGAGACCAGTTTTCCCTATATTCCAACACCTAGACACACATTCTCCATTACAGATTAAATAATGACCATATTTTTCAGTGCACAGTTTTGTTCAGTGTATATATTTTTGACTGAACATATTTCCTTCTCTGAAGTACTGGTTAGAATAAGAAGTTGATGAGCTAGGTCAGTGTGTTTTAGAAGTTTACAATCCATTGGCTGGTCACTGATTGATGGGTCAAATTCAACATTTTAAAAATGAAATCAAATTATTTTTTAAAAGTATCCTACTCACATTAAGATTATATAGTTCATGAAACTTTGTTCTGCTACATACACATACACACACACACACACACACACACACACACCACATACACAATTACATGAGAACTAAATCATGACACAATGTATAATTCTTATTGTGGATTATGGCCAAAAAAGCAAGAAAGCTACTGAAACTTGAAGATATCTAAGATATCTTCTAAGTATAAAATTTCAAATTATATTAAAAGATTTAGTCTAAGGATAAAAAATAAAGCATCTTTAAAAATGATCAGAACTTAAGGATATCAAAACAACTACCAGCAAAATAATTTTTCTTAACAAAATGTCGTTACTGAACACTAATCCTAAAATTATAGAATCTTATATCTTTTAAAGTAGGAAAAAAATCAGAGATCATCTAATTCAAGTCATCTAATCCAAGTTCATCTCTTAACATAAGAGGAAATCTCTCGCCCAGAAAAGTGAAATAATTTCATTTCATTCATTCTATAAACATTTGCTGAGTGCCTACTGTGTACCAGGTTATAGGAATGAGTCTGTAGAGTAAGAGAAGATGTTTTCAAGAGTGCAAACAGGAAAGTAAACATCTGCACTAGTGTAAAGTAAAAGCAGGCAAGTAAACATTTGCAATAATTATTGAAATCAAGGTGACTTACAAGATGTTAGATGAACACAAAACAACTAACTGAATCTAGGTTGGGTGATAGAGAGTAATTCTAAAGAGGTGATACTTAGTCTTTTAAAACAACAGGAGTTAGCTAGGTAAAGGAGGAAGAAACAACATGTACAAAGATACCCTACTGATACACAAGATGACATCCAGAAAATTGTAATTCAAATATGTATGAATGAAGTATTGATTGAATCCACACTAAAGAGAAGCAATAGCAAAATATTTAGCATTTATGTGCCATTTAATCTCAAACCAATCTCTTAGGCAGGCACTGTTAATATTCCCATTTTGTAGATGAGGAAACTGAGGCACATGAATTTAAAGTGAGTTTGGCCAAGGTTAAGCTGTGAAGTAAAAATTTAAACCAAGGAAATCTAATGTCAGTGCCTATACCCTTAACTACTATACAAAGAGATTCGAGAAAATAGGCAAGAACCAAAAATCAAAGGACCCTGTGTACCATGCTAATACTTTAGATTCTATAAAGGTGACTCAACGTGAAAGGTTTTAAGCAAAAGTGATGTCAGATTTATTTTTTAATGAGGCCACTCTGGCAGCTATCTGGATGAACTGGAAAGAAAAGTAGTGACAGGGAACTAACTGGACTTAGCTAAAAGACCAATAATGATTCAGGTAAGAGAAAATGACAGATGAGCTAGACAGTGGTAGTACTGGCACAAGAACCCAAGTCAACCAACACTACAACCAACAATGTTGTGTACTATCCGTAAGAAACTCCAAATTTCCCCCCTTAGGTCTACCATTCTAAAAGTTCTAAAAATTCAACCTCAGGATCAACATATTTCCTTTAAATACTTTTATTTTAAAAAACCTGACCACTAGATGTATTGGGTATATGAAAATGACTAACTGAAATCTAGTTGGAGAATGATGGAAAATCAACTACTATCTAAAACAGTTTTCCTGCCTTCTTCCTCTATACACTATTCCTGGAACTTTCATGTTCAATAGTTAATTTAAAATCAATGTTCTGTCTAGACATGGCTGTCATAACTTAACAGAATTAAATGTACCACAAAGAAAAGCTAATGTGGGCCCATCAGTGGCAAGAAATACACTTTCAGGTATGGTCAAATTTTGGCATGAACAGAGATGATGAATTAGTAAGAGACTATATGACAGCAGCAAAAAGTTAAGAAAAACCTGAATATGAAAAGGAAAATAAGAGCAATCTAAAGTTCAAGCTATTTGATTACAAGAGATAACACTACTCCCAAATGTGTGTACAGTAGTTCAGAAACCAGAGGAAAAAAACTATCTGGTCAATCTCAAACATTCTAAATTCAATCTGCTTTCATTGAAAATAATGAGTGAGGCGTATTAAGGCATGGTGAATACTTAGCATAGGTTCCACAAGTAAACAGCCTACAGTATAGGAAAGTACAGAAGGAAAAGGAGGCAGGGGAGTAGACAAAGGGAAGAATATGAAAAAGGAACTATAACAGAAGGAAATGATGAGTTTTATAACAAAAATAGTGAAGGTATACCAGTAACCCCAGTGTTAAAGGTTGCCAACTTCCTCTATGATCTGAGGAACACTGTGACAAGCGGCAACATAAGAAAGCATGAAAAGACAAATCTGATATCAAAGATGAGAAGTAATAGTACTTATAAAAGAAAAATGAAAAAAAAAAATAAGTCTTAGACTCTGAAAGAACAAATTAGTGAGTATTAAAATCTCATTTGGTTTAATTAGTCTTCATTTCTTTGGAACAGACTCTGGTGGATCCAAAGGTGAAAATATCAGTAGTACCATACCAGAGGGCCATGAAGAGATGTTAAAGAGACAATATAAGGCTGATCTGCATACTTTTTGTGGAAGTGACTTCAGACTTCTCCTCTGAATGGTATAGCACTACTAAAAGAGTTTCACTATAAATTCAGGCATGGTAGCACATGCCTATAATTCCAAACACTTGAGAGGCTAAGGCAGAAAGATGGTTAAGTTCAAGGCCAACCTGTGCAACATAGGCAGACCCCGTCACTAAAATAAACAAACATATAATCAAATCTAATCAATCTATCTCAAATTTCACTATAATTCTCATCCTGGCTGGCTGAGTTAACTTTAATAAATCCAGAGTTCAAAATAAGGTATGCATTTATTAATTTTGATCAACATTTAATCTTAAAAAGGGCAAGGGTCGGCAAGAGATCATAGAATAGCATTTAGTGTATCCTAAATAAGTCTAATGGTAACCAAAACCCAACTAATGATTTTCAAGAAAATTATATAATTAAGAATTCACTTGAAAGTTTCTTGAAATTATAGTTAGACAAAAGAAATCCTTTTTAAAGGGTGAATTTATACCTTGAAGCTATTCAAGGCACATGTGATGGTGAACATATTTCTTCCATTCATACAAAACTTTTAGGCACCATGTTAAATACGTACAGACACATGTACACACATACCCTCATAGCCATGCAGCCCAGTGATCTCAAAAAGATAAAAGGCAATATCCTTAAAGATGATTGGTATAGCAGAGAGAATCCCAGATCCAAAGCAATATAATTAGGATTGATACCTTGACTAATTGTTCATCATATCCATGAATATGCAGTTTTCATGAACACTATCAAAATAGACCACTGTAAGTTTACTGATAAAAGTCAGCAAAATATTTTTATTAAAATTTAATGGGATGCAATAATATATATAACCTATACATATAGCCTATTTCCATAATTTAATCATATTTTAATTTGAAAAGATAATGAAAAGATAAAAACTTTAAATACAAGGTCAACTGGAGATCACCAATTCCAAATACTGATAAAATTTAGATAACTGACTTTGTGGGGAGTAAGAAGCACAGCACTTTTACTTCTATACTAAGCTTTTAAAAATTAAGTGTTTAAACTGAGCACAGTGCACACCTGTAATTCCAGAATGATGTAGCAGCACTGCAAATCTGAGACCAGCCTGAGCAACTTAGCAAGATCCTTCTCAAAATAAAAAAGACAGGGGATGTAACTCAGTAGTAAAACGCCCCTGTGTTCAATCCCCAGTACTGCAAAGAGAAAAAAAAAAATTGAGAGTTTAGAACAGGTCTTCAATCTCAACACTGAGTCAGATAATTCTTTGTTATGGAAGACAGTCCTATAGGATGGTTAGCAGCATCACTGCCCTCCACCCACTAGATGCCAGTAGCACATACACTCCAAGCTGTGACAATCAAAAATATCTCCAAATGTACCCTGGGGTAGAGGGGAGAAAAAAATCACCCCAACTTGAAAACTACTGATGTACCTCATAAATAGAAAAAAAAATCTAAATAAAATGGGGGGTGTGTCGGGGTTTTTTCCTAGTCTGAATGTTTCAACAGGTTATACTTGATCACAGACAACGTTTAAGAGATCCTCCCTCTTAGAAAACAACGTATTTAATATCTACACTTGTTAGCCAAAGTTAACAAGAATCTCAGAAGATTCTCTGCAGTGCCAACTCTCCCTCCAATCACACACACACTAGCGAGGGCACACAAGCATATACGCATACATACATACACACACACACACACACACACACACACAAAGATATCCTAGCTGAACTGAAGAAAATGTAACATAATTACCATACTTTCATTTATTCATCAAATATATTGACCACACTTTCCAGCTTCCACAGAATCCAAAGGAATTCTTACAAAATGTAATGTAGCTCAAATACCACAAAAGCTTCATTATTCTAGGTAGAATAAACCTAAGTTCTGGGACAAGTATTAAATTCATCCTCATATTTTAACAAATTATAAGAAAAGATACAAACTAACCATGAAGCTTTAAAAAGGAAAAAATTGAGAAGCAGATTTGTATTTTGAAACCAAAAGAGATAAGAGGAATGAAAAAATTCAAAATCAAAGGGAATCTGAAAGCATTCCAGGATGAGGGTAAAACTCAAAATGTTTCCCCTGGAATGAGAGATAGGAGGAAATTATACACTTGGCTATATCTTGCATAATCAGTCTCCAGAATACAAACTATGGAATGAGAAACTGAAAAATCAAAGTCCACAAAATACTAAAGAAAACATTTCCATTCTGAACACTTAGAAGGACTGTTCTTTACTATTGTTTCCCACTTAAAATTTTTTAAGTGAGATATCAAAGGAAAAAAAAAAAGAATCTGACAACTTGATAAATTTCTTAATTCTCATAAAAAACAACCACTCTGATACTTCCAGCATGCCAGATTACACATTACACAGAAAAATCAATTAGCAGGAGAAACACAATAATCCTTTTTTAAAGTATATTTGATTCATAACAAAGCCCTTTTTAAAAATCAGACGTTTTAAGTACTAAAAACCTTCATGTAAATATGGATTGAGGCTTTTAAGATTACTTCAATTATATTCAATAGGACCACATATTTTAATTCAACTACAAATGTTCATTTAAAAAAAACAATCTATGCAACAATACTCAATATTAATTTAATGTAAATGAACTATCTCTATGCTGCATAGCAACAAAATACTTTATATCAAAATTTTCAATATTAACCTCTGGCCCAGTGAAAAATTATCCTCTAAGAAACTAATGTTCAATTCTTTTTACTCCCAAACCAGAGGAAGCTGTAAGATCTATAGCAACAGCCTGCTTTTCTAGAAGTAATACCTTAAGACCACTCAAGAATAACATCCTTCACCAATTAATGTGACTCAGGTGGGTTTGGGAGGGAATAATGTCCAGGATTCTTTGGTCAGTGGCCATGATGCCCCTCCTTCTCAAGGGCAGGAGATCAGAAAAAGGGATTTGAATAGAAGAGTTCACCATTCAGAACATAATAGGGACAGAGGAGAAAGAGTACTACAGGAAAGATAAAAACTACATGGTTAAGTCATTTCACAAAAGCAAGATGTTTAATGTTATCAAGGCCTTCATTCATTTCAGACACACCATTGTTTAGCTTCCTCCCTAAACCATGCACAAAAAGAACTGTCAGCTTGCCTTAAGCATGTTTCTTCTTCCATTTAAACAGACATGATTCTTTTGGTTAATCTCTGGCAATGATCGCCATTTCACAACACATTCAGCCCACCCGGAACTGATCAATACCACTACAGACATAAGACTAGACTTTATCCATTTATTAACCACAAGGAAATGTACCATTCAGCAAAATTCTATACATTACAAAAGATTCTATTAAAAGGGGGGTGGGGAAGAGGGGCACACAAACACACACACACACACACACACACACACACACCACAGAGGTACACAAAGAAAAGACTACCACCCTCTAATTTCCCTGTGGCAAACGAGATAAAGACATGACCATGAAACCTGTCAATTCGTTCTTCCCCCTATAATTCTCACAACCTAGTAACTGGATAGTGAATACTTAGGATAAGTAGATCCATTATGATTTTTAAACTATTTCATCTATGCAATTAATTCTCCTGTTATGTACATTTGCACACCTTGCTGCTAAATATTGTATTCATTTACAGAATTTCAAATACAAAAGACTAGTTTTTCCAACCACTGGTTGCAACACAGAACGTCCTCACAAAATCAAAATTTCAAATATAAAATGGCCAGATCACTCTTACCAACCTTAGGCTAAATAAAATATATCTCATGAGCACAGCATATTTAACAGTACGAACAATTTCACATGGGCTGCTCTTAACCGAAAACAATGCTTCCAAACAAAGCGTTTAAAATAAGTATTCCGTAGGTAAGCAAAATCTATGCCTGAAAAGAGCACACAAATAAATGATGGTTGAAAGCCAGCACATTACCAACAGACAGCGGCATACCTCTCCTGCACTGAGTTATAGTTAATACTCCAACAACAACAACTATTTTTAACACTGCTGGACAATGAAGTTGAAGAAAACGTGAGAAGAGACAAATGAATTGCTGATAGGATTCATTGTTTCTCACGGTCAAAATTAAATATCAACTGACTTGATTTATGTCGTAATGTTCACCGGAGAAGCACTAATTAGAAGACTAGAAAATGACATTCATAAAAGAAAGAAAAAAAAAAACAACACCTTGTTTTGGAGGAGCTTACACTAAATGACATTTCAGAATACCCCTTTTGGGTCTCAACCTTTGCATAAATTGTCACTTGTGGTATTTGTGGCTTAACAGCAACCCCACCAGCGCTGTCATCCAGTGTTATGGCCACAAACCATGACTTTCTCACTTCCACAACAACACAGCACTCACTCTTATCAGTTCGTCAACCTAACTCAAAACAAGAAAAATTCATGGAGTTTTCCAGATCACAATCAGACCAGGGGGTGGTGGTAGCAGCAGACGGGCTCAGGGTGTGGGGAAACCTCCCCAGGCTCCACTGGAGCTCACCGACCCAACAACAACCGCGGCCACCAGCAGCGGCAGCCGCGGCCGCAGTAGCAGCCCCGCCGGGCTCCCTGCACCTACCTGAAGAACAAGAGATAAGAAAGACGGCAAACGCCAACTTTGCAGCAGCTCCCATTTTCCCGAGGCGCCGGGGAATCCGAAGGAAGTTCTCGCTAGATATCCAGTTTTCTGCGTCTTCCTCGGAGACAAACCTCCTGGTGTAAAATCAACCGTCATAAAACATATTCGGAAGCCCCCGAGGATGGGGGTAAAAAAAACGTTCACGGGGTTCTTAAAAAAAAAAAAAAGAGAGAGAAAGAGGGAAAAAAAAGCACAACAATAAAAAAAAAAATGCACCACGGGGAAAAACCGCCACACACACGCACAACACACAAAACCAAACAACGAAAAGCCAACAACAACAAAAGCGGGTTTAAATCACTGTCAAAATCACTGTCAGCTCCGCTCGCCTCTCGAGTCTCTCGGAACAAAACGCCAGGCTGAGGCGAAGAGGAGGCGGCGGCGGCGGCGGCGTCCACTGCCGCCCGGACAGTCCGGGAACCGAGCTGGGTCCGACGTCCGGACCGACCTTCAACCCGGACACCCAAAGTCCGCGGACCACTGGCAACCGAGCTCGCGACTGTGGCGGCCGAGGAGGCAGCGGCGCAGGGAAGGGTCGGCGGGAGGCGGTGGCGACAGCAGCGCAGGCGGCGGCCAAGTTCTGGTCCAGGCTCTGGCTCCGGCTCCGGGCTCCGGGCTCGGCCGCGTTTTCGGTCTCCTGGCCTCCGCCGGGCCCCGCCCCCCAGACTTCCGGTTCCGGCCCGAAGCTGGAAACTAGGTGCAGCGGAGAACGCTCGGCGGCGGCGGTGGCGGCGGCGGCAGCGGCGGCCGGGCGCAGCGCGCGTGCCGGCCCGGGAGCGCGAGGAGATTGTCGGGGAAGCGAGGCGGGAGCGGGGGAGGGGTGAGAGCGAGGGCGGGGCTGACTGGAGGGCGAGGAGGCGGGGCGGACGGAGGCTCGGTAACGCGAGGCCTCGGCGTCCGGCCTGCTTGGTCGGAAGATCCCTCGACAAAGGGGAGAGGGTGCCTCAAAGTCTCTGGGCCTTGGCAGGGCTGTAGGTGGGCGGGGTGGTTGCGGCCGGGTACCATGCACGGCTGTTGTCCTGATCGCGCCCAACTGGACTCTCTGGAGTGCCCGCCCAATCGTTCAGGGACAGTCCTGGAGGAACCCAGGATGGTGGACG
This sequence comes from Marmota flaviventris, assembly GCF_047511675.1. Classification (NCBI taxonomy): domain Eukaryota; kingdom Metazoa; phylum Chordata; class Mammalia; order Rodentia; family Sciuridae; genus Marmota; species Marmota flaviventris. The sequence goes on from NC_092508.1 coordinate 82,115,364, forward strand.
GTGTCTCCAAAGGGCGTCTGCGGCGCCCAGCCCTTCCTCTGGGGGTCGCCTAGTCGCCAGCACCAAGTGGGTGGAATCCGCGGGTGGGAACCGGTCTGCCGCGCCCTTGAAGCTGCCAGAGGGAGCTCGGGATGCGCGAGCTGGCGTCGGCGCCCCCAGCCTAGGCGATGCGACCTACCGCTGTGACTTCTATCTCAGCGTTTTGTCTTGCATCTGAAAAACTAATCAAGAAAGACCTGTCCGACGGGTTGGGATATCCACGCCAATTATCGCAATGTACAATTTGAATCCTTTTCCACCATACCTTTTGTACGCAAAGCGTTGTTTTGAAAACGGTTCTGTACGTAATAGATTCGCAAATATGTGTTTGTTACGCTTTGAAGAAAAACCTGAAGGTTTCGATCGACATACCCAATGGTCAGACAAGTGTTTACTTTTAAAATTTTTAGCTCTTTTAGGTCCCAAAAGACATATAATCCATGTTGTTTGCTTACAAGGTGCTGTGTTAGGCACATAATGGAATCCAAAATGTGAAAATAAGATCTCTATCACATGGAGCTCAGGGTATATACTATATTGGAAATTGACTACAGAATACACATTAAAGGCTATTAAAGTTAACTAGCTCTGTCTTTTGCCACATGTTAGTGAGCTAACGTTAGAGATCTTGTCTTTTTCCCTATTTTTATCTCAACACGGAGAAGTGTCTGGCATAAGTTCTTAATAAGTTAAAGAAAATTATAAATGATTCAAAAGTAACTGACCTCTTTCTTAAATACAAGTATCTTTACATCTACTTTTTTTCAACAACTGTATCGTAGGCTAATTGATATTTTACTTAGAATTTACCAATTCCCACATTTTTCCACAAAACTCAAGCCTTCTCACTTTTATTTATAGTGTTTTCTTTTTCTCTTTCCTTAAATTACTCTGTATTTCTGTCTATTAAGTTCATCCTGTAATTATCTGCCTAGTTCTACCTCTTGTCAAGGTTATTAATAATCATTGTGGCTCTTTAAACTCTCTCCAAGATTTCCAGTTCTCAAGTTGTGGTGCTCAGAATTTGACTGATATTGTGCAACAAAGTTCCAAGTTAGTCTTCAAGGTGTCCCTGATCTCATGCAATTCTGCAGCTTTTATGAGCTGGTCAGAAGAATATGTATAAAACTTCCATTCTTTGGTTGAATTAAGAGATTCCACTATCCATATGGGAAAGTGCTTTTTTGATTTAGAATCACTTTCAGTCCATTCAGGAATTTGATGTCAGTTATGCCCTGGATACAGGCCCTACTGTTGTCTTATCACTGCATCACTTCAATATTCTTGTGTTGTGAAACCAAAGCAAGTGGAATAACTGGAATAACCAGAAATGGAACTGAAACTTGAAAACATATTGCTTATCTTCTTACAACTCAAATTTGTCATTATAAGAGAATATGAAGATTATTTTTCTGTAGTACTTAAGAGGAGCAACAAATCTAAATCTTCACTAGAATATTCTAACAGAGTTAAGTAACCCCATGAGAGAAGTTATTAACATCCAGTAACATTAGCTATGTATCTACTCCTACATCTGTATTCACTCCTCCCTCTGTTTTTTTTTTTTTTATTTCAAAAATAATAGCAAAACCACAGAGTATGTGACTAATTCCCACTGGAGTTCCAAAGCTTAAAAAAGATAAAGGTAGCTACAGCTAATTATACTGCCCTTCTTTCCTCCCTATTTTCTAAGGAAAAAATTGTGTGTGTGTTTGTGATGTATGTTTGACATGGTGTCCCCTGCATTGCCCAGGCTGGCCTCAAACGTGCAATGCTCCTGGCTCTGCATCCCACATAACTGGGATTACAGGCCCCTGCCACTGTGCCCATTCATAGAATCCCTTTTTGGAATCCACAAATTGAGCACTTTCCTAACATTGTGCAAGATGTACAACCTGATTTGGGAAGAAAGGGAAGGAAGGAAAGGGAAACAAGGGATTTTAGTATACTAGAACATTTGATGTTATGAGATAAATAGATTCAGTTAATGACACTTAATCCTCACACCCAAGATCTAACCTTGTTACCAACCCAGTGTTAGACTTTCAAGTTCTAGAGTCCTGCTAAGAAGTTCAACTGAACCACAAGCTAATGTAATAATCTTGAGAAGTTGGTTCAATCTAGACAGTAAAGTATATTTTAGTTGGATGAGATAGTGACACAGAATGCTTAAGAGTAAAAGGTGATTTTGTTTTTGAATTAATAACTTATGTGGCTCAAAAAAGATGGACAAAGTTTCAGTTCTGAAGTAGCACTGGAATTGAACTGAGCTAGAATTGAATTTGCCCTGAGATTGAGTATTATGCCATTTCTGGAGAAATTAACCCTAAGAATTCACTTGTTTGGGGACAAAGGACTTATCTGAATATATCACTGAAGCAAGATGTCAAATCTCTTCATCTTCAGGAAGATACATGACTGAAAACCTTTGGTATATGTTAGAAGGTTAAGTTCCCCTTCAATGAAGGCTTTGGAAGTATTTCTGCTGCTTTCTAGCTACTATAAAAGTTTACAGCTGTGTTCTCATAACACAAGCATTCCTGAAAGTGACACAAATTTCTTCTATACCAATGCTCTAAGGCATAATACGTAAGGAATAAACTTGGTAACTTCGTAAGTCAAAGTAAGACACATAATGATCAACATATATTTTATGAATATCTTCTTTTTATGCACCCAAGGTGAGAAGGAAACCCCACACAGTAGTTTTTGCTTTATTCCTCCCCTTTTGTTATGCCCAGCAATAGCAACACTATGCCAATGGGGTCAACAAAACATACTGAGGAGAATGAGGATGTAGGATTAGATAAAAGGCAAAGCAGTGAGATAAATATTTTAGGGCAAGAATGTAAGTAGAGTTAAGAGAAACTAGCTGTGACAGAAATAACATATTTAGCACTTTGATAAAAGGCTGTAGTAATCCATCCAGAAATGTAAATATCAACAATCAATTGGTTTCTCTGTAACATCGCATAAGCAACATGTTACTTTTTCTCCCCACTATCATCTCCTTCAAAACCCAGTATGAGAAACAAAAATAACAAAATTAATTTGAAAGGATTTTTTTTCCTTCCCTCCAATTTATATTGATTACCACAGTATTCAATTTTCCTCAGGAACTAAGACTCAGCTCCTCCCCAGACTGAAAAACCAAAGTGCCTACTCTAAAACTGCTGAGTGGCTGGCAGAACCCCCTTCCCTCAGTGGTTCTGAATTGTGGCATCACCAACCCTTCCCTCAGCAGCTAGAAATGTGTATGGGGATGGAGGTTGGAGTTGGGCAAGGTGTTAGTTTAGACAACAACTGGTAAGGGTGGTGTTACTAGCTTTTAGGGTACCAGGATTAGGATGTTAAATTCCCTTCAGTAGGTTGATTAGTTCTACCCAACAAGTAGTATAGCACATTCGACGCCCTAGGTTTGATCCTCAGCACCCCATAAAAAATAAGTAAAATAAAGAATTTGTGTCCAAATATAACTAAACAATATTAAAAAAAATAACAGTGAATTCCATCCATTTTGACAAATGATTAAAATCTTAACTAAAACTTTGACCTTTTAGTACTGAAGTTCCAGAAAGCAAGATTGCATAAGGGTCAATCATTTTCAATACATTGTCCATCTTTACCTGTGATATTCATTTATTCCAAAATAAATTTTTAGGTATAGGATTTGTACTAGGTATTAGTTATACAAGTAATGGATGAAATAAATATAGTCTCTGCCCTCACTGAACTTACAATACCATGAAGGAGACAGAAAAAAAATAGCCAGTAAACAAGTAACTGTCAAAATGGGAGGAATTATTTTGATAAGTGGACAGAATGCTGAGATAAAGAATAAGAGTAGTAGGATAAGGTAGAAAGAGGGGACTTAGTTAGAGAGAATGATTCAAGAAGGGCTTTCTAAGAAAGTAGCACTTAAGACTGAAAGCTGAATAATGAAAAGGAGATAGCCAAGAAAGAAGTTAGTGAAGAAGAAACAGTAAGTACAAAACTTAGATTGTTAAGACACTGAAACAAGGCTCTCATGTCAAGGAGGAGAGTGGTATGAGTAAGTGAGAGAAAAACAAGGCCCATAATACGCAAAATCTCATAGGAAAAAGTAAGGTCCTTGGGTTCAATTCAAGGTGAAGCATCAAGCCATTGGTGGTCAGGTTTATGCTTAAAATATTACTCTGTTATATGGAGAATGAGTTTGCAGGATATTCTCAAAGAAAGTAGAGACTAGTTAGAAAGTCATCCAGTCAGCCTAGAGATGATGGTATTATGAACTGATATAGAAAGGAGTGAGAAGATTCAAGATATATTCTGGAAGTGAAATCAACAGAATTTGCTGATGGATTGAATGACTCCTGATTTTTCTTCGTGAGCAAATTAATTGAGGTAGTGTCATTTATTTAGATGTGGAAAACTTTACGGAAGAAGCACTACATATATCTCAAATTGATGAGATTCAAGATACAAGATTAAAAGGTTCAATTTTGAAAATGTTAAATTTGAGGTGCCTGTGAGACACCTCAGGGAAGATATAAAGTAAGCAAGGAGATTATGTGACTAAATTTTGGAGGAGCTTGCAATGCTACAAACATAAATACAGAAGTTTTCAGTATACGAATGGTATTTAAGGCCATGAAATGAATGAGAGCATCTAAATAGGGAGTAGAGAAAGATGCATATTTTGTGTAAACAAAGATAAAGTACACGACAAAGGACTTATCTGAATATTTGCTACTTTTATAACATGGAAAGAGCATTTTTAACCTATGCTAAGATAAAATTATTATTTTAGAAATAATTATGATTTAAAACTCTATTCTTAAAGAATTATGAATAGGAAAATGAAAAGATGTGAGCTTATTGTTTATTTTGTGTGAAAGTTATTTTTACACTTTCATAATAGATAATATTTATACATTTTATAATTATATATATAAATATTTTGTGGTAAAATAAAGCCAGTGGGAAAAGAAAAAAAAATTTCTTTTCCATATGATTTTTTTTAATTTTTGTTTTCTTAGGTTTAACTACACTGGATTTTCCCACCTGTTTAAGCATGCAAATTAAACAAAACACTTAACTGCACTTTATTGTGCTTCTTTTTAACTTAGATCAGAAGAATTTTAATCAAAGCTGTACTGAAGCTTTAGGGGAATCTTAAGTTGTAGGGATGTTAGTAATTTTAACTAGTCCAAATACATTCTGTGTACCTTTTTATATTCAAAATCAGTTATTACTAGCTGCTCTTGCAAGTAAATGATAATTTTAATCCCATTTTTCAGGTGAACAAATACAAAGGTTAAATGGTTTGCCTGGAAGCATAAATTGAATCAGTAGCAGAAGTAGGATTATATAACTCCAAACTACTGACTCAAAGCTTAGTCCAATGAGCCATGCTGTTTCTCAAGTAGTAGGCATATTAATTGTTCCTCCAAGCAGGAAACAGAGCTCTAAATGGAGCATGTCCCATCCAGAAGACCTATGCAAAATAGTAAAGAGACCTATTTATTTCATTTAGTTAAGACAGAAAGAAAATAACTTATGCACAAAATTATCAAACTTGCTTTTTTGTTAAAGAATAAGTATATATTATAAATTCAAAAAGTAATAATACAAAATAGGTTACAAAAATATACTGTTTCCTAGTTGTAAACCCATAGAATGTTTTGTTTTTAATGGTAGCATCAGACCTAGGATACACAGAATGATGAATTTGCTGTATAAAATAAACACATAATTCAGTAATCCATGTACACTTTGTTATCTAGGCTAATCATAGAAAAGATTGTATAAATATTACTTAATATTTGAATAAATGTTTACCTTACTCATTGCTCTTATTTCAAGTCCACCCAGGTATGTAATATTTTTTACTCAATTTTAACCCTGTACTTTCAAAGCCATAAATGGGAAGGAGATTGTATTGAAAGAGTAGATTAAGGAAAATTACAAATTAAAAGTAAATGGGTCAGGGCTGGGGTTGTGGCTCAGCAGTAAAGTGCTCACCTAGCACGTGTGAGGTGCTAGATTTGATCCTCAGCACCACATATAAATAAATAAATAAAATAAAGGTATTGTGTCCAACTACAACTAAAAAAATTTTTTAAATATTAAAAAAAAAAGTAAATGGCTCAGGATTGGGGTTATAGCTCAGCAGTAGAGCGCTTGCCTCACACATGTAAGGCACTGGGTTCGATCCTCAGCACCACATAAAAATAAATAAAGTAAATGTATTTTAAAAAAAAAAGTAAATGACTCTACTTCCATTTCTGGATATGATAGAAAAACTTATATTACATTAATTCTCCTGTTAAGAACAACAATTTATAAATAAGATATGTCACAACTATTTGAAACTACTTAAAAAGTAATTAAAGAATCCATTATTAAAGGGACAAAAATCCTAGAGAGGATATAAGTTTAATGAATTGAGGTCCATATTTACCTATGCTTTTCACTTTGGTTTTTGCATTCAAGGTATGGATAATAGATGAAAACAAGAGAGTGGCAGTTAGGACTGTGGCTTTTTCACTGGATTAGGGAGATAAGTTGTAGTTTATGACTGCTAAAGTGACTTGATGAACTAGAGTTTAGAAGTTGAGAAAAGCACAGAGGAGTGAACCCAAAATTCTGCTAAATCTCTTCAAGTCACAGGCTGACTCCTTAACTGTGTGAGGTAAGATGCAGAGAAATTAAATGTTAAGAAACAGTCTGGTAGTTAAAGAATTGAACCAAGATTTTGGCAGTCTTGGAAACTTTTGGAGACAGAAATGGGAAGGAGGAAGAGCCCAGGTCAATTCTTCAAGAAGGCTACTTCTTAAAAAGTAAAGGCTAAGCTTTAAGACAAACTGAAAGTTTGTGAACCTAAAAAAATCTGAAATCTAATACTGAGTGGAGTAATATGATTAAGTCTATGCATTATATGACTTCTGGAACAAGTTAAATCCTCTTGGAAGAAAGATAACTTCCTGCATAATCTTTGCAATTTTTCACAACATCCAGCATTCAATTAAAAATTAACAAAGCATATAAAAATCAGGACCAAATGGATTTTCTAGAGCCCAAAATTATAAGAACTAAAATGAATTTTAAAAGTGGATTTATAATAGGTTAGGCACAACAGAGAATAGTAAATTAAGGGTGAGAAAATATTCAGATTTAAGCATAGGGAATAAAACAACAACAAAAACAAAAAAGGAAAACACAGAAGGCAGAATAATAAAAGCTAAAAGAGCAAAAGAACATAAGAGTGGAACAGAGTTTAAAAGTTCTGGTATAACTATAATTGCAGTCCTAGAAGGATAGGAAAACATGAATAGAACAACAGGAATATTTGAAAAATTATTGGTAGCTAGTTTTACAAAACTAATGAAAGAAAAGAAGCCACACATTCAAGAAGATCTACAAACCACATTTAGTACAAATTTAATGAAAAGTATCCCAGATGATTAAGTTCAAACATTTGTAAAACAATTAAAAATACTGGATGTAGAGAAAAAAATACACATTACTTTCAAAGGTACAAAAATGAGACTTGATGCTGACTTTTTAGTAGAACCTAGGCAAACCATAAAGCCAAGGTTAATACATCTTTAAATTTCTGAAAGAATATAACTGCTAAACAAGAACTTCATACTCATAAAAATATATATTAAAAAGGAATGTTAATTAAATGCTTTTTCAGATTGAGATTTTTTTGCTATCAGACTTATACTAAATTTGACTCTATAGGTATCTTTTCAGATTAAAATGCAGAACTATAGAAAAACTAAAAAAACTTGGAGAGTAATGTAGGAGTAAATCTAACCACAAACAATAGTAGTAACACATTACAGGGTTTTTAAATAGAGTATTAATATATGACAATTATAATATAAAAAGTAAAAAAGTATATGTCTTAGTTTAGGCTGCTATAACAAAACAATATAGACTGAGTGGCTTAACAAATATTTATTTCTTATTATTAGAAGCTGAGAAGTCTAAGATCAAAATGTCAGAAAATTCAGTTCCTTGCCCTCTTCCTGGTTTGCAGACACTGTTTTGCTTTGTCTTCACATGATGGAGAGCAAGAGAGAGCTCCAGTCTCTTTCCTTTTCTTATACAGACCCTAGTCCTATATTAGGAGCGTCTCCTTCATGAGTTCATCTAAACCTAACTACAATTCAAAGAAACCACCTTTCAATACTGTCACATTGAAAATTAGAGTTTCAGTAAATGGATTTGAGGGGGCTGGGAGACTTAGTTTGGTCCACAATAGTAAATGAAGTTAAAATGTTGTAAGGTCCTTGACTTATCCAAGAAATGTTAAATGTACTCACTAACGGTCAACTTAAGGACTTACATTAGTTGACTTAAGGTAGATTGTAAAAAGCAATTCCAATAAGAATATTAGAATCTAATATTTTAGAGTAGACAATAAGGTAATAATAAATATATAAGTAACAATTTAATAGATGTGATAATTGAAATAACAAACAATCCAATAGAAAAGACAGCAAAACAGAGAATAGGTGATAAAATAGAAAATAGAGTAAGAAGATAAATTTGAATCCAAATACATCAGTAATCACATTAGATTTGTTGAATTAATACTCCAATTAAATGATAGCAATGGTCATAGTGAGTCAATAAGAAAAACAATATGAACTTCCTCTTTTTAGTCTCTCTGTGAGAAGAGTATTTGTCATCCAACTTAAACATACACCTTGATGAGATTTCTCAATGCTCATTCATTACAATATCACATACTTTGAATAAGGAATTCACCCATGATTATATTAGGTACTTCTGCCACTTACTCTTTCCCTGATTTCTACTAAAACATAGAATGCTTGGTCACAATTCGGTGATTCCTTTCTAGGTATTTGAAGAATATTAGGAACCTATCCTTACCTTAGCATCTATGTCCTTAACTTATCTGAGCATTTCTCTATGCTACAAGGCTTTTCCTGAAAAATGGTACAGATTAAGCATTCCTAATTCCAAAATTCAAAATCCAAAACATATTAAGCACTGATATGATGCCACCAGCAAAAAACTTCCATACCACACTTTATGTTACAGATTATAGTCAAAACATAGGCACACTAAAAATATTGTTTAAAATAACCTTCTTGATATAAGGTATGTATGAAATGTAAATGAATTTCATGTTTAGACTTGAGCCAACCCATCTCTCTCTTTCCCTCTGTCTTCCTCTCTATTTTATATAGGCAAATATTCCAAAATTCTGAAAAAATGCAAACCTGAAACACTTGCGGTCTCAAGTATTTCAGATAAGGGCTAACTTTTCATCTTTGACTAGTTTAATAAGCATATTTTGAACATAAATTCTGAAATCACAGATGAGAATAATAAATAAAGTAGAATCTACAAAGCTGTTATGTATTTGTGGATAGCTACTAGAAACCCTTTATTTTATTTTCAGTCAACTGAATAGCACACAAGTGAAAAAGTGCTATTTATTAAGAGAATAAGGAACTTGGATAATTCATTTATGATTTTGCAATTAAGTTCTAAATAATAAAACTCCACTCTCAGGTCTTAAACAGAGAGTAACTCTAGCTGGGTTTTCTCTACCCTTCACCTTGAATAAAAACTTAAAATCTCAGCTACTTAAAGATTCAAGATATGAGGGTCTTTTTATCCAGATACCTCTCTATAGCCTGAATTTTTCTCTCCTTGGAACACACCTTTCCCACTAAACTCACCAAAATACAGTTCACCCTTTGGCCAATCGCTCACCTGAATACTACCATTCTCTTCAACAATTTTAGTGGAAAAAAACTATACCTGATATGGTGTGTTACTGTTGTATATTGCTTCATTACCTCAAGAAACCCTAGAAGTAGCAACCCATCTCTCAGTTTTTTCACTTGCTGCTCTCTCCTTGAACCCAAACCCTTGAAAGCACTGCCTTTTCTTTCTAGTACAATCAACCTCCTTCAGAGCAGTCATCAGTCTGTCAGGGTCATTGAGATTAACCCCACAGAAATTCCATGATCAGTCTTCTTTACTTTATATTGGATATGTGAAAATATGCATAAGTCTTCTGAGCTCAGCCTTAAATGAGCAGCTCTTCCTGAGTTTATTCTCTCTCTTATGTTTTTTTTTTTTCTTTTTCTTTTTTTTTGGCTATCTGAACCCAGAATCTCTTGAAGGACTTATTTTCTCACGGCAACTTTATGTAACTACACAGCACTTTTCCCTTTCCCCTGCACTATAAACCTACACAGATATCAGTAGCCTGTCTGAGTGGCCCAGAACTTCTAGAATTCAGGGGTTACTACCACTTAGCTATTGTTTCTCTACTGTTCCCATTGTATTATCAAATATAATAAAGCATTAGCATATTTTACCTGATGTTAGGGTCTGTAAACAAGTCAGGATGGCGCCTGGCATTTTGCCAGAGGGAGTGGTTTGTGAAGCGGCAACCTGAATTATACTTTTAATCTCTGACTGTGAATTTAGATCAATTTTAGGGAATGAACCCCAGGGTAATTCAGAGGCTATTTAATAGCATGCATCACCACAAGAAATTGAGAACGTACATTAATGTTTACCTAGTTATTATTATTTTGTTATATACAAAAGTAGAGGCATGGTGTATGGAACCCCTAGGCATTTATCACCCAACTTCTACAATTATTGCAGTCTGCTTATATTTATTTTTAAAAGAACAATCTTTGAGTACTATATTGTATTAACATTGCTGTCTCAAGAATTGTTATCCCCCATGATCAATTTGGCTTTTTAAATAATTATTTTGTAGTTATAGGCAAACACAATATCTTTATTTTATTTTTATGTGGTGCTGAGGATCGAACCCAGTGCCTCACACATGGTAGGCGAGTGCTCTACCTCTGAGCCACAACACCCACCCCAATTTGCTTTTTATTCTAAATCTGGTCCAGAAACCAAACTAAAATACTGGGGGAAAAAAGTGGAGGGAGATAAAGAAAAACAAATGGATTATAGTTCTTTTAATCCCAGGGCTAGCTCTTTCATATTATCTTTACCGAATAATGCAAGTTACAGCACTAAGTATTTTATAAATTCTCCTTTGAAACAATGGCTGAGGGGAATTCTAGATTATTGGAGTTTACAGGGATTTTTTTTCATTACACTACAGTTGTCATAGTTACCCCACATTGTATTCTTCAGAGAAACCTCTGACCAATTCAATCTAGGCAGGTTAAAGTCTGGGGATATCTATTTGGGATGAATTATTAGCAACTGCAGCAGTTGAAAGAAGAGAAAAGAGGCTTTCAAAGTCTGTAAAATAGACTACTCTGGTGTGCCCCACTTCTAGGTAAAGAATAGTTGACTATGGCTATACCTCTAGAGGAGATGAATCAAATGACAATTAGTTTAAGCCTATGCTGAGGACAGTGCTAGAATTTGGATCTATAATTTTTTATTTGTTCTTTTCAGTTATACATGATAGTATAATGTATTTTGGCAAATTATACATATCTAGAATGTAACTTATTCTATTTAGGATCCCACTCTTGTGGTTGCACATGATGCAGAGTTACCTTGATCGTGTATTCAAATACAAGGCTAGAAAGTTATGTCTGATTATAGAATTTGGATCTTGAAGGGTCCCCAAAGGTCCATGTGGTTAAGTTTTAATTTCTAGATAGTACTATTGGGATGCTGTGGGACCTTCTAAAGGTGGGACCTACAGGTCATCAGGTCATTGAGGGTATGCCCTTGAAATGGATCCTGGGACCCCAGCCTCTTCCATTTCCTCTCTTTTCCTTTCTACCCACTATGTAAGCAGTTTTGCTTTGCCTTGCTCTTCTCCCACAATATGCTGCCTCCCCACAATTTCAAAAACAATGGGAACAATTGACCATGGACAAGAACTTTCAAAACTGTCAGCCAAAATAAAATTTTTCTCTTTATAAGTTGAGAATCAAGTATTTGTTATAATGATGAAAAGTTGATTAACACAGTTTTCTTCATATCCTTATGGATATCATGATGAAATAATTCAGAGCATATTATTAGATTTAGTAGGAGCTGAATTAGATGGTTTGCTAATATATTAGTGGAGAGGCAAATGATCTTGATAAGTTGGTAAAACCATGTATGATGAAATCATAGGAGACAAATAGAAGATGAAGCTGAACCAAAAAGACATTCTCACAAATTCAGTTTGAGAAATCTTTCCACTATACTTTTTATTTGTCAGACTTGTACTAAAACAATGTATCAATCTTGGTCAGAAAACTTTAAAATTCTGTAGACAAACCGGAGGAGTTTCCAACAATAATGGCAAAATCAACAAAAGTAAAAGAAAAATCAAAATAACATTAAAAATGTCTGAAAGTATGTTGTGGGAGAAGGTACTAAGTGGTTGTTTTTCTATGTTTAAGAAGGATTAAAAAGACTTAGAGGATAACATTTTATTTGTGGATAATTTCCTTTATTTAGGTAAAGCACCAAAAATAAGTAAAAACAATGTACTTTATTACTTACGTTCTTTCCAAATTGTGGTTTTAATGGTCCAAATTTTAGTAGGAGTCCTGAAGTCTTCAATGAAAAAGATGATTTTAAATTAACTTACCATTCTCCCTAACAGAAAATGGTTTGCTTATGATTAGGATTGTAAAGGAACATCTCTTCTGTCAAGAACAGCATTCCTGTTCCTTTCCTCAAAAAGTCTGACATACTTTGAAATTTTTTAAAAATGTAAAATGCACAGTGAAACATTTTACTCTTACCCTGTACACCATGTGCATAGCTCTCTTATACATGTATAGCCATAATCATTATTATTGTTTTCTCACATGTTCTTGTAGTTTCTTTATCCAACCACTGAGAAATAGGAATAGTCTTATTCCTTCTCTTAAGTATCATCAATATCCACTATTTTATATGTTGATTTTTTTTGTTTTTTGCATTTAACAATATATCTTTTTTTTTTTTTTTTTTTTTTGGTACTGTAGATTGAACCCTAGGGTGCTTAACCATTGAGCCACATCCCCAGTTATTTTGTATTTTATTTAGAGACAGGGTCTCTCTGGGTTGCTAAGTGCCTCAATCAGTTGCTGAGGCTGGCTTTGAACTCTTGATCCTCCTGCCTCAGCCTCTCAAGTTGCATAATAGTACCCGGCTAACGATATACCTTGATGATCAGTACTAGCAAGCTTCTTCATTCCTTTTTTTCTCCATTGTATAGTATTGTAAATATACAAGAATTTTCTTATATTGATGGGAACTTGAGTTGTATCCAATTTTTAAATTTCAAACAATGGCATGGATAGTGTTACACACAATGTCCTCTCACATGTGGACAACTATATCTATAGATAAATTCCTAGAAGTCCAATTGTGAATCAACTGTTAAATGCTTTGACAAATTTGCTTTGACAAATATTGCAAAATTTTCATCTATCAGAGTCATGCAAATTACAACTATCCCTAATGTATGAGAGGACCTGTTTTCCTACAAATAATAAAAAGTATTATGAAGCTCTTTGATCATTTCCAATTTGAAAAATGACGTATCAGTGTAGTTTTGACACATATTTCTCTTATTTTATTTTAAGTGGACTTGATCATTTACTTATGTTTATAAGTCACTTGCATTTTCTTCTTATGACTTCAAAGTATATATTATTCCCCATTTTTCTATTATGTGGTCGGTCTTTTGTTGATTTTTAGCAGCTCTTCAAATATTAGGGAGACAGGTAATTGTCTGGAAATAAGTTTCTCAGTTTGTAATTTTGACTTTGTTTATAGTTTAATGTCATTAAATTTATTGCTTTATTTTATGGAAACTGGAGTTTGAGTCATAAAGAAGAAGGCCTTCTTCATTGCAATGTTAAAAAAATTCTGTGTTTTTTTCTCATATTTATATGGTCTCAGGATTTTATATGTAAATTTTAGATTCATTTAAAATTTAACTTGGTTTCACTGGAGTATAATCTTCCACAGCATCCATTATAATTCTTCCTGGAAGCCAGTATAATTATATACCTGGAAAACTCAAGAAACTTGACTTAAAAACTATCTAGCAAAATAGTGGGGCACAATATTAATTAATATACAAAAGTCAAACAACAAATAGTACAAATATATAATGGAAGAAAATGCTCATTTAAATAGAAAAAAAAAAGAAGACAGCTTTTCCTCAAATATTGTATAGCCATTTATTGAAGTGTTTATCTTCTCTCCACTGATTGTAATGCTATCTTTATCATACATTGAATTGTAGCACGCTTTTGCAATTATTCTGGAGTTTACATTATGTTCCATTGATGAATTTGTTTACTGACAAACCTATTTCACACTGCTTTAAATATTCATGGTTTTATAATATGTTATAATATCTGGTAGTATTCATTCCCCTCATTGCCCCCCTTTTCAAGTTTTTCTACTTTGGATAATTGTTTTTCATTATAAGCTTTATGATCAGTTTGCTAGTTTCACAAAACTCACTCAATATTTTTCTTATTGGGCTCATATTAGTGATAAATTATCTCAGAAAGAATTGATATATTTTTTATGTTAACTCTATTGACTACATAAATCTTCTCTGTGTTCACAATTTCTTATCTGTTCTCCAGTAGTGTTTTAACATCCTATTAAGCTTATTTCTGTGTACTTTTATATATTTTATATTATGGACTCTTTGGTACCTTCAAGTAGACAAGTAGATCAGATGATATCATTGTTCAAAAAGTGTGGTATCATTTTGGGAAGAATGTTACAGGTTGAGGATTATGTTAATTAGCTTCTCATAACTGTGACAAAACAACTGACATAATAACTTATAAAAAGGATCGGCAGGCTGGGGTTGTGGCTCAGCAGTAGACCTAGCAAGTGTGAGGCACTGGGTTCGATCCTCAGCACATACAAAATAAAATAAAGGTTATTGTGTCCACCTACAACTAAAAAACAAATTTTTTTAAAAAAAGGAATGGCTTAGTTTGGCTCACAGTTTCAGAAGTTTCAGTCAATGGTTTCTTGGCCCCATTGCCATTGGGCCTCTGGTGAGCATGTGGTAGAGCAAGCTGCTCATCACTTGGCAGCTGGGAAGCAGAGAAAGGAGAACTAGAGAGAGAGAAAGGGAATTGGGTCCCACTATCCCCTTCAAGGCCTACTACCACAAATGACCTAACTTCCTCCACCTCTTAAAGGTTCCACCACCTCCCCACAATGGCATGAGCTGAAGTCCAGCCCTTTAACACCTGGGCCCTTCGGGGATACTTACCCAAACCATAGTAAGGGTTGCATAAACATTTCATTATCATCTTAATCTCAGTCATCATACTTGCCATCACATATTTATACAGAATGTTCTCTGTATTAAAAAAAAAAAAGAACTCATACAGAACTACCTGTTTATTACTACCACTGTTCTTACCAAAAATTTAAAAAATGTATATCCATGTAAAGCCCAATGTAGTTTAACTTTAGTAAAGCATGGTGAAGAAAAAAATCCCAAGTGTATACAACCAACTTCTCATCAGTCTTGCAGCTGTATTGGGTTTTACTAAGTAACTTAAATGAGCTGCTTTGTGTTTGTGATGGCACAGCAAATCAACCTTGCTGAAATTTCTAAACCCTCTATGCCTAACAGTGATCTCCTTTGTTGATCTTCAGGGCATGATGTGTCATCTATTTAGTTTGGCCTTTTATTTGACCTTCATTTACTTTGTGGCCAAGCCTGTTTTCTTTGTTTGATATGCTAGTTCAACTATGTAGGTGAGCCCAACCACTTAGTGATGGGTATGTAATTTTTATAAACAACACATGATGTTAGTGAGAGAATTCATATTTTCCTAGCAAATGAAAAAAAAAAGTTTGACTTTTGAGTAATATCATGCTATCTTTTAGCAAACTTGTCTAATTGCTACTGAATTTCCATCAGGTGTTTGGTTGTTTTTAAATACACAAGATTCTACCTTAAACTAGACAGGACAACTTGTCTTTTCTAAGTGCTTCCTGGGTGTTAGAATCTTTTAGTATATTTTTGGAGACCTATAACTGTTACTCAAGCCTTAGTACTGAGTTAGCCATCATCACACAAAATTTGGTATAATGAAGAATATTTTCAATTGAGGTACATCACAAGTTGTATCATGTTTCCAACTGTTAAAAAAATATACACATGCATCTTGGGCAGTAGTATCAATGAATATAAAATAGAGAAACCAAAAGTAGTAAATATCAACATTTGTACTTTTTGGTACTGAAATTCTGATTTTGCAGTAGTAAATTCAACTTCATTGCCTTGTTTCAGGTATGATTGGATTTCAATATTTTACCTCTCTTCTACAAAATTCTGTTAAGAAAGCCAAGACATAAAATGCTTTTTAAAATCCCAAAGGTTTATATAAATTTTAGTTTTTTCTGAAACCAAATCAAGTCACACAAAGAATTAAAATTTTAAGGCACTTATTATTCTTAAGTATATTATTGGGATGGGGGGGATACTGGCAACTGTAATACCATCATCAGTAGTAAGCTTATGTTGGCTCCAAATGGGAATTACTTATATAAAATTCCCTCTAGAATCTTTATTTATGGGAATGAGACCTTAGGGGATGTTAGAAAGGGTGTAGTCTTGTTTTATAGGCCTTCTTCTCTGGCAACATACTTTAAGTTTCAATATTCAAAAGTCATTCATATAATCTCTTATTTTATTGATGTGGTTTTTTAAAGTTTCAGGTACCTACTTGCAAATGTTTCCCAAGAACATTTCCTTGTATCTGGGATGCTATGACTTTTGTCCTCTCTCTTTTTCTTTTTTGACTGTTTAAAAAACATAGTGGTTTTAAAATATAGTGCATATTTCAAAAGAAAGAAGATTTGGAGAAGAACAGAAGTAATCAAACTTAGGTTTCCTCATATGCCAACAAAAGTGCAGAGACAGGAGACCCTCTTAATTAAGAGGGCTCTAATTTTATTCCTGGAAGTTGTTGATTATGTCAGTCTTTTGGTGCAAATTGATAACAAATCAGTAAGCAAAATCTTGAAATAATTTGCAGCCTTTGGGATTGTGGGAGTGTGAAGCAGTAGGTAGAAAATAAGGGTAGATCTGAGGAGATGTTTTTTGTTTTTGTTTTTTAATTAAATTTTTAATGAAAGGTATATATGATTACTTTTATATCCCTTGAATCTTTATTTTTATAGCTCCTATATTCCCTGTATTTTCCTACTTCATGAGATTTGACTTCATATTCAAGGTCTCTTTGCAATCTTTGTTCAGTATCAGCCTAGTGAAAACCACCCTGTTGGGGTAAATGGACGATGGTGCCATTAGCCTTCTCCTGCTGCACCCATTCGATGTAGATGGCATATTACTTTCTGTAATCCTGAACTTGCTGGTCTTTGTAGTGTCCTCACACAACCTGTACTTTATTATCCTTTTGGATAGACATGGATTGAGCATTTGCATTTTTGTCTCCGTTATTTGGAAAATGGGGAAGACATAATCTCCCTGTGAATGTGAGAAGGTGCATTGAAATGGCTTTTATGGCTCTTGCTCAGGTCAAAAGTCTCAGAGGGACTGGGCTTCATTTTAGCCTCTTTCACTTCAGTGATGACTATAAAAGAGAATAGAAAATAGGGTTTTCATAAAAGTTTCTCTAGCTTTAATTCTTCAGTCTGAAATAAATCTGTAGACCTATTGTTCTAATTTGTACTCAGCCTTTTTCCAGGCCTTTTCATATTTTTTTTCCCTGAAAGCTAAAATTTGTAATTTTCATACCTTGGAATCCTGCTCAAGCATTTAGCTATACTATTTTAAACAAAAGATTTCATCTTTTTCTTTTATTGTTGTTGGTGATGATTTTTATTTAAGTGCAAAGAAGCATTTTTAGTCACAATAAAAAGAGAATGGACTCTGTAGTCAGAATTATTAGGGTTTCAACCCATATATATGTTTTGGTACTGGGGATTGAACCCCAGTGGTGCTTAACCACTGAACCACATCCATAGCCCATTTTTATTTTGAGTTGCTCAGAGCCTTGCTAAATTGTTGAGGCTGGCTTTGAACTTGCAATCCTCCTGCTACAGCTTCCCAAGCTGCTGGGACTATAGGCATGCACTACTGCACTGGCTGCTTTTTTCACTTTTTTAAACTAGTTATATAACATCTCATCTCTAAGACCAGCCACATAATATCCGCTATGTAAATTCCTTGAGATCATACTTGTGATGTGCTACTAGAGTCTAAGTCATGATTGGCCCTCCATATATGTGTTTCTTTTAAATTTACTTGAGGTATTCAAAAGTCTATGTATTTTTGCAAAAGGACATGCGTTTGTATTTTTTCCATTCTTTCATTTATTCATCAAACATGTTGTGCACCTTCCTTATACCAGGCATGGGTTTAAGAACTAGAAATATGTAATGAATAAAAAAGAATATTTAACAAATATTAAATTTATCCAAGAATTTGTATTCTTTTATTTTTTATTTTACAGTTCTGGGATTGAACCCAGAGACACCTAACCACTGAGCCACATCCCCATCCCTTTTTATATTTTATTTAGAGACAGAATCTTGTTGAGTTACTTAGGGCCTTGCTAAATGGCTAAGGCTGGCTTTGAACTCATGATCCTTCTGCCTCAGCCTCTTGAGCCACTGGGATTTTAGGTGTGTGCCACTGCACCTGGCAAGAATTTGTATTGTTATGGGGAAGCCAAACAATAAACAAAATAGGCATGCAAAATATCTCATATGTCAATGATGATCACCACTGCAGGGAAATGAGTTGTACAAGGAACAGATCACATTTGAGTGGAGACATGAAGGTGAGGGAGGGGATGATTTGGAGTCCTGGGGGGAGAAAGAACAACAGGTACATTGTCCAAAAGCAAAGAGGCTGGTTTGTCTGGAGTGGAGTAGAAGATGCAGACGGATAGCAGAGCCAACATCAAGTGGGATCTTGTAGGTAATGTAAGGACTTTGTAACTCTGAGTGAAAGTGGAGCCAATGGAAGGGTTTCATGAGAGGAATGACATGATCTGACCATGGCTTAAAAAGAAAGCAATCTGAACTGATCTGTTGGGAAAAGATTATTAGAAGTATGAGGACAGAGGCAGGGGAGACCAGTGAAGAGGCTGTAGCCGTGACCCATGCAAGCAATAATGGTGGCTTGACCAAAGGGGTAGGTAGCAGAGTAAGCAGTGAGACGTGGTTGAATCCATTTTTGCATATAGGAATTTTGTAAGGTATCATGGGGAGCAAGTAAAGGATGACTCCAAAGTTTTTGGCTGGCCTAAGGAACTGGAGTTTCTGGTAACTGAAAGAGGAAGACTGGAACATTAACATATTTGGAGTAGGAGTGAGGGGGAGATCAGCAGTTTGGATTTAGATATGTTAAGTTTGAGATTAAAATGCCTATTAGACATAGAAGTGAAAATGTTCCTTAGACTTTTAAGCCATAAAAGTGGATGAGGACTACCAGGGGAAAAGTATTGATAGGCAAGAAACTAAGCTTTCTGGGGCCCACTAGCATGAAGAAGAGCTAGAGATGAAGAGGAACTCTGATCTACAAATATGTTGTTTATAGTGAAAGTGCAGTGTGGGGAATACATTGTGAGGAAATTTATCTATATTTACCACACTCCCCAATTTTAACTCTAGAAAAGTGAGATATTTGCTTCTTTGAAGTAAATGTAGCCTATCTATTGGTTAAGAAGCATAGAATTCTAGAAACATTCATGGAATTTCTATAGAAAGTAGACCAAAAAAAAATCATCTCTGTACTGAAGACACTAAAAGGTCTAAAAAAAAAGTCTGTAGCAAGCAACAGTAAATTTAGAAATGGCTTATAAATACATCAAAAGTAGAAAAGTGGGGTAATGGACTGGGTTGGGAAGTGATGGTCAGTGTTTTTAGTAAGTACAGCCATGTGGCTGATTTAGAAATGGCTTATGAAAGAGATGAGCATCAATTCAAGTTCATGAGGAACAGAACATGGATTGGTAGAAGAGAATTTCAAAACTGAGAATGGCCTATTAGCCACTGAACAAGTAGGACAAGCTTTTTGGTGAGTGACTCACTTCTTCCTTATAATATCACTCAGGATCCCTGCAGGAAACAGATGGCTCAATCAAAAGGAGCAATTGAGGAGAATTTGATGAAGGAACTATTTACAAAAGTGTAGGCAGGGTTAAACCTTTGTCTAGTATCCTATTGGTGCTTCTGCTTAGTAGGCTCCTGCAGGAAGCCTGAGGACAAGCAAGTCTAGTAGCCTCCTGAGGCACAGAGCAGGTAGGAAGGATGGCGAGTGGTTCTGAGGGACACATTGAGATTATTCAGCCCCTTATCTCCATAAAAAATTTTATAATTAGCTTCTGTAGAAAGTCAGAGAATTATGAAAAGTTAATTACCATTATGAACTCTGAATGACCAAAAATTGAATAGTGTTCTCCCAATCTTTCAGTGTTCATACCTAAAAAAAAAAAAAAAAAAAAAAAAAATTCACCTTTTTTCTCCTCCTTTGTTTTTCTTCTTGGCAGTGTTGTTTTTATTTATTTTGTTTTGCTTTGGCTGCTTGAATTTATGTTAAATATTTATAAAGACCTTGATATGCTTCTTCCTATTTGAGAATAATCTACTTTTAAGCAGGTGCCAGGTTTTCAATCTATACAGTCTCACTTTGCTGTGCAGATATATTGTAAGCCTTAGTAATACTGACTCTAGTTTGAGTTTTCTACTTGTTTGTTGCAATCAGATAACTTGCCATCAAAGATAGGGAGTTAAAATCTTATTCTTGCAAAACAATCACTCTCCAAATTGCCTTATACATGGTGTTAAGGTATCCTATTGACTTCAGTAGTCACCATTCTCCTTCTGACTCTAGAGTGTTCTTATTATAGACATCTAGTGAGCAAATTTAGGCCAATTATATAATTAGAGTTAGTAAGATGAGGTAGAGACTAAATAAAACAAATCACAAAGTTACAATATCAAAGATGTGAAATATTTACTTTTTTTGTTGTTGTTTTAGTGCTGGGGATCTACCCCAGGGACTCAAGCATGCTAGGCAAGTGTGCTACCACTGAGCTATACATTCTCACCAAGATGTGGAATATTATCTTGAAAATTACCTGAAACCAAATGTCATAATCTGTTAGAAATATACAACCATGTGCAAATATCCATTACTTTCTCCTAAGATCATGTTTAGCACCATATTGCTTCTTAACTTCCTTTCTTTAGTAATAGAACCCTTTACAATAAGCTGGGCACTTGGGGGCCAATATAAAGACTATATTTCCCAGTCTCTCTTTCTGCTGTGTTTGACCATGTATTTTAGGATCTGCCCAATGATATGCAGAATAGAGTGATACTGATGAAAGTTACAAAAGCCATTTTAGTCCATGGGATAGAAACTATGTCTTGGGAATGCTGGAAAATGTGCTGAGGTCCTCAAGAGTTTGGAGTGACTGCTTCATGATCCTTGGATGGTTTATGCTCCAGTTCTTAGGTAAGAAAGAAGTCAGGGTCTATTTGTTTGAGTCATTGCTTTTTCAGCCTTTATGATAGCATCTAGACTTGTATCCCAATATATTCATGGCCCTTTTAATAAAGGCTAGTGTGCTAAAGTATAATAGTTATTATATTGTATCATCTGTTGATAGAAAAAATGCTTAATGAAAAAGGGGATATTGTAAATGCAGGAAGGTTTTCAGTGAATTTTTATTTAATTAGTCACAACTATATGCACTTGAAAAAATGATAATAGGATTAATGTAGGTGGAGTATATTTCCTATTCACTCTATTGATAATGCTTGGACTGGTATGTGAACATAAAGACTCTTTGCCAGACCCCTCACCCAAACCGCTTTTTAAAAATTTTATTTGTAATTGTAGATGGACAGAATGCCTTCATTTTCTCTCCCCTCCCTCCCTCTCTCTCTCTCTCTCTCTCTCTCTCTCTCTCTCTCTCTCTTTCTTTCTTTCACAGTGCTAAGGATTGAACCCAGTGCCTCACACATGCCAGGCAAGGGCTCTGCCACTGAGTTACATCCCCAACCCCCCAAACTGCTTTTTGAAGTCTATGGACTTAGGCCTTGGAGTTCAACATGAAATTAGACATGATGGGATCTGCTTAGAAGATGAAAATAAAATCTGATATGCCTGTTAACTATAAAACCATTGACTGTAACCAGGTAAGTGAAGAGAGCTAAGGCCCAGAGTGTTCAGGATCTGTAATGGACTTTATGGTGACTTACCTAACATTGCATTGCCATTTTCCCGTTTCATAGCAATCATTCCACTTGGATGGGTGCACTGGGATAACTAGTGCCCCACCCCTCCCAAAATTCATGACCAGCCAAAACCTGTGATTATGACCTTGTTTGTAAACAAAGTCTTTGCTGATATCATCAAGTTAAGATATGGTAAATCAGAGTGGGCCTCAATCTAATGACTGGGAAATTTAGACACACACACAGAGAAGGAAGACAGCCATGTGAATGGGCAGAGGTTGAAATTATAAGCCAAGAAACACTGAAGATTACTGGCAAAAATCAAAGGCTAAGCAGTAAGGGGGAATTCTTCCCTAGAGCCTTTGGAGAGCGCATGGCCCAGCCAGTACCTCGATTTTAGACTTCTGGCCATCAGAATGATGAGAGAATAAAGCTCTTTGTTTAAGGGCCCCAATTTGTGGTTATTTGTTATGGAAACCTTAGGGAATTAATATGGTATAAATTAATGCTACCCTCAGTTGGCATTGTATTCAAAATATTTTAATAACAAGTAAATGATCCATCCAAACAGAAGGGATGTCCGATGCATTGCTAGAGCAGGGTCCAAATGGATCCTTAATTTTCAGATATTAATGTTTTAGTTTCTGGAATTTGGAGAAGTCCTGCTCTGGAGAATGCTTTGAGCTGGGAGAAGTAACTCAGAGCATTGGCTACATATCCTCTGGGTTTAGGAGCATTTCAATATTTTAAACATCCATGGGATTGTATCAATGTATAGTAGGCATGTACCCTGGATGATCTAAAATGTTACATTGTTCTTTCCTTCTTGCCACCATAAGCAACTCAAGAGACCCAAACGGGGCCAATCAGAATGAAGCTTAGGACTTTCATTCTCTGGTTGGAGAATAACATGCCATCTTAGGAGACATGGAAATGAGAAAGAATGTGGACCCAGTTGCTGCTGGATGAAACTTTGCAACCTGAAAAGAATCTATTCCTAAGGGTAGAGCTATTAATCAAAGAATGGAAGAACCAAATAATTACAGCCAAATGGACCTAGAACTCTGATCAAGTGTATCTGAGTCTTTCTCATCCTCTGGACTATTAATTACAGGAGCCACTAAATTCTTATTGTTTATGCAAGTTTGAATTATGTTTTATATTTTATTTTTGGTAACAAGAAGCCTCCTAACTGATACAATCTCTGTGATTTTATTGGTTATTCTCTTTCAAACATTTTATTTTGATGTCTGCTAATGTTCATTATTTTGTAATTACCTCTTACCTTTGTATTCTGTTAATAAAAGAGATACCAGCTAGACTCCAAGAAAATAGGACTTTGCTGAAAGACTACTATGGGCCATCTTTATACTAAATCCTTAGACTATAACTTACAAGCAAACAAACATGTGCACTTGCACACATACACTCCTGCAATTTCTCTCATAAGTAATAAGAACTAGTTTGTATTATAGATGCAGTGGATGGGAAGAATGATATAAACAAATGAGAGAGGATCTGTAATCTATGGGGGATAGTAGCACACTGAAGGAAGGTATTAATTCAAAGAAATATGGTTTTATAAATGGAATTCTCAGCTCTATGAATAAATACAGAAATAAATCAAATTGTAGTGCAAGGCCAATTTAAATACAGAGGCTAGCCAAGGAATGGAGATGAAGAGAGTTGAATAGAGGGAACTCAGGGAAAATCATGAAGGTAAAGTACTTTTCCTATGTCTGAGTTTATAGAACTTGTCTTTTGAAGTTCTGGGTGCCATTTCAAAAACAGGGTTAAAGGGAGGAAGAAACAATGTAACAATTTTCTTTGTGCCTCACTAACAATGAAAAATTTGAGTTGAATAAATTGATTTAGGTTACCCTGAATTGCTATTCATGTATTTGTATACTGAGTTTGAACCTTCTGCTTTACACTCCTCCTGGCAATTACTATCTATACTTTGTTAACAGTAAATATTTTTAAAAATGTAATTTCAAATTTAGTCAACATTTAAATTGTTTTTGATCAATTTTTAAATTAGCATATTGCCTTAAATAAGAAAGAAAAGTAATTTTAGAAATAAAACTAAAAATGATGAGTTAATTTTTTTTCCAGTATACAATTCGTGTTAAATCACTGGTTCTGAACAATCAGTAACTGAAATTTTATCAATACATGTAGTAACACACATTTCTCATTTTAGTTGATAATTAATATTCAGGTGTGCAGAAGAACACGTAAAAATTAAATGTCAGTGTTGCTTTGTTTGTGGTTTAACATATACAAATTGTTACTATATGCAGTATTTCCCTGTCTTTGCACATGTATATTTGTTAATTTTGTTCTTTTTCTTTGTGATCATAATATCTTTGTGTATTCTTTTGATTCAATCTTCTAAGGTAATAAAAAGAATAAATCTTCTTGGTTTAAAAAAATAATTGCCTTATGTAATTCAGAAATGAAAAAAGATATCTGAGAATCATGTTTAAAGACTGCAATTGAGGACTTAATTTAATTGATCCACTAGTATAGAAATTTTAGTTTTTTTTCCTTGCTTTTGTTTCATGTAATTTATGATTAACAGCTATGTAAAATGGTGAGCCACCTAATGAAAATAGTTTTATAAATATTGCATGCCATTTTATGTTCTTCAATCTCTACTTCCCTTATCAAGTATTTTTATGTTAAAAATGTTCAAAGTTAATGTGTGAGGAAGTAACTAGCTACTTTAGTTAGTTAGATTTCTCTTCCTTGAAGAAAATTACTATAATGGTTACTTTTGCTAAAATGCAATTACTGTCACTGTAACAATCAATCATATTTTTATATAAGAAACTTTAACAACTCTTGAATGCATTAAGAAAAAGCAAATGAAAAAGACTCAGTGTGAAATACGACTAGACACTCCAACCACTTCACTCATATTTGGTGAGAAAAAACTCATCTACCTCTCTTGTAATACATTTTAATGCCTTATCAAAGATTACTGTGAAAGTTATAGTAGTGAGCAAGTTTCTCAGATCATTGAAAAATGTTACATATGTTCAATAACTAGTAGCTATTACCACTTCTGGTGTATAACAGTTTAATCCTAACTCAACAGAATCTATAGTCCACAATTTCACAAATTAAACCAAAAGACACCATTTGAAAAGGTTTAAATTTTTTTTATATTTATTCAGATGAAAACATCTCCACATGAAAAATGAAGGCTAGAATGTATCAGTTGTATCAGTTCTCACTTTATAACAAGAATAGTAGTTGAGGTCAGAAAAAAATTTGTCTCTAAATATTGTGCAGTTACATGCTCTATACACAGTATTTCCCACCAAATCATCTGTAATTAATATACTACTCTTGAAGGCAGAATACTGAATAGAGCATGTGATGACTGTTACTCAACTCCTCATATAGTATTGAGAATATAGAAATAGATGGTGTGTTTCACACTGCTATTTAATAACATGTGCATTGACATGATGAATACATTTATAAGTGACATTAATCAAAATATATCAAAGAATAATGTACTATGGATAAAACTAATATTTCACGTAACTATTTACACTAAAACACAAAATTAACACACAGTAGTTGGGTGATCACAGCTCTGTTCTCTTTCCTAGGGCATCCCTAACTTGCCTTCTGCTTCTATGTCTTTGTCTTCTAATATCTTTAATGCTAACACCATCCAACTAATCTCCTAAACTGGACACATAAGAGGTATTTTAATTCCCCCCTCTCCCTGAGAGCCTTCTTTCATTCAGTTACTTGATTTCTATTCTAACTTTGGGAAGTCTCTAGAGACTTTCATGGTCCTTGTTTAGGCCCCCCTGTTAGCCTTCTCCATAACCTATGTAAGATCTTGGTGTTATCAGTCCCTCTCCTGTTTGTCACTCACCCTTTTTTTCTGCTCCCAGTACTATCTTTTCAAACCCTTTGGCATACTCTACCATTCCCATACTGTTCAATCTGCTCTCATCCCTATTAATGTCCCCTGTCCTGTCAGTGACCCTGTTAACCCCAAAGTTCTGTAATAGTGGAAGCTACTCTTTCTTACTGGAATATCCTTTTCTCTATTTAGAAAATTCCTCCATCTTCACCACAAACTGCATAACAAGACTTCTCCTCCGATACCCAACTAAAAATTAAACGTTTGCTTCTCTATACTGTCATAGCATTTGGAACTCAACTGGTTTATAGCAATTTCTGTGTTTCTTGAATTTTCCTCCACTGCACTGTGAGCTTACGCAAGGGAAGGATGCATCTTGTTCTCTTTGGTATCCCTCATGCTTAGCTCAGTGCGTGTCATGTAGTAAGTAGCCCCTCAATACAGAGTGAAAAGTACTTTAGTACTTTTAGTTCTGAACCAATTTCAATGTTTTACTTCCAGATTCACATTCTGTCTGGGAACAAGGCCATTAAGAAAAATAATTTTAAGTCATGCTTTAAAGATTAGCTTTTACCAATTTACCTGAAAGTAAAAATCCATTATAAGGGAACTGGCTTGGTGGTGGAGCACCTGCCTCACATTTGTGAGGCACTGGGTTCAATCCTAGGCACCACATAAAAAATAATAAAGAAATAAAATGAAGGTATTTTTTCTATCTACAACTAAAAAAAAATTTTAAAATCCATTATAATTAGAAGACATTCTTCATTATCAGGAAAGTTCTCTATTCTTGTGTGTGTGTGTACCCCAATATATACATATTGGGGGGTATATAAATATGAGCTGTGAATGGCTAATTCATAACAGCTATGTGAATGATTGTTTGGCAATAAAAAAACACCCAAACAAAAGAAAAACATTATAGGTTATCTGCTAGATGTCAGATTTCTTTTATTTCACTCAAAATTAAAGTTTTGGTTATAAAGTTTGTTTGGTTATAAAATTTCTCTGGTAGAAATTTTTTCAATGTATCTTAAATTGTTGACTGTAGCAGGCTAGTGCTATGTATAGAAAATTGCATTGGATTCTATTGCCAATATGTGCTTGTTTCCCCTCTATAGTCTGTATGTTATCGGGGAACTAATAAAAGTGCTTCTTTCTGTTACCTTTGTGCTTTTTGGGAAAAAAGGGAATAACAGTGTATGCTTCAATATCCTTTCTCTTTCAATTAAAGGAGACCTTACAATTCTTTGATTTTGGGGTACCTTTGAATTAGACACCAATCATTTTAATATGATCATAATGTCCATGTTTTTTGAGAAGTTGTTCTTCTCTTGTGTCTGGGGTTTTGGTGAAATTTCAGTCCCAGTAAACTACCAGTTTCTGGCTTCAGGAGTGGGCAGAAGGCAGACCCAAGCTTGTGCAGTCATGGTGTCTTATCGTTTTGTTTGTTGTGTTTGATCCACGTGGTGGTCATATGATCCAGACAGGACAACATAGAGTCCTTCAAGGAAGTGTGTGTGTGTATGTGTAGACACATGCTAGAAAGGGTTTATAATTTTTTTTTTTTTTTTTGCTTCTGGAGAGATAGAGATGCACACTTGGAATATTGGCACTTATGTGTTCTGATATGTGGAGGTAGTCCATTTAGAGTAAGAAAATATGAATCTTACAAAGAGATACAGGAACAAGCAGAGTTGAGAGATATTGAATCAACCTTAATGATAATATTTGTACCACAAAACTTAGCTACACTTAAAGCAAGAGTCATCCTTGAACTTCCAGGTATATGAGGCAATAAAGTCCCTCTTTTCTCATTAAGCTAGCTTAAGTTGGATTTCTATCACTTTAGTAAAAAAAGTATTCATTAAAGTGGAATTATACTGAGAAAAACTGTTAAGGTGCTTTAAATGTGAAATGTCAGTATTAAATAGATGAAGGGTACTCATGATTGTCACTGTATCCTAAAAGAAATAACCTCATAAAGTGACAATGAAGAGAAGAAGCAGGGGAAGAAACTTCTGAACATGAGTCTTCTGATACATCTTAATATTTTCTACTCTATGGTACTTGAAAGTTTTAAAGAATCATTTTATGTCATGTCTTCCTATTTTAAACGTTTTAAAATGTTCACAGTAAGAGTTCTAACAGAGG
This sequence comes from Marmota flaviventris, assembly GCF_047511675.1. Taxonomy (NCBI): domain Eukaryota; kingdom Metazoa; phylum Chordata; class Mammalia; order Rodentia; family Sciuridae; genus Marmota; species Marmota flaviventris. The sequence goes on from NC_092508.1 coordinate 82,143,631, forward strand.
CTGATGACTTCGTATCATGTTGATTGTCTAGCGTTCCCTTCCCATCTGGTTCCAGCTTACCACCAGCTAGAATTCTCTGTGTGGGATTTGGACATGAAGGGCAGCTATGTTTGGGAAAGGTGGTGGCAGGGCAGATGCGGCTTCAGTTTGCACAATTCCAGGGATTTATTGTCAACAAGAGGCAGCTGCTGGGCCTCTAGCTCCTCCAGCTCCTAATTAGGCTCCTCCAGATTCTCAGAACATTGGGACAGTGGAACATACATATCTGTGGTAAGGATGCTGGCTTATCCCACCCAAACCATTAGGACTAGATGTGATGAGTGATTAGATGATATTTCATTTTTTTTCCTTGAACTTCCAGTTTGCTCTTGTTCTTCCCAACTTTGCAACTGTTATGGTTTAGATATGGTATCCCCCGAAAGCTCAAGTGTAAAACAATGAAAGAAAGTTCAAAGGAGAAATGATTAGGTTATAAGAGTCAATCTAATCAGTGAATTAATTCCCTGATAGGGATTAACTGAGTGGTAACTGAAGTGGTAGGGTGTGGCTGGAGGAGATGAGAAATGGGGCATGGCTTTAGAGTATATATTTGTATCTGGCAAGTGGAATCTTTTTCTCTCTGCTTCCTGATCACCATGATGTGAGCTGTTTCTTTCCACCAACCTCTCCTGCCATGATGTTCAGCTTCACCAAGGAATGGAGCCCACCTTCTACGGACTAAGATCTCTGAAACTGTGAGCCTTCAAATAAACTTTTCCTCCTCTACAATTGTTCTAGTCAGATCTTTTAGTCACAGCAGGGAAAGAGCTGACTACAACAGCGACCATCTTCTCTTCTTGACTGCTCACCTTCTGCTTTTGCAGTAGAACTAGAGGTAACATACATGACTGTCTAAGAGCTAATCCCTATCATAATGAATTCTTTATTCTCTTTCACTCCTATTAGTTCTGCTTGCCTGATTGAACCTTACTTATCCTCCTGTGGTCTATTTTTTATTATGCATTTCTGAAGTCATAAGAAATTGGGAAGCAAAATGAATGAGGTCAAATGAGTTTAGGCTTTATTCTCAGGATGATTAGTCTTTATATTCCCTTCCTACCTTTGCTACTTGTCAGTTGGCTTTTGACTAAGTTGTTGAATCTTTTGATGCCTTAGTTTCTTTAGCTGAAAAATAAGGAAGAGCATATCTACCAATGGGATTGCAATTAGGATTCACAAGGAATAATATTTGTTTTTCCATTAGACTATTGTTCATTACTGCTATCTTTATATTAGCATAATTGCTACAATGAACCTTAGTCTATAGTATTTTCTAAATTGATGACTAAATGTGTATGTGCTTAATCCATGTTAATTTTCTCTTCATCCCTTATTGAGGAAATGTGGTAACTTATTGTTCAGATAATATTCAGTCTCTTCCCCTTCAAAAGCCTCTGTGGGAGATGTATATTTCCCTATCCCATTGATGTTGATTTTAGCAATATGCCTTGTTTTGTCCAATGGAACATTAGATAATAAGATGTGAACAAAGGTCTGGTGAGTGCTTCTGTAGGAAGGATTTTTCTTTCTTGCTCTTCTGCCTCCACCAGTCAGCAGAGCAGGTCTGGTCCAGTCTGAAATAAGAACACTCCAGCTAAACCATGAAAATATGACAAAAGAAAAATAAATATTTTTCTTTATTTGACTTGAATACTGGGGTGACTTATTATGGAGAATAGCTGACTGATACAGAAGAGTTCAATTGTGAAGATGAAATCTTTATAGACAGAATGTAAAAGAAATATTAAAAATCAACTGGGTTTTATGTGTTTATTATAAATTAGAGATATTTGAACAATAGTTAAGCCTATCTTTTACCTGATTAACCTAGCCACTAATATGATCCACAACACCAATTATGGTAATATATTGTCCTGGGATAGCTATAACAGATATTCAAAGAGTTCTGGTAGCTATATGTCCTCAAGAAAAGTGACTGTCTTCTTATAAAAAACTACTACCTGATCGAAAAGCCTTGCAACTGGCTTTCCACAAAATCATTATGTTGCTTCTCATTTGGACAAGGAGAAAGAATTCTGCACTACTTAAAAGCTATGACCTTGGAGAGAAGAAACTCAATTTTATTTCCTCATCTGTAAACTGAGGATAATAATAGTTACCATCCAATGGAGTTGTGAAACTTAAATGAAAGCATACATATAAAGCTCTTAGCATACTGTCTGGCTCATAGTAAGCAGTCAATAGAAGTTGGCCTTTGTTGCGGTTGTTATGCTTGTGAGTGACAAGATGCTTAGGCAAGAGGCCAGGCTAATTCTGTCACTCCAAACCATAATGGAGTGATAGAGAATTCCAGCATGGCTCTGTGATAGGATAGGGAGTCTAATAGCAAGAAGAATTCATTATGGGGACAATCTAAGGCAATCCAAGACCAGTAAATCTTTATCCTCAGATCAAAATGTTGGTTTTTTTTTTTTTTTTAGAACTATTCCTATGGAATATGTTGAACAAGATTTCAAATTTCCCTTCCATAGGCTAAGGAATTTAAATATTTCTAGTTTTCTTTGTTGTTTACTTGTGAATTATCTATAAATTTTTTCATTTATCATTTTATTTTGTGAAGACTGTGACTCAAGGAAGGCCTAATCAGAGCCAACTATAGCAGAAGATGTATAGGCTGATATAGAGAACATATTTAATTCTTCTGTCATTTACTCCTGTTTTGTCTCAATATATTCATTTCCCATGCTATCTCCATCCACTTTCAGCCAATGGTTTTGTAGTTAGTATTGACCCTATTCTTATCCCTGGCCTTGGCTTTAATCAGTTTATCAATATCTCATTTCTATGGCCCTCATAATTAGTTCAGAGGCATATGATCCCACCCGGACCAAGGATACCCTAGCCTGCAATTTATATTTGACTTATGGAACTTTTTTTCTTGACTTGGTGGATAGGATGTCAGGTTTGCAGTTACTAGAGATAGGGTCAGTAGAGGCAAGTATGTGGGATTGGAGGGTAAAATTAACACAAAGGGAGATAAAATGTGGAAAATAGAGACAAACTGATTCATTTGTAAAATCAATGAAGCTGCTAAATCCAACCTTTCCTGAAGTAATTTAACTCCTTAAGCCTAATAAATTTATTTTAAGGCAATTTGAGTGGGGGTTTATGTCACCTGCAACATAAGATCTAATATACCTATATGCCACACCCTTATCAAATGTCTGAAGCTCAGATCAATGGAGTCCTGCTTTAGCACTGTGGCATGTTCATTGTCTGCACAGTTTTTACTATTCCTTTTCCTTCTTTTTGACTGGGGTTGTATAGCAGAATAGGGATCCCTTAATTGCACTTTCAAACTCTTTCTTAAGAAAATGCATTGTTGGATTCTGGATGATAAAAGCAGAACAAAAAAAAATCTTTCTATATACATGCACACTCACATATATAATCCATATATATTCTATAGATAGTACAACCTCAGCTAGGTAGACAGAGGAAAATATTATCTTGAAAACAAAAATAATAAACACTATTAAACATACCCCTTTCTACCACAGAGCTGTTAAAATAAACTGTTGTCCTTCTTAGAAATGAAACACTCACTACCTACATGTCCTTGTGACATTTATGTTACACTCATTTGTCACACAATCATTTCACTTAACAACTAGATTGTGATCAAACATTACAGCACATTAATTCCCCAGTAAGACAAGTTAGAATATAGTGTGCCCTGCTGTTTTGTCACATTTCCCTCTTTTTATTGTAAAGTTCTTTTAACATCACCAAATTTGGTGCTTTTATCAAGATGATTGACTCCTAAATTGGAAGATTTGTTTGATGGTTAGGCTCCATATCTTGAATTAGAGAGTTTTGCTGAAGATTTATAAGTGCCTACGAGTGGCATTATCTCCGGTAGCCTCACGTAGCACATGTATTAGGTACAAGTTTTCTTATTCCTAAGGCTGTATAGCTAAGGAACAAAGGGAAGTGAAAGAAAACATTCTACTCTTGAAAGGAAGTATAAAATGTATCAATAAGTTCCCATGTACCATCTAATCATTATGCAATTTATTGTTCCTTATTCAACATAGTACTTGAAATTTTAGCCATAGCAATCAATATGTATCTTTAAAATAATTGTTTTGGGGGACTAGGGTTGTAGCTCAGTGGCAGAGTATTTGCCTAGCATGTGTGAGGCACTGGGTTTGATTCTCAGCACCACGTATCAATAAATAAAATAAAGGTCCATTGACAACTAAAAAAAATTTTTTTTAAATTTTAAAAATGGTTGTTTTTGTAACAAAGTGAATAAAAGTTATTTCAAGTGGAGGACTAATAAGGTGGATATTAATTTCATATGAATTTCAAAATATCATTGGCATGGCTGATTTGTAAACCCCATGTCTAATTGTGTTGTTTTGAACTGTAGTAAGAGTATGTTAACACCCCAGCGACATAGAAAAAGTGATAGAATTTTTAATAGGGTGGGGAGAGGGAAAGTAACAAAATAGTAGGGTGCATATATATCTTCCAGTTGAAGTGACATAATAGCAAGAATGCTTTTAAATCTGACATATTTTCTAATGTCTTTGACCATGGCTTCTTAGGGATGCCCCTCTTCCTGTGATAGGGGAGGTCATTGTAGTAGGAGAAGGAGGGCAAATAGAAAAGAGCCTTGGGAATTTTCCCTGGTTTGGTTCAACAAGGAGGTGAAAATTTTGTAGCTTTCTCAAAGGTGGCTTTTAAAACCCTGATGATACAGTGGAGTCTGTATTATAGTTTTGGTGACAGAGATGGAATTCATAGTTGCCATTCCGGTTTTTGCTGCATTTTGTTCAAAGAGATATTCAAGGTCACTATTTGAACTGAAGTGTAAATATAATTCACAATGAAATTAAATAACTTGTAGCAGGATGATATCACATTTTGATTCATCCTAGGTATTAAGTTATGAATGTTGGCATATTAAATCATAGTAAATGAGCATTTCCTTTTCTATTAAGATATTTGTAGTACTATACCCAAATATAAGTAGGATGCTATATAAATTTTTGAAAAATTATTCCTTCTTCCTTTCCAAATATTCACAGCAGAAGCTTCATAAATATTTTGTGTGTGGAGAATGCTTTTTGAACATCCACTGAACTTACTAGTATATTTTAAACTATATATGCTGACAAAGGTTAGTTAAATTTGATTTCTTCCAGATATGAATTTTATTCTATTTAGCTTATATTATGTAACACTCTTGAATACACACGTGCACACACACACACACACACACACACACACACACTCTTTAGCTTTCATATCTACAGAAAAAATGTAACATGTGGCATTTTCCTCCCATGTGGTGTTAGGTTAATAATTGTTTTAGAAGTTATTAACAGATAAATTGACAAATTAAACATTCAAAAATTTAATTGTGATGTCAGAGATATTTTTAGTATATCTGCACTTAAGATAAATATCAAGCATTAAAATCCTCATAAAATTATGAAATCTATCATTTTTTTTTTTTTTGCAAATCTAAAATAGTGTCAGAACTTTAGATCATTTTCTAAATTCACACTTATGTTTAAGACTTGCAATGTGCCTGGACAGGTTGTATGTATCCTAATAACTACCTGTGGCTGTTTAAGTTGAAATCTTCTTTTTAAAAATGTACCCTCAGTTGCAAATTTAATATTGCACTATTAGGTGTAAGAATCTGAACTTTGGGGCCAGGGAGCCTAAATTCCCTACCAGCTGTCTAAACCTGTTCAAGGCAATCAAACCTTCTTCCCTTGTTTTCTCATCTGTGAAATGGGGATATGTATTTCATTATAGAGCTATTGGCTGAATTAAATGTGCCGATAAATGTAAGCTACTTAGAATTGTCTCTGGCATAGGGGAGGCTTGATAAGTGATAGTAATTTTTGTTATTGTCGATGATGTTTTTACCCTCTCTTAATGGTTGATTTAAAACAGTTAATGATATTATTTTATTATGCTGTCATACCAAAAATACATTGAGTTTCAAGCCCTATATTATTTCACTAAAATTAAAATTCCAGAATACCTAATCAATACTTTTAATAACACTTTCTATTGCATTATGTAAAGAAGATGACAATTAATTAGTGAAAATGAGATTTCTTCATCCATGTCACTAATATTCTGAGGAACTCAAAATAAACTTTTTAATATACTTGTTACAGAAAGCATATAATTCTAATGTAATAACTTTCTTTCTTATTCCCAGGGTGCTTGTGATGTTTAATTAGTTAACATTTGAAAAGTGCTTTGTGGATTAAAAGTGCTACATAAGTGCTAAATCTTCATTGTTAGTAACAAAAGATCAAATTTGAAAGAACACATCAAGCATATTGTACAAAGGAATTGTATTTTATTGTAATTTTTGCTCTTCAACTTTGTAGAAAACTGCCATTAAAGTTTATTCTTTTAAGAGATAAAAACAGAGTGCTCTCACTGGAAATCTCAGCTCAGTTAACCCAGTGATAAATGGTGGAACTTTGACTAAGCCACCTAAAACCAATGCCTTTCATTTTCATTATCAGTGAAGTGAAGATAAGCATACTTAACCCCTGCCTACTTAATGCAGGAAATAAATACTCCTGTAAGGTAATGCTGGCTCTGAGCTCTTTGGAGGACAGTACTATTTATAACTGCTATGATTTTTGCATAGCAGCACCACATTCCCCATGTACTCAGCAGACACAGGGTGGTGAAGCAGGTAAAGCATCTCAGCTCCTAGCACTGATTGTAGGCTGGGCAACTTCTCTTCATCTCCCATCTCCTGCTCAAAAATAAAGTTCAGAAAAAAACAGTGAGTGGGAGAATCATTGAGCTGCAAACACCCTCAGAGACCGCCTAGCCCCAAACTTCATTCCTCAGACACAAGTAAAATTGCTAAGTGGATGAATTGTATGGTGTGTAGATGATATTGCAATAGAATTGCTGTTTTAAGTTTGTGCAAATATGTGTGCACACATGTGTGAAATGTCTGCTGCTTTGTCTGTTCTCTAAATTGAGTGGTATATCTTCTTTACCAATCCTGTTCTGATTCCATTTGTAGTCTATGATGGATTGTGGAATGCAGTGATGTTGGTCAGACAAGCACGCCAAATGATCTCTCCTTTCTTAAGAATTTGGGATCCTCTTGCCTCTACCTCCTGAGGTGCTGGAATTACAGGTGTGTATCCACCATGCTCAGCCTTCTTTGTAAAGAGCAAATGGCAAAAAATGGAGAAAAGTTGTTTAGTCTTTTCTCTTTTTCAGATGGTATTAACTTTTTAAGGGCTCTGAGAAGGTCATGTTGACCCATCCAACTTTCCTTTCCACAGTCTTGCGTAGCTTAATTTCTTACTCAGTCTCTAATTTTGATTTCTGACATTTCACCCGGGAGCTCCCTTCTTTTAGCTCGATGGTTTTCAGCAGGGAGTTTTATTATGGGGCATTTGGAAATGAAAGGAGATATTTCAAATTATTGTAATCAGTTGTGGAAGGTGACAGGGATGATGATAAATATTTTACATGAGCAGTCAAGCAAAACAAAGAATTATTCTACCCCAAATGGCTATGCATGTAGTACAAATGGTGAGAGATACTGATAGAGTCTAGCTTAAGACTGGTTTCTTTTAATGTGTAAATACCAGAGTAGTCATTGTTACTCAGAATTTACCTAAGCTTCAGATTCTTTCCTTAGAAATAGTTTTGATATATTAGCCTGGTAAGAGATGGAGGAAAGAGCACACATATATGAATTTTCTGGAGATGATGTTCTCAGGAAGGCAGAGAAGATGGGAAGGGAAGAACCCCATAGCAGACACTATTAGTTGGCTGACCCACAGCCATTGCCAACTACTTTTCCTCTTGTATCTTCAATAAACAGGGTGGACAAGCTGATTTTGTCAGCTTTCCTTTCGAATGTGTGACCATATGCTGACAGTGATATTAGGTAAAAGCTTGCTGGGGCAGAGAGGGGGCTTTTGGTTAAGTATTCCTTTCCTGGTAAAAGGGATGGTTGGTGGTACACTTTCCCTTCTTCCTGTCCTCTGAAGGATGGGATGTACAGAGCCATTGTTCAAATACCAGATAAAAGTCATGCAAAGGAAAAGCCAAAACATGGAGTACGGTAAAGGGGGGTGAATAGAAAATGCTTTGGGTCTCAGAATACACTTGAACAGCTGAACTAATCTTGGCAGCTGCTACCCTTGATCTTGCTCTGTAAAAAAAAAAAAGAAACTTTATTGGCTTGAGCCAGGAAGTGAGACCTGATTATTTGTAACTGAACACATTTATAACAATACAGAATAAAAGAAAAAATTACAAATATTTATATGCATGCTTTTGCCTGACTTCTCTTCTCAGAATGTTCGGCCAGTCAGGATCACCCTACTTTTGCCTTAAAAAGTAGCCAAACTTGACAAGGCTCTCATTTAACTAATTTCAACATTTTTTTGAGAGCCTACTACTTGAAAGGCAACCTAGAAGATATAAAAATGACAATATACAATCCCTTTCTCAATGAGCTTTAATTTTGAAACAAATGAGGGAGACAAATGATCTTGCTAAATTATTGTGAACTAGTTTACATTAGAACCTTAGTATCAATAATTTGGAAAGCAAAGAAAATGGTTTGAAAGTGGGAGAAATTGCAGAGGGGAAGGCTTTGTAGGAAGTTATTGCTATCACGCAAGCCAGGGCATGTCCACAGCACAGTCTGGCTCAAGAAATTACATTGCTTCCATCTGAATATGTAGTAAAAGGTAAAGCTTTCTGAGTTATCAAGGATACTCACCTGTTTACTTGAGCAACTGGACTTTCAACTGCTTTTTAGGACCTTGCTTGCCAAAATCACCTATTCTCATATCAAAGTTGATTAAACAAGTAAAGAACAAAATAGTAATTGAGCATCTGTGGTGTTTTTAGTGGGAGAAAAGTCTGCTTAGTGTTCAAGAGTGAATGCTCTGGTTTCTAATTCTGCCTCTGCTACTTACAAGTGTGAATTTGTACTTTGGTAAGCTACCAAATATGTCCATGCCTTAATTCTATGCTCTGTAAAATGAGGATACAATTAATATCTACTTCTTAGTGTTGTTGAAGCAACTAAATGCAATAGTGTGTTAACTGGGTAGAACACTGGCTGGAATATAGTAAGTGCTTAATAAATATCAGTTACTGTGTGTACAGCATTGGATGAAATCATTGGGGATGCAAAGAGAAGCAAAGAATGTTGGGACCATAATCCTGTCACTTAGAGTTTGAACAGTATTGGGGCAAGGTAGGAAGGGGCAATCCAGTTTGCCAAAATTTCCTAGAACAGCCGGTAGAGTTGAGATAGCTCCAACTGAAGCAACTCCAACATGGAGTACTTAGTTCTTTATGTAATTCAAGCCAGATTTTCAATGTGGTGATGTTATTGTTGTACACACATACCTCTACCCCCCAAATCCTCTTTACCAATGTGAATGCATCTGCTTTGTGTGACTCTCCCAAGGCAACAAGGGGGTGAGATTTGGACACGGAATCTCTGGAATAAAGCAGAATCAATTCCACCTGCTTCTTGGGACTTGGGAAAGAGAGGTGAATAGGCATATTTTCAAGTGTTCAAAAATGATTGATGGTAGCTTACAAGCACTAACACACACACACAAAAGAGGAAATTCTAAAAATAGAGGTTAAAATTAAATAAGACTAAGAAAAGAAGATTTGCTTTGGGTTAGGGGTGATAGAGCGAATTTGTTGAACTCTTCTTGAACTAGGAAAAGTCTCAGTTAATTCAATTCTCTGTAAGCAATAGAGAATTGATCAAGAAACTTTATATGAATGGCTTTTTTTGCCTTATTTTATATAAAGGCAGCAATACTTTTTATTTTTCAACAAGGTTTGTCGTTTTATATAGATATACTATTAATCTCAGTGCTCTGGAATGCATATATCCCAATAGCAATTTGTCAGTATAAGTTTTCTGAGATTGGGTTACATCGTTATGCCCTCTTCAATATGCAAACTTCATGCTACATTTATTTAACATAAGAAAACCTAGTTACTAAAACATCGTTTGTTCCTTTTGCTTTCTACTACATGATATTGTTCAGAAGAACGTTTTGGTTCCGAGCAAAGGACAACATTTTAAAAATAAATGAGGATTTGTTTTCCTCTTGAGGATGTAAGTTATCTATTTTAAGCATTAGAAAGGCCACTCTTTGGGGGCAGTGTTTTCATTTCAGTAGAAATCTGCAGTGATGTACAATAAGTAGGTTGTTGAAGGCAGATGCATGGTATCTTTAAGTATTCACATAGGACTGGAGAAGATCCTTCTCTGTATTTTCTCCTTTTTCCTGCCATTGCATGTGTATTTGGGGTCACAACAGATTCCACTGACTCAGACTTGAATGGGGCTGGTTGGACCTGTGACAGATCCCTACCTTTTCCCACCATCTCCATTTAGGAGTGCACATTCCAAGGCAGAGGCGTGAACACAAGGAAAGGAAAGCTAACTAATCACCCGCTCAGAGGTGTAGCTGAAGAACTTGATTCTTCCTGTCCTGAAAAACAAAGAAGTATTTTTGTTATTTTGCATCTTCCTTTCACATATGTGAAATTAGAGAGGCTTTATATACAACAGATAAAAGTGTTAAGGACAATAAATTTGGCTATCCCTTCTCGAGGGGTTAAGGAGATTATAAAACTTATGGTTCTAAAAAAACTGTTGAGGAATCCTCCAGAAACACTGCCACTGGTGTATCAGAGAAGTTATTTTGTAATGAATTGAAAAAGAATCATTGAAACCATATTTTTAAAAAATTTATCATTTTAGTATAAAATTTGAGACTGCTTTTTACAAAATAATACAGCAAATATGTTGAAATAAAGAATTTATGACAACAAAAAGGCTATTTAAGCAGACTTTTTAACTCTACAGTGTTTTGTTTGTCTCTCTGTAAGGCTTACCAACATGTTACTATTAATCCAGTTGGTGGCAAATTTGTTGAAATGAAAAACAAAAAGAATAATAAAACCAGAAAAGAAGTTTTCTCCACTTTTGTGTGACAGAGGGAAAGAGAGGTAAGAGACTTTGCAGATAATCAGTATGCCACCTTAGTTTTATACTTAATGATTTACACTTTGATGTGCTTGAAATATCTATAAATGGCTAGGTATATAAGAGAGAGGGAGGAAAGAGGCTTACTAATTCTTTCATCTTGATTCTGTTTAATGAAAATACTTGAATTATTTTTATTTAAAAATTAAATAAATTTTAAAAGCTTCATTTGCTAATGAATCTACCTACCTATCATCTACTTTCCTACCTCCGACTTATTGAGACAGAGAATACTGCAAGTTTTTTTTTTATCTTTTTCTACTTTCTTTAATTGACCTCCTCATCCACAGTGAAAATTGGTGATTATGATGCTCAACCTAACTCCTCTATTTAAATGCATTTGTATGTAGGTTTATAGTTAAAAGGCTAGGAATGAATGATTAATTTTCTTGATTTTCAGGAATCAGGAATCATTGAAATTAAAAAGACATTTATATCGTTGTGCTCACATCCATGGCCAGGTTTATGATCATTTCCCATGGTTCTCCAGGTACTTTGCTTCATCTCACTCTGAATTATTTGACTGATTGGGTTTCCCATAATCAGCATAGTAAAACATTTTATGATAGAGAGGGGAAGACTTCTCAGCTTCTGGGACTTAAATGGCATGATAACATTGAATGTAGGTGAAAACTCCTCCTTGTTCTTGAAGCTTATGAAGGGGTGGAAAGCTTTCTGATATTAGTATTGAAGGACATTTGAGTATCAAAAATGCACATGGCTCTGTACAAGAGTGTTTCAAGAGAATCAAGAAGACATTGTCTCCATGTGGATGAGGCTCATAATCTTAAAATATAGCCTGTACATTTCTAGCTCTTTCTCCCCTCTCAATCAATTTTCATTGAACCCAGCTGTACTACTCCCAGAGGGCTTGGACCACTGTATTTGTGGCCCTTCCAGCCAGCTAATTTATAGAGAAGGCAGATGATTTTTATACTTAAATCGAGTCATTATTAGGGTGCTAGATCAATTCACTGTTAAACAGAAAGTTGTCCTCTGGACTATATTTATTATCTCTCTCATTAAATGTTGGTAAGTCGGCCGATTTTTTATAGGAACAAATTTTTATATTAAGTAGCTATCCAGCTCCAATGTAATTATTTTATAACTGTAGGCAGCCACAATAGATATAAGACCTGACACTAAAATATTCCGTATTTTTTTTTTTACTCACTCGTTTTCCTACTTGAATCAATTTTAAATAGGACTTCCCCTCTTATATTGATATTTTACTGGATAACATTGGACCACAGAATTTTTCCCATGGGCATATATATGGTTTTTCTATTTGGGGGATATGAATAAGTTTTCATACTCTACCTTCCTACTTGGAGTGTGTCACCTCACTGCAAACAACCCTGGGTGTCATGAAACCAACCATGAAACTGCTGCTGTGTTCAGCATTTATACCTTACTGTAAATTTGCTTATCAGGTTAAGTCTGGACATCTGGGAGTGTGAGAGAGGACAAATACATTTCATTGGGAAAGAAATGAGAAGAATTAGGAATGTCTATGGCCATAGAAGTTACCCTAGTTACCCATGAGATTAAGGTAACCCTGATAACCTGACAGTAACTGGAAGTTGGTACAATTAAGAGAGAGAGAGAGAGAGAGAGAGAGAGAGAGAGAGAGAAAGAAAAAGAACATGCAGAAGAAAATAATATTTGAAAGGCTACAACATTATCTATTTCATATTTTTCACCTACTTCAAATTCTTGGCCAGGAAAGGCAATATCTAGATATCACAGTAAAAAAGGATCTGTCAACTTATAGCTTTGAAAGAAATAAATGAAATAGATAACTTATGCAAACTATTCTAACCACAAAATGAATTTTGAAAGTCTAAGAAATTTAAAAATAAAAAAGTACCTTTTATTCAACGTGTGCAGAGAGAAAAAAAGTTATTATAACAAAATATCATAGACTGGATAGCTTAATGGGAAGTCTGAGATGAGGTTCCAGTATAGTAATGTTGGAATCAGCCCTCCTGATTTACAGATGGCTACTTTCTCAATGTATGATCACATACCGGAGAGAGGAGACCCTGGTGTCTCTTTCCTTCTTATTATGGAACTAATCCCATCCTGAGGGCTTCACCCTCATGACCTCATATAGACCTACTTATCTCCTAAAGCACCTACCTCCTAATTCCATATCACTGGAGTTTAGGTTTCAGTAAAGTTGGGAAAACACAAGCACTCAATCCATAACAGAATTCAACTAATAATTGTGCAGCAGAAACTTGAATGAGCTGTTTTAGGACCAAATGAATAGAGTTATAATTGGAAACGGTGTTTGTAAACAGCAGAGAATCTCTTTCCTCTTCTTCCTTCCAGTTCTTTGCTGAAATGACCAGGAATTCCTAGTCTGAGTAGAGAGTTATCTACCATAAATTCAGGCTAGCCAACTTAAGCTTGGCATTGCATCAAGGACATTTTCATGGGATCACTAAACCTACTTCCTTTTTACAAACAACCAAATATTCCCCTGCCTCTCCTGCAGTTATGGGAGACTATCTGACTGAGTTCTAGCTATTACTATGAAGTGGATGTGATATACAGGATGTGATTCCTTAAGTCTGCAAGATTCTCCAAGTTCCCTCTTTCCCCTTCTGCTGGCTAGCTGATGTCTGGAAACTACAGAGTTTCAGTGGTTTGCTTGGGTGGTTGTAACAAAGTACCACAGACTCAGTGGATTAAACAACAGAGTCTATTTTTTCATAGTTCTGGAGGTTAGAAGTCAGAGATCTCAGTGTCAGCAAGGTTGGTTCCTTCTGAGGGAAGGGTCTGCTCCAGGTCTCTCTGTTTGTCTTGTAGGTGGCCATCTTCTCCCTGTGTCTTCCTGTCATCATTATCCCCTGTGTGTGTCTGCTTCCAAATTTCCTCCTTTTATAATGATACCAGACATATTGGATTAAGGCTTACTCTAATGACCACATTTTAACTTTATCTTTGTGAAGATTCTGTCTCCAAATACTTTTACATTTTTTTTTTGTTCTATGTAGGGGGAGTGGGGGTGAAACAGATATGTGGTAGCCAGGAGGCAGACTATGGTGGAGATATTTTCATGTACACATCAAATCTGCTTTCTTTTCCAACTTGGCACACAACAAAATTTTATTTTCCAGCATCTTTTGCTGATAGGCAAAGCCATATAACTGAGTTCTAATCAATGGAATGAGAGTAGAAGTGATATATACCTCTTCTGGTCCTAAACTCTAAAATATCTTGTAAATCCTCCACACCACCACAGTCCCTCTTTCCTCATCCTTTGGTTGGATTGTGCCAGGATGATCTTGACACCACTGTTGTAAAGTAAAGAGAATGAAGTCCCTGAATAAGTACATGGAATCAAGCCCTTAACAGACTGTAACCTTTGCTCTCCCTACCCCCACCAGCCCTCACTGACCATAACACAAGTACTGTTTTTGTGGTAAGGCACTGAGATTTGGAGGCTCTTTATTTGTTACAGCAATTGGCATAACTTGACTGGTACAGTCATTGTTGCTGTTAGATGATCCTTTTATTCCTCCCCAGTTTGGTTCTTCTCATGTTTCCCACAATGGCCTTTTCATTGACCTCAGATTTGATGAAGGACCTAAGATGCCACTAGCCCACTATGTCAGTCAGTTTTTTGATGCTGTGACCAAAATACCTGATGAGAACAACTTATTTTGGCTCATGGTTTCAGAGTATTTCGTTCATGGTCGGCTGGCTCTAAGGCAGGAACATCATGGCAGAAGGGCATGGCAGAGAAAACTGCTCAGTTTGTGGCAGCTGGGGAACCAGAGAGAGAGAAGAGCCAGAGAGAAGATAAACTCTTCCAGAGCTTTCCCAGTGATCTACTTCCTCCAACTAGGCCCTGCTTCCCAGTAGTTCATCTAGTTATCCATGGATCAATCCATCTGGAGGTCAGAGCTCTCATGATCCAATCATTATCTAAAAGCCTTACCTCTGAACTTTGCTGCATTGGGGACCATGCTTTCAATGCATGAGCTGTTGGGTGACATTCCAGATCTAAACTATAAAACTCACTCTCAAGTTTAAGGCTCTAGTAGGTTCCAATCTCACTCTGTCTATATTCTGATCATGTACTATTTTAATTAGAACCTCTATATAAATAATCCTAAACATACCTCTCCAGTTTTGACCTCTCTCCTCAATTCCAGACCTAAATTTCCAACTGACTACTGAGTATAATTCCAGAAGTAAGTTGAATCTGATTTACAGGAAGAAATGCATTCCTGTAGTTATCATCTCTCCTGCAAATTCTGTGCCTCCTTTTTGGGGCAATGGTATCATCCTGTAATCCAGTTTGATATTTGAGAGGTGTTTTGAACCCCTGCTGCCATCTGACTCTCCACCCCCACTCTAACACCAACCTGACAGTTTATCTTGAATGTCTCACATCTATTCCTTCTTTCTACTCCTTCATTAATCAGGACCTCCTCACCTCATTTCTGCTCTGTAATTGGTTTCATTTGATTCTTGTTTTTTTTTTTTCCACTTAATTCCATACTTCTCAATAGACTTTCAGAACTTCTATTTTGAGACAGGATCTTGCTAAGTTGCCCAGGCTGGTTTTGAACTCAAGATCCTCCTGCTTCAGCCTCCTGAGTAGCTAGGATTATAGATGTATGCCATTGTGCCTGGACATCTTAATCTGTATAATAATTATAATCTGCAGGAGAAGGGTTTTCCTAAGTATTTCTGATATGCAATAGAACAACTGCTAGGCAAGCTCAGACTGAAAGGGAATGGAATAAGGTAAACAAGTCTCATATCCATGGGAATTTTGTTCTAGGACCCCATGAAACAATATTCCACATAATTAAAGAGAAAAAAATGAATGATCAAGTGTCTGATACAAAATGTGTCTGATACAAAATTTACACACACAACTTATGCAATCCTCATGTATTCTTTAATTCATCTCTAGATTACTTATAATACCTAATATAATAGAAATGCTATGTAAATAATTGTTGTACTCTATTGTTTAGAGAATAATGACATGGAAAAGTATACATGTTCAGTACAAATGCAATTCTTTCTTTTTTTTTTTAATTTTGGTACCAGGGATTAAACTCAGGAGCACCTGACCACTGAGCCACATCTCAGCCCTTTTTTGTATTTTATTTAGAGACAGGGCCTCACTGAGTTGCTTAGTGCCTTGCTTTTGCTGAGGCTGGCTTTGAACTTGTGATCCTCCCGCCTAAGGGATTATAGGTGTGTGCCACTGCACTTGGCTGCAATTCTTTTTGTTTTTTAGAATATTTTCAATCCACTGTTGACTCCATGGATGGGGAACCCATAGATATGAAGGGCAGACTGTATTAAATATGTACTTCCAAGGGAAGGAAAAGGGAGTTATCATCGTGAAATCTAGGAAGATTCTTTTAGTCAGCAGATTTACAAAAAACTAGATATATCAGGATCTGAGTTTTAAAAAGAGAAGTTCCCTTATTTATGTAGAATCTTCATCATTAGGAAAAATAGGAATAAACAGAAATTGACTTCCTGAAATTAGGTAAATCATTAAAGTATGCATACAATTTAAACTGAACTATAATAAATGGAATATCCAGCAACAAAGAGAGCGTCTGTGCTCAGGAAAACTACCCTCTGAACAGATAAGAGACAAAAGCATGCTGGCAAGTGATTAAAGCAGGAGGACATGAGGAGGCAGGGTGACAAAGACATGTGTGTCTAACTGGCTAGGACAACCAACTGGCCACCCTGTCAAGTGGGGTGTGAGAGAGAAGAGTCACTAAGGATGCCACTCTCTCGCCTAGACCTTATGTTTCTGCTTTGCATAAAGAAAGAAAAACAGCAATTGAATAGCTCATAATAACAAGTGAACAAACAATAGAAAGGACTGTGACTTCCTAGGGACTCCATGATGAATCAGCCTCTCCATTCTGACCTCAATGTATGAATAGGACAATTATATCCATTTTGCTTTGTTCTTATTTCCAGCAACTGGGAATCCATTGGATGTTATACAGTAAGTAATTTATGGTAGGATGCAGCCACCATGGGAATGTCATTTTGAGATGTAAGCAAATGTTTGGATCCAAATGATTTTCCATGACATTTTTTTTTCTCTTTACTATGTGGATTATCGTTTCAAGGGATTCCATATCTTGAAAAGGGTTAACAACATAGTGTTTTGAAACCAGATCTGGTCTGTTTTTCAAGCTGTGCTGTATTTAGAGATATATTTAGTTCTGCAGATGTCTTGAGTCTGTCATTGGAATTGGACTTTCCCATCAAAACCAGACACGGCTTCTCAAGGAGCCGGAACAGGGTGCTCAATAGTAGGACCATTTTCATTCTGCCTTCCCACAGTGAAGCAGCCCTGCTACAAAAGAGCGGATACAGTTATTCTCCTTTTGTCTGGCCCAAGCAAGCCCTTTCCCATTGGTTGTGTCATGCAAGGTTATCGGTTTTTATTCGGGCATTGCCTTGAACTAAGAAAAGTTTTGGAAATTGTATAATTTGGTCTCAAAGTTTTAAAAAAGTATAGACATAAGCGTATAAAAACATGAACAGGAGAATTATTTATATTCTGTCAGAGAAGCATTGCTGGAAATGGGATGGGGGAAGGGAATGTGGAGTAAAGGAGAAGAGTATTTAAGATTCTAATGATTCAAGACTCCATAATGAACCACTAACTAGTTGAGAGATGGAGACTCAAGACCTGAGGAATTCCAGATTATATCTCAGAGTGAAATAAATACAAAATTCATTCTTTTTTGAATCAGGGACTGAACTTTTATAGGCTCCAAAAATCAAAAGCCTAGAGTGTATATCATCTGATTGAGTAGATGAAAAAAATCATTCAGGGTAGATGATTTTCTATTGCTATTATGTTATTTTGTCCAATTCCGCACCCCCCCCCGCCCCCCAAGGTGTGATTTACATAACAAAGTTAGCAAAAATTTCCAGGCCTAATTATCACTTTCAAAATAGAATCTGGAAATCAGCCATTGGTAACTGAAGATTACAGATTTTTTTTTTTTTAAAGCAAATCTTGAGTTCAGCTCAAATGTTACCTTTAAAACTGGATTGTATTATTTTGCCACATCAAATGAAATACCTTTTTGGCATCAAAGAAAGCAGCTACCAAGCTAATTGATAACGCCAATGCTGTCAATTCAGGCTATACTAAAGCTTTGGCTTTTTTAAAGTTAAAAAGATAAAAGACAATTGTGCCTATATTGTTTCTAATGACAGTTTGCCCATGTGGCTTTCTATACCATCTTTTCCACCTTATAAAAACAAGACAGAAGTTGGAATCCAAAAATACATTATTTTTCTTTCATCTATACTTTATTACAGAGATAGTAGAGGTGATAAGAGCATAGGCTCTTAGCCCAACTGCCTGAATTTTGTCTGGCTCCTGTGATCCCCAGCTGTAAGTCCTTGGGCAAGTTGAGACTCCTGTGTCAATTCTGTCTCTGTGAAAGGGAACACAGATTGAGCATCTCAAAATCTGAAAATCCCAAGGCTGAATGCTCAAAATCTGAATTTTTTGAGTAGTAAGCTGGCACCAAACCTGATCTCATGTGACAGATCTCAGTCAAAATGCAGGTACACTAAAAGTATTGTCAAAAATTACCATCGGGCTTCGTACAGAAGACATACATGAAACATGGATGAGTTTTATGTTTAGATTTGGGTCTTATCCCCCAGATATCTCATTATGGATATGCAAATATTTCAAAAGCTGAAAAAACCAGAAATTTGAAATATGTCTAGTCCCAAGCATTTTCAGAAAAGGAATATTTGACCTATAATGATAGGATTTCTCTTATAATGTTTGTTGAGAGGATGAAATAAGTCCTACATATAGAAAACTTAGGTCATTTCCTATAGATAGAAGGATTCAGTAAGTATTCATTATACTCTAATGTATTCTGTACATTGAATATTCACTCAGGAAGACTCAGACCCTGTCTATAAAGAGTACTTATCACTACTGTTAATATACATACTAAGCTAGTTGAGTGCTTTTTTTTTTAAATTTTAGCAGTGCTAGAAATTAGTACAAAAAATGGTTTCAATGTGGTTATTATTTAAGCAATTTTCTTCCAAAATGAATTTATTTAGACAAAATTCACAGATAAGGACTTTTATATGCAACTTTTCTTTTTTAAAAAAAGATATATTTTATTATATATATTATTGTATATATTTAGCTGTTGATGGACCTTTATTTATTTATATGTGGTACTGAGAATCGAACCAATGCCTCACACATGCTAGGCAAATGCTCTGCCACTGAGCTACAACACCAGACCATGCAACTTTTCTTTAATAAGATTTTTTTTCTTAAAATATTTGGATAACAGCCTAACTTTATTGTGCAGTTTCATTAGTAAGTATTTTCTGAATTCTTACAGAAAACAAAGACACTGTTAATATCTATGGACAATGGGGTAGTGGTGATTAAGAAGCCATTAATACAAATAAATACACACCTCTGATCCTATTCTACAGGAATTAGATGATTTTGGCAGTTTTATCCCCTTCACAAACCACGAGAACCCCACACACTTTAGAGTGTTCTGTGAGTAAGAAATAAACTCTTTGTGTTGAACTGTTGAGGTTTGTAGGTAGTTTCCATAGCAACTATAATCATTTACCTTTACCAATGATGTTGATTTCTGAAATCTCCAGTGGAACTAAGAAATGAGATTTGAAACTACTATAAATTCTGGTGTGGTTGGAGAGTCCCAAGAAGCCCTGCTTCAAGAGCAAAGTGGATAAAACTCTTTGTTAACCCTTTGAAATTTTGTTGAATTCCTATTGCATAAGGAGACACTGTGTAAGACATCTGGGATAAAAAGTAGAATAAAGCAGAATTCTGTCTTTAAGGAGCTCATGCATTGACCTCAGAAGCAGTGACAATACAGCTAACATTTCAGTGAGTGATTACTATACTATAAAAATTTCATTATTTTCTTTAATCCTCATGAAAATCTTCTACGTAAATACTTATTCCAATGCCCATTTTCAAGATGAGGAAAATGGAGCCTAAAGAAATTCAGGAACTTGTAAGTACTTGGAATATACTGTGAATCTTGCCATAATGAAAAAACATGTAAACAAAATATAATGAAATTAAAGCTAATTGGAAATCTATAATGCTGAGCATTATATCTATTATGCTGAGCATTATGTTATATGCGTACACACAATACATGCACACATACACATACTATATACTGTGTTTAATCCAAATAATAGTACCCCCCAAACATTCATAATTATCCCCAGTTCACAGAGGAGGAATATTGTGATCAGGGAAGTTAGGGCTCTCCCTTACATCACTCACTTTGCAGTAGTGGAGTGAGGAACTGTAATCCGTGTCTTTCTGACTTCAAAACCCAAGTTTTCATCACTACATCAAGTGGTCTGTACTGGTGAAGAAAGAAGAGAGAAATGCAAGAGAAAACAGGGTCAGGTCCTAGCTAGTGAACCTCGTGGGTGGTAAGAAGCCATCACAAGATTGTGGTAGAGGAATATCAGATTTACGTTTCAGAAAGGGCAATCTGGTAGGTTTTAAGAATGAATCCACGTTAAAAGTTTTATACATTAAAACCACTAATACTATTTTCTTTATTGGTTTAAAGCATTTCCAGGATGAAGGTCATGAACAAAATGCTTCATTATTCCTTTCTTATTTTGAGCCTTGGATTATACACTTTCCCTTTTCTTCAGGGTTAGGTGATTCATGCTTTTTTCCTAACCAGTCTCAAATGTAGCACTCTTTACTGTGTAAACTTGTTCCATATTTATGTTTTCCCCTGCATTTACCCCATGATATTGTCATCTAGATTTGACTGTGGGTAATATTCTCAAATCAGTGTGGTAATAGAGGCATCCCCTGTGTACCATAATATCATAAGAAAGTGGAACGTGTATTGATTTGATGAAATTATCAATGCTGTATTGTTTATCTATCAGGATATTTTACTGATTAAAAGCGAGGACTGTAGACAAGAATTGCCTGGGTAAGAATCCTGCAGTGCTGCTTCCTAGCTCTTAAGCACTTTGCTCAAGGTCATGTAGCTAAATACATAATTGGAATGTGGTGAAGCATTTGCTATAATAGAACAATATACACAGAAAATAAAACAGAACTAACTCTAGTTGAACACTTATAGTGCAAAGAGTATGCTAGACATTATGCTTTGTGCTTTACATGTATCACTGCATTTAATAAGAACATGGCAAACCCTGTGTAGCCACATACACTGTTCTGCACTTAGTGAGAATACAACATACCTACAAAGTGAGTGATATCTTCCAAGGTTGACCTCCATGTGCATTAGTGTCCTTATCTTTATAAGGATACTGATAGTAGAGGTTTCTTAGGATTGTTACAAGGAGTTAATCCATCGCTATGTGCTTAGCATGTGGTAAGTTCTCCATCAATATTATTGCCCGAGGAATCAAGAAATGATTCAGAATAAAAGCTTGTGTCCTTTGAGACAGAATGATAAGGTATTAAAGGATCATATTCATATAGGAAAAAATAAATAAATGCAGGAGAGAGAAAACAGAACCATTTTTTCCCCCAGCTGGTTTATTAGATTAAAGTAGAGCAAGCTGACTAGCTGCAAAGATTGTGCTATGTATCTATGACCACAAGTACAGAAATAGCATCAGTTTTCAGATTTAAACATCCTTGATAATTTATTGAAAAATCTTATAAAAATGAATACTTTAAGCAATTACAGTTCACTGATTAAGCCACAGAAACTAAACTTTAATGAAAGGAAATCAACTTTACTCTTAAGTGTACCAATCTAATGGAATTCAAGTCAGAAAATGCTGAATTTAAATTCTATGAAACCAAAAAATAAGCAGATGAAATTGCCTGTAAATATCAATTGGGTGTCATTTTGATTTCTTAACCAGTTTTATATATGTAAATAACATCCATTTGCATAAAGAGAATATTAGTTAGATGAAAATGCAATCTTGTCAAGAAAAATTTACAGGAAAATAATCTGTAGAAAGAAGAAGGGACACTGCTCATCAAATCAGACTGAGTTAAAAACACGAGTGCCCTGAGCTCTCAAAGATGAAATTCTAAATAAATATTGGAAGAATATTCAAATTTCCCTCTGCTAAACATTGAAATGATCCTTGACAAATCCAAGAGGCCATATGGGTCTGTCTTCCTATGCTGGGGTGTGGTTCATTGAGGGTTGGGTTTAAACTGGCCTTTTATCTCTGTATTAGCTTATTAGGTAAAAAAATGCCGAGTCAGGCAATGTTGACTCTTTTTATGAGTATTTATAGCTGTCCAACAAATGATATACTGGTAACTTTAATTTCTTTATCCAACTGGATAACTATTCAAGGAAGAAATTTTGGAGGTTCATTTCAAACTATATTATCTAAGTACCGAGGACAATTTATGTTAATTTTCCTATTTCAATTATTGTCTTTATGTGGCTATATTGTTATGCTGCTTTTTTGCTGGAGTTGTTCTTCAAATATTGACTAGTAGTCAATATGCATGGTGAACCTACAGAATTTTGGAACTAAATATCTGGGTATAGATTGGAAACTGTAAATAACATGGTTTATTAGTACTAAAAAAGACTAAAAAGTAAAAGAGGATCTGGAAGACCCATTAAGTAGGAGTGTGTGTGTGTGTGTGTGTGTGTGTACACACACAAACATTGTAGCCAAATAACATGTAGAAATCAATTAGAAGGTAGAGAAGCTTTATTTATATTGTTTTATCTTTTTTTCCTAGCATCAACAGCCATCCATGAGATCAGTTATGTGTGTGTGTGTGTGTGTGTGTGTGTGTGTGTAAGAGACTCAAGGTTGGAGTTGGGGAGAGCAGGTACACCTTCTTGGAGGTTTCACTCTTCCATTATGTCTGTGAGGTGCACTTAAAACTCAAGAAGAAAGTCCACATTGCTGGAATTTTAGCATTTCTTCTGCCTCTGTTTTTATTCTCTTCTGAAATTCAACTATTCCTTTAGAAAAGAAATTTGCCTAATCCTGTGAAGCATAGTGAGTTATTCTGGTGGAGACTAAAAAGCTCTTGTGCAAAAAAAAAAAAAAAAAAAAAGAAAGAAAAGGAAGCCCATTACATCTCCTCCTTCTCTCCCAGATTATATATGATCCTCTCTGAGTTCTAGTAGGGGTCCAGAGCTGGAGTGCATCCCACAGAGCAGCCAGCAGAAAGGGAGCAGCTTCTAGGGAGGACATGGCAGTAAGAACAGGCTCTGCTGTTTTCCTGTAGGAGCTCCAGGGAACTGCGGAGTTCCCTATAAATGTTTCAACACTGGACCTCCTGCCGGTTCCACCCCCCACCCCACCCATTTTCAAATATGCTTCTCAGGAAACACCCTGTATCCCTATGACATCTCTTCCTCTTTTGTCTTTCTAGATTGCCCTCCATTCATTTAAAAAGTATACATTTGCATAGTGAGAAAAAATAATTATTTCAAGATATGCGTTTTTTCAAACATCGCCTTCTTGATGAGACCATCTCTGGATGCCTCATTTATAACTGTCACCACGTCCCCACCAACTTATGTGACTTTCCTGATACATTTTCTACATTGTACTTAGCACTAGTCCCACAAATATTATTTACTTATTGATAGATCTTCCCAAATGGAAGGAAAGCTGTACGAGGGCAGGGATTTAAACTATTTTGTTGTGTTGGGGCCATTCAATGAATATTTGAGGAATGTTGATGCAGATGACAAATGAAGATTCCCCTGATCCCTTCTGCCTGCATACAAAGCATCCAGGTGAGCACCAGTCTCAGTAGATAGCTGCTTCTTGAAGGCTGATTTAAGCCATCCAATGCAAATGTGACAATTCTTCCTAGGGAGGTTTTGTAGTTTTGCAGAGTAGCAGCTCTGATTGTTTCCTTTAGCAAGCTTTGCCTCCTCTATTACCTTGGTCTCAGGATCCTGTCAGCTGTTCCAATACCTGTGTTACTTGCTGATGGTATTATGTTAGTACAACCATTTGGCTTCCCCCTCATTGGTCTCAGTTGAAGGTGTCACTCCTGGAATCAAAGCTGGGTCTCCTCTTTTGTTAACTACCCTGGGGCTCTTCTTCTGCCTCACCAGTGTTGCAACTTTCATCTCGTTGACCATCTTCCACCTCAGTGCTACCACTAGCTCCTAAACCAGTGGATGCTTTTTTGATTTTGATTCTGGGAAACAAACTAAAAACTAAAAACTGTTCCTAGAAGGCGTGTGCCTGGGTCCTGTCATCTCCCTGTCCCCTTCGGATATCCTTGAGAAAAGAAAGAATCCAAACTACCCAGCTACTAACAGTTCTTTGCATGCTGGTGAGCTTGTGTATAGAAGCTCATCAAAGTTTTTTTTTTTTGTCTCCGCAGATCATTACCATTCTGTCTCTGAATGTGCTGACCCTTTGCCTTCCATTGCAAACCATGTGCTTAAAACTATTTATGTTCTGTGCTTGATTCTTGGGCTTGATGTTTTGGATTGACTGGGGCAGGAGTAGAAATTGAGTTATCTTTGTCCACTAGCACATATAGCCCTGCTCAACTCTTCTAGATGCTACTACTTGTGGAGCTAGGGAGGTTGAACTCAAAGTGTACTTGCTTCAATCTTTTTGATCTCTACTTAGAACCTGTGGCATCAACCAGGGTAGTGTCAGAATGGGCAATGAGAAGCCAGACACCATAACCCATGTGCATAGGATATTAGGTCTGCTGATGGCAGGAACACAGTTGACATCAAGAAGATTGAGACACACACTTTGCAGACTCATGACACAACCATTGTGAGTGCCTTGTCCTAGACCAACTTTCACCAGCTGAGAAATCTTCCCTTCTCCATTTGGACCTAGGCTCTGAAAACATCTTCCTAAATCATATATATGTTGTCTCAGGAATTCTTTTTCCTGTAAAGGTCAGCATTTGACTCCCCCTACAGATTAGAGGACCAGGAAAGTCCAGAGGGGTTTATCTAGGGCCATATATATCTTTCCAATAAGATGCTACACACAGGTAAGCTCTTATATGAGCTCTCAATCTTGGAGCACATGACATCTAGTTGGTATCAAGTACAGCCTGGGGATAAGAAGGAATGCTACATTATTCACTCCAACAGCAGCTGCAGGCCAGGTTGAGGGAAGGTGGAGGTGGCAAAGGCATTGCTAACACACCATCTGCCTATTTGGAAGTCTTGCTGTCATCAGGGCTGTGATGTCAACAATTTCATCTTTGTACATAGAAACAGAAACAGTCTCTGGTACATTTATTAATTTAAAATATTTTTGAGCAAACACCTATTGAGCACCTACTATGTACATATGGTTGAGAGATGAGAGCTTTGAAGCCGAAAAAGAGTCAGACTTCTTTCTTGCTTTCTGAAGAGTTTACTGTCTTGTGGGGTGGGGAGACAGAGAAATTCAGAAATTATACAAAAGAATGAAAGAAAAAGCATGGCAAAGTGATGGAGGGTGGGGCAGAGAATGGAAGTAGCCAACATAAAATCTCCAATTTTGAGCATTAGTGTTACAGTACATGTAGCTTTTATTTCTTTTGCAAAAGGAAGAATAAAAATTCTGTGATCTTTTTTTACAAGACTATTAAGCTAAACTACTTCCAACAACTTAGAGAAATTTGGTTATTCATGAGAATAACACCTTTTTTTAAAAGAAATAAAGTTAATTTTCTACTCTTCTGCAAAGGAGGTCATTAATTATACATTTTAGATTTCATCAATTTCAGTGAGATGAGACTAACATTTTAACTAGATGTCAAAGAAGACATAAGATATTAAGTTAAATACACTGGATGACAATAAATGGTTATTAAAAAACATAATTCTGTTAGTCTCATAATTTTCTCACTTGGGTGTCTAAGTGAAGGCCTGAGTCTTACATTTAGGCAGACAAGTCAATGTATAGCAATCCTGTGAGCTTTAAACAAAAGCTTCTGAACCATTGGGTCCTTTCCAGATTAAGGACAGATGGATCTCCCCCACCCCCCTCATCAGCACTTAAAACAAAAACAAAAACAGTGGCATCCACAGTAGTAACCATCTATCTGCAAAAGAATCAACATACCTCTTGTTCTGCTCCCACTAGGAACTTACTATTTTTGAGATAGGCACTTATCATGAAAAAAAGTTTAATGCATGTGATCCTGTGTTTTGTGGGTTCTCATTGCCAACAAATAACAGGAAAAGAAGGAAGAAAAAGCTAAGAGCATTAGTTGTTTGGCATGCTTGGTGAGATTTCCCA
Organism: Marmota flaviventris; assembly: GCF_047511675.1. Lineage (NCBI taxonomy): Eukaryota > Metazoa > Chordata > Mammalia > Rodentia > Sciuridae > Marmota > Marmota flaviventris. The sequence continues at coordinate 82,170,023 of NC_092508.1, forward strand.
GGTTGCTGTTCTGTGTTCATCTCCTACTATTTTTCAAAAATTGCCCTGTGTTTGGACAGCTCCCTATGAGGAGAAGCAGGAGAAGTCACACGCTGCTCTCCCTGATGCTCCGTGGGGTATCCAGAGCCAGCTTTCATTTTTCACATCGTCTTCTGCTTGCTTGGCCCAGATTCACAATTGGAGAAACTTTTCTTTCCCAAATTCTTTTTTTTTTTTTTTTAAGGAATCCAGTGAAAGATATTAATCAACTTGAATTGTTTTTGTTAAACTAGAGGATAGTGGGAAACATTCATTTTCTAAAGTAGATTTAAGTGAATAGTTTTCTAGAATATAGGTTTGGGATATAAAAGTTTCTTTAAATACTTTGAATTCATGCATCTGGAGTGAACTTGGAATAGTTCAGACACCTGCATGATGAAAGATTGACACAAGTGAGTGGGATCTGTTTGGTCTTACTTCCTTGTCCTACCATCTTTTTTGTTAAGTTCAGCTAAGCAGTGAAGACCCAATAGCTGCACAGGGAGAAGGGTGCCAAACAAGTTAAGATCATCAATCAGACATTTTGAATCTTGGTTGTACATAAAGTGTTCAGGCTGTTCATAATTCCCCTATATTTTTGTATGTCATTATTTTTATATTTGTTCTACTAGATTTTGAATTCTCCAAGAGGTCTGATTAGTATTTTCTGCCTGTTTTTTTTTTTTCCTCCATACAGAATCTATTCCAGGTCTTCACATATATTGGCAGTTTAGTAGATAATTGTTAACAGACTGACCTTTTCCCTCCTAGTTACTGATTGAAATTGGTTCTTGTTCTGTTTTTCTTTTTCTTTTTTTCCCCCTTCATATTGTTCTGTGAAAAATCGGTGACCTTAATCTGTAGTGAGGAACATGAGGAAAAGAGATGACGAGAGTTGACACAAATTTGAAATGGCTAGGAAATGGGTCACACTGACTGAAATCAACAATGTGAAGACTGTATGAGTAAAAGAAGCCTCTGCTTTGTAAGTGACCACCTACTATTAGTAGCTATCACTTATTTTTCTGTTTCCAACTATTATCCACTTGATTTTCTTTAAAGTGCCTTTGAAAGCCCTCTAGCAACAAACTCATCATTTAAAAACGCTTATTTAGAGTTTGGCCCTTGTTTTTCAATGTCATACACAGGCATTAAACCATAGATTCTGGTTCAATGTGGATGAAGCTGAGGAGATAAATTCCCAGTGTATGAAAGGGCAAAAAAAAAAAAAAAAAGACCTTTTTGTATTCCCCAAGAAGCAGCAGCAATTACAATTTTGTAGATTTTGGAAAGCTTCCCTTCTTCCTTTTTTTTTTTTTTCATTCTGTCATCATTTTTGCTTTATTAGAAAACAAGTACCCATCTGTTTTTTATATGGAAAGAAAATGTTTCTTAATTGTATTTATATGCAAGCCAATAATTCCAAGCAACATGGTTAGTCTGAGGAAATAAATAAATGATTTCAAGACAGTGCTTATAAAGGCCACACTACCTTTCAAGATTGCAAGTCTTCTTCACAAGTTTTTCTTTCCTTTTTGGGGGGAAAAGGTTGAAATTTTTGGTTTCCCAATTGCTATTATTTTTTATTGCATTTTTTTTTCCTGAAAAATTAAGTCATTAGGTGAAGAATAAATCACTGTATAAAAGAAAATTTGTAGCAGCTACCTAAATTATGGCTTACCTTTCAGAAGGGCAAATGGATAAATCCAGAGTCAAATCTAGAGAATAGTATTTGAAAACCCATTTTAGTTATGTTCTTACAGGAAGACAATGTCTAGACAGTATGGTCTGTTAGGTAAGAAAAAAATGTTAGAATTTTCAATTTTATACAGATTTTCTCATATAATTATATTGTAATAAGGAATCTAGAAATATCTATTCTAATCCATAAAACAGTGAAGATAATCCCACTGACTCTCATGGGCTAAATGTTTTAGTTTAATGTTTTATTAAATAGTCCCCATTTATTTCTTCACTTGATAGTTATTGATAGTGCATATAGTTGCTCATATAAATAGAACCATAACAAAGTTTTTAATTAAGGCAATTTTGTAATGGATATGTCTTTTCTTTGAGGCAAAGTGAGTTATAAAAATAAGTTTCAGAAGGAAAACTTTTGTTATTTGGACCACTTCAAAATAATCAGAAATTTAGTCACAATCCCACATCAAAGCATCACTGAATAAATGTTGTTTGTGTACCCCATATTATGTCAGGGACTGTGCCAGGTGCTGAAGACACAATGTTTTTTCTTTATGCTGTTTACAGTTCCTGAAGCTAGAGAAATAAGGCATCATTTGAGGTTGATGTGAGCATTCTTGGACTTCATCCTTTGCTAATGGTTGTTCTTCTAAGGGCCAACAAATGCCTTGAACAGAGCATGAAGTACATTTCCAGGAATGAATAAGGATGGCCTGAGTCTTGTTTAAGGAAATTCAAAGTATCTTTGAACTTTGAGTAAGGAAGAGCAGAAGAGATATATCACTACCTAGTTGAGAAAATGGACAGGAAACCAGAAAAGGAAAGGAGCTCAACCATGTTATGAGGCGGAGAAAGAAAAATGGAATTAGAAAAAGAAAATAGAATATGTATTCAACTTCTCTTTTCCATAGTTTTATACCTAGCAATCTTTAAAAAAAAAAAAAAAAAAAAAAAAAAAAAAAATATATATATATATATATATATATATATATATATATATATATATATATATATATATTTAGATGTAAATAGACACATGCCTTTATTTATTTTTATGGGGTTCTAAGGATTGAACTCAGTGCCTCATAAATGCCAGGTAAGTGCTCTACCACTGAGCCACAACCCTCCCCCATACCCAATACTCTTGAGGTTTTTTTTTTCTTTTAAAAAAATCTTCAGATGGTGTTTAGGCATGGGAAGCCAATAACTAGAGCAGTAAATCCCAGTCCCATCTTATTCTGAAAACTTGGTTTCTTTTAGCTTACTAATAATATTGCTTGGAAACCCAATAAAATATGTAGAGTTGTTGGTGGCTAATAGTATAGCTGAGACTAGTAAATAATTTACAAATAATATGTATTTAGTGTCTTATTTGTGGTTTAATAATTATATATGAATATTTAATTTGTCTTCAAGTATACCTATTCTTAAGTCTATAGACATAGGATGGCCAATATTAACAAGGATAAAAAATACACATTACCAAATTCATACTTTTTCTCCAGAATGTATGATAAATTAAGCAACTCAGGGATCAAAGTTCTGTACTATGAAAGTATGTTTGCTTTTTATATGAGAAAGTTAAATGTAGAGCTGGATATGTATCTCTGTGACAGAGTCACATGTACTTGGCTAGCATGCATGAGGCCCTGGGTTCTATCCTCAGTACAAAGAAAAAAAGAAAAAAGAAAAAAGAAAAAAAAAAAAAAAACGAGTTTATGAGTGCTTAAGGAATTCAAGCAGAAACTTTGTCTATCAGTCACAGTAAAGTCTATAATTAAATAAACACCCAGGAAACAGGAAAATATGTATAAAAAATCATTCATTTTAACTTATATTAGTTCTTCTTCTTAGTGCTTGTTAAAGGAGTTTCCATGCTTCATTTATGAATCGGCTGGAGATTTTAGTTGAAAAATCACAAAATCTATTCTGGATAGTTTAGAGAGAGAGAAAGGCTTATTAAGGTATCCTAGGTGGCTCAGAGTCTCTGCAAGGCCATTGAACAGGTTGGAATGCTACAAGTTCTCTCCATAGTATAGCTCAGAGCTCCTCCCCACTGTGCTGCAGGATGGCTATTTTCAAAGATAACATTGCTACTACCTTTCACTAATTGGGCTGGGTGCCACATGCAGAATTGGTTACAGACACCTCCTGAAGAATCAATACCTTCGCCACCACATTTCCCAGAAGATGAATTCTCCTACATGTGGCTACTTGTTTGTACTTTCTACATCATCTTTTATATCTTGAGTCTTCTATGGGTGTGTGTAATCTACTTGGGGCTGCTTAGGTCTGCTGCTTGCACTGTAGCTACAAGTGAGTCTGGAAGGAGTAGTGTTTTTTTGTTTAATTCTATGCTGGCAAGGCTGGATTCCCAGTGTGAGAATCTATCAAAATATTGAGAATACTTGAAAGATACTGGGCAGCTACAATAATATTCCAAAGGCTATGACTAAAGAACCTCGGTAAAGGCACATAAATTTTGAGATGAACTAAACATTAATGATACATTAACAAGTATGCTGACTTAAAGTTGGGAGCTAAGATCTTTTTTGAATCTTAATTTTAGTGTAAGATATGGCCAATTATAATTTCTAAGTTTCCAACATACAAAATACAAAAGATAAACTTAACATGGAATATACATGACCTATAAAGAAAACAATAAAAATGTAGTGAGCTTCATAAAAGAAAACACAAAATGGAAAGACATCTTTTCTTGGCTTGAAACGCTTTGTACATGTCAAGATGATAGTGTTCTCAAAGTCGATTGACTTGTGAATGGTGATACTAGTCAAATCCCAAGTGAGTTTTTTGGAAGGAGCTTGACTAAATGATTCTCAAGATAACTTTGGATCATAAATATAGCCAGTGATATTCTGAAAAAGTGAATAGCCAATGAATAAGATAACCAATAAATTTTTGAGAAAGAAAAGCAATGGTGGGTGAATAGAGGTAGGTGGTTCTTCTAGCACAGAAATAGACAGAAGAATGAGATAAAACAATGAGTTTGGGAAACTCATGTAAATAAGGGTATAAAATATATGGTAACGGTGGCTGTGTAAACATGGCTTACTTAATAAATAGTGTTAAGAAAACTGATTAGCCATTCAGGAAAAAAAATAACTAAACACTGACTTCACTATGTTAACATAAATTCCAAATGGACCGTATATTTAGTGTAAAAACTAAATTACAGAATTATAAGAAAAAACAAGTGTGGCTGATAGTATATGTACTCTTGGAGGAAAGCCTTTCCTCATTATGTATATCCACCCTTCCCCCCTGGCTTAAAGGAAGATATTGAAGTATTTAATTTTTTACAAAAATAAAAAATTCCAGCATAGGAAAAAAACAAAAAACCTTTAGAAGCTTCTAAATCAAATTGGGAAAAAATATTTGATGCAAATATTTGAGAATATGTCTGAAGATAAATGAAATGTTAATATAGTCCTGGATTAAGAAGAAAAATTTTACAAGAAAACCAAAACACTTCTTTGTTTTTTCATACCCATGTGACACTTAAACTGACAGTCTGATAGTCTGTGTCTCATGTCTCTTCCCTAATTTAGTCCCTTTATAGAATTTTTATTGTGATTTGTGATATATAGTAAAAAAAAGGGGGGGGGGGTGCTGCTAGGGCTGTGGCTCAGTGGTAGCGCACTTACCTGGCATGTATGAGGCACTGGGTTTAATTCTTAGCACCACATATGAATACATAAATAAAATAAAGGTTTATCAATGACTAAAAATATATTTTAAAAAAGACATGCTGAAAAATATTAAAGCTTTGATTAATTCACCTGTAAAATTATTTAACTCAAGGAAATATAATTCTTTTAAAAAGAATTTGTTATCTACTCTATGAAATAAAGGTTTGTGTAATGAATATTACCCTTGGAAAAAACTTTTTAGGTGATTTGCATTTCTGTAAAGAGTAATGCAAAGTTTGCTGGGATTATGCAAACTCTTCTAGCTTCTTTTGCTTTCTTTCCTGAATCCCAGGAAGAAAAAGCAGACTTTAAAAAAGGGGGATTGGTTCCTTTCAGATTGTTATTCTAAATCTGACTTGATAGCAGAATCCAAAGTACATCATATCCCAGATAAAGCTAGCTGCTTGCCAGACTACTCTGTTACAATTGAACTGTAAATGGCTCACATCAGCACATTCTGTCAACTTTATATAAACCCCACTTTATGTAACATGATTATAGATCCCCTGAAAACGGCTCTGTACCTGAAGTTTGCAGACTGATTCTCTTGATGTCTACCAGACATGACTGAGAAAAGCAGCACAGGCTGATGTTGGGGACACAGGTGAAGGTAACAGGCTGCTAGTGCCTGATTGTTTCATTTTTCTAGATGCCTGTTACCTCCATGTGCAAAAGAGAGTAGGTAAGTCTATTCTTTCTCTCCTCGACTCAAGCCATTAATCCTTGATTCCTGACTTTGTCTTACCCAGGGATGTAAGATAAAGGGACTGGCTGCCTTTACCACACTCCATAAGAAAAGCATGTGATTCCTGTGGTCAGCACACTCTCCCATGCAATGTGATTTATCCAGGAAAGCTTTCCTCTCCATTTATCTTTGATGATAGCATCCTCTGTGGCTCCTCATCAGGCTGACTTGGATGATGTGGAGAGTTCCTGGGAAGCTCAGTTCAGATCAATAAGCATTTATTGAGCCTTTACTGTGTGCAAGCCCTGGGTGAAGCACTAGAAATACCAAGATAAATAATGCAAGATCCCTACTTTGTGGAGGTGATAGCCTAGTGGGAGAGACTGACCAAAAATAGAATTTCAATAAAGCATGATTAATGTTAAGAATGTTGAGGGCACATAAAAGGAGGGTACATAGTCAGAAATGGGGTCCAGAAAAGGTGTCTCAAAGAGATGATACCTGAGCTGAGTCCTGAAAGTTGAGAAAGTATTATTTATGTGGGAAGAGAAATCCACACAAAAAGAACAGCCTGAGAAATATCATAGGGACATGAAATGCCACTGGGAACATGGGCAAAGAAACTCCCAGGATCAGAATTGCTGGAGGGAAATCTTTTACACATGAAGGGAGGAGAAGAAGCTGAAAAAGCAGGAGTTGGATGGGAAGGATATCACACTTGGGCTTGATTCTGTAGGCATTGCTAAGTTCTTCATTCTTTACTTTTCTACTTCTTATTTCTCTCTCTCTCTCTCTCTCTTTTTTTAACCCACATTCAATCCTTCAGCAAATCATTTTGGCCAGACAGCTCAAACTTGACCACCATCACTAACCTAGTCCAAGCTATCAGCGCTTCCACCTGGATAACAGCAGTGTCTCCACAATTGGTGTGGGAATATTCTTCCTTGCTTCAATTTCTGTCCCTCTAAGTCTACCCAGAGCACAGAAGTAAGAACATTTCCTCTAAAACACAATTTAGGTAATCACATCCCCTAGTGCTCAGCCTCCAATAGCTTCTTTATATCTAGAATAGTTATGAAGGCCTGAAAGGAAGGCTTTAATTTGCCCCTGCACCCTAATCCCCCTCTTGTGGCTAAGGTTCTCCTCCCAACTGTTTGTGCTGGACAGAACTCCCCTGACTACTTTTTAAAATTTATTTCCCCCTCCATCACGTGTGTGTGTGTGTGTGTGTGTGTATTTGTTGTTGTTTGTTTTTATATATTTGTCTGTTTATTACCTGCTTTACCCACAGGAATATAAGCTTCAAGAAAGTAAAGATATGTTTTGTTTACTGTTGTATCCCTTAGTTCTGAAACACTCTGGATTTGTTGAATGAAGTGAATGAACCAATTAATGAATTCAGAACCATGAAAAACTTGAGATTGAAATTATCCAGATGTGTTCCAGGAGGTTTCTACATATAAAAATCACATTGGGGGCTGGGATTGTACTCAGTGGCAGAGCACTTGCCTCACACTTATGAGGCACTGGGTTTGATCCTCAGCACCATATAAAAATAAATAAATAAAATGAAGGTATTGTGTCCATCTGCAACTAAAAAAATATTTTAAAAATTAAAAAAACAACACACATTGGAACGTCTCATGATTGGCAGATCCCTCTGCAAGGTGGAGAATGTATGTAGGGAGATGGATTTGGTATGAATGGGGAGTGAATAAACAGGAGTTAGAATGAACAGTTAGGGATCTCTTGTGTTAGTCCTGGTCAGTGATAAGAAGGACTGAACAAGCCAGTGGTATTTGGCATGAACAGAGATAGATTTGAAAAGTATTAGGGAGAAAATTGTCCAAATATGATCAAATTATATCCGGGCCTCCTTCAGAGTTTTGGCTACAGAAGAAGATGATAAAGGATGCTGAAACTGGAAATGGTCCAGAGTCAGAGGGGATAGGATAATGTTGCCTGAGAATCTCTGCAACAAGTGCTTTTCTGGTTTAACATTTCCCTAAGTTAAAATTGCCAAGGCATTCATGTGTCCCCAGTGAAGTGCAGAATCATTGTCTTGCTGGGATCCAAGAGACAACAATGAGTTGGATATATTTTTGGCACCAGATAGATGTTGATAATAGTTTTAATGATAGTTTCTACAACATCTGGTTTACCCTGAGGGCTTCCCATCTCTCTAATGACTAGGGCCACACCTGCTTAGTTTATAAGATCTGGCAAAATTATAATGTGAACTGGTAATGCCATGGGCTATTGTACATATCAGACCAGGTCTGTCTCTTATATAGCTCTGAGGAACTTACCTGAGCCCAGTGCCTCTAGGGACTTCACGAATACTGACTTCAAAGGAAGTGCTGCACTATTATGCCACTACCACGAGCCAAGTACCTAGCAAATCAAGAAGGAACACACAGTACCTAACTTCTAGAAGTATTTGATCTGTTTGAAAGTTTGAAAAGATGTTTGATCTGTTGAAATTGACATTTAGTAGAATATCGCAATTTTGTTTTCAACGTGGTTTCGGAAAGTTCTCTTTAGCTTGGGAAAATTTATCATCTTAGCCAAAGAGATATTTATGTGGGCCTCAAATCCATAAACTCTCAAACCAAGAGAGATTATGAAATTATTTTGGATGACTGGGACAGAGGTCTTTCCAAAGAAAAGGTTTATCACATGAGTGATTTAAAACACTACTAAAATTGCCTCTCTGAGCAATGACCTAGAAATCTGACAATGTGATAATGAAATCTCAAACAAATAAAACAAACAAACACAAAAATCACATTGGAACTTCTCACAATTGGCAGGATAAAAACTGGCAACAATAACTTCTGGAAAAGTGAGTTGGATCTTATAGCATTAAAATGAGTTTTGGGACTACAACATGAAGTCAACACTTGTGTGAGAATTTTAGAATGCTCAATTTCCCACAATCTCATCATTTCTCTGCCTGACAATTGTAATTATTCTTCATCAACTTGACAGTCAAATTTGCTTCCTGTAGTGATAATATACCTGCTACCATCCTGACCATATTGGAGTGATAGTTTTTTTTTCTTTGATAGGTTTGTTCATTTTTGAAGCTAACTTTCTATGTTATTCTAACCACTCTCTTACATTATTCATTAACTTATCACCATTTATGGTTTTGACAGTAGTTTGTAACTTTGAAAAAAATGAAGAGATACACAGCTGTCTCCCTGCTTATAAGGCAAAGAATATTTCACTTACATATGTAACATAATTAATTAATTAGTTGGACAATGCATGCCATACCACTTCAGAAAATATCAGGCATTAGTGTGTGTTTCCATAATATCCAAAGTCATTAAATAATTATGGATCTAACATATAAGACATTAGAAAAGCCTCTAATTCTGTATATGCTGAGAAAATATGCATGGAACACTAAGACAAGGCCATATAGTTAAAAAAATCATAGGGAAAACAGAATAATTGTGAAGCAAAAGTGCTTGATAGTTATAAAATATATAGATTTGAAATACATTCTGTTAGTTATTTAATTCAATAATTTTTATTCATCTCTGAGAAAGTTACATTTGAACAAAAGACTTAAAAGAGGTGCTGGAGTAAACCTTGAAGATGCTTAAGAAAATAATTTTCCAAGCAGAGGGACTGCCAGTGCAAAGATCTTGAGGTGGGACCATGCTTGGAGTGTAACAGGAGGAACCAAGAGGGGTGTAGAGGCCAAGGGCTGGAGATTAGCAACACGTAGGGCGGAGTAGGAGATGAAGTCAAAAGGTCACTCAAGTCTTGGGGGCCATTTCAGCGATTTTGGCTTTTATTCTGAAACTGTGGGGATGCCTAAAGTGTTTTGGCATGATATGATATATTTAAAGGGTCAGTTTGCCTGGATGTTGAGAATAAACAGTCCTAACCTGGGTGGTGGCTTGAATCAATGAGCAGTGCAAATGGTGAAGTGGTGAGAGATTTGGAAAGCAGTGCTGTAGGATGGATTTTTGATGAAAAAAAGATGAAAGTTAAGGATGATCTCAGGGGAAGGAAGGGGAAAAAAATCTATTTTGTATTAGAGTTTTAGCACCACTGTAATAAATTACCACCAGCTGGATGGGATACAACTACAGAAATGTATTCTTTTGCAGTTTTGGAGGCCAGAATTCCAAAGTCAAGGTGCTGTCAAGTCTGCACTCCCTTTGGAAGTTCTGGGAGAGAATCCATTCTTAGATTTTTTCAGCTTCTGGCGGCTGTTAGCATTCACTGGTCTTCCTGGGGGCATCGCTCCAATGTGCACTCATGGTTGTGTTGCCTCCTGCTTTTTTGTCTCTTGGGACAGTAGTCATTGGATTTAGGGCCCTCTTCGGTGGTCCAGGTGATCTTGGCACAAAAACCTTGGCTTAATTACATTTGTAAAGACCATTTTTCCAAATAGATAATATTGACAGTTCCTAGGGACCAGGACATATCTTTTTTGGGTTGATCATTTAACCCACTACACCATTCATTAATGTGGAGGTGACTATGGCTGAGGCAGGCGGAGTGGGCGTATGATTTTTTCCTTTGGCTAAGAAGATATAACAGCCTGACCACATTTTATTACTAAAGGTATTCAATATTGGTTATGTTAAAAAAGATTATTAAATCTTCATAAAAGCCCAACATATTAAACTCAAATTTCTTATTTTAAAAATTTATTTTTTTTTCTAATTTGTTATACATGACAGTAGAATGCATTTCAATTCATAGTATACATGTAGAGCACAATTTTTCATTTCTCTATTTGTACACAAAGTAGGGTCACACCATTCATGTCTTCATACATGTACTTAGGATAATAATGTTCATCTCATTCCACCATCTTTCTTACCCCCATTCCCCCTCCCTTTTCCTCCCTCCCCTTTTCCCTATCTAAAGTTCCTCCATTCTTCCCATGCTCTCCCCACTTCCACTATGGATCAGCATTCACATATCAGAGAAAATATTCAGCCTTTGGTGTTTGGGATTGGCTTACTTCACTTACCATGATATTCTCTAACTCCATCCATTTACCTGCACTTGCTATAATTTTATTCTCTTTTAATGCTGAGTAATATTACACTGTGTATATATGCCACAGTTTCTTTATCCATTCATCTATCGATGGGTATCTAGGTTGGTTCCACAGTTTAACTATTGTGAATTATACTGCTATAAACATTGATGTGGCTGTGTCCCTATAGTATGCTATTTTTTAAGTCCTTTGGGTATAGACCGAGGAGTGGGATAGTTGAGTCAAATGGTGGTACCATTTCAAGTTTTCCAAGGAATCTCCATACTACTTTCCAGATTGATTGCACCAATTTGCAGTCCCACAGCAATATATTAGGGTGCCTTTCCCCCCCATCCTTGCCAATATGTATTGTTGTTTGTATTCTTAATAACTGCCATTCTGACTGGAGTAAAATGAAATTTTAGAGATTTTTAGTGAGATGAACTTTAGTTTTGATTTACATTTCTCTGATTTCTAAAGATGTTGAACATTTTTTCATATATTTGTTGATTGATTGTATATCTTCTTCTGAGAAGTGTCTGTTCAGTTTCTTGGCCCATTTATTGGTTGGGTTGTTTGTTTGTTTGTTTGTTTTGGTGTTAAGTTTTTTGAGTTCTTTATGTATCCTGGAGATTAGTGCTCTATCTGATGTGCGTGTGGCAAAAATATGCTCCTATTTTGTAGGCTCTCTTTTCACCTCACTGATTGTTTCTTTTGCTGAGAAGAATTGATTCTTGATTTTATTTCTTGCTCTATAGGCGTCTTCTTAAGAAAGTTGGGGCCTAATATGACATGATGAAGATTTGGGCCCATTTTTTCTTCTATTAACTATAGGATCTCTGGTCTAATTTTTAGGCCCTTGATTGACTTTGATTTGAGTTTTATGCATGGTGAGAGATAGGGGCTTAATTTCATTATATGGATTTCTAGTTTTCCCAGAACCATTTGTTGAAGAGGCTATCTTTTCTCCAATGTATGTTTTTGGTGCCTTTTTCTAATACAAGATAACTGTAATTATGTGGGTTAGTCTCTGTGTCCTCTATTCTGTACCATTGGTCTACAAGTCTATTTTGATGCCAATACCATGCCATTTTTGTTGCTATATCTCTATAGTATAGTTTAAGGTCTGGCATGGTGATGCCACCTGCTTTACTCTTCTCGCTAAGAATTGCTTTGGCTATTCTGGGTCTCTTATTTTTCCAGATGCATCCCATGATTACTTTTTCTATTTCTATGAGAAATGTCCTTAGGATTTTGATTAGAATTGCATTAAATAATGCTTTTGGTAGTATGGTCATTTTGATAATATTAATTCTGCCTATCCAAGAATAAGGTAGATCTTTCCATCTTCTAAGGTCTTCTTTAATTTCTTTCTTTAGCGTTCTGTAGTTTTCATTGTAAAGATCTTTAACCTCTTTTGTTGATTCCCAAGAATTTTTTTTTTTGAGGCTATTGTAAATGGGGTAGTTTTCCTATTTTCTCTTTCAGAGGATTTGTCGCTGATGTACAGAAATGCCTTTGATTTATGGGTGTTGATTTTATATCCTCCTACTTTGCTGAATTCATTTATACCTAGAGGATCCAAAAAAATTCTACCAGAAAACTTCTAGAACTTCATAATAAATGAATTCAACTCAAATTTCATTCGTCATGAGATACTTCAATTTAAATGGCTAAAAAAAGTGAATTGTTCATGTTAAATTTTACTTTTCTTTCTACCAATCTATGGTTTGCTAAGAAAGCATTTATTTATTCATTATTCAACAAATATTTTATTCAGTGTTCTGACTGTATATCTTACTGCTAGGCAATTCAATGATACAAAAATAATTAAGAAGTAATTTCTATCTTTTAAAAAAACTTATATGTAATAATCTGGCTCAAGATAGTGTTTATTCCCCCACATTCTATCCTAGTGGAGCTTTTTAAGCCTATAGCTTACTTATAGTAGGTGTTTTGTGAGTGAAAACATGGGCGACTCTGTCTCCTTCTCTAGTCAAGATTGATAATGGTCACAAAATCTTTCTCTTCCTTTTCATTTCACAAATCCTGTCTGCCTTTACATTGAGAAACTTTAAGCAATTATAGATTGTGAGCTTCAGGTTCCAAAAGTGCTTCAAAATTCAGGAACAAGACACCAGAATGAATACACAGTGGGTGGAATCAGTTTATTTGGAGGAGCTTTTCCTAGAAATAACTCATCCTACACTTTGATTTGGAGAAGAGAGGTTTACTGAAGAGACAGAAGTGCTGGGAAACAAGCACCATTAAATGTAACTAATGTAAAAGAAACTATAATCTTGGAAATGGAGTGTGTTAGTGACAAATGGTCCTTATGAGGGTTAGGAAAGGGAAAGGCGGAGAGTGTATTTTTCAGTGTTTTAATCATAACTGTGCAACAGTAGGGAGAGACTATATTTGTTGTCATTAATAATCGGATCACTTGAAAAGAAATAAATTCTCTGATATCTGTATAGCTTGATTTAAATAGTCCATAGGACTACTTAACTTTCTTGGCAATGAACCTGGATTCATGGAGAAGACATCAGGTTATTATTATAAAAAGCTTAGGGCTATTTCCTGGTACATCATATGAACTCCACAAAGTTTAGCAGTTATTAAAATTTGTTCATTTATTTTCCTTGCTATTCTTGTCATTTTTCCCAGGGAGGTCAAATTGCTAGGGGTGACTGATCAAGGTTGAGTTTGTAAGCACTCTGGGTCTAGACTGGACTGTGATAATTCTGGTTAAAATGCAATCAGCATTTAGCAGCTTTTCAGACAGTCTACTGGTTATTTTTCCTTATGTCACAATGGGAATATTTCCTCACATTGAGATACTATTTGATAATAATTGTCACATATCATCACCTAATTATTGTTGTTCTTATTTAATTGCACTAACACAATGTTCTGATTAAGCTCTTCTTCAAACACATTTCAATAAATCAATGGTAGCAATCAATTAGTCTAAACTCAAAGTAGCATTCAAGACCTATTGTTACCATTTGACTTCAACCAGGTTCCAGCTCCCTTTTTCCATCACAACACCATATTTTTGCGAGGCTACCACTCACGTAAGATCATTAACCATCCCTCCTTTACAAAAGGTATGTTCACCTAGCTCCCTGCTTTTGTTCATGTGCCTTCTGCCTCCTGGAATAATCTAATTTCCTATAGTTACCCGACTCTTGCTAGAATTTTTGCCATTGCTCAAGGGCCAGGCAAAGTCCAACATCTATTTTACCAAAGTCCAACATCTACTTTACCAAATCTGGCTATTTTCCCATTACTTTGGTTTTCTATGGCCGGAAATAAATGCCATAAGACAAAAATGCCCTATAGTTCTTTGGTCTGATCTTGTGACGTTTGCTGTATCACACTGATTTGTTTGTGGAGGTGAGCTATCACAGAAAGAGCTAATGCTTTTTGGAGTCAAGACACACAAGTCTCACTTGCTAGATTTATGATCTTGAGCCACTTACTTAAACTCTGTGAACTTAGTTTCTTCGTCTGGAAAATAAGAATAATTGTGCCTACTTCATAGTGTTAATGTGAAGATTAAATGAGATCATGCGTGTGTTATAAATCTCTTAGTGTAGTCCCTGGTATATTATTTAAGCCCTACATGTTTGAAGTTATTATTACTTTATTGCTATTATTATATCCTCCTCTACATATAAGATTGCAATTATTTTGAAGTCAAGGACCATGTATATCTTGTTCATCTTTATATTCTGCTTAGCACAGTATTTTGCACATAAGCCATTTTTTCCCCCCTCTTTTTGCTAAATCTGTGAGTGTAAGTATATCAGTATTGCCTCTCTAACTACATAACAAGTTTGTAAAAGTCAGGAACAATGCCATGTATACCTCTGTAGTTAACCCTTAAATGTCTAGCCGAAGGCTGACATAATGTATATATATCCAAATAGGAAAAAGGCTTGTTTGTGCCCTTTCTACTCGGAGTAAAACTAACCTTGCCCATTCACTTTCGGCTGTTGAATCTTGACTGCAGTTATCATCTGGGGTCTTGATGTTCACACAGTACAGACAATATTCCTTTAGACAATATTCTTATCAAGGTCTAAAGGAATTATGTGCAATTGAGAATAACTGAACCTATGTTCTGAAATTAGTACTATTATACTTAAGTTAATATATATTTAACAAAATACAATGGATATTGAAAGTTATTCTGAAATGAGATTTTTCCCTTCATATGAGGGAACTGGTGAAACTTTAGGTGAATGTGGATCAGAGAAATATCTGACTTGGCACTCGTCTCTTACTAAATGCCCTGTATCCATTGATGTTGAAAAAAATGGATGTGCATTGCTTCATAAACAGGATTACAATTGGAGGAGGATATCTGGTTGCTACTCTTAAAATTATACAGACTTTAGTTTTTATGGACCATTTCTTTAGGTAATTGCATCAAATGTAATCCATATCAAATTATGGTTGCATCAGATGTAAGGAGGATTCTCATGCCTCCCCTATATTGTTTCTCTGAGAGTTTTTTGAACTGTACTATACTGAGGGGCCAGAAATAATCATATCTATTTCCACTGTTTTTTGATTGGTAGGTTATAATTATACATAATATTGGATTCATTATGCCAAATTCATACGTGCACTTAACATACCATTGGTTTTGACATGAAGATAGCAGGTACTTGTTGAATTTCTTCTGAAAAATAAAACCTCCATTGTATCAAAATCATTTTTGTGGCTTCCTGGTGTCACTGTGGAACACTTTCTACCCCTACCCCTAACTTAAAAAATTTGAGGGCTGCTTATGTGACACTCTTAAAACTCTCAATAAACATTTATTGATTAACCTTGGAGTTTGTTTTTATTCTTAAAGTTTATAAAATGTCTGAATCCTGTGAAAAACAAAATTCATAAGTACTAATTGTATAGTTTACAGGATCTGAAAGTACCTTGTAAAAGTCATGTAACCTACATATCACCCTCACCAAATGAGACCTAGGCAATTATGTATCACCAGGAAAGTGGAAAGATTGCTAACTAATTGTATTAAATCTGGTCATAATAACATTATCATAGTTTAAAGGAGTAAATTCAGAGATGAAGGTAAGATGATGAAAGGAAATTAATAAGGAATCTGAAATCATATAAACTTTTTCTCTGGTGGATTTTTCCGAATGTCTCACTAATTCTTCATCAGTCATATGATATGTGTTATACATGGTTTTGCAAAATAAAACCTCTTTCTCCCACAGATACGGCAATTTATTTCTAGCAACCCAACTGGATTTTTGTTTGGGAAAGATAACTTTGGAAAGGAAAAGGAAGGTTATAATTCAATCATCTTTTCACAGCTGGATAGAAATTAATTTTATCTGGTGTTAGAAAAATTGAGTTCTACAGCATTCCTTTTGCTTTGAATAAGTGGAATATTAGATCTAGTGTTGAGTCTCCAGTCCACCTGTTTCATTTTAACAAATGGAAGAAACGGAGAGTGATCAAATGGCTAGCTCAAGGACACACAGAGTTGTAACATGAAAAGTTCAAGTCTCTTGGCTTCTAACACAGGGTACTTTTCACTTCTCATTGTTTCTATAATCCTTTTAATTATAAAATTACCTCAGAAAGCACTAATGTTATGGATTCAATATCTTCCCCAAATTACATTGAAGCCCTAACCTCCAATGAGATAATATTTGGAGAAAAGACCCTTCCAGAAGAAATTTGGGTTAGATAATGTGATGAGGGAAGGCCCCTCGTGATGGGATTATGGTCCCTTATAAGAAGAGTCACCAGAGAGTTTGCTGGCCTTTAATCTACCAAGTGAAGACATGGTGAGAAGGTGTCTACCTGCAAACTAGGGAAGACGGTTCTCACCAAAAACTGACAAAGCTGGTGCCGTGAACTTAGATTTATAGTTTTCAGATTTGTGAGAGAACACATTTATGTTGTTTAATTCATCCAATATAGTATTTAGTTACGGCAACCAATACGCTAGTACAGCCAATAAAAATACTCTTTTTTTTTTTTCTTTGTACCACCAAATCTGGCTATTTCCCCATTACTTTGGTGGTGTTGCAAGTATTGATATTACAATTAGAAGGTGAGAAGAAAAACAGAAACATCTTTATTCCTGCGATGCATTCTAGGTTTCTGCAACTTGCAAATTCACATTTGCAGATAGAGGTGTATTGCATGATTTATGTGCAATTTCTATTCTTGGGCTTGCCCTGGAGATGGGTCTGCTTATGCAAACAAAGATTAATTTGATTAAAAAGAATATTTATTACATCTTAAAATTTCTCTTTCAAGTGGGAATATGTTATTCACTACTGAGTGTTAAAGGCTAAATTAGGTGATTCCTAATTATCGTGGTCAAAGGGTTAGTAGCAGAGGGAGTTTTGCATATCTTATTTTGCAAAGCATCCATCCACACAATTCTACCAGTTTCCAATGAGATAAGAGTTATTTGGCAGAATCAAATTAACTGCTACAACTTCTTCTCAACTCAGAAACTCAACATTTAAGAAGGACCTATTATCAAAGCTGGTTCGTTCTTTCTTTCTTTTGAACGGGGGATTGAACCCAGGGGCACTTTACCACTGAGCTACATCCCCAGCCCTTTTTTTTATTTTGAGAAAGGGTCTTGCTCAATTGCTAAAGCTTGTTGTTTCTGTCAACATATTTATATGGACCTTTTTCATAGAGAGTAGTGTAGAGTGGGGAAACCTCTGGCTTTTCCCATTGTAAGTCAGATCTGGATGGGGGCAACTCATGTTTGTAGTGTGTGTGTGGGGGAAGGGGATATTGTGGCTCAGTGTTTTGGTTTTGATTAAGCAGAACACAACAGACACTAGTATGGCAATATGTAAATCAATGGATGTGTAACTGATGTAATTCTGCAATCTGTATATGGGGTAAAAATGGGAGTTCATAACCCACTTGAATCAAAGTGTGAAATATGATATATCAAGAAATTTGTAATGTTTTGAACAACCAACAATAAAAAATTAAAAAAAAAAAAAAGAAGTGTCAGCGGGAGTCAACTTGTTTTTGTTTAAATCCAAAGTAAGGATATGGATTGCATTGTTGATCACAAAATACAAAAATGTCTGGAAATATTTTTTTAAATGTACAAGAGTGGTTATTTCTGGGAGATGAGACTGTTGTGATTTTCAATTTTTAAAACATTTTTGCACATTTCTATATTATCACAGTATTGTTAAAGCAAAAATAAACAAGAGGCTTTTTTTTTTAAAAAGCAAGAGGCTTTTAAGTTTTTAGTTAAAGCTACAGTTTTAAAACTGATGAATTTTAAGGAGAAAATATTTCATTGGGTAAAAACAAGGCATTTAATAAAGTAACAATATTGACATACCTGAAATATATTATGGGTTGCATTATAAAAATGGACCCACAGAGAAAAAGCTAAATCTCCAACTCTTCAAAATTCTTTTTCAAAGGTTTCTTCTGTTGAGGGCCACAGCCGAGTCGGGATGACGCATGGCATTTTTGCCAGAAGTATTGGTTGAGAGGTGACGCTAGCGAGCCATTAAGATGATGACTTTTGAGTTCTCGCGGAGTTCCCGTTGAGTTCCGCTTGAGCTCTCGCAGGGATTCCTGGAGAGTTCCCATTGGTTGGGGAAGTGCCGGAGGAGGGATTTTCCGGTTGCTGGTTCCTGGAGGAGCCCTGTGGCGTTTGGGAGAATTCCCGGGGAGCTTGTGTGGAGTGTGCTGGTGGAGTTCAGAAATAAAGTTTGTTCCTGCTTCAGTGGCTCGTGATTTGTGCCCAGCCAGACTGCGGCATTCTTCTATAGCACAAGGCTGCTTAAGTAGTAATACCAATAATGATATATTTAATTTAATGGGTATTATAGCTCATTAAAGGCACTTTCTCATTTGAGCTCAACATGAATGTTGTCCAATAGGCAAGTCAAATATGGCTTTCTTCCTCTTACTCGTGAAGTAACTGAGGCTTTCAAAAATTATGAGACTTGTTCAGGTTGAAAGGATAAGAAATGGCTGGGTCCGAAATAAGTCACATTCTTTCCAGTGCAGGCTCTGCATTCACTATTATTGGTACATGCCAATCATTCTTTCTTGGATATCCCACCAAGTTTCTTCATCTCTATCACTCCAGTGAACTAACTCTAATCAATGCTGCCAAGGACCTCTATCTGGTCTTAGAAATGGCCAATTTTCAGTCCTTATTTTACTTGACCTGTGGGCAGTACTCCTTCCTTATGTTAACAACAATAAACAACCTTTGAATAGGTAATACATGTGCATGAAATAAAATTATAAAGATACAGAAGGGTATAAAGTCAGAGTAAGTCTCTTTTCCATCAGACACAGTTCTCATAACCAGAGGTGTGTGTATGTTGTGTATCTTTTCAGAGCTATTCTTGGTACAATATGAATATATAATGTATGTATCCATATTAATCATGCATTTTCAGGACTCTTCCATATGGCACCTATAGAGCTGCCTCATTCTTTTTAATAGCTGAATAGTATTCCATTTTGGAGATCAGTCATAATTTACTTAACTAGTTCCCTGATGATGTATAAAGTTGTTTCTAACCTTTTGCTATTGAATATCACCCCCTTCTGTACTGTATATCCTAATACACTTGCCATTTTGCATTTTTCTAAATATACTATAGGAACAATTCCCAGAAGTAGCATTGCTTTGTCAAAGGGTATATTCACACTTGAAATTTCAATATTGCCAAGTTACTCTCCAAAGACAATATGACAGGTTTTTTTGTTTGTTTGTTTGTTTGTTTGTTTCTTTGTTTTTTGTACCAGGGATTGAACTTAGGGGCACTCAACCACTGAGCCACATCCCCAGCCCTCTTTTGTATTTTATTTAGAGACAGGGTTTCACTGAGTTGCTTAGCGCTTCACCATTGCTGAGGCTGGCTTTGAATCTGAGATTCTCCTGTTTCAGCCTCCCAAACCCCTGGGATTACAAGCGTGCACTACCGTGCCTGGAAATATGACAGTTTAAACACTCTCTCACCATAATATCTGAAACTGTTCAGCTTTCTTAATGTAATATTATTAACATTTTGATCTTTGTTTATCCTATGGGTGAACAAAAGTATCACAATGAAGTTAAATCTTATTTTCCTTTATTATGAAGGAAGCTGAATATCTTTTCTAATAGTCACTTGTATTTTATTTTCCATAAACTATATTTTCAAATCCTTTGCTTATCTGTTTTCTTCTGGATGTTGATTTCTTATTCTCCTGATTTTTCTGCTACCTGACTGGTTGTTCCTTTCCAGTTTCTTGCCTGGGTCTTTCTCTTACATGGACCTCTAAATCTGGAATGCCCCAGCACTCAGTCTCCATCCTCCTTTCCTTTATTTTCTGCTCATTATCAAATGACTTCCATCCCACATAAGAGTTAGGGCCTTCCAGACTTGTATCTCTAACTCTGCCCTCTTCCCCAGACTTTTGTGTAACTGCTTGCTCAACAATTTGACCTAGATGTCTAATAGCCATCTCAAATTTAACAGGTTTAAAGTGTAACTGTTGGTTAACTACTTCCTTTCCAAGTCCTTCTCAATCCACTCTCTGTTATTCCGTTAGTTGATTACGGTAAAACAAAGGAGTCATTCTTGATTTCTCTGCCTCACTCCCAATTAGCCAATTTGTCTGTAAGCCTGCTGGCTCTACCTTTAGAATATATCCCGAAAATCTACCAATTCTCATTACTATTGCTGCGTGCTCGTTTATGTTGCTCCTTCCACTGCATCAATCCATCCCAACCCTATCATTACTTACCTAGTTAAAAGCAACTACATCCAATTCCCTATTTTGTTTCCTTACAGTTTATTTTCCACAGAGCAATCAGGATTATCTTTTAACAATTTAGAATGTTACTATTGATCAAAAAGTATCCATTGACATTATTATTATAATTTTGGGGTGCTGAGAATCAAATTCAGGGCCTTGCCCATGGTAGGCAGGTGTTCTCCTGCTGAGATACATCACTGGCTTTCCAGTGACTTTCTATAATAGCAATTCCAAACCTCTTCACAGTCTAGGTGATTCGGCCTCTGCCCACTTCTATGATTCATCTCTTGCCATCTCCTCCTCACTCACTCTTCTGTGATTTCCAAATTGCTATTCTTGCTATTCTTTGAATACACTCAGCTCATTCTCCCCTCAGCGTTTGCTGTTTCTTTGGTTACAGTGTTCTTCTCCAGAATTATTGCATGCCTTGCCTCTTCTTCCATTTTGGTCTCAAACTCCACATTTTTAGAGAGACCACTGGAATGTTGCCACCAAAACTCATGTTGAACTTGAATCCTCACTGTTAGATATTTAGTGGGTTCAAACTTATTCCAACTATGGTATTTGGAAGTGAGATCTCTGGGAAGTAATTAAGATTAAATGAGGGCATAAAGGTGTGACTCTAATATAACAGGATTATGATTTTGTAAGAATATGTGGAAAGACCTGAACTAGGACATTCTGTCTTGCCCACATTCTGTGAAGACCTGAATTATATTACATCTTCATGTGATTATTTTTCATTTCTCCTAACTCATTGTATATTACATGAGGTCAGGGTTTCAGGGATGTGTGTGTGTGTGTGTGTGTGTATGTGTGTGTGCATGTGCATATTACTGAAGATTAAATCCAGGGGTGCTCTCCCACTGAGTTGTACCTCCAACCCTTTTTATTTTGAAACAGGATCTTGCTAAGTTGCACTGGCCAGGCTCAAACTTGGGATCCTCCTGCTTCAGTGTCCCAAGGAGGTGGGATTCCAGGCATGTGTCACTGGGCCTGGTTAGGGTTTGTTTTGACAAATGAAAAGATTGGATGTGAATCGACTTAACAATACTTAACATTGTACTTTAAAATAGTTAAAATGGCAAATTTTCTGTTATGTACATGTTACCACAATTTAAATTTTTTTCTTTTGCATACAGAGTAGACTGAAATTCTGTATATTAAAGGTAGTAGTTCTGATAATGAGAGTGGTCCAGTTCTTATAGAAAGTAATTGTTCTAAATGCTGAATTTAAAATGATACTATATAAAGACACATGTGGACACATTGAAACAATTTTTACAAAGATTGTCATGATATTGAATAACTGTTAAGCAAAACTGGTGAAAAATTCAAGAAGTTATGTTATATCTCTAAAGCTTACTTGGAGGGATTTTCTTGTGGGGACACACATACATCATTTATGCAGACACACAGTTATACCACACATATTCTGATCCTTCCTCTGAAAACATTATTATTTAATGAGCCAGTGCTTTCTCCCTGTGACGAATAAGCTTATCTACACTTCTCTCTTTGTATCTAAACAGTTACATATATCCAAAATCACAGTCAGATTTACCTGCAATGCTTTTTAAAGCACACAGTAGTCCTCCCTTACTTACAGTTACATTTCCCACAGTTTCAGTTACCTAGTCCACCATGATCTGAAAATATTAAGTGGAAAACTCCATGTTCACATAACTTTTATTAGAGTATGTTATTAGATTGTCCTCTTTGATTATTGTTGTTAATCTAGCATTGTTTTTAACATACAAATTAAACTTTATCATAGGTTTGTACATATAGGAAACCCCTACAATATATAGGGTTTGGTATTATTTAAGATTTCAAACAAGCACTCAGGATCCTAGAACATATTGCCCTTAGATAAGAAAGCTAGTGTATATGACATTGTATTTGAAAAGACTCTTTCCTCTACCTTGTATGTATATTAAAACAGAAAAATCTGTGTTTCTTCTAGGAAAGTGACTTCTGTTATTTAGAGATTTGTGATACTGAATAGATAACTCCATCCTCTATTATTTTCCATTAATGAAGGATTATATTGCTTGTTTTTTTATTATGATGATACACTGTTACTGATTCTTAAAATGACAAAAAAAATTTGAAATGTTGTCTAGTGATATAGTGTTAATAGATGCCTGTGGA
Source organism: Marmota flaviventris (assembly GCF_047511675.1). Taxonomy (NCBI): domain Eukaryota; kingdom Metazoa; phylum Chordata; class Mammalia; order Rodentia; family Sciuridae; genus Marmota; species Marmota flaviventris. Next base: position 82,193,109 of record NC_092508.1, read on the forward strand.
TTTGAGAGGAAGCAAGGAAGTTTCCCTGCTCAAAGATATAGGCCTACTGTGGATATTTGAAATGCCACTGACAGTGATTCATTGCTTTGTGTTAAGATTGTCCCTCATATGGTGGCTCTTTTCTAAATTACAAATACTCCAGGGACGCATGATATATTGAGTCACACTCTATTATGAAATAATTGATCATATATATATATATATATATATATATATATATATATATATATATATATATATATATATATATATATTAATCATAGGAGGGACTGGAGGAGAAGCCCTGTCTGAGGACTTCTGCAAAACAGCTCAGGAAGGATGGCCCTGAGCAGGTAAAGAATAGACTGCAGAAGACTCTCCCTCTTACCTGAGCTGAGAGTCAAGTTCCTGGTCCTTATAAATGAGTTTGTCAATTGCAACTTTAAGCTTCATAGATACACATGAAGTAAAGTGGAAATCTGGGACAATTGCCTAAATTATTTCATTAAAAAATCTTCATTACGGCTAAACAGGGATTTTTAGTTTAAATTATTCAACTGGACTGACTACATTAAAATGATCTAAAATTGCCTTGCTCTGTGGTTCACCTTATCTGTTTAGAGAGACAGACCTTAGGCTGTGTCTGCTTTACCCTGTATGGATTGATTTGGGGAAAAAATTCAATTAATTTTATTCACAGAGGACCATCTTAGTAAACGGCAAAATTTGCTGGTTTCTTGATGCTCCATCCCCTGCAAAGCCTGGGAGGGGCTGAACCTAATGAACTTAGTGATTCCCTTCAGCTAGTTCACTAGCATCTGTGTAGGCTTCCGCTTGGCACTTGATTTTAAATGTATTGCCTTCAAAAATCGCTTTCTTTGGGATAAGCAACAGAGCCAGTTCATTGTTTGAGAAGCAAAGAAAAGCAAATTGAGCCAGTGTGTTGCTAGCTAATATCTACTGCATGCTTACCATGTGCCGGGTATTTATTATCTCATTAATTTGAGAGTAATTGTAAGTGATAGAGTAGCTTCAATCCTAGGCAGTTTGGCACTGTAACCTGTGTACATCAGTGCAGTACTGTTCTGAGAGACAATGTGGTCAAGAGTGTGGGCCTTGGACTCAGATTGCTGAATTTAGTAACTCTTTGCCTCAATTTCTCTCTCTGTAAAATAAAAGTAATAATAGTTCCTATGTCATGAGGATGTTGGAAGAACAGAGAGTTAGCACCTATAAAGCACTTAAAAGAATGCCTGGCACATAGTTAATTGCTTACTAAATATTACATATATATTATTAACACCACTATCACTATTATCCTTATGACCAACATAACAATGCTTCCCAAAGGGATTGTGTGAAAATCCCTATCTTTTGTCACTTAATTTACTTCTTCTTTCATCTTTAATTCCCCTGCATCCCCATCCTTCCACCATATATATATTCAAATTTGAGATTGACATCAGGACTGTATATTTGGGCAGAGTTATAAATCAAGAGCAAATGAACTGTTTTGGCCCAGGTGGTATCACAGGCTTATTTCTTATATTTTTAAAGTATCAGTAATGTTATCACGACAATGAGATTTGTGTAGCACTCTTGGTGCTAGCATATTTTGTATTCATTATCTCAACTGATATATTAAACTGACATAAAAGAGTACGCAGATATGACTTCCATCCACAGAAATTGTAGTGCAGAGAAGTTAAATACTTTGCAGAAGGATTCTACACTGGTGAGGAGAGAGTGTTGGAAATTCCCCCTTGGGGAGGGAGTGTAGTATAAATTGAGGGAAGGAACAAGAGAAACGTTTGGTCTTACTCTGAGAGATCTGAGTAGCTTGTGATTGTTAATGTCAATGGCCAGAGAGGCCAGGAAATCAGAAAGGGTAAAGAAACAGGGAAAAGAGGGTTATAAACTGGGAAGGATACGTAGCACTAACAGCAGTTTTCTTCAAGACTGCTGACTATTTGCGTCAAAAAGTGGATGTTCCTCAATGGCAGTGTCTTTATTTAGGTCCTTAATTTCTCCTCCTGGTACTTAGTGTAGTATTGTTGAGTGCCTAATGAATTGCTCTCTCTTGTGCAGAGGACTTTCTCTACAGCAGCTACTTTGAGCTTAAATGATGGAAAAATGGTTCATTTGTCCCATTGAGGAGAAAGGAAGACCTCCTATGAAGTCAAGGAATTGGATGAAAATGATGGGTATTCTCTGGGGTGGTTGAAATTAGAACTCTTTGGTCCAGAAAATAAACTGTGCTTTCAGTACAGATACATTTATGGAAACATCAATAAACACTGTGATTAAACTGCAGATAGGATTCCATCAGTGAGAACAATTTATACTATACAAAGTATTTTTTTAAAGTGCCTGTTCCTATTTGCAGGTAAAACTTCCATTTTAACCACCCAGATGTGTTATTCAGATGGTTTTATTCAATCCAAATTATGTTAAACCAAAAATCTAGTGCTGCAGGATGTGGAAATTTTACTTCCCACCTCCCATCCTTTAGTGTATAGTCTTTGCAAATAATAGTTTCTCAATAAGGAAAGTTTGGGTATGAGCACGGGTTCTTTCTATTCAAGAAGCAATTGCTATTGCATCCAGAGCATCAGGCTTATGTTGAGCATATCCTGACAGACTTCTTGCTCCCAAAGAGGAGAAAACTTCTGGTGATTGAAAGGCTGTATTAGCCAGGTATGGTGGTGCACACCTGTAATCCCAGCTTCTTGGGACTCTGAGGCAAGTGGACACAACTTCCAGGCCAGCCTGGGCAACTTAGCAAGACCCTGTCTTAAACAACCAACCAACCAACCAACCACCAAACAAACAAACAAAACAAACAATACCACAAGACTGTGACAATGACAAGGGCTCTGAGCGAGGCAAACTCAGGGAAGGGGCAGTTGGGAGAGTTTGCTGGATCCTTCTCCTAGTCTTGTATCTGCTCTCTACCCACACCACCTTTTTCTCCCCCCACCTTCCCGTGTGTGTGTGTGTGTGTGTGTATGTGTGTGTGTGTGAGTGTTTCCTTCCATATCCATGGCTCTGAATCCATGGATTCAATCAACTATGTATAAAAATATTTTTAAAAGTTGCATTTATATTGAATATGTACAGACTATTTTGCATGTCATCATTCCCCAAACTATTTACATAACATTTGCATTGTTTTAAGTGTAAGTAATCTAGAGTTGATTTAAAGTATATGGCATGATGTGTGTAGGTTATATGCAATACTATGCCATTTTTATATCAGGGATGTGAGCATTCACAGATTTTGGTATCTCAAGAGGAACAAATATTTTGTAGGCTTTGAAGGACAACTGTCTATTTATAAGGTGCAGGGTCTCTAGTCTAATTCCTAGGTCCTTGATCCACTTTGAGTTCTGTGCATGGTGAGAGATAGGGGTTTCGTTTAATTTTGCTGCATATGAATTTCCAGATTAACTGCATTAAAATTATCTAAAGTTCCCTTGTTCCTGATTTCACCCACAACCAGAGCTAAAGAATTGAAGGGCTGCTGAGGCTGTAGCTCAGTGGTAAAATGCTTACCTTGCATGTGTGAGGCACTGGGTTCAATCCTCAACATCACTTTAAAAACAAATAAAGATACTATGAGTTCATCTACAACTGAATAAATATTTTTTTAAAAAAAGAATTGAAGGGCTGGTGGGAGGTGGGAGATGGAGTTGGTGAGTTTGATGAGCCAATCAGAAAGGACTCTCTGTGTGCAATGCTACAGAGACAGGAAAAACTCAGGGGCTGAGAAGAGTGGCTGGAGTACAGATAGAAACTGGTAAGAGAGATGGGAGAAAAGATGAAGCTGGAAAGATGGGCAAAGTCCAGTGTCAAAGGGTTTTGTCTGTCATTCTCAGTGTTAGAAGTTTATTTAGAATGCCATGGGGGTGTCAGTTAAAGACTTTAAGCATCTTTCCTGCAGGAGAAGTGGGCAAAAAGATAGGAGTAGAAAGACTGTAGATGCAGTTAGGTGATGTTTGGCATTTTAAATAATATCCTCTGGGCTGCTGGGTCAGGAACAGAGTGGAAGAAAGTGTGACTAAATACAGTAAAGAATGATTGAAGAAGCTACAGGAGAGATGATGATAGCACTGGAGAGAAGGGGACAGATATGAGCAACTGTAAAGTAAAAACATTATCAGAAAGTGGTGATTGGCTCCATGATGGTGTGAAAAGAAAGGAGTCAAGAAGATTCACAGATCCCAGTCTTAAGAATCTTGTGGTTTCTTTCCCTAAGAGAGGGTGACTTGGGAGGGGAAGGTATAGGGTGGAAGATGTTTTTTTTTAAATTAATAATTTATGTATTCTAATTAGGTACATATGACAACAGAATGCATTTGCACAAATTTGCAGTTGTACACATTTGCAGTACAACTTTTCATTTCTCTGGTTATACATGATGTAGAGTCTTACCATATGTGCAGTTGTGCATGGACCCTAGGGTAAGGATATTCATCTCATTCCACCATCTTTCCTGCCTCCATGCCCCTTTCCCTCCTCTCCCTCCCCTTTGCCCAATCACAATTCCTTCATTTTTCCCATGCCCCCGCCCCCATTATGGATCAGCATCCACTTATCAAAGGGAATATTTGGCCTTTGGTTTTTTGGGATTGGCTTATTTCACTTAGCATGATACTTTCCAACTCCATCCATTTACCTGCAAATGCCATAATTTTCTTCTCTTTTAATGCTGAGTAATATTCCATTGTGTGTGTGTGTGTGTGTGTGTGTGTGTATATATACCACAGTTTCTTTATCCATTCAATTATTGATGGGCATCTAGGTTGGTTCCACAGTGAATTGTGAATTATGCTGCTGTAAATATTGATGTGGCTGTGTTATTATAGTATACTTATTTTAAGACCTTTAGACATAGACTGAGAAGTGGGATAGCTGGATCAAATGGTGGTTCCATTCCAGGTTTTCTAAGGAATCTCCATACTGCTTTCCAGAGTGATTGCACCAATTTGCAGTCCCACCAGCAATGTATGAGTGTGCCTTTTCCCCCACATCCTCGCCAACATTTATTGTTGATAATTGTTTATATTCTTGATAATTGCCATTCTGACTGGTGTAAGATGAAATCTTAGGAGAGTTTTGATTTGCATTTCTCTAATTACTAGAGATATTGAACATTTCTAAATATATTTGTTGATCAATTTTATATCTCCTTCTGAGAAGTGTCTGTTCAGTTCCTTAGCTCATTTATTGATTGCATTGTTTGTTTGTTTGTTTTTGGTGTTAAGTTTTTTGAGTTCTTTATATACCCTAGAGATTAGTGTTCTATTTGATGTGTGTGTGTGGCAAAACACTAGAAAAATTAGGGATGGTAGGAATACACCTCAACATTGTGAAAGCTATCTATGCTAAACTCAAGGCCAATATTATTCTAAATGGAGAAAAATTGGAAGCATTCCCTCTAAAAACAGGAACAGGACAGGTATGCCTTCTTCTATTCAGACAAATGAAAGAAATTAAAGGGATATGAATAGGAAAAGAAGAACTCCATCTATCATTTTTTTTGCTCTTAAAATTTTGGCTTTCTCTTCACATTATTAATTGTTTCTTTTGCTGAGAAGAACCTTTTCAGTTTAAATTTATTTCCTTTATTTATTCTTGATTTTATTTCTTGCTCTATAGGAGTCTTCTTAAGGAAGTTTGGGACTAATCTGACATGATGAAGATTTGGACCTACATTTTCTTCTATTAGGTGCAGGACCTCTGGTCTAATTCCTAGGTCCTTGATTGACTTTGAGTTGAGTTTTGTGCATGGTGAGAGATAGGGGCCTAATTTCATTTTGCTACATATGGATTCCCAGTTTTCCCAGCACCATTTGTTGAAGAGGCTATCTTTTCTCCAATGTATGTTTTTTGGTGCCTTTGTCTAGTATGAGATAACTGTATTTATGTGAGTTTGTTTCTGTGTCTTCTATTCTGGACCATTGGTCTACAACTCTATTTTGGTGCCAATACTGTGCTGCTTTGTTACTATAGCTTTGTAGTACAGTTTAAGGTCTGGTATAGTGATAACACCTGCTTTTCTCTTCTGGCTAAGGATTGCTTTGGCTATTCGGGTCTCTTATTTTTCCAAATAAATTTCATAATTGCTTTTTCTATTTCTATAAGGAATGATGTTGGGATTTTAATAGGAATCATATTGAATCTGTATAGTGCTTTTGGTAGTATGGTCATTTTGACAATATTAATTTTGCCTATCCAGGAGCATGGGAGATCTTTCCATCTTTAAGGTCTTCTTCAATTTCTTTCTTTAGTGTTCTGTAGTTTTCACTGTAGTGGTCTTTCACCTCTTTTGTTAAATTGATTCCCAAGTATTTATTTTTTTGAGGCTATTGTGAATGGGTAGTTTCTCCAATTTCTCTTTCAGAGGATTCATCACTAATGTATAGAAATGCATTTGATTTATAGGTATTGTTTCATATCTTGCTATTTTGCTGAATTCATTTATTAATTCTAGAAATTTTCTGGTGGAGTGTTTTGGATCCTCTAAGTATAGAATCATGTCATCAGTAAATAATGATAGTTTGAGTTTTTCTTTTTCTATTCGTATCCCTTTAATTTCTTTTATCTATCTAATTATTCTGGCTAGAGTTTCAAGGACTATGTTGAATAGAAGTGGTGAAAGAGGGCATCCCTGTCTTGTTCCAGTTTTTAGAGGGAAAGCTTCCAATTTTTCTCCATCTAGAATAATATTGGCCTTGAGTTTAATATATGTAGCTTTTACAATGTTGAGATGTATTCCTAATATCCCTAAATTTTCTAATGTTTTGAAAATAAAAACCTTCTGTATTTTGTCAAATGCTTTCTCTGCATCAATTGGTATAATCATATGATTTTTATCTTTAAATCTATTGATGTGATGAATTATTTTTATTGATTTCTATATGTTGAACCAACCTTGCATCCCTTGAATGAATCCTACTTGATCATGGTGCACTGTTTTTTAAATATGTTTTGGTATGAAATTTTTCAGAATTTTATTGAGAATGTATGCATGCATGTTAATCAGGGATAATGGTTTGAAATTTTCTTTCCTTGATGTGTCTCTGCCTGGTTTTGGTATCAGGATGAGTTTAGAAGGGTTCCCTCCTTTTCTATTTCATGGAATAATTTGAGGAGTATTGGTATTAATTCTTCTTTGTAGGTCTTGTAGAACTCAGCTGTGAGTCTGTCTGGTCCCAGGCTTTTCTCGGTTGGTAGACATTTGATGAGATCTTCTATTTACTTGCTTAAAATTGATCTGTTTAAATTGTGCATGTCCTCTTGACTCAATTTGGGTTGATCATATGCCTCTAGAAATTTGTTGGTGTCTTAGAGCTTTTCTATTTTACTGGAGTATAAATTTTTAAAATAGTTTTGAATTGTCTTCTGCATTTCAGTACTATCTGTCATATTTCCTTTTTCATCACAAATTTTAGTAATTTGAGTTTTCTCTCTCCTTCTTTTCATTAGGGTGGCTAAATGTCAGTTTTATTTTACTTATTTTTTTAAATAAAACCAACTTTTTGTTTTGTGAATTTTAAAAATTGTTTCTTTTGTTTCAATTTCATTGATTTCCACCCTGATATTAATTATTTCCTGTCTTCTACTACTTTTAGTGTTTGTTTGTTCTTCTTTTCCTAGGGCTTTGAGATGTAATATCAGGTCATTTATTTGTTGACTTTTTCTTCTTTTAGTGAATGAGCTTAATGCAATGAAATTTTCTCTTAGCACTGCCTTCATAGTGTCCCAGAGATTTTGATAGGTTGTACAAAGTTTTTATTTACCTCTAAGAATTTTTTTATCTCCTCCTTGATGTCTTCTGTTATCCATACATCATTCAATAGCATATTATTAGGTATTGGAGTAGCTTCTATTTTTTATTTTATCATTGATTTCTAATTTTATTCCATTATGGTCAGATAGAATGCAGGCTAGTATCTCTATTCTTTTTTATTTACTAAGACTTTCTTTGTGGCATAACATACGGTCTATTTTGGAGAAAGATCCATGTGCTGCTGAGAAGAAAGTGTATTTGCTCGTTGATTGATGGAATATTGTATTTATGTCAGTTAAGTCTGATGCTTTATTGAGTCCTATAGTATCTTTGTTTAGTTTTTGTTTGGAAGATCTATCCAGTGATGAGAGTGGTGTATTAAAGTCACCCAGTATTATTGTGTTGTAGTCTATTTGATTTTTGTAGTTGAGAAGAGTTTGTTTAATATACATAGTTGCTCCATTATTTGGGGCATAGATATTTATGATTGTTATGTGTTGTTGATATATGAATCCCTTAACCAGTAGGAAATGTCCTTTTTTATCCTTTTTCAATAGCTTTGTTTTGAAGTCCACTTTATCTGATATGAATATGGAAACCCCTGCTTGTTTGCACAGTACATGTGAGTGATGTTTTTTCCCACCAATTCACCTTCAGTCTGTGGATGTCTTTTCCTGTGAGATGAGTCTCTTCAAGGCAGCATATTGTTGGGTCTTTATATTTAGTTAGTTAGTTAGTTGTTGATGGATCTTTATTTTTTTTATTTATATGTGGTGCTGAGAATTGAACCCAGTGCCTCACACATGCTAAGCAAGCACTCTACCACTGAAACCCCAACCCCAGACTCTCTCTCTCTCTCTTTTTTTTAAATCCAATCTGTCAGTCTATGTATTTTAGTTGATGAGTTTAGGCCCTTCACATTCAGGGTTATTATTTATGATTTGTATTCCTGGACTTTTTTGTTTATTTTTGGTTTTTAATTTGAATTGTTTTCTCCTTTGATTGGCCTTTCCTTTAGTGTAGTTGCTCCCTTTTCTGATTTTCATTGTTGTTTTTCATTTCCTCCTTGTGGAATATTTTGCTGAGAATGGTAGTTCAGGCTTTCTGATTGTAAATTGTTTTAACTTGTGTTCATCATGAAAGGTTTTTATTTCATCATCAAATCCGAAGCTTAATTTTGCTGGATATAAGATTCTTGGATGGCATTCATTTTCTTTCAGAGCTTGGTAAATGTTGTTCCATGATCTCCTGGCTTTGAGGGTCTGGGTTGAAAAATCTGCTGAGATCCAAATTGGTCTCCCCGTTGTATGGGATTTGCTTCCTCTCTTTTGCTGCCTTTAAGATTCTATCCTTATTTTGTATGCTAGGTATTTTTATTATAATTTGCCTTGGTGTAGATCTGTTGTAAGTTTGTACATTTTGTGTCCTGTAAGCCTCTTTTGATTTTCCAATTCATTCTTCATGTTTGGGAAATTTTGTGATATTATTTCATTGAAGAGATTATACATTCCTTTGGTTTGAATCTCTGTGCCTCCCTCTATCCCAATAAATCTTAGATTTGGTCTTTTGACGCTATCCCATATTTCTTGGATGTTCTGTTCATGGTTTCTTACCATCTTCACTGTGTTGCCAACTTTATTTTCAAGATTATATACTTTGTCTTCATTATCTGATGTTCTGTCTTTCAAGTGATCTAGTCTGTTGGTGATGCTTTTTATTGAGTTTTTTATTTGGTTTATTATTTCCTTCATTTCAAGGATTTCTGTTTTTTTTTTTTTTTTTTTCAGAGTCTCTTTCTTGAAGTAATCTTTTTGCTACCTGTATTTGTTCCCTTATTTCTTTGTTGGTGTGATAAATAGTTGCCTGTATTTGCTTCCTTATCTCTTTGTTGGAGTGATCAATTTTTGCCTGTATTTGCTCTCTTATGTCATTCTTTAATTTGTAGATCATTTTAATTATGTACATTAACTCCTTCTCTGACATTTCATCAACAGTGCTGTCAATGGATTCTATTATTGTAGTATCTTGGTTTGTTTGGGGCACTTTTTTCCCTTGTTTTTTTCATGTTGTCTATGTGTCTTTCTTTCTTGCAGTGCAGATCTAAGGTATTACAGTTTCTACCCTATAATCTTGTAGTGTCCCTGCAGATTACCTGTACCTCACCTTGGTGTTGGGCTTCCAGTCCCTGGCTGGTTTCCCAAGATGGATGCTTCTGCAACTTAAGGTGGTGGTGGCAATAGTGGAGGTAACTCAAAATAGCAGTGGCGGTGCCCTAAGATTAATACAACCACTTTCAGAGATGGGGCTGGAAGGGTGTGTTTTACAATGGCTGCCTGTTTGGAGATGCAGCTGCTTCTAGGCCCTGTCTGTTGTCCCAAGTTGGAGGCTACCATGTGGTGAGGTCTATGGTGATGGCTGCAGTGACCCAATATGAAGGCGGGCTAGGCTTCCTGGGTGGGTCAGTAGGGTTGGTCCTGGGTCTTACATCTCCCTGGGCTCCAGTGCAGATCTGTAGGGGCGGTCTTGGGGCTGGGTGGGTGGGGGCAGCCTTAGGCTGAGGCCTGGGCTCTGGGGTGGGTCTGGAAGATATTTTAGGATTGCCAAATTTGGAGAAGAACTGTTGGGATTAACATCATCTGATGGGCAAATATGGTGTCATTTTCCTGCTATCAACTACCTCTGTGACTTTTGTTTTAACTGTCCTGCATGGTGTTCTCTTTCTCTCCCTCCCTTCCTCTCACTGCGTCCTGTTGCTGTTTTCTTTCATCCTCACCTGTTTTTGCTAATGCTTCTTTCTCTGTTCTCCCCACCCCACCTCCTCCAGTGCACCCCACTGAGACTCGGCAAACACATACAGGGAAAACAGATAGAACAAATACTGACCAACATTTTTGTTAAATAGCTTAACTGCTTTGTGGACAGGGATTTGTCAACACATCTGTTCTAAAGGATTTTCTTTTAATAGATTTGTGTGTGTGTGTGTGTGTGTGTGTAAAGCAGATCAGCAAAGAACTGTTACTATGGCCTATCCTTAGAGACCTGGAAACTGCTGTACTAAGCAGAAATGATTAAATGATAGTTTACCTGTTTGTCATGAAGCTAACAAGCTGTTTTTAAAATTGTCGCTCTTATTTGACCAAAGGCAACTGAGGAGAGGAAGATACCATTCCTCTTATTCTAGGATTGAGGTCTGTGGTCCCTGTCCCTAGACAAGAGACTTTCTCTTCAGTCAGTTAAATGCAACATAAAGATTGCACAACACCCAGGCCTGTAAAATGGAGCAGCAAAGCTGACCATGAATGTAACTATACAGGGCTAGAGTACAGGTCAAGGAGACATTACCTGAATCCACCATGGATGAACCGTGTAAGGGTCTTGCTTACAAAAACAAGAAAATGTAAATGTTGGATCACCTGGGAAAGTGTAAGTTCTGAAGATTCTTGAGCCACAGAGTCAATGGTATCTTGTTTCAGGAAAGCTGTGAGATAAGGAAACTGTTAGCTCTAGCATCCTTTCACAGCGGGAAAGATGGAGGGATCTGCTTGGTTTTCAAACATGGGTGCATACCTTGGAGGTTGTGTTGTAGGAAATTAAACTTTGTTCATCGAAGCAGCCTGACTTTGTGATTAGGAGCAGGGCCATTGGTCAGTCAGTGTTTGGCTTCAGCCTGCCGCCATCACTTGCTTCCTAGCAGTATAACTTTGGGTAAGTTATTTAACTTCTTCAAACCTGACCCTTTTCTATATATATGGAGGGTAACATTATTTACCTCACCGGTTTGCAGTGAAGAGTAACTGAGTTATGTATGTATAGTGCTTTGCATGTTTCAGGGTATATAATAGGAGCCCAGTAAATGTCAGCTGGTATTATTAGTGGCTATCTGATGTGAAGATGCATGGGTAGACAATGCAATGAAGAGATCTGTAAAATGAAGATGTTTTATGTCCTGAAATTAAGAGTCTGGACTTTGGGGATTTAGTTACAATGAATTTGGTACAAGGACTAACCATCTACTACAAAAGCCTTCTTGTGTCTTGTAAAAATATTGCTTTTCCTCTGCTCCTTGTTGCCATGATCAACACTGTTCTGTGAACTGCTCTCAATGAATGTCAATTTCAGTCTCTAGCTTTGATCTCTCCCTGCCTACAACCAATTACCAAATTGCATGGTGAGTTCCCACAATACAGATGAAGAGTCTACCACAGAAGCAAGCCTCTTTTTTACCTCCCAGTATTAAGGATTGATCCCAGGGCCTCATGCATGCACTGTACCTCTGAGCTATATCCCAGCCCATTTTGTTTTATTTTGTTACAGAGTCTTGCTAAGTTGCCAAGACTGGCCCCTTACTTGTGATCTTCCTGCTTCAGCCCCCAAGTTTCAGCACTACTGCACCAGGATAGAAGCAAGAAATTTGATCCTGTTTTTTTCTACATCTGATCGGTCTTTCTGCTAGAGAGATTAAACATATTCTGGATGAGAACAGAGCATTGTTCCTATTTCTGGCAGCAGAGGGTCTGTGGAAGAACTGTTAATAAGGTGCAGGTGCCCAGGTGCCTGACACCAAACACTCCATAGTATTCTTGTCAAATCAGAAGCCCAGGGCCACCTACAGTTATGTTAAGCAACTAAGATAACTGTGAACATTTCCTGATAGGTATGGGGCTACATGTGTGACTCTTAGGGGCAGTGTACCCACTAACTCAATCAGTCTTGTGTGGACATCATTCTCTAATACAGGTACTTCTGGTTCACATGTGATCTCCATCAATTGCATTGGTCTTTGACTCAAGCTTTTCCTCTTGCTCTTGTGCAAATATATCAAATGGAATAAATTCAGGATGTGTGTTTTTCCTCCAATGTGGATACATGTTTCAAAACAGTTTTAAAATAAAACCAAACTTTTTGCCTTGTCGAAAATGAATCTGTGAGGAGTTATCTGGCAGGAAGAAGATGGTCTCCTGTCTGCACCCCTCTAGGAAAAATTTCCTGTATTGGTCAGAAGCCCTTTTGTGGCAGTCTAGTGTTTTGGTCTGTAAATGCATCCCGATCCTTACCCACTAACTTGGCTATAATAGCTGAGGTTACAGACTGTTCTCTTGTGAAGAAAATGTGCCTCAATGGACCTTCCCTTTGGACAGTTCAATGTCAGCACCAATCAGAGCTTGAACTGCCTCCTTCCTCATTAGACAGTTTATTCATAGGTTAATTTTAAGATGAAATTATTTTTAGCAGTATGAATTTAAAGGTTTCCATTTCTTAGTAAATTTTGTTGTATTTCCTTCTTTCTATTTAACTAGAAGAGACTTATGAGCATTTCTCAAAAAAAGTTCCTTCGTTCTAGTAGAAAATGAAAATATTTCCTTGTCAAAAGATTGGAGAAATGCTAGAAAAACAAGTTGATTTCTTCTCTATAGGACTTATTAGAACTTTTAACATTACAATGTTTGTTATGCATGTGATATTTTTCCAAAAGTATTTTCCTACATATTCCTCCCCCACCCACTGGTCTCTTTCACAGAAATAAAACTCTAGTTTCTGAGGATTACATGTTTTTGGGGAAATGTTTTGGGAATTAATGTCCTAAATTTCCTAAAGAATAAGTATAAACAGAGTAAATAGAACATACATACCTAAAAACAAAAATCGGCATAATTAGTGGACATGTTTTCTTACAATAAACATTTCAAGTAATGCAGAACTTTTGATCAATGTGTGTCTCAGGCCAGGAGGGTGACTGGAGATAGCTTTTCCCTGATAAACTTTGCCAAGCAGCCATCTGAAAACAAGTGCCTCTGTTCTTCAGTTGCCAAAGTTGTTCTCAGCAGTTGGCAGCATTATTTAAAAACTGGGTATACCATATTGAAAATGGGGTGACCCAGACCAATCCTACAATTCTACCATGGCCACCTAGGGACTTAAGAGATTTAGAGCAAAAACCATGGGATCTCTCCAATATAGGCTTGATGTTAAATCACACCCAAGACAAGTAGGTGAAATGTAAAGTGTGGGACAGCTGTGATGGCAGGTACTGATCATAGATAAGCAAAATATTGGATCATCTCCTTGGTCAGCACCAGTGTGGCCAACAAATATTTACTGGGTGCCTACAAAGTGGTAGGCACTGTTCTGGTCCACATGAGCGGTAGCAGTGACAAATGAGTTAAATTCCCTGATCTAATATTTCTATTTTCTAGTTTAATCTTGACAGCCTCTTCATTTAATAGACCAGAAAATCATGGTTCTAAGAGACTGAGACTGTAGGTTTTCAACTCTGAAAGTTACCTTCAGAAACATTTTATTCAAGCTCTTCATTTTACTCATGAGAAATCATATTTAAAGGGTTACTCTATTTGACCAAAAGTAGTGACAGCTAGGAGCAAAAGCCAGGTCTTCTGCCTTCCAACTCTAATCTCTCTTTATTGCCATATGCTGCTTAGAAAATTAGTCTGGAGATGGATGAGGTGGGTAGTCAGCAGAGGTGTGATTCTCAGAGCGTGGTCACAGTCTCTGCCCTAACACAGCCGGAATTTGACACTGTCAGCTCAAGCTGCTAACTGAAAATCCAAAATAACAGTAGCTTAGGGACCATGCCAAGGGATATTTCTCAGGGTAAAAGGGAGAAGGGACCCCCCTTAAACTGAGAAGGATGAGATAAATGGTCCCAGAACTCCTGCTAGCATCTTGCTGGATTATGAAAGCACAGTGGATGTGTTCCAATTTAAATTTGGCCAGACGCTGGGGGATTAAGTTTCATGACACAAGGGATTGGTATTGCAACCCTTGTAAGTTCTCCATGAGAAGATGGAGCTCTTACATGCCATTAAATGTAAGGAAGGGATTTACGGGCCATATTTCTGTTATAAACAGAATTTGAAATTATTACTTTTATTTTCCCATTATTACTAAATCTAGAAGATTCAGGGAGAAAACATGCTTCATAGAATGCAGAACACTTGGTTTAAAAAACCAGCAACCTTAATTGGTAAAAATGTATGAAATAAAGCATACGGGGCAAGAGCACACATTTTATATTTCCTACTTTATAAAAAATTTGAGTTGTCTGAATAAGTAGGTTGATTAATTGAATGGGTGAATGAAAGGAGATTTGATGACTATCAATTTACAAACACTAAACATCTACACTATTCAAAGCATTGTTAGATGGTAAGAAATGTAAAAATAAATAAAACCTGGTCCTGACTTTAAAGAGTATGTACATGAGATGTGACAAATGCTATAATACGAGGTTGGAATTTTCATGTTTCTTAAACAAATATGGCATGTTTGGAAGAGAAATTTTTTCTCATTATGGGAAATATAGTAAAAAATAGTGTCCCAGGGTTTGCTCCTACTTGAATGTTGGACTTTAAGAATCTGGTTTAGAGATATGCTATTGAAATGTAACGGAACGACACGATTTACCTTTTGGAAACTTACATTGGTATGATTCAAAATACCATTTGCAGCATGATCTATAATAATAGCTGTTATTTTTTGAGATGATGTTATATTGGCCTGGATCCTTCTGCAGTCGGTTCTGACATTTATAAGGGAGCAGTTAGCTCCTTTGCAGACAGCAAGCTCACCATCCTTGCATACTTGTATCTAAAATAGTCCTAAAATTCTCTTTATTGCCTCTACACTGTTTCCCAAAATGAAGCATGAGATCATGGTAGTATTTAGTTATTGGTTCAGTTTCCTGTCTTCCTAGATCTTTTTTAAGCGTCTACGTCTTAACAAAATGACCTTCTAGTTTAATGTCTGATCATGTGACCAGCTATTTACAATGCACTGCTGCTCTAATTTGATTCCTTTTGATAACATAAGAGGACATTTAGTCTGTATAGTCTGTAGTAAGTATAATTCATCTCACAGTCCCAGAGTCTTCTGTGACAGTGCAATGGCAGAAAGTAGACCGATTAGTGACATTTGATAAGAAATGAAGTCAACCCTTCTTAAAGCAATTTCTTCCAACTATCTTCATTTGTTGACTATAACAATTCTAAATGAAATACATGATAAATTTAGTCAGTGAATGTGCCAAGCCATGCTTTGATTATCAACTTTATTATAAAAACATATTAATGTCTGAATTACATGTATCAGATCTTCTTTGAAAAGAAATATTTGCATTTTAAAACTAAAATTTGTTATTTGTTCTGCTAATATTTCTATTATTAGTTACTTAAATTCTTATCTTAGAACTCATGCTGAAGTTTCCTCTAAGACACAACTTAAACACCAGTCTTCAACTGTTTTGCAGATCTATCATGCATACATAATTCATCCCATACAATTACAAGATGCAAGTCACTGTACCCTAATACATTGTTACATAAAATATCACATTTTTTTCTTTGAAGTAATGACATATCCCTCTTAGTTTGCATTACTTGTTTTGTGGATTTTAATCTCTGACCTCAGAGAATCTGTCCTGATTTCATTGGAAAATCATAGCACAATCTTATGCAAGTCTTCATGAGTGGCTATTTTTGTTTGCAGTTCTCAACAAGAACAAGTAAATACTGCAGTATAAGTTATTTTTAAATGTTTTAAAATAGCGTTTGTTATTTCAAGGCATTAACGAGTAAAATCTTCTTAGAAAATACTGGTCAGTTGTGTTTATTGCCTTATGTCAACACGTTTGTCATTTTGAGAAAGTGTCACAATCCTAGAAGAAGATGATTTGCACCCCTTGAGTCAGAGTCTAATCTGAGAAGTGTCCTGTGTATCAAAAGATCCATGGCTGCATATCACAAGCTTCATGCTTCTTCTAGCATATGCATGCCTGATGGGAAGGCTTAGAATCTTTTGTTTTGCAGCATATTGCAAACTGGGTGGCTAATATGAGAATGGCAGAGTCTTATCACCTGTAGTTTTATTTTTCCTTCCCATAATCTTTATATTGTTGACATATTTAGGGTAAGCCAGTTACTGAAGGGCATGGACAGAACACGGAATCAGTATCAGGAAAATTATATTTGTCCAAAGATAGCTATTTGATTTTGAATTTAAACTCCTTGGGCTTCAGTGTCCTTTTGTGAAATAAGAGTGTTGCAAACAGGTGGTTTCTGGCTTACATCTAGTATGCACAGGTGTTTTGTTTAGGCTTTTATAAGTCGTGCACTTTTATATAAGACTTCTAGCATCTTCAAGGCTGGGAGTATAGCACAGTGGTAGAGCACATGACTAACATGCCCTGGGTTTGATTCCCCAGCATGCACAGAAAAGAGGTAAGAATTTCTTAACAAATGAGAAAATTTGGCAATGTGGGGCCTGCATTCTGCAATAGTGGCAAAATTCCATCTTTGCTTTTGATGGGATTTTGTTCCCTTGATCTTCTAAAATGGTGTGACTTTTTGGGCTTTGTTTCAAGAAACATTGTGGGAAAAGTTTAGTTACTCTTAAGTTCATTAAATTCATTTGACATGCTACTTTTCTTTCTCTGCCTCACAGAATTTTAGTTTCCTCCAATTCCTTTCTGACCTCACATTCTTACAAAGGTTATGCATTCTACCTTTGTAGAGTCCAACCTGCTCGGGTGCTTCACTTTAGTCACGTTGGTGAGGGAGGAAACTTGACTTTGATTTTCATACCTCCATTTGATTTTCCTCCTTCCATAATTGTATTTCTAAATGGATCAAGTAAAATAATTTGTTTCTACAAAAGTTAGAGAAACAATGGCTTTCTACTCACAAAATCTAGAAAGTATGTGGAACTGAGAATAGAATAGTAAATCTCACTTTCTAAAGTTATACTGTGCTTGTTCACATTTTTGGTTACCACGCTGTATCTAATCAGATTCTTGCAAAGCAATGCTATGCATGCCATGATTCCCCTATAACTCTCTTTGGAGACAGAGCCCAGCTGCTGTGGTAAGGGTTAGCCGCTTCTTATGGCTTGGGATCATTTTTCATTAAAAATCACAGATGGTAGTCTAACCTTCCCACCACAGAACTGGTATAAGTTTTGGTCAGGGAAGGGGGAGATGTGTGGCCATGAGAAGTTGCTTCAAGCACAGCATCCTCGAATCACGTCCAATTGCTATGCATCTTGACTCCCTTTCCCGAATCTTGGAGAGAATCAATACACTTAACAGAAATCCAGTGTAGTAAAATAACTTTGAATCTTGATGGAAAATAATTATTGGAATTTAGTTCTCATTGATTTATTAAGAATTGAATTTGTTTAGAAAAATATTGGTAGTGACATTACAGAGAGAGTTAAGAGGAGGGGGTAAAATCTATTTGCTGAAATAAAGCATTGGTTTCTTATTAAGTTATTACAACATGACTTCTCTAAGGAGCAATAATGTTAGGCAAACGTTGCTTTTTGTCAAATGTGATCCTTAAAAAGCCTGACTATTGACAGCTAAGGACTATCTAAAGATAATGTGTATTTTGCAAGATGATTCTCTTTCACCTGCTTATTAAGTTGTGCAAAATCAGTAAGCCCGCATGCAAATAAATCTCCCTGTTCCTGTTCTACTGGACAGGCTCCCAGAAGACTACAGCTAATGCAAATGAGAGAATTCCACCAGTTGATTCAGAGAAATAGCTAGCTTGAAACATAAACCTCTCAACAATGAGGTCTGGCAGAAAAACACAAAAATAGGAGCTTTTCCTCAGGGAAGGTAGGGGCAATGGGGTTCCTTAATGTAGGGTAATCACTCAATGTAGGGAGCAAACTGAATGGATTCTCAATCTGTAAATTTATTCTCTTTCTCTTTTTCTCCTCTTATCTGGTTTCTCTTTGCTCAACATTGACTACCTGCTCAAAGTAAAGCAGAACACCCTAGGGTAGATCCTCTACCTCTTTGCTTTTGCAAGATTCATTTCCTTAAATGTCTTGCTGAGGTAGAGAAATTCCTTCCAAAAGAATGTCGGGAGCATAAGGGGTAGATTTTATGAGGCACAAAGGTGGTGAATAACTCGGTAGAAAGGCTGGTGGATTGATCCCGGTTTATATCTCATTAATCCTTTTAACAATTGCATGGAAAGTGAGTGGAATACTTTGAATATTTTGTGATGAAATCCCAGACACAATTCCACAATTAAAAAAAAAAGAAGGGAAAAAATATCTCAAAGAAGGCAATTCTGTGGATATTTGGATATTAGTCTGAAGCTCTTTCCTATCCAGTCATGATGTGGAAGTTCCTTAACCATATAAATAATTTGGTAAATTTTATAACAAGTTGTTCCCTGCCAGATTGTTCAGGAAGGGTAACAACCAGTCCTGAGCAAACATTTAAAAATGACTTATGAGCTAGAAATTAACAAAAATGAGGTGAGCTTGGTGACTATTTTATAAGCTTCATTTATTTTAATGAAGGGGACACGGGAACAGATGGACTAGTGCCTTCATTTTACAGATGAGAAAACTGAGGCCCAATGAAAGTAAAGCCATGTTTTGGGGTTATATAACATCTGAACAGTAAAACCAGAATGAATTCTTGATTCTTAACCCAAGGCTTTGCTTTTAGGCCCTGCTGCCTTAGATTTTTCCCACCAGATCAAGCTGCTGGCTTGGGTAGAATTGTTATAATTGATATTTCATTTTTGATAAAAGTTTGTTTTGTGAAGCCTGTATCACATTATGTCCTTTCAGCACTGTAAAAAGGAGCTTAATTTGAATGTCCCTGTAGCATACTGCACCAACCAAGTGTACCAGCTTACGCAGTACAGTGTCAGCACCAGGCTCCAAGAACACTGCGTAACTTTTTCCACCTGATGCTAGCCCCTATCTGTCATGTTCAGTTTTGATTTGAAAGGCTGCCCAAATTGCCCTGTATCTGACTATTCTTACAGAAAGATTCAGCTTTTAGTGTATGTCAATTTTCAAAGAACCATTGCCCTTTACCCACTTCTAATGAATGCATAGAAGTAAATGAAGTTATTTTTTCCATAGAAAATATTGGCATAAATAACAAAAGTATACCATTAATGACTTTACTATGATGCTAAATTATCTAGATTTGCATGAAAACTGTGATGCTAAATTGCTGAACCATGGCCAACCATGTAAATGGCAACTTCCCTTTAGATTTCTTAAACTGTCTCTCTTTGAATGCTAGGCACTTTGAAATTATAGTTCTGAGGGTCATAGTTACCTCTCTCCCCCTCCTTTTGTTAAAGATTTATGAAATCAGACTTATAATTGGAAATAGAAATTCATTACAAAAGAAATGAGGAAAATCTGAATACAGAGAAGGCCCCTCTGAGGATTTCTATAATTCACAAACAGGAGTTGGAGCCTCTCTATCTTTGAGGATTATTTCTGGTCTTGAGCAATCTCTATGGGTTATAGCTGCCACAGAAGTCATGTTCTGGAAGAAGTGAGGGATGATGAGGGGAGGATAAAGAAGCAAGGAGGCTCGGAAAAAGGCGAAGGAGGAAGTAGAAGGAGAGAACTGGAGAGGCTGACTCTTCCCAGGAATGGTCCCAGGTATGCCTATGCTGTGGTCTCTCACCCTTAAACTGATTTTGTTTCAACAGATTTATTAACTTATAATTTAGCTACCATAAAATTTAGCTACTGCAAGTGTACACTTCAGTCATTTTGTATTTTGAGTTGTCATTCCACTTTCTTTTGGCCTCTTTGTTTCTGATGAGAAGGTAGTCATTAACTGCCTTGATGTTTACCTATGCAAGATGAGTCATTTCTTTCTTGATGCTTTCAAGATTTTCTGTTTGTTTGCCATCTAAGAGTTGGATTCTGATATTTCTAGGTGCAGATGTTTCAGTGTTTATCCTAATTGAAGTTAATTGAACTTCCTGCTCGGCAGATTAACATTTTTCATTAAATTTGGGAAGGTTTTGGCCACTATTTCTTCAAACTTTGTAAGTCTTTCTCCTTCTTAAACAAACTTTACATATATGTTGATATGCTTGAGAGGGCCCCATAGGAATCTGAGACTCTTCATTTTCCATCAATCTTTTTTCCTCTTGTTCTTTAGTTGGATAATTTCTAGTAATCTATGATCATGTTTCCATATGTTTATTCATATCAAATCTTCTGAAACCCTGTAATGAATTTTTTACTTCAGTTATGGTACTTTTCAACTTCAGAATATTCTTTTACTTCTTTTATAATTTGTATCTCTTTTTTTTGAGATTCTCTGTTTGCTAAAGCATTGTCATATTTTTCCTTGAATTCTTTAAATATAGTTTCTTCTAGTTATTTAAATATATTCATGACATCTACTTTCAAGGGTTTGTCTGCTAAGCCCAACATCTCTATTCTCTCAGACATTTTCTATTAAGTGGTTTTCTCCCCTGAGTATAGGTAATAATTTCTTGTTTCTTTGCTTGTCTTAATGTTTTTGTTTGTTGTTGTTGATGAATATTGGACATTGTAGGTAATCTCTTATAGCAACTCTGGATTCTGATTCTTTCATGCGAAGAATTTGTTTTCATTTGTTTACTTGTTTGTATAATAACTTGCCTAGATTAAGTCTGGGAAGTCTGTCACCCCTGCAATATATGGCTCCAGATGCCTCTTCTCAGTTTGTTTTTATCATTTTTATTTTGAAGCTTGGCTTTCTAGAATCATCTCTGTGTCTAAATGGTTTAGTGTTTAGCCAACTATTGTTTAGAGGTTTGAACACCTTGAACCAGTGTACCTTAAATTCTCTGCTGATGGATTGGGTGTGGGATGGGGAGTGCATTCAAATTTCAGATTATTTTCAAGACTGCATCAGTTCTTTTGAGTCTTTTCTGTGTGCCCAGATGCAGGTCTTGTCAACCAAGAATATGGGTGACTGTGCATGTACATAACCTCTAGTTAACTTAGGGCATTTGAAGAGTTTGTCTTGCCCTCTCTGAAGGTCTCATTTTTTCTAACTCCCTTGTTAAAACTCTGATTAGTTTGCCAGTCCACTGCTTACCTCCAAAGGGCTAGCAACCTCAGGCCAAGGGAGCCCTAACCCTCCCTTGTCACCAAAGTCTTCTTTCCAACTAAAAATGCTTGAAATCAGGGAAGCCCTCAGCAGCAGCAGCAGCAGCAACAACAGCAAAGCTTATTATTTTCATGGCTTTCTCCACTCTAGTTGGACTACTGGGGTGGGAATTGGAGGAGGGACGTAGCAGCTCTGGGCAAAATGCCAGACATGTGCTGTTCTAACCCAGTGCTAGGTAAATTTTGTGAATAAATGCTTCTCATTTTGTTGTATGACTTCAGTAAAATTCCAGACTGTTGAAATGGCTGCTTTTGACTGCTTTGTCCAACTTTATAATTGATTCTGGGAAAAAGGAATTTTTCCCATCTCCTTATTCTGTCATGGTGGAAGTTGCAAGTTACCCATGCTTAGTTTTAAGGACATAATCTTCACTGGAGATGAGCTGTCCATGCTCTCTGCATGTGGGTATAAAAGTTCAGTCCACATTCCAAAAGTCATGCATATACTTGACAACATTCTGGAAATGGGAATACCCCATCCATTCATCATCTTTCCAGAAGCAAACAGGTTTGGGGTTCTCTCATATTTCTTCCTCTGATTCCTTATGAACACACAGGGTTCTCATTTCTGAGCACTGAAAACCAAGGTGCAGATGAATATTTTCTCCTTTGCGACAATAATGGTCATTGTGTTCAGGTTGGGAGACTGATAATCAAAGGTCATTATCTTTCTGCTTTCTTAGTAATATTTTTTTTTTTTTGGTAAATTAAGTATGTCTACCATTTAGTGAGTGCATACTATGTGCCAGGGACTTTCTTAAATATTTCACAGTAACTTCACGGGCTATTATCTTTGACATTAAAGCTTAGAGAAGTCAAAAAACTTGCCTAAATTCACTCAACCAGTAAGTTGTAGAGAGAAGATTCCAATCCAGGCCTGTTGGATACCTAATTCCCTGTGGTCAGTGACCATATTATATTCTTTTGGGGCATCTTATCTCCCAGACTTCAAGCAAATTAAGTCCACAGTTGCTTTGAAAGACTGGCTTTTAGCAACATGGCATTTTAGCTCATGGTGATGCTTGTCTGTCAACTGACTTCTTCCTTCTCCAGCCTTCTTTACTGGCTTACTGAATTTAGTTGTAAGTTGGATAATAGAATAGAGGATTCAGGAAATTGTGCTTTAAAAACATTTTATTTTTCCAAATTTTCAATTTTCTCAACTAAAGTGTACATCTGGTCACAGGTTGGGTTCCCTGGGACATGACTCTGAAATGAGGATTAGCAAATAAGGTATTTGTTAGGGAGTTCTTTTGTGATTAATATCTCTGGAAGGAGGCAGGATTGGTCAGAGAGAAGATTGAACTATGAATCAATTTCAGCTGAGTTCTCAGACAATCTTATAGAGAATTTGCAAATCACGGATAACCTTTTCAGACCTGGGACACAGGAGGCTGTGTCCTTCGTACTCACACAGATCTATCTGTGGAGAAGGGCCACCCTGGGCAAAGGGTGTGATCTTGGGTGAGGTGGGTCTTTCTAGCTTCTGCAAGCCCTGAGGAGGCCACCCACTGAGAGCTGACAGCCTGCAGCACTTGCTGCAGTTGGAGAGACTTAGTCTTTCCCGTTCCTTAAGGTCGTGGGCCCCTTCTACAACTGTCTATAGTCATACATTTTTCTATAATTCTTTATTCTTTCATTTTCTCAAGCAAAATATAATTTTTAAGTGTGAAATTTTGCCTGGTACTGTGCAAGAAACTGGGGATATGATAATGAAAGTGTGCAGAGTCCCTGTTCTTATAATGCTCTTTCCTCTGGGAGGCTGTTTGTATTTAATCTCCTTCCTTGAAGTCTCTTGTTTAGTGCAGAATTGGTTCTAGGTCAGTAACTCAATATGCCCAAACTTAAACCAATTTTCATCTCTCATCCAAGCTTTAAGCATTTGGATATCCTTCTTAGGTAGAATTATATCAGACCATTTTTAGAAGTTTTTGCCATTTGCAAAGTCACAATTACCAGTTTAATTGACTGTCAGCTAAGGCAAAGGAACCTCTGTATTTGAAAAAAAAATAGCATTAAACATTCATCATAATTTTTGACAGAAAGAAATGATAATATTAGTTGAATTTGTTACTCAATATTACCCTAGCTTTGAGTATTATATTATTATCCTTAAAAAAGAAATACTATGTTCTAATTGTAATTACTTTTGATAATATTTTTCTTAGAAGGTAAATTATTAATTAGGGTGTGCATTATAAATTACTTTTTTATTAGGTGATTTCTGTCTGACAATAGTTTCTCGTTTTTTTTTTTTTTAAATTAAACCGTGTCTGTTGGATTTATTATTAATAGCTTTGGGCTCTATTAACAGGGAGGCTAATTGGGTTCCTCCTTATGTCTCCACATGCCACTGGAAAAATGATTCTGCCCAGCTGAGATAACTGGTGAATTATATGTGGCTAATGTGACTATTTCTGGGTGAGGAACGATTTCTAAGTGCAAGTTTCATTTTCACATTTTTTTTTCAACCATGGTATTTTGCTACAGATTTTAAGTCATGTTGCCTTACTATTACACATTATGACAAGAGGAATAGATTTAGTTCTTTAAAAAACATTGGTTCAGGCAGACTGGAGATGTAGCTCATGGGTGGCATGCACTTTCCTAGTATGAGGCCTTGTGTTTGATCCTCAGCACATAAAACAAAAACAAAAGGGGAAAGCCGGTATAGGCATAGAAGAAACAAAGAAGGGGACAAAAAACTCAATGTAATCAATTTTAAGTGATAAAAACCAAAAAACTTAATTGATTGTTAATAATTTTTCTATTTGTATATAAATGGACTATCCTGGCTAAAACTCCGTCTCGAAAACTTCATAGCTATAAATTGAAAAAAATCAAAACCAACTAACAAAGGTAACAAAGAAAATATTAAAACACAACAGTTTTAAAAGTAGAAATCAGTTTTATCTTCAGATTACCTTTTGAGTGACAGTCTTTTGAGAAGACCCTTTGAAAGAAAGATGTTTTAGAGGAATATATATTTCATATATTAAAATAACACTTGGGAAAGGTCTTGGGCAGCACCTCCTGATGAAACCCTTTTCTATTTCTCTAGTGATGCCTGTGGCTATTTACACTAAGTAGATAAATAAAGACCTATTCTTTACATGATTTACACTAAGCCATTCACACTAAGAAGATAAATAAATAGCTGCATTCAGTTCAGTTTAGGTTTGCCACCTGAAGAGTCAGTTAGGTCCAAATTTAGGAATGACATTTGGTTTTTAGATTTTTGAATTTCAGAGTTTAACTAAGAGATTGTGTACCTGTACTAATAATGTGTGCCTCCCCCCAAAACCTGGCACAAGTGGTTTTTATTACTAGATACCTAAAGAGTGATTTATTCCCAGAAATTATTCTGAGACTTCATGTCTTAAATGATTGACCTCACCACTGAAGGAAAGCTAGGGTTTTTGGTGTGGAAGTCCTTCTTTGTTTAGAGACTGGGTCATGAATACGGTCTTAGCCTTGAGTTGCCTTCCAACCCTCACCCATAAACAGGCCTGCTAGTTGATGTTTTACCCATGGATACATACTTCTCCATTAGGTTTCCTACTCAAGTAAGAGATCTTTCAAGAAACAGATTGATTTATGTAGCAGCAGCAGAACCCTCAGCAGCTACTTAATCCCCTTTTCTTAACCATGATGTCACAGCCAAGAAGCAGGAAGGAAATTAATCCCATGAAAATAAGGATCAAGAGAAACAGAAAAGAAAAAAACAAAACAAACAACAAAACTAAAACAAAAACAAACCTAAACTAAACTAAGCCCAAAGGAAACCAAGATCATTTAGGAAACAGAATAAAACAAACAACAACATACGACTCAGAGAAAGTCCAGAAAATATTACATAAAATAAGAGCAATCATAAAAACTAAAAGTTCCTAAAGAATGAAAATATTATTGCTTATATTCAGATAATTTAGTGCAAGAGTTGGAAAAGGAAGTAGAAGAACTTGCTCAGCACATAAAGCCATAAGAAGAAGAAATGGAAATATACAACAACACCCTAGATAAGAGCACCAAGCAGGAAGTTCCAACATCTTCTGAATAAAGGAACAACAAAAAATAAAGGGGAGGAACTAATCAAAGAAATAAGAACAGTTTTCTAGAGACAAAACAAAGGAGTGATCAGTTTGCCAGGGCCCACAGTGCTCCCAGCACTGAAGAAAACAAAAGCCTGGTATCTGCCCTGGGGGAGCCCAGGGTGTGAAGGAAGCTGGACCTTTCATGTCTGAGGAATTGTTCTGAATTTTATGTGGGGAGTGAACTGATTTACTAAATGAATAAAGAATTTTCTCCACATCTTTCTTAACCAAATGTTGTTGGTGGTGATGAGGTGCAAAGAGAGAATGTGCAGCAGGTCTTTTTCTATCAGGAAAAAAACAAAATGTTAGATTCACATTCTGCTAGCATTTATTAAGGCACTTTAAAAAAGAGCTTTGCACGCTCCTGTTCACTCAATCGTACAGTGGGAAAGCAGGTTATAATGTACTATATGGAGGGTCTCATTCATAAAATGCATGTTAGCTTTCAGAATAGTCTGGAAGGATATATCCCATCTTTGGGTAGTGGAATGATGAGTAATTTATGTTTCTTCTTTATAATTTTCTACATTTTATTAAATAAGTATATTTAATATATATATATAATTATATAATAATAATATAATAATATATATATAATTTATATAATTTAATATATATAATTATATAATAATAATATAATAATAATATATATATTATATATATATATATATAATTTTATCATTAAAAATAATCAAGTTTCCATGGGGGAGTCCTGTTTTCCAGTATTTAAAATTCAAATACTCCTGGAAGGAAAAGATTGAACAAACCTGTGAGACTAGTTTGTCAGGGGAGGAAAAGTAGAAGGAGAGAAACCGTTCAGGGAGAAAGGCCAGGAGCAAGCAAAATTGCAGAATGGAGAGATTATAAAATCTCAAAGATAGAGGGAAAGAAAAGCTTAATCTATGTCATGTTTCACCCGAGGTCTGTATTTATGAATTTTCTAACTGAGGTATATCATCTTCCTCGAGAAAACATGTTACCTGAGGACTAATGCTCTCCAAAATAATCTACTCATGAGCAGAATCTGGAAAGAGTCTGGCTGTGGCTCAGAAGTGAGGATCAAGGAAGAGAGCTCCAGGCTAAGAGAATACTGCGGCACAGCTCACATAAGACATGCCCTGGTTGCACAGTTCTGCTCACTTACTTAACAGTAGATACCCTGACTTTATTGATCATTCAGCATCCTTGAAGAATGTTTTGTTGGGTCTTTCCCTATTGTCGTCATGAAGATACACTTATACTGAACTGATCCCTGTGGAGGGCCATTGAAGTCACTTTTTAAAAAGCAGGCAAATAAAGCAGAAATGGTTTCTTCTCAGAGTTTGCAGATTATGAAAGATAATAATTTGAAAGCTAATTTTATGTAAACAGAAAATATAAATGGTACCTCTTCACAATGAAACCCGAATGGCTATGTGATGACCTAATTGGTTAAAAATGTCCTTAGTGGAATTCAAGTCACCAGCACTGGCCTGGAAAGTGAGAAAGACTTTGGCCCTCATAATAGCCCAAAGCTTAAGAATATCCACTATTATATGCATCTCTTAATTATGTAATCCCTCAGAAAGCAATGATAGAGAATTGTCATAGAATTGTCTGCTCAGGTTAAACTTTTTTTTCTTTCAAGAAAGACATTATGTTTATAAGATTAAAAATAAATAATTCAAACTTTAAAAGTTAATTTTCCCTACAAAAACGCTATTGTGGAATATTTTATTTGAAGACAGAGCGTAACAAAAGCAGGGGGAAGGTAGAAAAGTCGATTTAAGAGATAATGTATTGCATTTAAAGAACT
The DNA here is from genome assembly GCF_047511675.1 of Marmota flaviventris. Classification (NCBI taxonomy): domain Eukaryota; kingdom Metazoa; phylum Chordata; class Mammalia; order Rodentia; family Sciuridae; genus Marmota; species Marmota flaviventris. Next base: position 82,220,728 of record NC_092508.1, read on the forward strand.
TGAATGCCATTACTTTTCATCACTTAACTTTTCAAAGAACACTTTCAGCTTCCTTATTTGCATGTTTCATTGTTTTCAAGTCTTTACACTGTATGCTTAAAATGCAAATGGAATAATATAAGAATAATGAGAAGTAATACTTGGAAATGTTCTGAGAAAATGTTGCAAAAAGGGCCTGGTTTCCATCTGACTGAAAGGAGGTGAGACTTAGGATCTCTCCTAAGTCAGACTGGGTGCAATTTTATCTTAACCTCTAACTAAAAGCATCACTGCCATCCTTTCTCCTTTGTAGTGTTGAAAATTAGTTAATATTTCTCTTTCATGATTCCCTTACCCTTGATGTATTTCTCTTAGTTTTCACATTAGGTAGTTATCATCCAGTTAACCTCAATTCAAGGAACATTACTGAACACATAGAGACTAGTCCTTGCCATATCTAGAATGTAGAATATATGGTTCTTATTAAGAAAAGTAAGATTTGGCTTAAGGACAAACATGGAGAAACATTAGCCTGGCTCCAGCTTCTCTGATGTCTGAGTCCACACTGAAATGGGGCCAAAAATCCGATTTCCTGGGTTCCAATCTTAGCTCTGCTATTTCCCAAATATGCGTACTACTTAAGTTCATTATTTCTCAGTTTCCTCATCTGCAAAATGGAGTAATAGTAACATCTTTCTTGTGGCAGCTGTGATGATTAAAAAATACAAATAAAGTGCCTAGAGAAAGACCACTTAAACACAGTGTGAGTATACACTTACTATCGTGTGCAGTTCACTGTGCTCAGCAGTGTGTGGGTCATTTGGCTTGTGATGCAGCAAGGTATCGGGTAACCATCTGTCCCAATTTGTCTGAGATGGATAGGTTTTTCTGGGATGTGGTTCTTTGGTTAATAGGGATGGTGCATGTCAAATCTGGATGAGTTGGTTACCCCTAGAGATAGTGGAAACTATATTCAGTTAGTCATAATCTCAAACCAAGTGAATCAAGCTGCATGCTAGAGGCATAAAATTACATTGAGGCATAAGACCAGACACTGCCACATTTCTTCACAGAAAAGAGGGAAGGAACATTCCATGCAGGGGGTCTGAAGAAACAAGAGATATGGAGGTGAGAAAGTATTGGACCTGCTTGTGAAAGCCTAATGTAGTTGGGTATGGGAAACATGAAAGTCTATGAGGAAATGCAGTGAGTTCCAGGTTCAAAAAGATGTGATACGGCCAGACTCTCCAAGGCCTTAGTGATATGCCCAACTGGATTTGCACAGAGGTAACTGGCCATTGAGGGGGAGGTGCTGGAGCAGAGGTGCAATCTATACTTCTCAAATCTTAATTACATTCCATTTTTCTAATGAGAATTCCTGTGGCCACTTTAAATACATTAAAACAAACAATTTGTCTTTAGCTCTCATTTTATTAAGTAATTACTGGATTTCCACGTGTCAAATATTTAAGATGGGCTTCCTTATCTGATGATAAAAGGTGCAAAGTAGTTTTTGTTATCTTCTAGAAGCAAACTTGGGGGCATCTTTGACCCTCTTCTTTCCATTATCCTTCTTATCTAATCAGTGACACATGTGTTGATTTTCATCTTCACAGCTAAGTTTTCTTTCCATTCTCTGGCTCCATTCAAGACAGGATGGTATGTGCTCCCAGCCCCTCTCTACTCCAAACCATCCTTAATATCTTGTTTAATCTCGTTAAACAGCATTTTTTGTCATGTCACTTTCCAATCAAAGAACCTACTGTGTCCTATTAACAACTAGATCTAGGCCACTCTTGTCAACCTGCCTTCAAAACTTCTCCATTAGTGGACCCTTCCTTACAACTACTCAGATTTCTCTGACACTATTTCTCAGAAACCATTTGTGCTACTCAGACCTGCCTTCCTTTTATCTATCATGCTTAGGAATCCAGTTCCTCCATTTCACACTGCTCCCAACACATGTAATTGAGTGTCTCTTCCTTCTCTCTTCCTGTTTAAGTCCACAGCTATACTCCAAGAGTAATAAAATGTAAAGCATAGAGTTTCTAAATGAATGGTTATATAGACCTATTAGTGCCATTATGGTTCTGTCTTGTAATGTTCTGCGATTACAGCTCATGTGTGGAGAACACTTTCTCATCCATGATGCTCAGATAAGTGTGTCATCCCACCTGACCCTCATCACAGCCCTGTAGGGTGGATGGAATAGATGCTTGGCTTTCACATGAGGAACCCGAGAATGGCTAAGGTACTTGCTTATGCTAAGTGACAGAGCTGGTACTAGAATCTAAGAACTCTGGTTCTGGTAAGGTGCTCTTTTCACTATTTTTTCTACCTGCCTCTACTCTTTGAGGCAGATTTTGTGTCTGTAACAACACTGAAAGCTCCTTGAGAGATGGAACTATCACTTAAGCGTTCTCTTCAGTCGCATTAGCATGTAGTTGAGTCTTGGACACAAAGATTCTACTTCTAAGGTGCTTATAGGAATATTGGTAATTTCCTCAACTATTATTTATGTTTTTAAAAAATTTATATCATTTAAAATGTATGTCCTGTATTTCCTGACATAACTGTGTGGAAGAGAATTTTAGTTCTCAGTTCTCCAGGTTTTCCTGTGAAAACTGTACCTTCTTTGCTCTCCTTACATTTGGGAGACATCACATGCCAATTTTGGCCAAGGTTGTGAATGATGGTGACTGTCTCTCTGAGTTCTTTTCTCCTGACACTGAAGCTGTGGAGGAGTACTGATACTGAGCTGGTTGTCCCAAGATCTAAGGGGCAGGTATTGCTACTCTGACTGAGTCTTGGAAGAGAGCTGCTCTGGAGAGTTGCCCTCTCTGCATGGACTTGTGAGAAAAATCAATGTGTGTCATGTTCAGTTACAGAGATCTTAGTTGTTTTTTATTTTTTTTTAAACCTCAGCATAATCCAGTCTGTCTTGACAATACAAAATTGAAATGTTTAAAGACCAGCACATTAGCATCTCAAACTCTCAGAGTTGCCTTAGCGAAATAATAAGGAATTGTTCTTGATTTCACAGTTGGAGCAAATAAGGGCCCAAAGAAGTTTAGTGAATGATCTTGAGCTACTCCCCAGATCAGTCTCTCCTCTATGTTGGGCGATCTTTCCCACACATACTTAAGTGATATCAGGTGTAGAAAAATGCAGACTAATAATTTAACCTCTTTGCTTCTACAATAACATTCTCCACCCTAAGTTCTCCACCCCATCTGACAGCCAGTGATCTTCCCTTTTCTGTCTAGTTTCCTCCTCCCTAACTGCCAGTTACAGCCTTTCACAGGGCAGGCTCCATTATTTATCACTGTGTTGCCAAAGAAACACCAGCCTGCACAAAGATCTGGCTGAAGGGGTGGGAAGGACACAAAACATAGTTCTACTGGTCTTGTATAAACTTCTGTCACCATCTTCTATCCCTGCCCTTGGTGAAGAAGAGATGAATATAGAGCTTGTTGTCATTGCTAAAGAAGGGCATGTCTGACAGAGAGAGAAAGAGAGAGAGAGAGAGAGAGAGAGAGAGAGAGAGAGAGAGAGAGAGAGAGAGAAGGGGGGTGGGAGAAGGGAGGGGGAGGGGGAGGGGAGGGGGAGAGAGAGAACACAATAATCTCATGAATTTTATTCCAAAAGCAGTAATTATGGTATTCCCACTTAAATCCCCTCCCAATCACACAAATTCTTACAAAAAAACCCCCAAAAACTGCATTTTTAACTTGTTTATTGTAATAAGCCCAAAGTTGATTGTCTTCCCAATTTTAGGTGAAATTCAGGCATCAGTATAACCTTATTTCTCTAATGTTCTGTATCTATATATACCTTTCTATATGTCTATATCAATCTTCTCTCTAGCCATATATAAAACTTACAAGTCAGCAGCACACATCTGTAATCTCAGGTATTCTAGAGATTGAGACAGGAGTAGGATCATGGGTTTGAGGCTAGCCTGGGCAATTTAGCAAGATCCTGTCTCAAAAATAACCAAACTGTGGTGCATGCCTGTAATCCCAGCAGCTTGGGAGGCTGAGGCAGGAGGATCTCGATTTCAAAGCCAGCCTTAGTAAAAGTGAGGTGCTAAGCAACTCAGTGAGACCCTGTCTCCAAATAAAATACAAAACAGGGCTGGGGATGTGGCTCAATGGTCAAATGCTCCTGAGTTCAATCTCTGGTACCAAAACAAACAAACAAACAAACAAACTCAACAACAAAATAATAAAACCAAGCCTAAACAAACAAAACAATAATGACAAAAATCTTACATAAGTTATTATGTATATATATGCACACAAAGCATATATTATTAAAATTTATTTGCTTGTTTGTGTGTGTGTGTTTGAGGGGGTAAGTGCAAATGTTGAGCTAAGTAGACACTGGATCCAGACTAAATTCATCTGTATAAATTAGCATGTCTTACCGGAAAGTTACTGATGTTTCTTTGCAGCATTATAAAGTTGGACAGATTATTCAATTCATATTTTAACCTCACAATTTTAACTATTAGGAAAAAGCTGAGGGGGAGGCTGAAAAGATGTTCCTTGGGGGAATTTTTGTTGCTGAAATAAAAGATACCAATAGACTCACAAAAAGTTCCATAAAACAAATGAAAAAAAAAATGTTACACTGAAGATACAGATAATTTGGGAAGCTGCAGCCATCTGGTTATGGTCAAAATAGCTGCTTCTGATGCCCTTAGATGGTACAAATTATTGGCAGACCTCAAAAACCAGAACAGGAATCCATTTCGAGATCAGATTTCTTTTGCTTTCAAGACAAGTTTATGAAGAAATCAAGATTAGAGGAAACAGAGGAAGAATTGAAGTGTGGAAAGAACTTATCACCAGAGAGTGATTTAATTTGCTCATTGTCTAACATGAGCAGAATTTGAATGAGAGGACAGGTGAGGGTCCAGATCCAGGTCATCCATTTTGGTTTTTCATGTTCCTATAGCTATCAGCACCCTAACTTCCACATGTGAGCCAGGGAGTCACATATTTTGTTGGGGGTGGGCTAATAGTGGCAACCAAGAGGCTCCTGCAGTAGGAGACCGGTCCCTGACCACAGAAGACAGCATCTGATGACTAGTGGGCAGTTCTTTGTAAGCACTGAGGACTCTTTTGGAGGCTCCCACAAATAATGTGGAGGGGAGGATTTTGTGGGTAGGGTATTGGACAGGGACAATGAGATCTTGATTTGTAGAAAGTGTCCTTGTGCTTTGAGCATAAAAAGTAAAAGTACTTTGAATTTATAATGTATAGGACAATGAAATTTTAATACATTGATCACATCACTGAGCTGCTCCAAGCAGTCTGTGAGGTGACTGTACACTCACCATCTCATCAACCATTGCATAAGTAACTGCTCCACTTGGGCCAGTCTTGTTTTCCTCCTCTCAAAGACATGCTCCCTGTTTCTAAGCTCACATCAGCTGCTTCCCCTCAGCTTCTCTTCCACTCTCCTCCTCATCTCGCTCCCCACTTCCTAGGACTGGACTTTTCTGTGGCCTCTGTTCTGATTTCCTGTTCTAGATATCTGTGAATCAGAAGCTAAGGAACTAAATAACTTCCTTAAAATGTTGGCTTTTCAATAATGAGGAGGGAAGCGACCGGGGTGCTGGTATTCTTGTAGGTTAAAAACAATTTGGATGTCCAACAGGTACATTATAATGTTATTCAGGTAAATTTGAAAATAATTTTAAAATAGTTTTGAAGCTTTTTTTTTTTTAAAAAGTGCTTCAGAGTAATCATAGGAAATATTGAGGAAAATGGCATTTACCTCACACTGGTTTTATGTACATTTTTGTTGTTGTTGTTGTTTGTTCCTCTCATTGTTGAAGACACTGAAGATTTCTTCTGTGCCTACAGTTGAGATAGGAATTGATGCCCGATTCATGTAGCCTTACTTAAATAATGACGATCTGGCATATCAGAGATTCACTCATGAGGTTCTTGGGGGTCACTTCCAAGGGATGCGTGCTCATTCTTTAGAGAGACAGAAATAGAGACATTGTTAGGGAGGGACTCATGGCCTGTAAATTGGGAAGCATTCTCTGCATGTTTCAAGGCTCCTTAGCGAAAACCAACAGTTGTTTCAAGATGAGTCTGAAGCGAATAGTCTCAGGATTTATAGATGTTGATTTGCAGTCAAGCTACATGGGCATTTCTATGTGAAACTGTGCTTCCAGATAAATAATAGCAAGGATTTGTTTATGGATCATAGGTGATTTTCCTGAGAAATGCCCAGGAGGTCAGTTAAGATAAAATGATTTTAATAAATTTGTAGCTGATTTTTGGCTGAAAAATGCGTCTGTGTTTGTTAGGGCAGGCTAACTATCATGAGAATAGACCCCAAAATACATATGGCTAACACACACAGAGTTTTATTTATTGTTCACTTGATGGATGATAGGAACAAGTGAACAGGTCAGCAGAGTGGCTGTCTCCTATGAAGCCATGTAAGGGCTCAGGCTGATGGAGACTGTGCCGTTTTCAACATGTGGAATCCAGGGATACATGATTGAGGAAAAGGGTATAGAGGGGCATACGTGGAAAGGTCTGATGAGCCAGAAATGGTTCCCATCACTTTTGCTCCCATTCCAATGGCCACAGGGTTACATCTAACTGTGGAGAAGGTGGGAGACACAGTTTACCTGTGCTTCTCAGAAGAAGAGGAAAACATGGGTTTTAGTCAACACTTTCTGCCACAGTGTCCATTTATCAATCAGTGGCTGTTGTGACCTTTAGAAATAGACATACTTCATTCAAGAGATGAATTTTGTCAAAAAGATTTAAAGGGGAACTCTTTTTTTTTTCCCAAGGCATTTGGATAACTCTGACTTTATCCAAAGAGAAATATTTATTTTAACGTACAAGGTTGTAAAACTTCAGCACACCATGCTGCCCTAAGTCTGTCTGCTTTGTCCCCAAATCAAACAGGAATTGCATTCAGTTTTCATTCCCCAAAGCATTATTAACATCTCAAGACTATTACTCAGTTTTTAAACTGTTTAACACAACTTTACTTAATTCAATATATTATCATTGAAAACATTTGTTTGAGTATATTTGTTTGTGTTTTCTAACCTTGGAACTAGGGTCAATAGCCAGAGAATTACGTAACTATGAATCTAAGTCACTCATAAGTTAACCTCTTTAACATCCTTTCTTTATTAAGGTAAGCATATCCTTCTTTGGACTTTTCTGGCATTTGTGAATGAATAAACACACCTTGGTTTAGTAGTCAGTAGGAGTAATAGGCCTTATAATGACTTAATGTTCTTGTTCATTACTGGCCTTAAATTATATTTAATCTAAGGGTGGGACCTTGCTGCAGTATTACTTGTAGAACCAGTTATGTTTCATATAGAATGACTTTGTTCATCTGAAATCAGAAGTGAATTCTTTGTCTAGGCTAATTAGGTGGGTAAAAGGCAAAGCAAACAAAACTGCTTTGGAGTCAACTTGATTATGTAGGTTCATGAGGAACAGCGAACAGTTTTGATAACTGAACATACAGTTAATACCTAAATCTCACTCTACCCATTGGTTTCAGTTACTTCCTTGTGTTTACAGTAGTGTGCGACAAGTCAATTGCTTTCTCTTCTTTCATTTGCTCTCAGCCCCTGCTTGCTTACCTTTCTGGTAGAGAATGCTGGATCCTTCGTGAACTGCAGAAAGAGGCTAGGAACTGGGGGTCAACAGTAGACTATCTTTTCTTGTCATTGGGTTTTTTTTGGCAGAAGGCAAGATAGAGAAATGACGTATAGGTTCTGAAGTCACCTACCAGTTTTGTGGTTTCAGAAAATTATTTAATTTCTATGATCCCTAGATTCTCTATCTGTAAGAGACTGAAACTGTCCTTTTTCTCCCCCATAGAGTTTCTGTAAGGATTAAATGAGATCACGCATGTCATACTCTTAGTCAACTGCCTGGCATGTAGTAAGTACTCAATAAATGTTAGCTAAAAGTATTATCTATGAAAAATTTGGATATCCTGATCTCCCTTTTCTGTTCTGTGTACTTCTTTATTCCTGGTAAGAATTAAAGGGACATATATTGTAGAGGTTCCTCAGTAGTTAATATGGCAGCCCCCAATGCCCTCTATGACCTTAGGATGAAACAGCTTGGTGGTTCAGAGCAGCCCTTTCTTCTCAGCTCTATTTTGTTCTTGATATAGCTGTTCTGTTCACACACCTTGCAATCTGTGAAGTTAAAATTAACCTATTTGCCAACCTGCGTCTCAGTGAGAAACTGAAAAATTACACCTTCTCTACGCACTAGACAGTGTTTTCTAGTGCATCTTTGATGAAGAATATGTTAAAGCAAGAGATGGCTTAAAGGGAAAAGACTGAGTTCTATCTGCGCTTAGTTTATTCCTTTGGAAGAGTCCTCTGCAAATGTCAAAGCTGGGTTGAGAGAACAGGATGTGACATGGAAGTCGCTCAGTTGCGTCTCCACACACGTTTTTGAAATGGGGAATCAAAGTGTGCCAGTGTAACTGTCAGATTTGGGCATATGGAACAATCTAAGGAATCAGACTCTTTCCAGTAACAAGTTTAGCAACTTCCTTTAAAGGAGGGGGCAGGGGAAAGAGAGAAGAAAAAAAAAAGTACCCTCACGGCTTTTACAACCATTCAAAACAAGGGTTATCATCAGTCAGCAGTTCAAAGGGGTCCACTTTTACATTCTGTATTGAGCCTACGTTTTTCTGGGGTTAGATAGGAGTAGTGCAATCATCCACATATTGTCACCCTTGGTTGAAGATGCCCTGGAGTGATCTGGCCATCTTCTGCCTCCCTCTTAATTCAGAGCCATGGCAGGTGCCCAAAGATTATTTGTTGGTCTTGACCTTGTTCTGGAGGGCAGCTTATCACTTTTCTCTGAGATAGCCTGGAGGATTCACTAGTCTGCCAGATGCACACTCTTCCTATTTGTTTCCTATCTCCTTCAATGGGCCATTGTGAGGTATTCCTCAGTTCTTTCAGGATTTGTCTTCCAATCTTCCCCACTCATCCTCTAATTCTTAGAGTCTACATGGGTTCCATGTTTTATTATTTAGAACAATGAGGTGGGGCACAAAGTTGGGGTCTGATTCAAGGTCTAGATCAAATAATTTTTAAGCCATCAAAAAGATACATGTCACCTGACCCTTAGAGATGTGGTGAGAGGAGAAAAAAACATTGGAAATTGTCCTTTCCTGTTTGGCACTGTGAACACACAGCCAGGGAGGCAGGTATCTGTGATGCGTAGACTGAGGGGTAATAGACATAATTCTCTACCCTGAAGTATCTTATTTATGTCTGCAGTTTAACTACCAGAAATTCATTCCTTTGGATCTGGAGACATTTTAGTTTTCATCAGGTTTCCATCTATATCTGTCTGGGAAATACAACTTTAACACATAATTTATCCCTGAAAACAACCCAGTGAGGTAAATACTACTATTATTCCCATTTTAGAGAAAGCTGAGAGACAGAGGCATTAATCAGAGTCCAAGGTCCCATACCTAGGAATTAGTAGGTCAAAAATTTGAACAGATTTGTCCAGATCCAGAGCTCCAACTCTTAGCTCCTTATATTCTACACTAACAGCAATGATTCTTATTTTTTTGGCCACAGCACCTAAATAGTATTAACAGAAACTCTAGCAATACCCTGTCTGTCCCCACTTTCTAAGTAATTCTGGGAGTTCCCAGAGAATATCAGCTAGGTATGGACCCACGGATCTAGTAGGATCTACTAAATCCTTTTGCCCGGTGTGTCTCCTCAATATTATCCTGCTGCTACCCCTATATTACAGCAGTTCTACCCAAGAAGGCTGTGTTCTTTGGAATCTCCATGGCGTGAAGCCACATGGTACTCCATATTGAAGGAGTGAGGATGTTGTGCTAATGTGAGACATTGAGGCCTAAGCAGTACCATGCGGTGCCCAGATGTTAACACCTGGCACTTGGACCCTTTGCTAAGAACTCCCTCTCCCATCTCCTCCCCTCATAATGGACCCTTTCCTGTGTCAGTTCCTGAACCTAACCTGATAGGTTTCCCTGGAAGTGACTGATCCCAGCAACCCTCCCTTTGGGCCCATTTGACTTGTCCAAGGACTGATTTAAGCTCAGATAATGGTACTCTCCTTGGGTGGACTGGAGGCCAGAGAGAGATGGAGGACAACATCTTTCTTGGGGTTAAATCTGCAGGATATCTTATAAACTTACTTGAGCAACTGTCAAGCACGGTGTGTCTTCTCATTTGAAGAATGCCAAGCATCAGGGAGAGAAAATAAAACTGATAGGCAGTGAAGCAGGAAGGAAAAATACTGTGAAACTCCGGGGTGCATGTTAGTTCCCATTCTAGTAATTTCTGAGGTTTAGAAATGTCCCTCCTCTTCCCATACTTTATTGTTCTTTTCTTTCTCGAATATTATGAGCCAGTAAAATTTCACATTTGCCCAAGTTGATTTGAATTATGTTTTTGTCACTTGCACCTAAAAGAAATATAAAAGTTCAGCAGTTGGCAGTTTTGGGTTTAAATTTCTTGATATCTGTTTGCAACTCTCTCTCTCCCTTGGGCTTTGGCAAAGTAAGCTGGCCAATTGAAAAATTTCCACTCAACACTTTCCTATTTTCCATACTGCTCTCTCCCCTCACATCATAATTCCTTAAATGTAAGGTTGATGGTTTAAAACTTTCACATATGTACATGCAAATATACCTGGAAAAAGAAATACCTTAAGCCACTATCAGATAAAAGCATTTATTTGAGAGAGACTAGCTGAGAGTAAGCTAAGAATAAGACTTCTGAAAAGTGAAAAGTGGCTGATGAACAGCATAAATTGGAGATGTAAACTAGATTCAAATGTGACGTGCATCCTCCAAAGGTTCATGTGTTGGAAGCTTGGTCCTCAGGGTGGTGATGTTGAGTGTTGTGGAACCTTTAAGAGGTGGGGCAAGTGGGAGGTGATGAGGTCAGTGCAGATGGTGCTACCCTTGAAAGGGATTAACAGTCCTCATAGGACCTCAGCTAGATTCTGTGACAGCAAGCTGTTATAAAAAGAGCAAACCTAGCTTCCTGTTCACTGTACCATCTCTTCTGCATAGTCCAGCCATTGTGGTGCCATTTGCCACGAAGTCCTCACCAGAGACTAAACAGATGGGATCACCTGATCTTGGACTTTCAACTTCTAAAATGGTGAGCTAAATAAACCTCATAAAGTACCCAGGTTCAGGTACTTTGGTTTAACAACTGAAAAGGACCAATCACCATGGAAATGGTGGGAAGATTTTTTTTTCCCCCAGTGGTACCTTGCTTTCTAAAAGTCCCACTTACTTTAGCTGGATAAATCTGGATATTTGTGTACTTTTATTGTTCCTATTGAGGACAGGATTAAATTGAGGAAAGCATATATACACTGTGCTGTATTTATTTTATTTACAATATTTATTTTATTGTTTTTGCTATAAACCAGAATCTTTAAAAACTTAACATTCACACGTATTTCAAATGGAATGCAAATTGGTCATACGCTATGTTAGTGTTCTCCTTAAAAATAGAACTGATAGCATATATATAAATATATGGGAGGTGATATTCATAATGGGAATTGACTTATGAAATTATGAAGGTCAAGAAAGAAGTCCCATGATCAGCCACCTCAGGCTAGAGAATCAGAGCTGCTGATTGCGTAATTCATTCTGAGTCTGAAGGCTTGGGAATAGGGACACTGATATCCCACGGCCAAAGAGGATATCCTGGCAAAAACAGAGTGGACAAATTCACCATTGCTCCACTTTTTTGTTTTGTTTGGGCCTTCACCAGATTGGATGATGCTTGTTCATGTTGGTGATGGCAATCTTCTTTACTCATTCTACCGATTAAAGTGCTAATCTTCTCCAGAAATGCTTTCAAGACACACCTACAATTAATGTTTGCCAGCTATCTGTGTATCCCTTGGCTCAGTCAAAATGAGAAGTGACATTAACAGTCACTTTTTTTTTTTTTAAACTAAAGCTTCTGAAATTTTAATCAAATAGCAATACTGTAGATCTACCTTTCTTATCATCATTTAACTTTCACTGATCTTGGGTGGTGGCTGGAGTTTAGGAATTCTAGAAATATATGCTTCTGCTTTCTTGTGGATTGTTTGCCAGGTCTACCAGGAACTGCATCTTGGTTGCTTTCTCTTGAAGAGGAATGGGAGAACCGAAGAAAATTCAGTTACCCTGACTTTCATTTCCTTAGTACTGTCTTCTGGGTCAGTACTTTTAGGCTTTTTGTGTTATTTAAGAAATGTTTATTACTAGAAAGTTTATGTACCAGTTCTTTTTGATCCACTCATTTCATCAAACCATGGAATCTTAGATCTAGAAGGGACTTCAAGCTTTGAGTGATCCAGATCTTTTGATCACAGACTTTAGAAAACTGAGCTAGTTAGATGAGGGTCCATCCAGCTGCTTAGAGATCTTCCAATTCCTGGGACAGTGCTTTTCCAAATTAGGTTTTTTTTTTTTTTTTTTGAGCATATATCAAATTCAAACCCATGCTCATTCACTATTTATTTCCCTTTGCTTGCCTTCCAGACAGAGCTGACAGAATTCATTTTTGCCAATGTTCAACCTCCCCCTAGGTTAGAAAGTTTGACTTGACCTCGCCAGGAGTCAAGGGATGTGATGTACGACAGACTGAAAAACAGAGCCATGGGAACTCTGAAAGCCTGTCCAGATGAGAATCCAGTGTTCAGAACAAACTGAAATTTATGTCTGTGGGCTCTGTAGAGATGGAAACCATGCCACAGCCATGGGGATGCAAGATGGAAACCAGAGAGAGCCAGGGTCCTGGGGTGGGAGTCTGGAAAGTAGAGCCAGAGGAAGTGCCTCTGAAGCAGCCTTGGGGCCTTTCTTCCTGCAACCCTGGCCCCTGCCCATGGTTGAGGGGATTGATTTGGACCCGTAAGACTGTCAGTGATTACATGGAACAGAAACTATCAGAAAAACAGCAATTATGGGTGGTATTTTGGTGAATATTTGTCAGTCTTGATAATTCCCTGGTTGGAAATCCCGAAGAGGGATGACTTGGCTAAGCTTGAGAAGCATTCTTAAACATTTTTGAGTTCATACATCTATTATGAACCTAACTGATAGGCTCATACATATCACTGATGTTACAAATAAAAGAGCTAGAAGGTATGAAAAGCAATACTTTAGGTATTTCAAGGCATGTATATTTTTGTGGCAAGTTCTTAATGTGCTTCTATGTGAATAATGTATGATTTAAATTCTCCCACCCTCCAGCCTGACAAATTTGTGTTGAAATTAAAACGATGGGTCCCTTGAGAAAAGCACTGGAGAAGAATTGTAGAAATACAGATTTTAGCGTTGGCACAAAACGGATTTCTCTGTTCTTTGGCTAAATAGGGAAGGTTGTGGAATGAGAAAACCTCTATGGGGACCTCTAGTTAGAAAATTCATGCCTTTTCTTCTCCTTATCGTCTATTCTGAATGTTTTTTTTCTTCTTCCTGCGTCAATTAACCTGAACTCTTGAGTTTAAAACTTCAGAAGCATGAATAAATTTGTGTATTTCTTAGACTAAGATAATACGCAAATAAATGAAGGAGTGTTTTAAACTTCCTGGGCACAGGCTGAAAGTGCTGGATAGAAGTTTACTGTTACAATGTACAACTGGTTACAATGAAGGTGTGGTGATGATTTGAGGGAAGTGAGCAAGTTGATCCCATGCTCTAAGCTCCTCTTTGCTGGTGGTAATGTGCTAAGCATGTGCTTGCTCTGCCAACTCATCTCATTTTATTACTGATATTTTTCAGTTCCCTTTTTCTAAGCAAAATTCAGCACTTTGCCTGCACTTTACAAAACAGGTCACAAATGAGCCGGAGATTGAGATGGAACTTTGGGAGAAGTGAAGGGAGATCCTAATAAAGTGGTTTTCTACCTGGACAATCCTGTTGTTGAGTAGGTGGATCAGACAGCACCAGTGCTGATGACCCTGAGTGGGCCATTTCTTTCCACCCTAGCTTTGTGAAGATAAAATGTGGTTAAAATGATCCTAGAATCCTTGCCCCTTCTCCCCATCCCTATCCTTTTGGGGCCCCAACTGCTGCTTCACAGCAGGGAAATCCTGTGCACACCCCTCCCTCGCAACATAGGTTCTTGGCACCTCTGCTTTCCTCAGCAAACCTGCCTTTATAAGTGCTTTTTTTTTTGGTGGGGGTTGGGATGGAGGGTGACTGAGGATTGAACTCAGGGGCACTTGGACCCTGAGCCACATTCACAGGTCTATTTTGTGTTTCAGGGTCTCACTGAGTTGCTTAGGGACCTCACTTTTCCTGAGGCTGGCTTTGAACTTGCAATCCTCCTGGCTCAGCCTCCTGAGCCGCTGGGATTATAGGAGTGCACCACTGCAACCAACTATAAGTGCTTTTCTTACTGTCTTTGACATACTATTCCCCAAAGAAATATTTTATCTTCTTCTTTTCTTTCTTTCTTTTTCTTTTTTGATGGAATGGTGGACAGGGCTACAATAGTATTTCCATTCCGGAATTTAGGTGTTCCTAAGTCTTGCTCTCTGTGTTCTGTGAGTGTTCTGCCTGATATGAACAGATATAATGCAAAGAATGTTCAGAGGGTGAACATCTAGGGTGGATTCTGTGACTCAGTGATTGCATCAGTGAACGAGGCATTAACTTCCGTCAGTCATTTTCACTGTATTGGTATTTGACTCTTGGCTGATTACTTCAGGGTAACAAGATGACTGCCATAGCTCCTGGCAGCATGACCATATTCAAAGGTGGAAAGGAGGAGGGTGCAGATAAATGGGATTCTTATATGTCATTCTTATATGTGTAGAAAGACTGATAGACACACAGATAGACACAGGATATATAGAAGGCCCCAGAAGACTTTTATTCCTATCTCATTGACTAGAAGTATATTTTATGACCACCCAAAATACAGGGTCTGGAAAAGCCACTGAAAGTTGAATACCTTTATCCAAAATGCTTGGAACAAGAAGTGTTTTGGATTGCAGATTTTTTTTTTTTTTTTGATTTTAGAATATTTGCATATACATAATGAGCTTTCTTGGGGATGAGACCCAAGTCTAAATACAAAATTCATTTATATTTCATGTACCTCTCATACACATAGCTTGGAGTTAATTTTATACAATAATTTTGGTAGTTTTGTGCATGAAACAAAGTTTCACATTGTGGATTTTTTTTTTTTTTTTACTTGTAGTGTTGTCAGGACTTTGAAAGTTTCAGATTTTGGAAACATTTTGGATTTTGGATTTTTAGATTAGAGATGCTCAATCCATTATCTGGAAAACATGATCGGGATTTTAGGAATGGCTTAGGTAATCATTGATTCAAACACATGGGGTACCAGTACATGGCTGTTCTGCACAAAGCTGCGCTTCTGTTGGTATAGAAGGAGTGGATAACAGTTGAGGCCACATGCCTGTGTGTGCACTGACCAAGCATGGAGTGAGTAGGTTTTTCCTCCACACTGTCAAGGAGTGTGACTCATTCACCATGAGGGGCTCCCTTCCCAGTCCTAGAAAAAAAAATCATGAAGAGAGAAGATCTAAGCCAATCATGGTGGCCTAATTTTTCTTGCAAATGGTTCGGTTAAGCATTAGAAGCATGGCGCAATTTTGGCCAATGAGATATATGGGGGGAATCAGAAAGGAAACTTTTGGGGAAAGATTGCCTCCGACTAAAGGAAGCAGAAGAGAGGAAACAAGTATTTTTCTGGCAGAGATTGGCATGTGCAGTTGTGATGGCTGGTGCTGTTGCAATCATGAGGAGGGACTCACAATGTTCTTGAGAAAGGCAGAGGAGAAAAGACCCATAGGGCTTGATGACATCACTGATTGGCTGAGTTAACCATCCTTGGAGACATCTAACAAAGAACTTAGTATATGAGAAAATAATTCTTACCATCTAGACCATTCAGAATCACTTTTTTTCCCTATTATATTCTGACAAAGATTCTCATGGAAAGAGGCAAGGGACACTAATAAGTAGGCTTTCCAAAATGTATTCCCTGAATATGTTCCACAACCCAAAGTAATCCATGATCAAATAAATATGGGGAATTTAAAAACTATATGTGGCCATGGAAGTTAATGATCAAATTAGCATATCAAAGGCTCAGAGCAAAATGATTCTTAAAACAGATTTTTGCCTCTGCTTATAATTCTACAGCTCCTGTTAAAGGCAGGAGTGTAAAAACATAACATGCAGGTGAGAGAATATGCTTTCGAACAGAAAAGATATTTGAGGCAGTAATCACCACCCCAAATAAAAACATCCATTAAAAATTAAGATTTTTGTCCACTTCTTGGACTTGAATCTATCCTTGACACTGGAAAATCCCTTAGCAGGGCTTTCTTGCTTTCCAGATATCTTGAGAATGGCCCAATGGCTCTATTTAAAGACCAGCTCTCATTTATGGCTGCATAGACCAGCTGCCTTAACTTTTACAAACATCCTAAAGTAGCATCCTGTTAGAAAACAAGTATTGATTATTGATCAAGAACCAGAGCTCACAACTGTGAAATCAGAAGAAATTCAAGGACAGGTTGAGTACCTCTTATCTGAAATGCTTATGATAAAAAATATGTTGGATTTCATATCTTTGGGGATTTTGGAATATTTGCATTTACATAATGAGATCTCAGGGATTGGACACAATTTTGACACAAAAATCACTTAATTTCATATACCTAACACATGTAGCCTGAAGGTAGTTTTATACAATATTTTAGTGCAGGTTTTGACTATGACCCGTAACAGGAGAACAGAAGTTGATTTTCTACTTGTCACATTATGTCAGTATTCAAAAAGTTTCAGATTTTAGAGCATTTTGGATTTCAGATTTTTAGATTAGGAATGCTTAACCTGTATGAAACATTACTTTTATAACATTTTCCTAGAGTTGCTGTAATAAATCCCCACAAACTGAGTGGCTTAAAACAAGAGAAATCTCTCACAATTGTGGAGGGGAAAGTCAGAAATCAAGGTCTGGGCAGGGCCACACTCACTCCATAGGCTGTAGGGAAAAATGCTTCCCAACCTTTACTAGATTCTGATTGTCACTAGCAATCAACGGTGGTCCTTAGCTTGTGGCAGTGTACATAATCCAGCCTCTATCGTCACATGGTTGTCTTTCCTCTGTGTATCTGTGTCTCTTTCTTATGAGGAATCATGGGAATAGAGCCCACCCTGATCCAATGTGATCTCATTTTAATTAAATATATCTGGAAAACCCTACTTCCAAATAAGTGCATATTCTGAGGTTCCAGATGGATGTGAATTTTGGGGTGAATCTTATTCAATCCTGCTTAGTCTCTGGTTGAGGGGCACTTATTCTGGTTGGAATGGCCCCAAATTGTACAGTGTTGTCATTATTGTGGGAATCAGATAGCTCAAAGAGAAGAAAAAGTTCATGTTGTCTAGATGGATTGGGGAATGTGTGTGGATGAAGTGGAATTTGAATGAGGTTTGCAGGATTTGGTTTGATAGAGGGGATAAAGTAGAATGGTTTGGATCAGTCATGGCAATGGGATAAATTCACTAGCAAAGACTTCAATCAATAGTTCTGCTTTGAAAAAATTAATGACTTGACCCCTTACTTGCTTGGACTATGATTCCTGAGGACATGTGTGGTCAAGGTAGTACAATGGTACTGTTCCCAAAGCCCAGACTTCTCAACATGGCTGGGAAGGATGACTGTATAGAAAGATCCATTGGTATGTGTCGGGGGGAGGTGGGGCACTGAGGAACTTCTTTTATGCATGGATTATGACCTGTCTATCTTCTTTCAAGAAAGATGTGGGGATAGTGTAAGAGGATTAAGTGTTTTAATTGTAAAAACATAAGATAGATTGATGATGTTCACTTAAAATAGGTATTTGAAGACCAAAGTTATAGGTCAAATTAAGATGCAGATTTTTGTTGTTCAAAGTACAGAAGAATGAAGTTCTCAATCATTATCATCTATGGGTTTTTATTTTGTTTTGTTTTTGTTTGCTAACATTTCTTTTCGTTACCATTAAGATTTTACCCTGCTTAAATTGTTCCCCAGATATCCTAATAATTACTGATTCATGGCATTCAGAATATCTGTAATACTGTTTGGATGCTCTAGTTATTAACTTTAATCATTTAAAAGTAACTGCAGCATGACTCCACGTGCAAAAAATTGCTAGAGAAGACTTTGCTCTGCCTCATATAGAAGCAGCCCAGTACTTCCTTTTCCTCTATATAGCTTTCTCCTCCTATATATAGATCAAACAGTTTCTAAAAGTATCTCTAATTCCTGGTCTTCAAAGTCTGCTAGAGCAGCTCTGAAAATTGGCTCCAGAAATAATTAAGTTTCTATTCAGCCTACTAATTTAAGTCAGCCGTCCCCAAATTTGCGAAAGTGGTTTGCTCTAAAATGACATCCTTTTGCTTCACTGTGACTGCAACTTTGGTTCAGTGTGCTTTTGACCACTGTTTTGTCATCCACAATGGTCCTGTCGAGACACAGAAAATTTTTTACCTGGTTCCTCCAGATCATATAGGGACAAGCCTCCTGCCTATGACCGGCTTCTTTAATACCCTTTATCATATTTTGGTGGCAAACTTTTGAGTTTCATTGGCAAAATTGTCTTTTGTCCCAATCTTCTGCAGGATGGAATCAGACATACTATTCACTTTAAATCAACAAGTCTGAGCAAAGTAGAAAATATTTGAGTAAAAACCAAAAAAATCTATATGAAAGTTACAGAAGAATGATGGGAAAGGGCATGTTAGGGGGCAAGGCCTGGGCACTGACCATCAGAACAGAGGCTGGTATGTTTAAACTCCAGGTGCAACTGTCTGAGTGCTTGCTGTTGCCAATTGCTGTTTCTAGATTGTTCCTATTGCCTGAACGCTCTCAATCTCTGGCTCAGCTGGTCTGCTGCTCTTTTCTGTGATGGGCTGCCAGGAAGAGAAGTGTCCTGCTTTCTAGAGTACTGAGTGAGTTTGCTGTTTGAAGAAAACTGCTATTTCTCCCTTGAGGATCACTTTACGTAGAAACTGTTCAAGGGGTCTCTGGGTTGTAAGTTTGAAACTGAAGCTAAAGCCTTTTAGAGAAAAGCTTTGGAAGTCTTCTGGCAGATACTTTTTTTTTTTTTCCCCTCCCATAGAGACTGAAGAGAAAGAAAAGGCAAAAGAAATCAGAGCTAGGTAATGCTTTTTAGCTGAAATTAGTGTTAGAAACTTCTGGGAGTTTTGAGAACACTAATAAGTAAAGAGTATTTGAAGTGTGTTGGTCCAAATGTTAAATTAGTGTTCAGTGATTTTGATATTAGTTTTTGTGAATCAAGATCCAGGGAGTTGTGTGTTGCAAGTTCTGTGAACTCAAGAACTCTGCCTGTGATGTAATATATTTTAAGCAACTATTTCAGTGACTGGTATAAATGAGCTTTCAATAAATATTTGCTGACTTACTGGATAAATGAATGATAAACGGAATGCCTTTTAAGATTGCACATTATTGGTTTTTGTTGATAGAAGGAAAAGATACTTGTAGCTCTTTTACTGTCATTTGAAATTACACAATTAGAAATTCATTTCTCCATTTTAAACACTGCCTTTTTCTTCTTTTACTTCCCATTGAAACACAAATACTCCTGAATGAGGTGACACACTAAGCTTGCAACACCTCTGATGCTTTAGTGTGAGTGTGTTTATCAGATAAATGATGCCATAAGACGTTCATGAGAAGGGAGAGATGCTAAGTGGAGGTAAATTGTTGCAGTAAGGGAGGCCAGAACCCAGGAGACCAATTTGACTGATGCAGGTGTTTTTTCTAGAATTGGTCTTGTCAGAAGAACCTGCCCTAGCTGCTATAATCACTCCTAGGAGCACCTGCAGCTTTTGGAAAGTAGCACAAATTAGGGAAAGAGGAGAAAGGTAGTTGGAAAGTGGACACTTTAAAATTCTTACCAAGATTGCTATTAATAAAATGTATTTATTACTTAAGCAACATTTTTCCCAGCAGGCAAATTATAACTAACAACATACAATTTTAAGCTAACATTCTTTTTGCTCAAGGCCTCATTCATAACAGGTGTTATTAAAGGTAATAAGTACTGGAGGAGAAAGAGAACAATTCTTTTATTGGAACATTTTTGGAAGGTCTGGTCCATGGAATTTAGAATTATGTTGAGTGCCTTATGTTTTGGTTTTGGGTGAAGACCATGATCTGTAAATGACTGTATGGTGCCTGGTCATGATGGATGCAGGTAGGTACAATGGAAACAGTCCACTAAATGATTATGTTCTCACTGGGTTTAAGGAAAATGGACATTTATGTGTAGGAATTGAAACAAACACTGAATGTTTATTTAACCTATGGTGCTGTAGGCAATTGAGAAGGAGAAGGCCTGTATGTTCTTTGCTTAGCATAGGGTATAACAAGGAGGAGAACTGGGCATGGGAGGCCAGATGGTCACCCTCCTGACACCCCTGGTGGTATTCTGACAGTGTTCCCAGATGAGAATCAGTTCCAGATAGAAGGTCCCTGTGGCCACTGTTGTTTGATTTCTCCCTCAGCCTTTGGGATATATGGCATTGGAAGAGGGCAATGTACAGTGTGCTGATTGGATCTGTCATGTCAGAATTTGTAACTTAATAGGGTAGAGATGTGGGAGGGAAATGGAGGGGACAGGGGATTAGCCAGGATGGTAGAATGTTGTAGACATCATCATCCAAAGTACGTGTATGAAGACATGAATTGGTATCAACATACTTTATATACAATCAGATATATGAAAAATTGTGCTATACACATGTAATAAGATTTGTAATGCATTCCGCTGTCATTTATTTTTTTAAAAAAATCAACAAAAAGAAAAAAAAAGAATTTGTAACTTAAATAATCCAGGACCATTTTAATAGTCATTTCCTGTAGGGACTTTCTTTGGTTTTAAAAATACTGCTGGTGGTGCAGCTTAGTGGTAGAGGATTTGCAAACACGTGCAAGGTCCTAGTTTGATCCCCTATTATAAAAATAAAAATGAAATAAGACATTTAAAAAATGAGTGTGCTGGCATATGCCTGTAGTCCTAGCTAGTCAGGAGGCTGAAGCAGGAGAATTGTAAAACCTGAGATCAGCCTGGGCAACATAGCAATGTAGTGAGACTCTGTCTCAAAAAAAAAAGATACTAACTATAAATTTAGTTATAAAGATCAGTAGAGTAGGGGAAGGAGAATAACTGGAGGGAAATGAGGAGGGAAAGGGGAAGGGAATGGGAACTGAAATTAAGTAAGTAAAATTCCATGCATGTATGATTTTGTTAAAATGAACCCAGCTACTATGGTCACTCTAATGTCCTAATAGTAAAAGTTAATTAGTTAGTTAGTTATAAAGGCTCCTCTCTAAGTTCAAGGGCCATTCAGTCTTATTGGCAACCATTGAAACTCATATTGCTCTGATGCCAGATTGGCACCTTTCATTTTTTAGCACACTGAGTACCTACTATATGTTCTCTTTCAGGGTTGGGAACATAGTTGTGAACCAGACCAACAGTCTGCACTCTTGGAGTTTATCTTTTAGTGGAGGTGATACATAATAAATAATAACAAAAATGGAGAGTTGGCATTTGAAAAATGGTTGCTATCTTGGAATACAAACCTGTCAATGTAGTTGAAGAGACTAATATTGCTGATTATACTTACCATAGAAATAGAGCATCATCAATTTAAGGCACATTTATGAGTCTCTACTTGGGGTACTGTTTGCTCTGTTATGGGATATTTTGCAATGAGTCCTTGGACTTCAAGTTGGCTCGTGAGTGTCTGGCAACAATTTCGTATTATCTCACCCATTTCTGATGATGTCATCACTTGCCTCACTGTAGAAATTAGCATTTTGAGAAACAAATCTCCATCATATAGTGATTGATTGACAAGCTTGCTGTTCTCTCACAGGAGATGAGAACATTGAGGCAGTTTCACTGCAGCTCATCTTTCCTATTTTTTAGGTCTTAGTCTAGATACCATGTTTTGAAGGGTCTCTGACTACCCAGTCTCCCCCAGTACTCTATTATTCTTTTATTTATCTTCTTGGCTTATCCCAAGGTATTTATAAACAAGAGGAGAAAGAAAAATATAGAAAGAAACATAGAAAGAAGGCAAAGGGTGTAAAATGCTATAAACATTTAACAAATAGTGTTATAGGAAAAAGATGTTACCTATCTATTTAGTTCATATTTTAAAAGAATTCTGTCCTTGGAGAAAATTAGTATATATATATTTGAATCATTGGGCAAGAAAATAAAGGTCCTAGGATATTATCAAGATTTATGAACACAAGAACAAGGTCTTATAAAGGCGATTGAAATATGTGACAAGCATTAGCATTTCAGAGTAGTGATGAGCTACTTGTATAGATTGATGTGGCTAAAAATTAGACAAGGCATATTAAAAGCTGAGATCATTCAGGCTTAGGAGCAGCTGAATATGAGCAATTATGAAGCAGTTAAGCCATTAAATAAAACTGGAGATCTTGTGAACTGCTGGAGCAAAAATCCACCTCTGTGTGACAGAGAGCTTTATCACCAACACTCTCCTCTCAAAAACATAAACATTAGGAAACGTTGGTGCCAAGGGCGATGGAGAGGCTCTTTAAAGGCAAACTGATTCACACGTTGCTCAGGACAGCAATCTCATACTGAGAAAGCCATCTCTAAGTGGGTTTGTCAATTGTGTGAGCAGAATATGGGGATCAAGCGATTAAGCCAGGCTTTGTGTGGGGCCCAGGTGGAACCTGAATGTTACAGAGCCTTGTGGAAGACAGCTCACCTGGCTTCTGACATGCTCATAAGATTGTACATTTAAACTGGCTGCCTTCATTAGCTCATCCTTCCTGTGAAAATGACTAAACGCAGGCAATCCTGTTTGTGGGGAAATGTTTACTCTGTACTCCTGTTCTGCTCGGGTGTTAGGTACTTTAGCATGAGAGGGTTTCAAGAACATACACTATGAGGGGAAATAATCCTAAGAACATCTGTTCTTTTCCCCAGTCACTGTGACTTGGCTACATCATTTGATAGTAAATAAGATTATTCCATGAAGAAAAGGCTGAGCCAATTTTAGTGTGGGTCTGGCCTATGCAGTAATGCTGTGTCTATATGCATAAGTCATTTCGAATGGCTTAATTGGTTGTCAATAGAAACATCTA
Organism: Marmota flaviventris; assembly: GCF_047511675.1. Taxonomy (NCBI): domain Eukaryota; kingdom Metazoa; phylum Chordata; class Mammalia; order Rodentia; family Sciuridae; genus Marmota; species Marmota flaviventris. Next base: position 82,243,943 of record NC_092508.1, read on the forward strand.
ATATTTATTAAGAATCTGCCATGTGCTAGGCATGGGGTAGGAATGTTTACATATTTACTCAGGAGAAGCAGGGTGTTGAGCAGAGAGGGACAACAATTAGAGCTGCAGTCTTAACATTGTATCTTAACTAGCAGTGGGGGAACTAAGCAAGTCATTTAAAGCACTCAACAAATGTAGGGAAGGAAAGCAAATGCTGTGTTTATTTTACCGTTTAAAATTGTGTGTGTGTGTGTGTGTGTGTGAGTTCTATGGGCTGTATGTGTATACAGTTTTATTTATATTTTTGATCCTTCTGTTATGTCTTGGATCATATATTTTTCCATTTGCTGAACTGTTATTTTCTTTCTTCCACATTCAAGTCAGTCATCAAATTCCACTTTAATTTTTCTTCAAAATATCTCTCAAATCACTTCCTTTCAACTAGTTGTTTTGTGTCTGCAAACACAGTGATGGAAGCACAGGCCAGAGGGGAGAATAGATATGGGTTCACTTGCCATTAGCATCTGTGCAATCTTTATTTCACGTTTAAACTATCTAAAATTCAGTTTCCTTATCTGTAAAAGGGAGAAACTACCTCTCAGGATTGTTGTGAATATTGTATGATAAACACATATAAAATGTTTGGAAAAGTATCTGGTACAAAACCCTTAATATTCAATAGTTCTTCTATTGATATATTACTATTATTAGTGGTCATCATATTACTTTACTATCATAACTACCATGATGCCACCAGCTTTCATTAGCCTGGGTTTCTAGGATGACCCTATAGCTGATATTCCTAACTATTCTCTGATCATCTGATATAGTAAATAACTATAGTGCATGATAGACTTTGACTCATTTTAGATGGTTTCTATTGCTGTATATTCAGGTTAACTGTTTTTTTCTTCTGCAGTGTCTAATATGCTATTTACTTAATTCTGTGTATTTTTTTTCACCTCAAACATTATATTTTTCATCTATAGGATTTAAATTGCGTTTTTCCTACTGTCTATGTCTCTCTCCTTAACTTGTTTATGCTGGCCTCTACCTTAGCAGTTCTCATCCACAGGTGATTTTGCACCTCAGGAGATGTTGGGCAATGTCTGGAGATACTTTGGATTGTCACAATAGGGGTGGGGAAGATGGTACAGACATCTAGCCAGCAGAAGTCAGGGGTGCTATTAAACATCCATAATGCATAGGATAACTTCCACACCAAAGAAGTATCTGGCCCCCAAACATCAGCAATGCTAAGATCAAGAAACTCTTCTAACCATGGAATAAAGTTAGAGTAAATGTTTCAATGTGTATGTCCTCTTGCTCTATGTTTCAGTCAGCTTTTTTGCTGCTCTGGCTAAAAGACCTAGCCAGATCAATTTAGAGGAGGAAAAGATTATTTGGGGACTCACAGTTTCAGAGGTCTCAGTCCATAGACAGCTGGCTCCATTCCTTGGGGCTCCAGGTGAGGCAAAACATCATGGTAGAGGAGTGTGGCAGAGGAAAGCACAGAGAGAAACTCCACTTGCTAGATACAAAATATATACCCCAAAGCCACACCCTCAATGCCCACCTCCTCCAGACACACCCTACCTGCCTTTAGTTACCACTCAGTCAATCCTATCAGGGGATTAATCCACTGATTGTGTTAAGATTCTTATAACTCAATCTTTTCTCTTCTAAACCTTTTTGCATTGTCTTACTCATGATCTTTTGGGGGGCTACCTCACATCTAAATCTGTATAATTTCTAATTTGGTTTCTATTAATTGGTTTTTCTCCTCATTATGCTTCTTTTCATCTTAGTACCTTTTTGCTGCCTGCCAGTTACTGTGAATCTTGTTGCATCCTGGATATTTTTGTTTTCTTTTAGATATTCTTGAGTTTTGTTCTGGATATATTTAAATTACTTGGAAACAGTGTGATCTGTAGTCTTGTTTTTAAACTTTGTTAGGTAGAACTGCAGTAACTTTTAGCCTGGGGGTTGTCCGCTACTGAGGCAATAGGCTCCCCACCTCACCACCGGATGGCCCTCTGGGTGATGAGGCTTCCCCACTGTGGACAGGGGAACACGAATTATTTTCAGATCTGTGTGAGCTCCATGGATTGTTCCATTTCAGGGGTCCTTCTCAAGTGTTGAGAAGTTTCCCACATATGTGTGCTGGGCAGTACCCCAGATGAGGACATGAAGGTGTCCTCTGAGATCTGCAGGTTCTGTTGGCAGCTCTCTCCTGTCTGCTTCTGTGTGCTCTGAATTCTAGCCACTGTGGCCTCCCTCCCTGAACGTTCAACTCTTCTCCTCAGTTCAGGGAGACATCAGGCTCTGTTTGAATTTCCTTCCTTTGGTACAGCCCAGAAACTCTCTCCAAGCAGTAATAGGGGTGATTAAAGTAGAACTCTCCTGGTTTGTTTCTCTTTATTTAGGGAATTACTGTCCTGGGCTCCCTGTGGCTAGATGTCTGAATACTGCTGTTTCATATCTTCAGTCTAGTTTTTAAAATTGTTTAAGGAGGGAGGGTGAATCTGGAGCCTGAAATTCCACCATGGCCATAATAGACTTTTAAGAAAAAGGTACATAGTGCCAGAGATTCAAAATGGAATCCCATTTTGTTTCCACAGCTGTGCTTCTAGCAACATGTTCTGTCTTCAGAATGAAATTGGCATTAGTGCTGACATCTAAACCACAAGGTGTGCATTTACCAAAATAACCTTTGAACTTTCTATGTTGATTCTCTTCTGCTGTCCTCCTCCACTTGGGATTCTTCTTTTGAGAAGCTATGCTTCAATGCTTCAGCTGTTCCATTTTGAAACCTTTTACCCTCTGGATTCTATTACTTGTTCTATTAATTCGGACTTTTTTTTTCATTTGCTTTTTGGTCTTTTCTACAGTCAGGTTCCAAAGTTTATGTATGGCTCAATAATTCATATATCTGTTTGTTAGTTACAATGCAATTTAATGGTGTGTTTATATTGCTGTATTTATTAGCTTTGAAATTCCTAACAGAAGTATCCATTTTCTGCCCTAGGGACATGCTCACATTTTAATTACCAATTATGTATTAAAGAATATTTCTTTAATGTTTCTAGTAACTTTTTTTTTTCTTAAGGTCTTTCATTAATGTAAATTTATTGAAAAGGAGTGGGACAGGAAGCATAATGAGAACTGGGAAATAAAAGCAAATAAAATACAACTGAGTCCCAAATTTTAGTGCTTGCCAGCTGTCCCATTACTATTTTCCTTGATGGCATGATGTTTTCAGATTTCCCAAAGCTAGAAAAATGTTAGCTCTTCATGGCTTGTGGTCACCAGCCTGGAAGTTACCAATCCTGATGATATTATACTGGGGTAAGCTTGATCTGGTTGGAGGTTCATTATGCAGCTGCATGTACTACGAAGCTTGACAATAGAGCCCTGGGCTTAGATTGAGTGACTTATGAGATTATAGATGAGAAATGTGGAGTCTGTTATTTTTTGGTTCCCAATTCAGAGTCAATCAGAGTCTAGTGACCTCCAGTTAGAGGATGCTGTGAAATAAGCTGTTTCTGTCAATCCTACCTTTAATATGCAAGAATCCCCATAACTCTATGCCACATAGTTGATGAATGGGCTGTAAATGGAATGGTTTCTGGAAACAATTTATACCAATTTTCCCTCCCTTCTAAGAGCTTAGGCAATTTGATAGGATAAGCTGAAGAAAGAAGTGTCACCAAACTTTATTGCTGATCAAAATATGTTATTTGGAATCATTCCAGAATTGTGGGCCTACATGGAGAACGGAACATAATGGGAAACAACATCTATGAGAGTCAGTAGCCACCACGCTATGGACCACACTACTCATTCCAGAGACTGGCAGCTGTTTGAGCCACCAGAAGTAAGACCAGGGGGTGGTCAAAGACAGGAGGATGGAAAAACAATGGACATATGATTGAATAGCAAACTTAAAATAATAGTAACAGAGTTTGAAATGGAAGTCCTCCTCTTATCATTAAGACTCTTATATTTTTCTCTTTAGTTGGTCAAAGTGAGTGAATTTGAGAAAATACCATGTAGATTAAGCAGGATAATGCAAACTGAAGACAGATTGACAAGAGGTGCCAAAGTGTTTGGATTTCCATGACTTGGATTCAAGAAGGGCATGGTGATGCACACCTGTGATCCTAGCTACTTGGGAAATTGAGGCAGGAGAGCGCTTGAGTTCTGGAGTTCAGGACAAGCCTGGGCAACAGAGTGAGACCCAGTCTCTTAAACAAAAACAAAACAAAAAGACAAAATGAAGACTTGGACTCAATTCTTTGTCTTAGGGGGAAAAGGAGAGAGAGGAACATAATGTAAATGGGGTAGATGATTCCACTTGCCTTTGCACCTGCTGAATGAGCAAGAGATGAGAGATGGAAACCCCAGGAGTCCTCTGGTGGTCTCAGTTCTTATGTGCTTCCCATACTGAGCATCTCTCTGCAGCATGGGTGATTCAAATGTTTAATGAGACAATTTTCATACGACACGGCCACTAAAAGCAAGCTGACAACTTCATCTGATGCTCAATCAGAAAAAGAACTGGGGGAAATGGAATTATAAGCCTTCCTAATGGATTTTTTCCCCAAGAGTAATTTTGGCTTTGTATGATTTTTGCCTCCACTGCTGACCCTGGAACTCAATTTCCACAAAAGACGTAACTTCACTGGAATACCCAGCCCATGGTTGGCACTAGACAAATATTGGTTAAATAAGCGAATATGTGAATATTTGAACAAAGTGGTAGGGGACCCTGTTTCTAGAATATTCAATGGCTTTGCTAAAATGCCTTTGAGGATTTCCCTGGCTATCATATGTTTATATGTATCCTTCCACTTTCATAAATACTTATAGTTACCACCCAAGCTGAGTATTAAAGGCTGACCTTTGTAAATATTTAAGTATTTGAGTTATAATACTGAGTGGTCTGTTTTGTAGTTGCTCATCTTTGGGTTTAAAATAAAATTTAATCAGTCATTGAAATGAATAAATTCAAGAGCAGTTGTTAAACACATATATTTTAGAAATGGTCTACATAAAAATTCAGTATGTGAGGTAGAAAGAGCACTAGAATGGGAGCCATTCCAAGCCCCCTGTTGAACCTTCAAGTTGATTGACCTTGGGAAAGATGTAGCCCTTCTACCCTCACTTTTCTCTTCTGTAAAGTGAGAGGGCAGGATCAGAGCAATCTCTGAGGCTCTTTATCTTTTTTTCCACATTTTTATAGGTATATTATAGCCATACATATTGATGGGATTATTTATTATATATTCATACTTGCACACAATAGAACAATATAATTTGGCCACTATCACTCCCCAGCTTTTTCCCCCTCCTTCCCTACCTTTCACTCCTTGGTCCCTTTTCTCTTTTTCTACTGATTTCTAAGGCTCTTTAGTTTAAAAATTCTTTGATGAGTTTTTTTTTAAATCAACTTAGTACTTTAGTGAACTAAAAAATTAAAGAATATTTTATTAGATCATGTTCCTTTTTCAGAGTCTTTAGTGTTGTATTTTTGATTTTAACACAAGAGGCTAATCTGTGGGAGCTAAAATTCTTACATATATATCTAATTTGCATCTTGTTAGCAAGACCTAGCAATGTTGTTTGGAGGTCTCTTAAGTGGGATATAATATTTGTACACCTTTATGGAAAATGTTATGGTAATTCAATGCAGGTATATAATTCATAAGTATCTAATGAGGGCAATAAACACTTCTACCTCTTCAAACATTAATAATTTTTATGTTGTGAATTCAGTAGTCTTCTATTCACTTGAAATATGTTATAGATTGTTTTAGTCAATAGTTACTGTACTATGCTGGTGAAAAGCCAGCACTCTTTCCCCCCCTTGGTTTTGGTGTCCCTTATTGAACTTCTTTGTATCTTTTCTACTTTTGGCCCTTCTCAGTTTCTAGTGACCACTATATAATTTTGTTCTTCTAAGAGATTGACTTTTTAGTTTCTACAAATGAATGAGAACATATATTATTGTCTTTCCAGAAGCTGTTCCAGAGGTTGTTCTTAAATTTTAGGATGTATAAATGTCAACTAGGAAGCTTGTTGAAAATTTGCATTCTGAGATGTGGCCCAGGAGTCTTACTATTTAGGAATACCTTGAGTAATTCTGAAGTGATGGTCCCTGGATTCCCTTTGAGGAATACTTCGAGGAGGTAGGCAAAAGGTGGGCAAGTAACCTCTCTCCTAGGGATTTGTGCAGGTGTGGACAGGGGCCCAGGTTAAGTGGGGTTGGGAAGGGGTGGGAAATGAGTATAAAAGCTCTTAACTCCCAGTGCTTGACTAAGGCTCCAGTTAGTCTATGTCTAGACTTTCAGCCTACAGATTGCACTGAGAGTTGTTTTGAAGGTCAGGTGTGGCTCACAACTTTGCCTTAGGTGTGGTGGGGGTGGGTGAGGTTTTGGTGGAGCTCCTCAATACCTTTTGTCCTAAATTTACATGGGCAGGACCCTAGAAGATGTGTTGTTTATTCTGGCTTCCTGACCACCTATCTTTCAGTGGGAATGCTCTCCTGAATCTTACCTTCTCCCAGAGTTTCCACAATGGCTGTCCTGTCCACAATGGCCAGGAGGAATGCAGTTTTGGTTCTCTCTCTTCGGCCCTTCTGACCTCCAAAAACCTATCCCAAGGGTAAGTCTGTTTTAACTGTCTGGTCTGGGGTTGGAATTAGGAGCTCTGATCAGGAAAAATAACAGAGTCCAGCAAGATTGTCCCAGGTCGTCAGAAGTAAACATCAGTGTTGATAGAGTCTTGGGTTGGTGTTTTCAGAAAACATTTACCACTTTCTTGCTCTCTCTCTTTTCTCTCTCTCTTTTAATGAAGCAAAATCACATTCCTTTGAAAACATTTTTTTTTTTTTTTATTGAAGCACAATTAAGAGAGCCCTAAAAAGAAACACCTTTTGCTGGTTTGTTAAACACTTATGTGTGAAGTCATTAAGTTTATCCTTAGCTTCATAGCTCGGTACTTACTCAGAATTTATCCTTGTGATAACTTGTCCTAAGAATTTTAGAGTTTGTTGAATTAAAACAAATAACTTGAATAAATAATTTCTGAAATGAATGAGTTTCCCCAAATCCTTTTGCCTTTAATGAAATAAAATTTTTTCAATGCTCATATTGATGATATAAAAATAATAGTATTTAATTGAAATGTATTAGATAAATCAATACTAGGGAAAAAAGACTTTTTTTATTCTTTTTCTTCAAAGAAGAGTCAGTGACCTCAAATTTAGACTACATTTTTTTCCCCCCAGAAATTTCTGAAGCCTAACTAGGTTTTGTGCTCCCTTTCTTTGCTCCTACCATATCTCATAGAGACCTGTATTACAACTCCGAGTATTAGGAGAAAGTAGCACAGCAAGTGTGTGGAAACCTAGAGCTTGAAGTCCAATCCCAATTCCACTGCTTACCATCTGCCTTGTCTTTAGATGAATTAACTCCCTTCGACTGTTTCTTCATTTGTCAAATGAGAACATCATTAGTACTTACTGAGCTAGCATGAACATTCAATGAGATGATACTTATAAGGTGCTTGAAGTGCTGCCTGGCATATATTGGCTGCTCATTAAAAGTCAGCTAGCTACAAAGATTAATTGTTTGGCTCCTCTTCTACCCTGTGAAGCCCACAGGGCATATATTTGGTGCTCAATAGATATTGAATAAGTAAATGCTTTGCTTTGGTGACAGTGTGGGATTGTTTCAAAACAAACTAAACAAACACACCAAATATTCACACCAAGACCACAACAGGTACATGTTATCCCCAACCATATTACCTTGCATGTGGCAGGGTTAACAACGGAGGTTAAACAGCATATCCTTTACTTTAGATCTCTATTCTCTTCCAGGACCTCCTGGGCATTACTAAGTTTTAAAATTTGAGAAAATATTTGTGGTATCATCAGATTGATACAAGACTCTAATAGGATTGTGGAATTTGTTGTTAGGAGGGTGTCAATCTCTCATTTCATAGATGTGTCTTTGTCCCTAGTGGCTCTGTAGTTGATCAAGAGACATTCAACCAATCATAGGAAAGTCTGAAATAACTACCAGGGTAAATGACTTTCTGGCAAAGGCTTGTTTGAACAAACATGCATACCTGAGGAAAGAGTAAAAATTTGCTGGGTAATCTTAATTAGTAAAGAAAAGTAAATGGGGTTACACACCAAGCTGAACATAGATTCAAGATCCCAAGCAACAAAATAAGATACTCATGATCAAGGCCCTGGGCTGCTGTTGGGGTAGCAGGAAAGCTTTAGCTTTGAGCTAAAGGGACAGTATTGCTTTAGTGGTTTGAAGCCTTTACTATGAAGTTCTAATTTCAGTTCTGTCACTTATGAGCTCTGAACACTTGGAAAACCTTAAACTCCCCAATCCTCTGTTTCCTTAACTTTAAAGTACAGGTAATAGCTACCTTGTAGAGTTATTGTCAGTACTAAATAAAAAAAAATTTATATAGAGGATTTAATACTTAATGGCAGATGAGCTGTGTGGCCTTTGAAAACTTCATTAGACTCTCTGAACCTTAGTTTTCATATTTATAAGTTGGCATAATAATATGTAATGTGCAAGACAGTTTTGAGAATTAAATGAGATAATGAATGTAAAATTTTAATTAACATTCTTTTGGAAATACATCTGTCTGGATGCATTGTCCCCTTCTCCTTTTCCCTACATTCCTCTCTTTTCCCAACCCCTACTCAAAGATCATGGACCTCATATTACACTGGAGATCCAATGCTTCTTAGTGGTTCACCAATTCAAACCTCACTTTCTTGTCAGTGCCCTGTGCCTCTAGGTTTTATTCTCCCAGTCAAAACTCATGGTTCTTTCCATGTTCATCTTATCTGGGTATCAGTAAGGAAAGCAATTGGATTAAAGCAATTCATAATGAGATCTGGATAATTGATAAATCAACTTGGAGGCTGTTGCATTTTACAGTCCATGCTAAGAGAAATATTCGTACCCACAGAGTCTGTTAAAGAAGTCAGTGACATCTGTGTGGAAGATAATAAAGAAATATTTTGTAAGAGAAATATTTTGGGACAGTGTACCTTTCCTCCTTTGGCAACACATTTCCCTCAGTGCATACCAAGAAGGAAATGAGTCAGCATCCTCACTTGTGAAAGGTGGCTGCCAGCAGGAGTGGTTTTTTTTTTTCACAGTGAGAGTGGATGTAGATCTCTGTATGTGCATCTCTCCTAGGTTTTACTGGCTCCCATTGGTATGCCTTCCACAGAGATGTATTTTGTAAGGTCCCATTTTTTTTTGAGACAGTCCCAAGTACCAAATACATAGATTTTTTTTTTTCCTTGAGAGCACAATGGAGCCCTCTATTTTTGTCTTGGCTGAAAATGAAAGGGAATGCTTCCAAATGTTTCAAATCCTCAGATGTCTTTAGTTTGGATGGAATAATATGAGAGATGAAGGCTGGCGGGAGCGTGATTGAAGTCTACAAAGTCACGAAGGGTCTGAGAAGAGTGAATACAGACTTGATCACCAAATCTCTGAAGGCTGTACAGCCATGGTCAATGCCTTAAAGTTTAAAGGACTAAACTCATTGCACTTATGGGCAGCTTAATGAATATGAGTTTTCAGTGATATAAAGGGCATATTGTAGCACTCTAAGACATGGATCAACAAATTCATGGAAATTTACCTCAAGAGATATACACAGCTGGACATGCAATTGACATTCCTCATTGAATCTGGAATTAAAGACTTGCATTAGAATGTATCCAAGAGCCTTTGACACTCTGTGGCTCTGTATATTATTAGGGACAGTTATGAGATATTTGGGGGTATATCCCAACTTTTCAGAGGTTGACATATTGGAAGAGAGAAAAAGAAAAGTCCCTAGTGTCAAATTTGGAGACTGCCTATTGGATCCAAAGGGTTTTAACTTCTAGGTCCTCAGTTCTCATGAGATGAGTTTATCCCAGGGGAAAGTGAGTCCCCTTTAAATGAATTTATGAATTTGTAATTGCCCATATTGTCATGTGAAAAAGCAGAGCAAGAGATTGTCTGAATATCTGCCTCCTATTCCAAGGTGTTCCTGATTTTATCAAATCCTTGAATTTATCTGATGCTCCCAATGAGATCACCTTATTCTTTGCGACAATGATTATATGTGTGTCATATATCTTTAGTTATGTTCCAATACTTGTTTCTTGACCTGCAGTGATTTTATTAGTCTCAAAAAACATAATGTACAATTCAAAATGGATTGTGTACTTATTATAGCAAATGTATATTGATTCGATTAAAAATGCATTAATTTCTTTAAATTTCAGTAACACTGGATTCATTTTCAGAAAGAAAAGGCTGGAAATGTGCAGTCATGTAACCTGATAATCTCAGATAAGTGGTATTTAATATTTCTCAACAGGATTTTTTTTTTCTATACATTTAAAGCAAAAATCTCTAACATTAAGTGCTGTATGCAGTGCATATGAAGCATTTAGAAGAAAGGAAAGCTCTCTAATTTAACTCAAGGTCACATGCACATTGTCAGAGTAAAGAGGGAGTTGCAAAATTATCCAGGGAACTTGAAGCAGTCTAGACAGTCAATCCAGATCATTTAAAAAGATATGTTAAAGATGCTCATAAGAGTAAGAGAGTTAGCTGCTAATATGAAGATACAGTTTGGGACAAATCAAATTTGGTGGTAGAAAGCCTTAAGGTCTTTGCTTGAAATCCATTTTAGTACAAACATATACACTTAGAATATTCTGATAAACAGGAAATCGTTTAATACATTTACATATTTTAGTCATTTATTACACACACAGAGCCATAGAAAAAAACTTTAAAAATAACTTAATGTGTGTGAACATTTGTTTGTTTTTTCATGTCAAATGGATGGAATTAAGCAAAGCCTGCAAAACTCAGCACATTGTGTAAATAAACAAGCCCCAGAAGAAATACTTGCCTGCAAAGGGGATGAAATGAGGATTCTCTCAGATCTTTCATTGACTATATTCAGGAAAGTCTTCATTCTTATTCAGTTATTCACTTGTAAAACGAAGAAGTTGGAGCTGAAAGGACCCTTAGACTAGATAATCTCTGTGACTTAACATAAAGTCTAATAAAATATATCTGCATACTTTTATGACACATAGACATGCCAAAATATGTCTGTAAGAACCAGCTAATTATATAACCAGGAGAATAACTAGAAAATTAATACATTTTGCTTTTGCTTATTCTTCTCCCAAGAATAACTTCTCAGTGGCTTAAGCTTCCAATTAGTAGGAACTCACTCAATGGTTGTTGAATTCACTGTGACCCATAGTACATAAAAATGGGTTTGAATTCTACCAAGTATGCTTAAATTTCACAAATCTTGCACTCAACACTGGGAATCAGCCTCAGAAGTACTTTCACTATTTTCATGGCTTGGATAAAGGTGGTAGATTTCACTAACAAATAGTTATCTTTGAGAACAGAAATATGAACAAAATCACAGCTTGTATGTGAATCGATTCTCCTTTCCAATGCAGACGGAAGGCCAAATGTGTAAATATACATTTCCAGTGCTGAGGCTCTCTCAGATAAGCTGACACACTAATTCTGCCAGTGGAGTGTCATGCACTTGCCTTTCTCACCATCTTCAATACTGTCATCATTTTCATCACTATTATCATCCTAGATTAGTCCCAGATGATTCCTTTGCTCCCAGAGCTAAAATGTTCAGTATGGTAGTCACTAGCCACTGTGGCTATTGAGCCCTGGAAATGTGGGTAATTCAAATGAAATGTGCTTCAAGTGTAAAATACACTTGCTTTCAGTTTTGAAAAGAGGAGTTGAAGGCCAAGTTCAGACCTAAGGAACTTACTGAGCAAATATCATGAAGAGAAGGAATGTAAAATATCGTATTACTAACTTTTATGTTGATTACATGTTATAATGATAATATTTTGGATAAGTTGGAATAAGTAAATGTTATTATGATGATTTTCACCTGTTTATTGTTACTTTTTAAAAATGTGGCTTCCAGAAAATGTAAAATTGCATAAGTGGGTCCATGTGCGGCTCCCATTATATTTCTGTTGGGTAATGCTGTTCCTGAGTATCTGCTGGAAATGAATCTTTCCTGTGTTCTCTTTCTCAAGAATTTCAGTGGTGCTCTCTTCCCATCCATGTGACCTACAGGTTCTTTTTAGCTTTCAAGGCCTTCCATCTGTATCATTTCTATGTAAGCGTTTTAGGAGGAAACTGCCCCTTCTCTTCTTCAGGGTATCATTTCCTGCCTTTCCCTGGACTCTTTTCCCAGCCCCATCTGAGCCAAGGCCCTGAGCAGTTTCATTCATGGAACAGTTATTGTTTGGGGGTTCTGAGCAAGAGGCTGTGCTGGAGGAATGCAGTTGGGCCCTTCTCTCAGGTTTTAGTTTTGAAAAAAGGAGTTGAAGACCTAAGTTGAGGCCTAAGGAACTTACTGGGCAAATGTCAGGTGACATGGGCGAGGGAAGGGCCTTCCAGGAAGGTAGATGCGGCCCTAAGCCAGGAAGTGAGAGAGTACCTATGTCACCTAGTGAGATGAAGAGTGTAATACTAGTGGGAAGGAGACAGGAAGCTCAAGCTGTAGGTCAGAACTGTCCAGATCATGAAGGTCATGCCTAAGGAGCTTGGCCATATATTCTTTGCTGTATTTTGTTTCTCTTACCCACATGCTGTAGATTGACTCTATTCATAGATCCATTTCTTACCCTTTTGTATATGCTTGTCCTTTGCCAATAAAGTTTTTCTCATTAAATAGATGGGTGTTTTTTTTATTCTCCACTCTTGAATCTGGATTTGGCTATGTGACTTGTTTTGGTTAAGAAGTCAGCAGATCTTGAGCTTTGGGCTTAGTTCAGTGGTATACAGTTTGTGCTTAGAATGCATGAGGTTCCATCACCATCCCAATACCCTTCTCCCCTCCCCAAAAGAAAAAAAAAAGAATAAAAAAACCTAGCAGATCTTATTAAAGAACACTTGTAAAGTTTGCCAATAATTTTGCACTTTGCTGCTGTCTGAGAGGGACATGCCCAAGCTGGTCCCTGAAAGAGAATGAAAGACATGTGAAGGGAGCCCAGTAATCCTGATCAATCTAACCAAGGCCAGACTACAGCCCAGCTAAGCCCCAGACATGAGAGAACCCAGCCAAGATCAGCAGATCTGCCTAACAACCCCAGATACTGAAGCACAAAGTGCTTATTTTGCATGTAGTTATTTGTCATGCAGCATTATGGTGGGAATATATAACCAATACCCATGTAACTGATTACCCCGGTAAATTGTATGCTCCTTGAGGGATGATATATTTTCTGAATTTTTAACAATGCTCAATATATAACTAGTAATTGACAGATATGGATTTGAATTGTCAAAGATTTTAATGAAAATAGTTGTAGTCATGAAAAATGGGAATTTCTTGAGCAAATGTTGATGACTTTTCTGATCCTTTCCATCAAGGGGGAAGAAAGCACCTATCCCTCTCCCTTTACTCTTTTAAAAGGCCCCATAGGTGACTCTGACAGGGCAAAGATGAGAAGGATGAGTGGATTGTTCTGTGGGTTTTCTGCACCAAAGACAATCACCCCCTACGTCCACCAGAGGAATGTTGGACTTTAGGATACGTTACCTGGCACACATACATTTTTTAAAGAGGCTGACAGGAGCAATACCAAGTACAACGTCTGGAATCTAAATTGACAGTATTTCAAGAACACCTGCCCTTCCAAGGAGAGCTTGGCTCTGACAGATGCTAAGTAGACAAGACGAGAAGTTCGCTGAGCTTTGTGGACCTTGCTCAGGTGGGTCAGAGTTGATGGCATTGTGTCATAGTCATTTTTCATCACCAAAGGAGTAAGGGCTATTCTCAGGCTCCAACTTCATTCTGTTTTATGTAGCTATACTTGCGAATGACACCGAAAACCTAAGAATGCTGTTAGTCTCTGTTTCAGATCTCTTGGAATACTTGCTGAGATTATCAGGACTTATTGAACATCTGAAGTCCTTTCCAAAGACAATAAGCCAGGTTAATAAACAGATACTGAGATGGGCATGCCCAAGAAGATATTTAAAGATAATCAGTCCCCTTTATGGATCAGTATAATCCTCTGCTCTGAAGAATGGATTCACATGAAATCATGTACCAAAGTCCACATCAAGGAATTTCTACCCTTATGACAGGAATCTTCCTTTTGTATGTCAAAGATATAAAGTGGCTTTGGGGCTACATGGCCTGGTGTTGAATCCAGCTCTGTTAATATCATGTTATCTCAAGCAGGAAAAATTATTCTCTGAGCTCACTTTTTCCTCTCTTATAAGATGGAAATAGTCATAGTAGTGCCTATGCTGAGTTGTGGTGAGGACTAAATCAAAAAGGGCATGAAAGTACTTCACAAAGTGAATGAGTTCTCAGAAAAAGGTAGCCATTTTTATTAATGATTTCTTTAGTCTGTGTTGACTCTTAAGAACCAGGAAGTAAGAATAATAATCCAGCATCTTCTATAAGGGGCTGGCTGGCTGAATGCTTTATTGGCAAGAGATGAATCTTCGGGGGAAGTGAATCTTCAGCTGAACAGTGTATTGCTTGTTCCCCTATCATGCTTGCACTGACTATAGATAATGCTGTAGCAAAACCAAATTGTCCTGAGGGTCTTTTATGCTCACCTACTCTTACTCTCTCCAGGATGGACTGTAGTCTACTGTAAAAGGAAATTGTTCTACTATAGAAGCTACTTGCCACTTTCACCGCTCAGGGATAACTATTCACTCCAATTGGCTAGAGTCTGGGCATGACAGTAATTTTGGATGATACAGAGCATTGCCACAATCCAGTGGCCACAGATGTATTTTATGGTTTTAGTAAGTGCAAAGCATGTGTCTATATAGTGTTTGTTTGCGTGTGTGCATGTGTGTGTACACTCATAAAAAAGGATAGCTGGTTTTACTTCTTTGGTGATTGAATCTTTCAATAAATATTTATTATATGCTAGGTGTTATGGTCTCAGTGTAAGTAAATTAGACATTTCTTTACTGTCAAGCTGTTTGCAAGCAGATTCATTTATTGATCTCTCCTGCAAACTATTTCCAGTTTCCCTTCCCAGGTAGCTTCTTGCGAGGTTTGATCAGTGGGATACATTATAAAGAAATAGTAGAACAGGAAGATGAGAAGCAATAGTATTTTTCACTGTACCCCCACTTCCCACTTTGAAAAGTTATATTATCTTCTCTTTTCTGTGTCCCATCTCTTGCCATAGCTTCTGCTATGAATCCAGCCCCCACAAGATAATTCAGATCTTGTGATCATATAACAGTTCTTTGTTCTTATAGCTCAAGGGATGATAGCAGCATTTTTTTTTTGGGTCTAATTTGCTTTTGTCTAGGTTATTTCACTCTCAATTTCTCCAAAATTTTTGTAACTAGTTTCAAAAATTATTTTGAAAAAGTTAAATTCCTTCTGTTCAACTACCTGTTATTGTCTCTTTACCTGTTCTAGACTTTGAGTGATACAATTTCAAAAGTTTACATTACAGGTTTTTTTTTTTTTGTGTGTGTGTATGTGTGTGAAACAGATACCATTCAAATAGATCCACAAACATGGAATGACTACTATTATAATGACTTCATATGCTATGAAGTTCAGGTACAATGTAAGCAAATAACCCGGAGTCTAGGTCTTGCTAATCCAAGGAAAACCCACTCACCAACAGCATTGCCAACCCTGGAGTTTGCTATAAATGAAAAACTCAGATCCCAGTGACAATGGATTCATAATTTGCATTTTAGCAAGCTCCTCAGCTCAGAGGAGCAATCCCATGACATAGCATCTACTTTCAGCTTGATTACTATGGCGCAGTCCTCCCAGCTCTCATGTATTGGGATTGTACAGAGTCAGTGGCATCCCTGAATCATAGTACCATCCAAATGAGGAAAGCTTGCTTCTTGATCTTGCCTGAGCAAACACTGTAGGACAGATTCTGGCTAACACAAGTCAGAGAGAGGAGATTAGGGTGCCTGTTGGGATAATTCCCTTAAAAACGCCAGAAAATTGCTTCTCTGATGGCTATTTTGGGGTAGCTGGAAGCCAAGCTCTAGAAGACTGAGTCTTTGAAATGCATTGAAGCATGTTGTGGGAAAGCACATATTTTCCCCAAAGTGACCGTATGTTGTATCACCAATGTAGCACATTTGCAGCTCCATATCCTTTCCACAGCAGTAAATTTACACACTTTGTGTTGTGAACCACAGTGGAAGAAGCTATCAGAGAGACAGACATGGGCATTTGAAGCTAAGACAAGGAAAAAGTTAGAAGAAGGGTTTTAGTGATGATCTTTTTAAACTGTTTGAAACTTCCCCCTACCCCTTATCCCCAGACCTAATCATTGATTTTCAATGATCACTTCCTTTTTCTTTGTCCATCACTGAGAAGTGAGTATAGTAGAAAAATACAATCTAAAGTAAAAATCCATGTCAAGTTCCCTGGGCATGTAATGCAGTTGGTCTTTGTCCCCAGTTTCTGTCACAGAGCTCCTAAAACCTTTGAATTTCTTGAGTGACAGGAGTGTTCTTCACATCCTTCCCCCATACTTTGAGGACATGTCTTCCTTCATCTGGGTGTTCATCCACATTCTTTATGATAACCAGTAAACATCAGTGTTTCCCTGAATTCTGTGAACCATTCTAGCAAATTAATCAAACCAAAGGAAAGGGTGGTAGGAATACTGATTTCTTAAATGAAAATTTAAAGTTTTCTTGGCAAAGAAAAGCCACATACAAACAATTCTATTTTATGCTAATGATGGGTCAAAACCACTTAATTTTGTAATAGAATTTGAAAGAAAAATGCATATAAATCATTATCAAACTGTTAGTGGGTATGTGATATAAAAATAACTGAAACATCAATAACATATAACTTTGAAAGGATATATAAATATACTGAATGTTTACAATGAATTCAAGTTAATTTGTTACCATCTTAAAATGCAGTGTAAACTTTAAGTGACCTGTATAAAATTTCAATGTAAATGACAAACTACCCATAGAATATATAAAGAGAAGTAGAAGAGGAAACAAAACATGTCACTAAATCAGCAAACCACAAATTAAACTATTAGGAAAAGTAGCAGAAACAATCATAGAAATATAGAAAACAACTTACAAAGTAGGAGTAGTGAGTGCAGCTCCATTCATTAAAACTAAGCTATAGTGTTGGTAAGGATAAGGGGGGAAAAGGCACACTCATATATTGTTGGTGGGACTGCAAATTGGTGCAACCACTATGGAAAGCAGTATGGAGACTCCTTAGAAAATTGGGAATGGAACCACATTTGACCCAGCTATCCCATTCCTTGGTTTATACCCAAAGGACTTAAAATCAGCATACTATGGTTATGCAGCCACATCAATGTTTATAGCAGCTCAATTCACAATAGCTAAACTATGGAACCAACCTAGGTGTCCCTCAATAGATGAATGGATAAAGGAAATGTGGTATATACACTCAATGGAATGTTACTCAGCTGTAAGTAAGAGTAAAATTATGGAATTTGCCAGTAGATGGTTGGAGTTGGAGAATATTATGCTAAGCAAAATAAGTCAATCCAACAAAACCAAAGGCTGAATGTTTTCTCTAATATGCGGATGTTAATTCACAGTAAGGCGGGGGGGGGGGGTACTAGGGAAGAATAGCGTTACCTTAGATTAGGTAGAGGGAAGAGATGGGAGGGGAGGGGAGGGGATATGGGGATAGAAAATATAGTAGAATGAAACAGACATTATTACTGTATGTATATATATTGACTGGATTACCAGTATGATTCTGCAACATGTACACTCAGAAGAATGAGAAATTATATCCCATCTATGTATATCAAAGTGCATAAATGCATTCTACTATCATGTATAATTAAAACAAATAATATATATATTATATATATAAACTAAGCTATAATTATATATACATATATAAACTAATCTATAATTATATATATATATATATATATATATATATACACACACACACACACACTAATACACACACACAAACATACACACACAGAGCTATAGAACCAACTGAGGTGCCCTTCAACAGATGAATGGATAAAGAAAATGTGGCATATATACACAATGGAATATTACTCAGCCATAAAAAGAATGACTTTATGACTTTTGGATGGATCTGGAGACTATATCATGCTAAGTGAAATAAGCCAACCCCAAAACCAAAGGCCAAATGCTCTCACTGATATTCTGATGCTAGCACACAATAAGAGGGGCATGTAGAGAAGAATAAAAGTTCAGTGGGTTAGACAAAAGGGAATGAAGGGAAGGAAGGGGGGATGGAAATAGGAAAGACAGTAGAATGAATTGGACATAACTTTCCTATGTTCACATATGAATGCACAACCAGTGAAACTCCACATCATGTACAACCACAAGAATGGAAACCTAATTAGAATACGTTATATTCCATGTATGTATAATATGTAAAAATACACTCTATTGTCATGTATATCTAAAAAGAACAATAAAAAAGAAAAAAGAAAACCAATTGAATACTTTGGCTTTTAATATGTTTTTAAGTCAGGAAACACCATTCTTCCAAAGTTATTTGTATTCTGAATATTTTTGAGGTATTCATACAATTTTGAGATTCCATACAATTTCTAGAGTAGTTTTTTCTGTTTCTCAAAAAAATAACATTGGAAATTTGATAGCTATTACATAGCATCTCCAGATAATTTTGAATAGTACAAACATCTTTTAGTTTTAGCTTTCAATTCTTGAACAAGACTATGTTCAAGAGTATTCAATTAATTGCCATATATTTATGGATTTTTGAACATCCCTTCCACTTTTGATTTCTAAATTTATCCTATAATATATACAAAATAATTTTAATATTTTCATATCTACTAACTTTTTTTAATTCTTGAAGAGTTGGTTTATCCAGTTGGTTTATTCCATTTGGTATTGAGAACATGAAGTATATGAGTATAATTGGTTTAAAAAATGTTTCAAAGTCTTCTGTTTTGTGATTATCATTTTATTTGACTTTCTTTTCCTTTTTACTAAGTGGGGGTTGATGTCTCCTAGTCCTATAGTCATGCTTTCTATTTCTAGTTCTCTCCATCTTAACTTATTGTATTTGGGAAGTACGGGTGAGTTGTGAGTGTATCTATTCTTATTGCAGTATCCTAGGGAAAGTCCCCTTTTATTTTTATTAGATAGTCTAGTTTGCTTCATTTAAATTTCTTTTAAATTTTAAATATATTTTATCTCATATAACTTTTTGTTTTAAACTATGTTTTGCCTACCATAATTTTGCCACTCCAGCTTTCTTTTGGTCACTTTGTATATAACATTTTTATGTCCTTTTGCTTTCAGTATACTTATGTCTTTAGATATAGAGTTCCCTGTAGATTACAGACAGTTGTATTTTTTAAAGATTTAATTCTCTAAGAAAAGCTTTTTGTTTTGATTGGTGTTTTGTAATAATGCATTTATAATCAAATTTCTAAAAGGAATACTGATTTACAAACAATGAATCAGAAGGTACTACCTATTCTAATTGGCCTCTGAAGTCAGTGGGATAATCTTGTGGGACTGAACCCTCAATCTGTAGAATCTGAAGCAACCTGAATTTGGATAGTATCAGAATTGAATGGAATTATAGGATACCCAGTTGTCGACTCCATTGCTTGGTTTGTGGGAAAAAAACCCTCTACACCTCTGATCACAGAAGTGTTGTGAATTGAGTGAATAGAGAGAAAAAAATTCATTATTCTTTTAAATCCTCTCCCCAAACCATTTAGTGATCTATACTGCCTTGGGCAATTGTCTTACTATTTGTGATACTTTTTTTTTTTTTAATGTGCCAAATGGGACTGAAAACACCTGAACTCATTGGTTTCTAGTGTGGTTCAAATGGTATAAAAATGTGCTCTATAAAATGAAAGGAACTAACTGGCACTGAAAATCCACATTTAAAGCAAACCAAGCTGGCAAAGTTCTTAAGGAAAAATGAAAGATGTCACAAGTGTGATTGAAGTGACATGCTCTGTAGCTTTTGTGATTGGATCAAAAACTAAAGACTGCACAGTGTCCTCTTACCATGTTTTGTTTTGTTTTTAAATGTTCTCTTGTATGACTTTAAACTGTCCCCTGCCTCTTGAGCTTGTTCTGAATTTGTGGTTCCCAGTATTCACTTTTTTCTTATTTGTGGCCATGTATGTTGAGATTCATTCAGTAAAATATGTACTGGGCACCAACTCTGTACTAGGCACCAAAGTATGAACAAAGCCTCTGTCCTCATTCAGTTTATAGTTTAAGGAGCCCAAGTTGACATAGCAGTGAACCTTCTGGTTATGCTTGAGCTCATCAGTATCCATCGGTTCTGCCTAAAGACACAGATCCCCAGCTGGTCCTAGGTGGATGAGCATGAAAACCTGTTTGAATTGCTTGCTGGTCACAACTGCTGTTGTCCAGCTATGATCTTACAATGAGCAAAAGTATTCCATGTTCATTTCATTTATGGGTGTTCTCTCTTCATACTGTCTTCCCCAGTGACAAACCTACTGTCAAACTTCTGGGAATAGGAGTCATTCTGCTTGCATGATTTTCCTTTATTCATTCATAAATATTTTTCATTCACTCATTCCTTCAACTGATATTTACTGAGAGTACCATGCTAGTCACTGTATTTTACACTGAGGAGGTATCTCCTCACAAGACAGAAAATGATGTCTTCATGGAGCACCTCTTCTAGCAGGGAAGGCAGTGGTCCAATTAAGCACTCAATTATAATTATGAAGAGGACAGCAGAGAAAAAGTGTGTGGTACTATCAGAGTCTCTCATAGGGTGCCGGACTAGCCTGATTAACTTATCTCCTTGAGGAAGTGACATTCAAACTGAATTTTAGAGGATGGGTGGTGTCAACCAGGTAAGGGAAGGAAGTAGAATACTCTAGGCAGAGGAACAGTGTGTGTAAAAGTACTAAGGCTAAAGAGAACTTGGTACATT
The DNA here is from genome assembly GCF_047511675.1 of Marmota flaviventris. NCBI lineage: Eukaryota > Metazoa > Chordata > Mammalia > Rodentia > Sciuridae > Marmota > Marmota flaviventris. The sequence continues at coordinate 82,264,976 of NC_092508.1, forward strand.
GGAGGATTGGAGGAACTGAAGACTGTATGACTGGAACTTAGTGAGTGAGTGAGTGGAATTAGGTAACAGGATGAGCTGCAGAAGCACATAGCCTTGTAGTTCAAATTTGAACCATTGCAGTTGGCATTCAGGATTCTAGCTTGAGCATCTGGGTATATGGTGGTATTGTTCACTGAGAGGAGACAATGGCAGAGGAGTAGGTTTTCTGGGCAAAATGATTTTAATTTTGAACACATTAGATTTGTACTGCCTTACAAATATCTAAGAAGAGATTTTAAGCAGATAGTTACACATAAACATACAAAGTTTAGACTGTGAATTGCTGCTAGTAGCTGTTTTATTCATGGTTGGGTAAATACTCAGGTTCTGGAACCAAAACCTCATATCTATACCGATGGCAAAAGTACCTTATCAGTCTTCTCCCTGAAGTGGAACTTCTAATTAATATTATTTTCATTGCCTCTTGAGATACTGTTAGTCTTTGGCAATGCCTCCATATTACATCCCAGGCTTTTTAGATGCAGGATGCCTGATGTCTAGTTACAGTTAAAAATAATGAATTATTGTCTGTTGCAGATATTACTTATTACCTCCCAATATTCACTCACCCTTCCTCCTTAGCAACAGAACATGAACTGCACTTCTTGGCCTCTTTTATAGTGACCTGTAGCCCTCTATCTGAGGTGACTGCCACTAAGATGTGAAGAGTAACTTTGTGTGGAGAGAATCATTAACAGGTAGGAGGCAGGGGTGGGGAGAAGCTCATGTCCTTTGTGTTGCTTGGAGTTCAGATGTAATGGCTGGAAAACAAGCTGTAATTTTGGACTATAGAAGTCATGTGTGGCAGAAAAGAAATATACAAGGAACATTGGGTTCTTTATGACTTTATTGAGTCCCAATATTAGACTTATGTTGATTAAAGTGTCTTTTTGTTTTGTTTTGTTTTTAACCTGTAGAATGGAAAGGAAACTAAGGGAATTTAAGACTTGTTTAGATCTCTATCAATACTGATTGAATTCTTTTACTCCATGCATGGCAATTACCTGCATACTTTATCATAATGTGACTTATTATGGCATGAAATTTGGTATAAATAGAATAAGTTTGGATCTCATCTAAAGTGCTAGTGGGATCTTGTTTAACATTGTTATCTGTTGCCCAAGGCCTGACCAAAAACAGAGTAAAAGAAGGGATCTGGAAGATGAGCAAGTGGAATTAAAGTAAATAGGAACTCCAGTGGACAAGAAATGAATTAGTTAATGGTTGCATCAGTAAACTTTTGTTCCATAGCAAACCAACCAATACTTAGTGACAGCAATGGAATGAATGTTTGCATCTCCTCCAAATTCATGTTGAAGCCCTAGTCCCTAATGTGATAGTATTTGGAGGTGGGGTCTTTGGGTGGTAATTAGGTTAAATTTGTGAGGTGGAGTCCCCATGATGAGATTCATACCCTATATAAGGAGCTTTCTCTCTGCCATGTGAGAACACAGCAAGAAGCCAACTGTCTGCAAATCAGGAAATGGGTCCTCATCAGACTGCACATTTGCCAGAATCTTGGTTTTGGACTTTCCAGCCTCCAGAATTGTGAGAAAATAAATGTTTGTTGTTTTAGCCACTCAATCCATTTTTTTTTTTTTGAGAGAGAGAGAGAGAGAGAGAGAGAGAGAGAGAGAGAGAGAGAGAGAGAATTTTTAAATATTTATTTTGCTTTTAGTTTTCGGTGGACACAACATCTTTTATTTTATTTGTATATGGTGCTGAGGATCTAACCCAGTGCCCCGTGCATGCCAGGTGAGAGCACTACCGCTTGAGCCACATTTCCAGCCCTCAATCCATTTTTTGATTTCAATTTTTTATTTTAGCTGACTGAACTAACACAGTGACTTGAAACACAAACTATTTATTTAAATGATGCTTTTGCAGATTGATAATTTGGGCTGGGTTCAGTTAGACTGCTCTGTTGATCCAGGCCAGGCTTGGCTGCTCTTGGCTGGAGCTCAACTTTGCACCTGTAATTGGGAACCAGGTCAGCTGTGCTGACTGACCTTTGATTGGGTGCGTTGCTTTTCCTCTACGTAGCCTCTTACTCTCTAGGACTCATTCACATGGTGATAGGGGTAAGTGTCCCCCCAAAATGAGAGCAAGTGTGCACAGCTTCTAGAACAAGAGTGCATCTGCATCCATCTGTTGGCCAGAAGAAGTCAGAAGCCCAGCTCAGACTAAAGGGGTGAAAAAAATAAATTTTATTTCTTGATGAAAAGAGAATGTGGGAGTTTTGGTAACTGTTTTTGCAATCCACTACCCCAACACCTAAATATCTAATTTCAAAGGAGAAATGGGAGAATCTAGAGCCTAACTTGAGTAAGATATCTGAACACCCTCAGTAGGAAACATAACCCAGGGCTTAGGAGTGTGGCAGTGAGATAAGCCCTGACTGTGTTGTTGCTTGGCTAGATTCCTTATTTATAATGGCTATCTCATGGGCTTGGGAGTATTATATGTATGTAAATCTCCTAGTACAGTACCTGGCATGTGGTTAAGCAGTAGTAAAAGGCAGTTGTTAAAGTTATTAAAGGATGTTGTTGTGGCATAGGGTCTGGACCAGGATCAAGAATGGAAGCCTGGGCAAGAAAGAGGTTGATTCAGGTTGGCAAATAGAAGTTATCCTAGGATCAGACAGTGGAGTAGGGAAAGACAGGGTTCAGGTCAGATGGTCTAGGGGCTCTTCTTGTAGCTATAGGAACACAGGTTAGCACATCTTCTAGTACTAACAGTAATAGTCAACATTTATTGAGCACTTATAAGCACTAGTCTAATTGCTTTTCAGGTATTAACTCATTCAATTCTCATAACACCCCACAGCATTGTTGTTATTTCTGTTTTATACTCAGGGAAACTGAGGCACAAAGAGATGTTAGCACTTTGCCCATGGTCACACAACTCATAAGTGATGAGCCAGGATGCCAGCCAGATTTGTCTCACTCCCTGCTCTAAGCATCCTGCTTCCTCACTACATCCGGGGAAGACTCAAGGTGGAAGCCAATGGCAGGCAAGAGAAGCCTAGAAATTTCTAGACAGGGAGGGGCAACTCAAGCAGGCACTTATGGCAGCCAAAGAACAACTGAACATCTGCTGGAGGGTGGGGTTCTTAATAATTGAGATTTCTATGTGGCTCAGTGCTCCCATTTGCACTACTATTAGGCATTAAATTTTCTAGTCCTTAAAATGAGGAAGGTGAGAATTACTTTCCTTTCACAATTGAGCTATTGGAAAGGGTAGTCTCTACTTCTGGTCTTCACTTTCTTCTCTCCTATTCTTTTAGCTTAAGGTGGCCTGACCTGCCAACCTCCACCTTGGTCCAGGTCGTCAGTGGCCTGGGATGACCACAGCCAGTGGATCAGTCCTCGTTGCTTGGTATTGGAGAGCTGTGGTTATTCATTTACTGAAGGGCTTTCCCTGCTGCCCAGATAATGTGAGCTTGGAGGAAGAGCCTCTTACCCTTTGTTAAGCCTGTTCTCCAATAATCTACTCACTCTTTCTGAGGGGCCAGGGCCAGACTCCTGCCCTCATCTCCAGCCTGTGTTTACAGTAGCTCATTCCTATGGCCAATTTCAGGCATCTTGACTGATTGAATTTTTCTTTCCTATTCCTTTGAATGATAAAAGCATAAATACCTCTATAGCCTCTGACTCATGGTCTAGACTATGGGAATCTGAAATGGGAGTGGTAATCATCATCTATTGAGCCCACATTGTGGTACTTTACAATCTATGAGATATATGATTCTGGTCTTATTATACAGATTTGGAAACTGAGGCATACAGAGAAAATTAACATATATCTGGTAAAGGAGAAACCTGGATTCCCAGGTCATTTGGACACGAGAGCCTGTGCTTTTCTACTACCTCAAGCTGCCTCTAATAATGCACACATTGTAAACCACGGGATCAATAGCTTTATCTGCAATAGCATGAGTCTAATTTGCATTTGTTTAGTTGTTTATTATTTATTTACTACCATTGCTTTTGGGACACAGCAGAACCTAGCTGACTGATTAAGAATTTCAGACTGCTTCCCAATTGCCCAGGGTGTGAATGCCAAAGGTCTGAATTCTATTTGAATGCCCGAGTGCCTCTTTTTCTATAATTTGTAGCCAGAGTCTATCTTTAATTAGAATGTCCCTGGGATTTTATGAGAAGAGGAAAATGTACTGGTGAGATTACAGATCAATAGCTTTTCCACAGGACAGATACAGAGCAAGCAATAGTTCAGGGATTAGAAATTGCAATCCAGGCATGAAGGCACCTTGGAAAAACACATTTTTTATTGCATCCCCCCTTGGGATCATTGAGTGTCACTGAAGCCAATAAGTTAAAACTTAATATGTGAAGCTTAATGGGCGAAGCAGCATATTAAGGGAGGAAAACTAGAAGCATTTCTTGACCTGGTAATTTGGAAGGAGAGTAGGTGAAGTGTGTAAATTAGAGAAAATTCAAAGGTGAGTCATTTTGGAAATGTATAGTAGACATATATCACACTAACTGCATCTCAGAATTGTGGATCCCACCCATGAAATCCATTAAAGTACGGCTTCCTCATATTTTTACTTGCATCATTATTTGCTTGATTTTGTCATATGTGGTCTATGTTTATTTAAAACTTCAAATGAATTAAAATGATTCTTTTGCTGAAGTTTTAATGATGTTCCCTTGAGGTGGTAAGAGGCACTTTGGTGGTAAGTGTTCCAGGGCTGGGAATTATGGTATTATAGAAATGAAACCCACGTGCTACCTTCTTTCATTTGTAATTTAGAAGGAACAGCTGGATATAGTTTTTCAGAGCTGAAGGCAAAAAAGACAGGAAATTCAGTGTTCTAATAGTCTGGACTGAAAGGAGAAGTGAAAGAGTAGTGACCAGTCACCTTTGACCTTCTTGCCTAAATCTAATCCTGTCATTTCAGGAAAGGAAAAGATATTCTGTAAGGAATTTCATACCGCCCAAGTCTTAGGATCTTATGTCTAGAAGTTTATTTATCCAACAAATATTTAGTAAGGCTCTATCATGTGCCAGGTTCTGGGCTATACCATGGGCATTCAGTGGTGAAGCCACTTGGGCCACTGTCCTCAAAAAAATGACATTTTCTTGTGGGCTAGACTGACAATCAAGAAATAAGTGTGGCACTCCAGTCAGAATGGAAGTAATCAAGAATACAAATAATAATTAATGTTGGAGAGGATGTGGGGGAAAAGGGACAATTTTACACTATTGATGGGACTGTAAATTAGTACAACCACGTTGGAAATCAGTATGGAGGGTTCTCAAAAGAACAGACATGGAACCACCATATGACCCAGCTATACCACTCCTTGGTATTTATCCCCAAAATTAAAGTCATCATAATAGAATGATGCACACACCCCCATGTTTATAGCAGCACAGTCCATGATAGTCAAACTGTGGAACCAACCTATGTGTCCGTCAATGAATGACTGGATAAAGAAAATGTTGTATATTACACAATGGGTTTTATTTAGCCATATGAGAAATGAAATTATGTCATCTGCAGGACAATGGATGGAACTAGAAACTATATGTTAAGAGAAATAAATCAAACTCAAAATAGCAAGGGTGATATGTTTTCTTTTATATGGATAAGCTAGAGTGGAAAAAGGAGAAGAAAGGTGAGGAGGAGGGATCTCATGAAAATCAAAGGGAAGATAGGTAAAGAAAAAGAACCAGGAGGAGGGAGTGGGAGAGAGAGAGGGAAGTGCTGGGGAGGGATATTGACCAAATTATATTGTTATATTTTGTGTGACTACAAATATGTAACAACAAATCCCATTAATATGTACCACCATCATGCACCAATAGAAAAAGGTGGGAAGAAATAAGTGTGGTATTATGTCAGTTTATGCTAAGTACAATTTAAAAAGAAGCAGGATAAAGGGAGATATATTTCTAGGGAAGAGATGTTCTCTTATTCAGAGTGATTAGGAGGACTCTCTGAGATCATTCTGCTGTATTTGAACAAAGAATTGGTCTGTACTAAAACTCAGTGGAGTAAAAAATAGCTAGTACAATGGGCTTGTAAGTCTATATCACAGGGAGATTAAGAGAGAAAGATCACCAGAATTCCTTTTGAAATCCATAATGCCTTTGCTGTACTATTGAATTAATATTTAGGAAAGGACCTTAGGTCCCACAGATATCATTGCCAGAAAGTTCCCACATCCTGGGCTTGAAAATGCAGAGTTCTATAGCCCTGCTAAAAATAGGAATCTGTGACGGTAAGGACCAAAGAACACCCCCAGATTGGATGCTGACTTAGTTTATCATTTTACCTGGTTTCTTCCCAATGACAATAGAAACAAGCAAGGCAATTATCCAACTCTAGGCAAAGACAAATCGAGATGCTTGGACTACACAATGCACAGTAGTCATTCTTTTTGACAGGTTGTCATGGTGTGTTAAATAAAATTTCTAATCTAATATCTGAGGGTGAGAAATAACATGGTGTACAAACTTCAGCAAGAACAGAACTCGCTATTTGGGGAAGTTTTACCTTCAAGACAAAAATCACTTGTTTACTTAAGCAAGCCATTATCCATCTGCCTTTGTATGCTCAAATCTTCAGTCTATTTAGGACTTTTGCCTTGGTTAGAAATCATTTGTTTATAAGAAATAACCCATTCAAATAGTCTTAAGAAAATCTGGAGAAATTTTTTAGGAAGTTACAAAGCAATAGCCTAGAACCCAAGGGAAGGAAGCCAGTTTGGCTCATAGTATATTGGAACTTTAGAAACTCAGAAGAAAGGGGAGTCCTTTCTCTAACTTTCTGCAGTCTTGTGACATCTTGTCTTTGCCTTTGTTGCTCATCTGCTCTTTTGTGTCTCTCTGAAGGATGTGTTTCTAGGTTTCTTTGAGCATACAGCTGCTTTACTTTCTTGTTCATTCTTAAAAAGAGACTGAATAGAACTAACCCTACCTAATGAATAAATATGTGTAAAAAGCAGGTTATAAATAGACATCCATAGTGTAATTCTATTCTATAAACAAATTTCATATGTGTATGTATGCTTAGCTCTAAGAAATGCACTGAAGTGTTTTTTTTTTTTTTTTTTTTGGTAGTTATCTCTGAATGGTGGGATTATGGGTAAATTTATTTATTTATTTTTGTGTTTACTGTGTATATACTTTTCTAAATTAGCATGGAAATTGCTACTTTTTTTAACTGAGAAAAAGTTATTGGATAAAAAGTTAAGATGTAACAGATATAGGATATCCAAGTGGTTTCCAGTTATACCTAAGAATGTAGCCATTAGTTATGTGCCAGATCAAAGGTTCAGGAGGGAGGGTGTAAAGAAAGAGATGACTGAGTATACTGGGAAAGAGAGCAGGAAATACTGCACAGGCAGACGGGCTGGCTCTTTCTTTCTAAGCTTATTTAATTGTTTTCAAGAAATCACCCTTCGATCATTGTCAGTACCATGGTAGGAACAGAATTTGTAAACACTGATACCACACTTACCAGACCTCTGGATTGTCTCTCTTTTTTTTCCTTCTTGGTTTACTCATGCAACTGTGAAATACGTTGTCTCAGACTCTATCAGTCCTAGAGTATCCTGTGTGTTGTAGGGTTGACGGCACAGTGAGAGCCAAGTGTTAAAGTTGAAGCTCTGCATTACATCTATTCCCTGACTTGCCCCTTTGGAAGACATCAGAGTGGAGCCTGTCAGTTCCTCTCCCTGTTACAAGACACCACCTGAAAAAGCTGGTTCTTAGAGCCTTTCCCGGACTCCTATCATTACCCTGACCAAGTTCACACTGCTTGGCACAGCAGAGAAAGCCCTAATGCCTGGCTGACATCTACTCCCCATCTCATTCCTTGCCACCCTCCCCTTTTCATTTGCGCTACAGTCACACTAAATCGTCAGTAGCTCTCTTAATACACATGACATTTCACACCTCCTTGCACTGGTACTTGCTGTTCCTTCCTTTGGGAATGTTCTTCTTCTCCTTTGTCCCCTTGGAATCCTTTCTTCTGCTCAGATGTCACATGTTTGGGGGAAATTTCCTTGAAATCTTAAATAAAACTTTCTTCTGGTGTACCTATGTGCCTTACAACACTCCTGACTTTGCTTCCTATACAAAGTTGCATAGTAATTTGTTTATGCCCATCTATTCTGCTACAGAAGAGGCAAGGACCACAGTACAAGAACTATCTTCTTGGGGGCAAGAAACCATTTTGCTGTTTCTGGATTCTCAATTTTTGTTAGCTCACAGATGCTCAGTAAATATTTCTTAAGTATTTAATACATAAATAATTCCAACTTGGACTCCTACAAATATTGTGTATTGGAAGGTACAGGGGATTATAAAGTCAAAGGGGAAAGAATAAGATAAATGATAATAGAGGCTTATAGACATTATCTCCTTTAATCTCAATAGCTCCATGAGATTTTTATTATCATTCATTTTCCATGTGAGGAACTGTAACTCAGAGAAGCTAAAAATCTTGCTCAAAGCCATGCTTTCTGAAAGTAGCAGAACTAGGATTTGAACCTGGCGATAAGCCTGTGCTCCTTTAATGATAGAAACCGTGTGAATCTCAACCTTTGTGTGCTGTTAATGAGCTTTGTGACCTAAAGCAGTTCATTTAGCCAATTAAGGTCAGGTTTCCCATCTATGTAGCAAAGTAAACTCTAAGGAAGTAGTTCTCACACCCTGGTTGCACATTAGTGTCACTTGCCAAACCTTTATAAAATACTCATGGGCAGCTCCCAAGCCAAGATATTCTACTATCATTTGTGTTGGGTGGTACTTGGACATTAATATATATTTTTAAATCTCTAGGGGATCCTAATGTGCAGCCAGAATTAAGAAGCAATGCTTTAGCTCACTATTTCTCAAACCTTAACATGCATATATAACTCATCTAAAGACCTCGTTAAACGAAGATTTCAATTCAGTAAATTTGCAGTGGGGCTCTAGTTACTGCATTGCTAACAGGCTTTAAGGTGGGGTGCCACTGGTAATCTTCACACTGTACTTGGAGTGTCCAGTCTGTGGGAGCAGACTGCAGCCTAAATGATCATTCTAAATTACTTAAACAAAGTATTTATTGATACATCACCTCCTCTCCTTACACAAATGCTGCTTCCCTTGATTTTTTTATTCAGTCTCTATGAACCTGTAGTCTTTGGCCCCAAGTGGCCCTATTCATCATCATCTTTATTGTTAGGAGTGCCTAGCAGTTACAGTTCTTCTGATAAATTCCCAGGGGTTAGGAAGCAAGGTAGAAGACCCAACAAGGAGTACAGCTGTAAAAGGATCTTAGGCAGGCAATCAGGGCAGCAGATAATACCAACCCAAACACTCAGGAATCCAAAGTGGACCACAGTGGAAAGTGTGGGAACTCTGTTTTTTGTTCAGTACTCAAGTGCCTGGCTGGTTGATTCTACAAGCTAGTTCAGTAAGGGGTGGGTTATGGGGGTAAATGCAGGTGAGGCAATGGATGAGGAAACTGTTAAATAAAATTGAGTCAGAGGCTTAGGATGAGCCATAATGGCTTTCCATGAGGTCAAGCTGTCAACAATCATCAACCAACAGATATGCAGTTATTCACTGTCTCTCCTACCTACAAATCCTGGGCGGTTATTGTGTTGTGTGTGAGGGATGAATGAGTTCTGTAAATGTTTGTGAATCAGAAGAGAAACCTTGTTTGCAATGGTTCTACTGCCATCAGATCCAGTTCCCAGAAAACCTCCCAGCACCACAACACATCAAAGACATTTGAGCAATTTATAGACTGACAACTGTGATGCTTTGGTTGAACAATCTACTGGGACTCCATATATACACTGCTACATGAATATGGATATAGTACATAGAATGTTTGGTATTTATATTACCAATGAGAGGAAGATTTGCCCCTTTATGAGGAAACACATAGAGAAAATCTAAGTAAACTAGACATTAGGGAGAATTTTCTTTCCCCAAATTTGACAAGCCATTGGTGTGTTCACTTAGAATGGAACTTTAAAAGCTGATTTTTTGTAAATTTCAAAGTTTTCTTTTAGGTTTAAATTCTGCTTAGTATGGAGGCAGGGAAGGACTTGGATGACCTCCTGGAATCGTCTTCCAAATTTGGTTCTGTGTTTATGATTTGGAAAACCCACCACCTTCACTGCTTGGGTATCCTAGACACTGGCTGTTTTTCACAGATTTGGTAGCAGGAACACCCAACCTCTTTGTTTAACCACTTGAAAAAAAGGATTAAAGAAAAAAAATCAGAGACTAGCTACAACTAGATGGAATGGAACTTGTTTTGTGAAGCATAGACTCTCATTTTGGCTGAATTCCTCATGAAAACTGAGGTCAAAGCTGCATTTGCTTCATTCAAATCCAGTACCACTAGGACCCTGTGGCAGAATGCCACATCACCCCTTGCTTGGGTCATGTTTGGGCACAATATTATTGGTGAGGCCTTGCTTTATTCCAAGGAACAAACAGGGTAAAATTCCTGATCTTCCTTTGTGTCACCAGTAACCTGACCTGCAGGCTTGTACCTGAATCCTGAAACCTTGGGGTTCACTGCTCAAATATAATACTTGGGAAAAGAAGAAAAGGAGTAAAGAGACTCTTCTTAACCTTTGCAAATGTCACGCACTATTTATATAACATTTACCACTTTTATTTTTCACAGCCCAGGATTTTGTGAGGAGAAAGGGGCAGGCACCTTCAACTAAACCACATTCCTACAGGTTTTAAATTACAGACTCTCCTTTCTGCCTAAGCTCATTGTATGGACATCATTCCTCAGGGGCTGATTGTCTCATAAACAACTTGAATTCTGTTTCTTGGATAATTGACAAAACTGGTTTTCTAATAGCTTCAGGAGACAAACATTTTCCCTCAAAATTAAATGAATCAACTGTCCTAAAAGACAAGTCACTATCTGTTGGTTGGAAGCTTTGGAATTCTTTTTGTCTGGTCATAAAAAAAATGCACCGGATTTTCATTTTCAAATCCAATCTTATTACATAATATTGTTCTTTTTCAAAGACTGGACTCAGTCTAGGGTTTCTTCTGTTTTGCTTGTGTAATCACTTGAGGCCTAAACCTGACTGAATGAGTTGTCATATGAAGGCTAAATATTTCATAAATGCTAGGAGGAAGCCATGGAGTTTCATTTTGACAACCATCCTAACTGCAGGTAGATTAAAAAAAAAAGCAAACATAAGTTAATGCCACTGAAGGATAAAGGGAACATGTACCTCCAAGAAATGTGACAAGTATATAACTGTTGTGCTCCCGTTGAAAGCACGTGTTTCAACTGTAATGCAGTTTTCATATATTTGATCCTTCAATAAAAATAGAGATTTTTGGATCATGAGCTTCTAAATAGCTTAAGTGTTTGAGTGTTTTAGAATGAACACACTCCATTTTTAAAATGGGTGCCACAACTAAAGTCAGAGGTTGTCTGCTGGCAGTGTCTTGGGTACCTTGACCCAGAAGTGTTTTGTTTGGCTCTCACTATGTTTAAAAGTGAATTGGTTGCCATATTTTAAAATGAGGTGTTTCAAATAAAGATAAAGATTCCTGTACTCTCTCAGAAAATGGGTAGGTTCTAAAAGGGATTGGTTCATATTCCCGTTTGGTCTTGATGCACTGGGACTGGGTAGGTGTATATTTTCTCTCCAGTTTGCTAGTGGCTGAGGACCACTTTGTTCATCTCTGTTGCCGCCCTGATCCCTGCAGGCTGTTGGCTCCTGTAGCACCTTGTGGCATGGTGGCCCGTAGGTGTCCCCTAAGACATTGTAAATCTCTCCCTTTAATTCTATGGTGGAGACATTATTTATCTTTTTCTTCTTGTGTAAGCATTGCAGCTTAGATGAAGGAGCCCTGAATTCAGGGTCAGGGACTAGTGCCTAGTGATAACTTCTTTTATCTAACGGAATGAATTCAGAGTCGTTAATCTTTCAGAGTCTTCTTCTTTATCTGTATCTTCTTCTTTATCTTTTTATGAGGGGTTCACTGATTCATTGATTCATTCAACTAAGATTCAAGACGCACTTACCCTGTTCCACAGATTTGAATATGCACCAAAGGACTCAATTTAAAAATGACACAAACCAATCTGTAGATATGTCCTCAGTTGATGTTCCACATCTTTTGTAGGAAGAGTGAATTTGAAGGCCTTTAGATGGTTTCCCATAGCGTCTGCCTCTCCTAATCAATCACAGTCTCCATTACCTGCCTGACCTGTCAGTCATGGAAGTTCACCAATGGTTCTACACCTCTGCAGCTCCCTCCTGCTCTAATATCCTGTGGGTTTTCCCTCTCTTCCAACATTGGCCTCTTTCTCTACCTTGTCTCTTTCTTTTGTTCTCCTTCTGCCTCCATCTCCCCCAGCCTAAGGCTTGCCAGGGGCTTGGCTTTTAAAGTCGGCTGTTTCTGGCGAGGGTATTCTGGCTTCGTCCCTTTGCTGCTTTTCATCCTCACCTTGACAATAAGGACACCATTCTCAGTTTTACCCTGTGGCTTGGTTTACTGTTCACAGCAGTTTCCCTCCCTTCTCTGCAGCAGCTGTTCTCATTCTTCTAACCGGTTTTTAAAAGGCTTGAATTCGGAAATACAGTCGCTGTGAGCCTCTTCAGAGATTCATCCATAACTGTCAGAGCCTTTTCATTCCCTGTCTTTTGTATAGGTTTCTTTTATGAGCACAGTAATTTGCATTTGTCTTTAATTCTTAATTTGTCTTTGCATTTACTGTGGATGTAACATGCAGCTGAATTTGCATTTTCTTTTCACTTACATTCTCATGGACTGGGGCTGTCTGAGGTGTAAACTATGGAGAGATTCAGGAGTATGTTTGCTGAGCCGTAAACTTGGCTGCACTAGCTTGATTTTATTTTCTCCTCCCATTACTCTGGTTGTCTTATTATATTCAGATGCTCTAAACTAGAATCAAACACAGCCTATACTTTCCAATCCATTGGTTCTGTATTCCCATTAACCGAATATTAGATCTTTAGCAGTTATGTTCACTTATCCAAAGAAGCCCCATATAAGAAGCTATTGTTAGATTCTGGGGTATAGAAAGCTTAGGATTTATTTTTTGCCTGCCACCAACCACTTGGGCGCATATCATATAACGCTCGGGTCCTCAGCTTCTTTATCTGTAAATAACTTTTCTGGCTATTTCACTATCCTTCTGAGGTACAAACAGTAGGATGGGGGTGGATTCATTCTGCACCAATATAAAATTCAGTGCACTAAAGAGCCTGGCAGTATTGTCCTGTAGCACTCTGTTCACCTTCTCCTTGGCTGTTGGTGGAGATTTGGTTCCATGGAGTTTCACCCACAATGACCACTGTGTTTCAAATCATATCAAAGTTTCCCATTAGCAAGGCAAAAAAAGGCCAGGCTAATATCCACCCACAGCCTCCCACTAGGGGCTTCTCTTTAGTGCTGTGAAATAACATTTAAACAGAAGGTTAATGCCTTACACTGAACCTAGAGTCCTGATGTTCCTATGAAAAGCATTAGATCTAATTACTCTTCCTAGAATGGTAGAAACTAGAAGTGGCCCTATATATTCTAACATTCAATTACAAAGCTGCTCTTGAGAAATAGATTTTTTTAAACTGCATTGTAGAATGTTGAGAAAATTGTTAGTCGTTTCCATCCTCATTCTGTAGCAATATGTAATTTTTAGCCTCTCTGAGAGGGAGGAGTATTTCAAGTCAGTGTGAACTAACTGTAGGATAGCTCTCAACAAAGTCCGGTGGCCTCCTCACGGTTTCCATTCATTAGAGCTCTATGTCCAGAGGGGCCTTCGAGGCAGTACGGAGGCTTGGAGATTTCTAGTAAAATCTATTTGGTCTGAGAGAAAAGGCCAGTCCCTTAAACCATGAGCTTCCCTCTCCCTCCTCAATGAAAAGAGACCTTTCTAGATTTGGAACTAGGCCTTAAGATATGGAATTTTTAATGGATTTAACTCAATCAGAGGGTTGGTTTGACAGTTCAGAGACTGGGGCATTTTTTTCCCCTTGCTATGTATTCATTCTCCCCTAATTCTTGTCACCCTTTACCACTTGAGAAACTCTTCTTTCTGGGTTTAGGGAGAGGGCAGAGCTCAGAACACTTTGCAGAGATCTCTACTTTAGATGATTCAAATGTGGATAAAAAGGACTCTGAGACAAACTAAACCCATTACTCTTGAGACACACATTTCCATACTTGGAAGCCAGAAAATAAAGGAAATCAGGACTCAAGCTAAAGAGTCAGAAAAGATAGAGAGGATATAACATGCCTGAAAAAAAAAAAAAAAGAAAAGAAAACAAAAGCAAAACACAGTAATGTTTGATAAACGAAAGAAAATGTTTGTTTCCCTTGAAATTTTAGAGTGAAATGGTTGGGTGCAGAGGGTTGTGTTTTATTTTGTAACTTATGAACAATATTTCATTGTAGTGAGAAGGTTCTCTGTTGCGATCTTTTTAAGTGCCAAAGACACTTTTTTTTTTTTTTAGTTTCCCAGATCTTTTTGCCACTGTTAACTATGAATCAGAGCTTAGGATTTATTGTCCTATTTATCCCTGCCTGGGTACATGAAATGCAAATTTTGTATCAACTTATTTCTCTGGAAGCAGTTGCCCGACTTCTGTGGATGGGAGGACAGGGCATTTGTTCTTTTAAAACTTGATGGGCTTCAACGGGGCAACTGTAAATTCTCTTCTGACCTCATCTCTCGCCTAGGGGAGGGTCTTTTCTTTCCAGATTGCTGACTGACTTCCTTCCTGTGATGCTGGAAAGCCTTGTTCAAAGATCTCAAAGCCTGGCTGCATCTCTTTCCTAATGAAGCACCCTTAGCTCTAAGCTGGGGGAGAAGGTCCATCTGGCTTCTGCCATATGTGTGTATGCTGTCAAACCAGTAAACACGGCAGAGTTTGCTGACAGTGAGGAGTTTCAGTTAGTCAGTCATAAATTAGAGATGAGATATGCAGTGTTCCTGCTGCTGCGAGCTTCCACACTCCAGAAAGGAATCTCCACTTACCTACCCTGGAGAAGGCAGTGTGGAGCTAGGAGCCATGGGGTGCCACACAGAGTCAAGCACACAAACACTCTTCAGAGAGTGCAGTATGTACAGGATTAAGGAACCAAGTCATTTCCTAGGCGCCTGATTTGTATCTGTTTGCTTGTGCAGTTGGTACATTGGCTCTTCTGTTTCAACACATACATATCTAGTCAATTATGCTGTTTCTACTTGGGGTGGGTGTTGGGGAACATCTCTGTGAAGAGTCTTTAAAAATATTCCTGTGCTGGGTGAACATATGTGTATTTTCCTCCCCAAATGTGCTTTTTTTTTTTTCTTTTTTCCTTGTCTGATAATCAGGTAGGGGAGACAATAATTAAATTTTAATGCATCTGTCTTTTTAAAGAGAAAAGTGCTTTCTGACTCTTAATGGCAAATTTCATTATTATGATCTTAATGCTTTTAGACTAAAGAGGAGTTTACATTTAGACTGCAAGAGGCATAGCTAAACTATTCCTCTAAGACATCTTTGTTTCATTTATGGGCTTGTGTTGAGGTGTGTTTTAATGTATTACATTTAAAACAGACTGTGATACATTAGGTTATTTAAATATCTTAAACCAGAATTGTTTCAGATAATATTGCTGTCTGCATTTGAAGTTATTACCACAGGAGGGTCACAATTTTTAAGACAGATTCATTTTTACCATAAATACTCCTTTCATCCAATAGGTCATGTGACCACCATCCCCACCCCCACCCATCTTCAAATTCTTTTGCTCTAAGAAAGAGTAAGATATTAAGATACTTCAAATAAAACAAGAAATGGGGAACTATGATGATCTATTCATTTCATTTGATGAGTTCAGAAAAGAAGAGGTCCTAATCTCAGCAGTGTTTTGTTTCTTTGAGGTTGGAATTTAGGCCGGAGAATAAAAGGTGCTGATGGATGGGAAGAGAAGAGTTCAGTTTCTAGTTCATAAAAAAGCACTAACTGGGTAAAGGGTAGTGTTTTAAGGGTGGGGGCATGTTGTCCTAGTTCCAGAGATCAATACTATGGGCAAATTCCCTCTTTGTTTCCTAGTATGAGAAGGAATGACATGCATTTACAAAAATGTTTTCTTTGCACATGAAGCTGATTTTAGCCATGTTTTCAATAACATCAAAATTTGATATGTTGCCATAGTGAATTAAATAGCATTCTCTCAAAATTCATGTCCACCTGAGTCTCAAAATGTGTCCTTGTTTGGGAAATTGGATGTAATTAGTTGAGGATCAAGGTGATATGTAGGATGGGCCCTAAGTCCAATTATTTAAACCCTTATAAGAAGAGGAAAGGACACAGAGGCACATAGAAGAATGCTATCAGAAGACACAGACAGAGACTGTGAGGACCTGTCTACAAACCAAGGAAGGTGAAAGATTGTGGTACCTGCCAGGAGTTAGGAGAGGATTGGGGCCAGATTTTTTCTTAGAGTCTCCAGAAAGAATCTATACCATTCATGGAATCACATCATGATTTTGGATGGCTAGCCTCCAGAACTGTGATAAAATGAATTTCTATTATCTTAAGCCACCAAGTTTGTGGTATTTTCTTATGGCAGCTCTAGAAAGGAATGTTGTTGCTTAACAATTTCATTCTAATAGTTAATAACCACAGCTTTAGGTGCTTTACCATGCCAAACACAATTATTTTACTGACCTTAGACATTCAAACCACTATTGAAATGAGATTTATAAAAACTTTCTATAAAAGGGGTTTTGCAAGGGGGAGTCAGGTGCTTCTGGGTTTTCCATGGCTAAGATGGGATCCACCATGTTTCCCAATGATGCAGTTCTCCAGTTCATCTGTGTCAGTCCTGATCTCTTCACCAGTCCCAATGAAAGAGAACCATGGAACTAATGGGTATGGTTTTGATCTCCATGCTGCCATACTCCCATACTCTGCATCAAGGTGGAGGGGATATAGAGAATCTAAGGAGAGTTATTCTGTAGATCAGAGGGCTTAGGGGACATCTGATTGACACCTCCATGTTAGAAGATGTGATATGAAGGTAAATCATCTGGCTGCACCTCCCAGAGTAGCACTTCTAGGTGAAAGCATCCAATAGTCACTAATACCTGGCTGTGGTTTGAGATTTCTTCCGCTTGGTCCACATAGATCCCCAGTTCTATGATCAGAAACAAAAAAGGCATTTGTGTTTCCAAAGACAAAGATTTAGAATCAATTTCCCTCCAATCCAAGTAAATTTGTCTTCTACCTATCTGGCTTCCTGATTACATGATCTGTTAATTCTCAGACCTTCTTAATTTAGAGCTGGCTTGGAAGTGTTTAGAGGGAGGACCTCTTTAGGACCTCGTGAAATCCAACTGGAATACTCATCTGCTTGGGATAGTTTAGGTGCACTCTCTCCAGAGGAGAGTAGTCTTTGAAGGAATATGGATCCCTATTTTGGTAAATAAAATTGCAATCTATCTAGTAGCTCAAGGGCAAATCTGGAAATCATCCTTGACTCTTTATTCTCTCTCATCTCTCATATCCAATCAATCACCATGCCCCTCCTGCCCATTAAGGGATTTTATTTGTATGTATGTTTTACATTCCTAGAAAAAGAATCCCAGGATTTTTCCTCCTGGGTGTTTTCATCTTGCTTCTTCACAGTCCATGATGCCAGTTTAAATTGTCAATATAATGAAACCAAACAGATGGGATGGGAGCAGATTATTCTGCCATTTTTCTAGGTTTTTGAGCTGTACATCAAATCTGGGGCTGATCACTCCACATTTGTTCAACCTGCCTGTGAGGTTCACAACAATTTTCCCAGCTCTGTGATCATCAATGATTTCAAATTTGCCATGTAACCATGCTTCATCACCACAGCTAGAAACCAGATGATGATTTTGGAGCACAACCTAATAAAGACTTGACATTTGCTTGTCTTCTCGGCATTGTTGTTGCTCTTGAGAACACCAACCAAGACACTCACTCACACTATTATGGAGGCATGGAAAGATGCGGAAAGAGTTTGATTCCTCCTTTTAAAATATTTATTCATCCCTCCATCTCTCTCTGTCCCCTCTGTCAACACCCTATTTCAACCTGCCATCATCTGTTGCATTGAACACACCTGTTAAAGCCTCTACCCCTTTCCAGATTGTCACTCAGTAAGTTTGGGGCAGACCTTAGGCATGCATATTCTATTAAAATTCCCTAGATGATTCTGGAGCACAATTTGACTTTTCATTCTTTCTAAGTATGTGAAGCAACTATCAGGAAATGAAAGAGAGTAGTGGAAATTTATATGGGTCTATATGTTAAGTGGGAAAAGACCAAAAGGAGAAAAAGAATTGTCTACCACTTCTGTTCACCAGTTAAGGCTCTCTCTTTGTACCTAGGCATGTTTCCCTATTCCTAAGTATCCATCCAGGAATTGACTCCTTTTTTATTGTCTAATCCAGAAGAGTGACCTCATTGTGGCTCTGTCAGAGGGCTCGTAAGGCACTGGCAGACCAAGTTAGGAAATATCTGGGCTTGCTAGAATATTGTAGGACTCTTCCAATTATGAACAGGGATGACCACTTTTGAATTTCAGGTCATAGGAAAGTTTTCCTTCCAGCTGTCTTGCTGAGGTTGGTTTCTGTCAATTTTCAAGAAAGGGGACCTTGCACTTGCTGTGGTGTCACTAAGTGTTCCACTTTATGTAACACAGGCTTCAGAACATTGCTCTTAAATATATGTTAGGGTTGGGCTATTTAAAGCTCAAGACTTATGCTGCTCAGACATGAAGCACAACACTCCAACATAGCTTTAAGTTATGCAAATGGCTTCTTCTCAGTTGCTGCAAGAAGCTTTGTTTGGTGATACTGGCATGGGGCCAAACAGGTAGCGTGATATGAGTAGGCAGCCCTCCTACTCCTTCTCAAGTGGAAGGCTTCCGCCAGTGCTGTTCTCAAATGTGCAAACGGGGCAGAAGCAAGCCTGAAGAAAGACATGTTTGGAAGGTAGCATGATTTTGTTAAGTTCAGCCAGAACCTGACTAGAAGGTGGAAGAGCTAAGCTTCAGTCTTGGCTATGGCTTAGGGGAGGTGATGTCTATTCTCCATTCTGCCTCTTGGTCCAAGAGGAGAGCTGAACTGGATCTTCTGTTTCAAACATAAGATTTTACTTTGTAAAGACCCTAATATTGGCAAGTATGCATAAATAACATGCATCAGTAGACATTACATATCTATATTCTAAAGTTGATGGTGCCCTTTCTCCTTTAGAGATTCAGTCTGATTAATTTGGAACCTAGTCAGTCCCAAGGCATGGAAAGTCCAGAGTTCTCCATGATTTCTGTAATTTCCCAGGCTCATCACCTTGTCTGTTTCACCACTCCCATCTCTCTGGGTGAAAACTCAGCCAAGTTATTATAAAAATCCACAAACTCCAACATTTTATAAGTTTAAGTAGAAGTTTTTCAAATCTGGGAAAGAAGAATGCAGGGAAGAATCACACCCTAATTTCTATGGCCTCTTGCAACTTCCTGGCTCCAGTTTTCTTCCTCCATGTGTGCTCCCTCCTTCTCTGTCTTTTCACACTCCCTACCTTCCCTAACCCCAGATCACCCTGTTATGCAGAATGAATTGGCTCCTGGGGGCAGTGGAGGCAGGTGGGGCTCAGCCTCTATCTCCAAACTTGCAAGCCCACCCACAAGCCCCTTATTGCTAATGCAATTCACTCTTCTTAGAAAACAGGTTTGGATATAGATAGTTTTCTCTCCCTTGCTGCATATTTGATATATTACCATGTGCTCAGGTGTATCATGCATATGGATACAATGGATACTGTGGAAATTTTAGAATGTACAGGTGGGTTCTCCTGCAGGCAAGCTGTGTGATGTTATTAGCCTTGAGCTATATAAAACCACCAAGATTTTAAAGTTTGGATCTGCACTATTTTGAGGCAAAAAAGAAAGCGATGTTGAGGAAGAGTGTGAGAAGAATCGGAGTGTTTATGTATAGATGTGCAACTTCCAAAGTAAAAGGTGAAAAATATATAAACTATCCTATGAATATTAATAAGAATACTTGGCAAAGCACTCTGAGTTCTCAGAAGAAAGACGCTACATAAGCACAAACTTTACCTCATTAATCCTAACAGCATCCTTGTGAGAAGAGAGCCAAGGAAGGTTTTCCATTTTAAAGAAGAGGAAATGGAGAAAGGCGGAGACATAACTTGTTCCTAAAGTCATCATCATCTCTGTTGCAAAGGACCTGCAAAGCCCTCCTTTAGAAAGTCGCCTCTCCCCAGCCAGCCTCCTGCTTCATGATTCTTCTTTACTGCTAGATGCTGCTCACCATTTCACCTGTCAGTCTCATCCAGCCAATCAGATAAGAGTTTCCTGAGGGTAGAGCCTGGGCCCTCTATCTCCTTGACTTCTCTTTCTCTCACTGCAGCCATCCAACAGAAATTAGGACTTAATAAATAATTATTCGTTGATGGGCAGTGAATGTTGTGTGGAAATGACAATGGTCGAACTAGCTTTATTTCCCCTTCCAGTCCTTTAATTTTTTTTCTTTAGTTATTTTTCTCTTTTTATACTATGTTTATAAAAAATTATAAGTAATATGAATGCTGTACTTTTGTAAATAAATAAATAAATCGTTGTAGACTTTCTTCTATCGCTCTTCTCCTAGACTTAATCACTGCTTTATGAACAGATTAGGGAGAGCTTTTAGTAATATAGTCATATATTTTCTTTCCCATCCTCCTGCCTTGGTCTTCTAATGACTGGGGCTATAGTCACATATCACCACATCTGGCTAATGATATATTTTTACAAATACTACATGTATATAGTGAAAAACTCAAAAGGTGTTTTGAAATATATTCTGTGAAAAATAATTTATCACTATGCTTTTCCCCAGGGCCACCTGGTTTAACTCTGCAGAGGTGATTGCCATTCACAGTCCCCTGTGTGTCCTTTTAGATATGTCCTATGTTTCCATGAGTATACATGTGCATATTATTTTTATTCTAAATAGTAGTATATTATAGAGATTTCTCTGTACTCTTTTTTTTTAAAGAGAGAAGAGAGAGAGAGAGAATTTTTTAATATTTATTTTTCAGTTTTCGGTGGACACAGCATCTCTATTTTTTTTTATTTTTATGTGGTGCTGAGGATCAAACCCAGCACCCCACGCATGCCAGGCGAGCACGTTACCGCTTGAGCCACATCCTCAGCCCCTCTCTGTACTCTTTTTATTTTTTGAATGACATAGCTTGGGGATTGTTCCAGGTCTGTATTTATGATTGACTCATTTACAGAAGTCTTGTATGGCCATATCATTGTTTACTTTCCTACTAATGGAGAAGAGTATTTTGTTGTTTCAAGCAATGTTCTGATGAATGATTTTCTACTTATATCACATTTCTTATGTGGTAGGATATCTATAGAATAAATTCCTAGGAGAATTATTGGCTCAAATAATTTTTGCATTTAAAATTTTCATGGACATTGCTATATTGCTGTCCATATAAACAAGTTGTCCCAATGCACACTCCCATTCACAATGTAAGAGAGAGTGATATTTCATTAATTTTTTTGTGGTGCTGGAGATTAAACCCAGGGCCTCATGTATGTTTGGCAAATACTCTACCCCTGAACTACATCTCCAGCGTAGCTAGAACATGATACATTTTAGGAAAGCTATATGTATGAGATGAAAGCATGGGGGAAGGTGTATGAATTAGTTGCAGCACAGTAGCATGTCCCAGTGTAGTGGCTGATGGCCAAGGTTCACCCATAGAGTTAACCATGTGTTTGGCCCTGTTGTGAGCTCTTGTATTCATCATCTCAAAACAATTCTGAGATTTCTGTGTGATTTTATTGAAAGGACTTTAAATTGGCACCTTGTTTAATAGTTAATGTAGCTATTAAAAAAGAACAAACATTTATTGAATATCTCCTGCAGGTCAGAAACAGAGATAAACACTATGCTGTATCAGTTAATCCTAGGAAGTAAGCATTATTTTCCTCCATTTTTTTTTTGATGAGGAAACTGAAATTCATGTTAAGTAACTTGCCCAAGATATACCATGAAATTAAAGAAGGCCTCTGGAGCTCTTTCTTCTATGCCACATTGGCTTCCTATGTTGCTTGTGTGATTTGGAAGATTAAGGAAGTCCTCAGTCAACTGAAACTGCATTTTTCTGAGGAAGAAGGTTATAAGTCCAGCGGTATTACAGCATGAAAAATGTCTGAATATCTATATTTGAGCTTGTCAGTAGAAACACAAATCACCTGGTAACCAAGGGATGTTTTTTGCTGTGAAAACCTCAACAATTTTGCAGCTCTCTCCGACATGGGGAAGGTCATACAGACAGTTATGTCGTCACAGATGATGACCTGCTCAAGAAGGAGTGGATTTTAATCTCGCCATTATTTTAAGATTTGGCTACCTGAGGAAAGGGAACATAAGGGAGTGGAACACATTATTTTCACATTAAGATTCAAGGTAAGCTGAGACACTAACAGTGGCCAAAATTCATGCCCTGTGGTTACTGCTATGTTGAAATCCTGTGGAAAGGGGAGTTTCACTTCCAGACACAGATTGACCACCAACAGTTCAAGAAGACCTATGCAGTCATCTGTTGGTCTTCCCCTCCCCCCAAAAAAGAAAAACCCCAAAACTGTCGTGTACTTTTACAGGAAGCCAGGGATGGCACTGTGTGTCTCTTATGGACTTGAGTTCAGAAGATGGTGCTGGCTGTGAAAGTACCTTCTTTTTTTAATTTTTTAAAATATTTTTTAGCTGTAGTTGGACACAATACCTTTGTTTTATTTATTTATTTTTATGTGGTGCTGAGGATTGAACCTAGGGCCTTGCACGCACTAGGCGAGCGCTCTACCACTGAGCCACAACATCAGCCCTGAAAGTACCTTCTTAATAGGGGTATATTGCACACTGCTCCTGATGAACAGCTCTGATACAACTAATTGGCTTGGTTACAACAATTACTTACTATGTTCTTGCCAGTCTGTGAATATCTCCATGATGAGTCACTGGAAGATACATGGGATGTAAATTCCTGTCTTTATGTACTGCATACCGAGGCGTTGCTAGTCTCTTTGGGCAGATAAAAACACAGACACAACCAATAAAAAAAACAAAAAAGAAGGAAAAAAAAAAAAAGACAGTGTCCGATAAACTCTATCACAGGATATGCTAATAGATGACATTTGTCATTTTTCCAAGACCTATATGCTTTATTATGGAATGAAAATATAACATATAAGATATGCTGTAGTAAAAAAAAAAAAAAACACAGACACATGAAAAGTTACGAGAAATACCTCCAACAAATATTTATTCAGACTGTTTTGTGAAAGGCACTGAGCTAGATTTTCAGACTACAATGAAAAAGAAAAGAGATCTGGTCCTTGCTTTTCTTATTTACATGTAGATGGTGGCGACAGGCTATCAAACAGTTAACACTAGGTGAGAGTAAGTGCTGGAGATAATTTAAGCTACATTAGGTTGGCTTGGTGGAAGAAAGTGCTAAGTACAATGTGAATGTGGAAGTCAAGAGTGAGCATGTTCTTCCTTCTGGGTGGAAGGAATCTTCTAGAAGGCAAGTGTGGAGGTCCTAAGTTCTATTGACCAAATATTTCAGTCTTTTGTCCTTCTGGTTCCTGTAGGATCATATGTTCCTACCCTTTGAACTCAAGCTTGACCCTATAACTTGTTTTGAAAAACACAAATAACATTGATATGCATCTCTTCTTGCTGGAAACCTTGAGGCACGTTAGAGTAACCATACCTTGGCTTTCCACTGTTAGACTGATCCTCATGGACACATATGTTGAGAGGAAGTCTCTGCTAGTCATTGTTCCCAGAGGACGATAATGAACTGACCTCCTAGCATTTAGAAGATTTATGTTGTTGTGTTTTTGACTCACTGATATTTTGGAGACTTTTGTGCTTTTAAAGCCCATTCTGACTCATGAGTGGGTCTACCATCCACTTAATTTATTTTTAAGGGCTAAGAACAAATTCATAGAAAGCTACAGGTAAGAGTCTTATTATTTTAGAGCTTCTGATTTAGTTGTGGGGAAGTTAGGAGATGAAACTAGACACAGAGCAAATAAAAACATAATTAGAAAGACTTTAGATTATGATAACTCTGATCCAGTTATTGAGATAAGAGAGTACCTTTTTAATACGGACTACTTAGAGAGGTGGTCAAATGGCCTCTCTGAGAAGATGATATTTGTAGCTGAAACCGTGTGAGTGATTATGGATCAACCAGATCAAAACCCAGCAGAGTGTTACTGAGACAGGAAATAGTAAAATCCCTGAGGTCAAGAAGCTTGACTTGTGTGAGGAATAAAAAGAGAACAATGTCGCCCAAATTAGATTCCTCTCAGGAGATGAATGTGGTAACAATTGAGGTATCAGAGAGGTAGAGACTGATGTTCAAGCCTACAGTACAAAACTTGAATTTTATTTTATTTAAATATTTAAAAAAATTTTTATCTTTATTTTAGTTTTATGTAGTGCTGAGAATCGAACCCAGTGCCCCATGCCTTCTAGGCAAGTGCGCTACCACTTGAGCCACATCCCCAGCCCCTTTTTTAAATGTTTTAAGTAGGGGAGTCATATGATGTTATTTATATTTTAAAAAGATCATTGTGTGATCTTCACAGGAGAAGGTCAAGAGTGAATTGAGAAAGACTCCTTAGAAGACAACTGAAACCTTCTGCAAAGAAATTTTGGTGGTTTGGTTTAGTGTAGAAGCAGTAGAAATGGAGAAATTGGGACATATTTGAGACATATTTTGCTGATGGATTGAATGTGTCTGGATTTTTGGCCTGAGTTAAGTGGGCAGTGTCATTCACTGAGAAAGAGGACAGGAGTAGAATTAGGAGGGAGATTGGGAGGTAAATGAAGAATTCTGTTTAGATAAATTTAATATTCACAGTAGATATCAAAGATAACAAGACTGTCTGAGACTCTAAATAGATTAACAAGCTGAAATAAAACAAGGAGTCATCGGCAAATAGATGACACTTGAAGCCATGAAAGTGGCTGATATCTGGAGAATGTGTGCAGATAGAAGGAGAGTCCAGGACTCAGCCCCTGGGAACTCCAAAATTTGGAGGCTGAGGAGAAGAGCAGTTATGACAGAGGACTGGGAATGAGTGACTAATGAGATAAGAAAAACAGCAGAAGAGTGCAGTGTTGGAATCAAGAGAAGGAGCATTGAGAAGGGAGGAATGGTTAGACATGCTGAACAGTACAGAAAGCAGGATGGGATTAGAAGATGGATGTTTTCATTGACATGGCACAGAAGAGATTGTTGGTGAACTGAAAAGAACAAATTAGTGGATCTAGAAGCTAAATTGCAAAGGGTGGAAGAAGGAATGAATGTGAAGTGGAAAAATATCAGAAGCTATGTGTATAGAAGTTGCAAAAGCAAAGAAAAGCAATAGACTGATGGATAGATGGTAGGCGGATGGGTCCTTTGTAAGGATAAAAGTTTATAAAGTATGTCATATGGTCATAAGGATGATTCAGGGAAAAGAGAATGAAGTGGGAGGAAGGGAGGGAGAAAGAAGAAAATGAGAAGGAGAAAAGGAGGAGGAGGAAAAAAGTACTTGGAAGCCACGGGATTAAGAGCATCAGCAGAAAAGAAGGCATTGGCTTTGATCTTGATGGATGGTTAGAAGTTGTGAGGGCAGAAAGGACATTATTAGTAAAGGTGCATATGATAGTTAAGATGGTGTCTTGGTGCAAAAAGTAGAATGGACTGAAGCCATGATTTATTAAAGATATATTAGAACTCAAGAGTGAACATATTTGATGAAATTGGAGAGTTGAAAGGGAAGTTTGCTCCATGCAGAAGTGCCTCCTACCACTGATCAATAGATGCCCATCTAGGCTCCCTTCAAAGGGGATGGTGGATTGCAGAGATCCTGGTATCTGAATCGGCTATTGAATTCATAAATTAGGCCATGAAAATCAGGATAAATTTTAGAGTAGAATGGAACTTCATTAAAGAGTACTTTAAGCAGCTTCACAGGAGGAAACATTGAAGACTGGAGCAGGGAGGTCCTGGAAGCCAAGAAGCCAGGCTGGAAGCCAGTGGGACAGAGGCCAATAAGGATGGCACCACTGGGATTGGAGAGAGAGGGAGGTAATGTGGCAGGAGATATTAAAGGCCACAAGAGGAAGTATGTTGAACAGAAGGAGGTTTAAGAAGGGTGAAGGCAAAATGTGACGACGTATTTTTGAGCCTAGGAGGACAATGGTGGTTTGAACAAAACCAGAGAAGTTGTGAACAGAATAGGGTAGGTAAGGGCTAAGGAACTTGAACTTTGGGAGTGTGTTTCGTATGAGTGATTCTGGAGCCAGGATACTAGATTAATCTATAAAAGGAAAATGTAGAAAGAGAAAAGCTGGACACAGAAGAGAAATGGGTGAGTGAGGGAGACACAGGAGAGCAGTGGATCAGAGAACAGAGTTCCAAAAACTTTGGTGTCACATGTGGCAAAGAGAGGCAATTAGGCTGAGATAACCAGAAAAGCTACATCTGCTTAGTTTACAAAGGGCTTTCATCAGATTTTACTTCTTTTACATTTTAGTTCTACTTCATAATTCTGAGGTAGCCAGGTTATGGACTCTCACTTTCAGAGAAGAGAATTGCTCAAGGTCACATTTGCTTCAGGTCCATAGAATGGTAGATCTCTAAGTGAAGTTCCATGACCAGCAGCACCTGGGAGCTGGCTAATACCTAGGCTCCATCTCAGAACCCAATCAGTCACACTGGGGCTGGGCCCCGGGTAACCTGTTGTCCAACGAGGCTTCCAGGTGAATCTGATGCACACTAAATTTGAGAACCACCAACTGCCAGAAAGAAAGCATATTCGGGAAGGAAGCCAGATGCCAGAGGGTTAAGGACTGAATGGGAAGTAAAACACAAAGGCAGCTGGAGTGATCACTTTCCCTAGTTAGCTCTGACCTCATTTCCTGGGGTTGTGGCTGGAGGACACTCCTTTAGGATCTCTGGATTCTGCTTATTTAGTAATAGATTTTAAAATTTCTCTTTAAAAATTTAGTAATATTTTGCTTTCCATTTACCCATATATTATTTTGCTACTACATTATTTGTTCAGTGCTGTTGTATTGGTGGCGATATTAACTCTCTAATTAGAAAGCATATTTTATTAGTAGAAGGAACTTCATTTTTTAAAAAAAGCACTCTCATGGTACCTAACATAGTAGTGATCAGCATTCCATAGTTTCTTTAAGTAAAGGCTCATTAACATATTGATGCCTCTAGACTGTAACATGCGGGCATGATCCTGCTATGGCTATTTAGGAAAGACAGGAATAAAAACTGGAGCAATTGGGGCCTAAGCAAGGGTGTGGACTGGGTATGGGACTCTTTCATGGTGCTTAGAAGCTTTGAGGAACATTAAAAAGTAAGACCGACAAGAGATAAATGGTGGGATGATTGCTAATTTGGCAATGGTTAGGGAATTAACACAGTTTTAGTTCAAAAAGAAAAATCTGAAGAAGCTTTTCTCCTTAACTGTAAGCTCTTGGCCATAGAAGAGAACAAGTACATTTAAAGCAAATGCTTTCCATTCTCGCCTGTTTATCCACAAGATTTGCTGCTCTTGCTGTTGTCAATAAGGGCAGCCTGCTTTTTGACTTGATGGCCATCCACTGTTCATTTCAAGCCCAAGATCTGGGTCCTGACCTTCCCTCCTTGGCATCAGTTTGATTTCTTTTCTAATCTTGCCTCAACATTAGCTGTGAGGTTTTCTGCTCCTTTTAGGGATTAAGATGGCTGATTTTCTCTCCTTAAGGACATGGTTCTTTATCATTTAGTTTGTATGTCTTTGTGTGTGTGTGTCTGTGTGTGTGTGTGTGTGTGTGTGTGTGTGTAAAGAAAGGAAGTAAACAGATTCTGAAGGTACAATTGTTTTCTTCCTATTCTGGTCAGGTATGTCTCCCATCATATCCAAGAGGTCAGTCAGGGTAGGAACCATCACATTCTCAGTCCTCAAATAACTTCTGCTTGAAATAATTTTTGATTGACTAACTTTATGGGGAAAAAAGTAAAAGAGGTTTTGGCAATCTTCAATAGGACAGATGGAAATGTGCCTGGCAGGGTTTGATGTTCTAGGATGAAGTTTCCATCATCTTTTGTCTAATCACAGAAGGTGCTTTGGAGTAAGAAAAGTAAAACTGAGTTTGATATGGGCTCATTTGGCTAGATATGTACTAGTCGGACATGAAATTTTTTGGCATGGATGTCTGAAGTTTTCTGTAGTAAATAGGGATCTCAGTGAGCATTTGATGAAGAAAACATGAGACCCCAACAATTGCAGTATTGAAAAGAAAACATTAAAATAGGAAACTAAAATATACACATGTGTCTGTAAGGATCTGTATATGCAGACAAAAATATATTTATGGACCAGACAAGAGCCGCAACTCGAGGAAAGACCTAGGATAGATACATGAATTGACAAAGCAGTGAATATCACTGGCAGAATATCACTAAGCTTAGGGGAATGAGCAAAGCAAAATATAAATGCAGCTTATATTTTAATTAATGAAAACACATGCAGCCGTCCTGTGAAGTGAGTCAGTGTTCCTCATTTCATATATGAGGAAACAAGGGCAGAAAGGATAAATGACTTGCCATTTTGCCAATCAGAAGTATCGCCCCAGCCATATTGCTAGCATTTTCAGTGAAGTTTCAAAGAATGACTTTAATTTCAAATTCGGTCTGGGTTCATGCAAGACCACTGTGGTGACATTTCCAGTTCTCTGAAGTCACTCGCCCTGTCCTGCCTGGGAGATAGATAATGGTCAATAAGGATTCACATGGAAGATATGGAAATTTTAAGTGCTTCTTATGATGACTTAAATTAGCACTTGTCTTGCTTTTTTTTTAATATAAACTTCCCATCCCTGAGTGCCACTTACGTGCTATATAGCACAAAGAGCAAGCTTGCTGGAAAATTAATTAATTCAATAATTGGTGGCAAAGGAACTTGAAAACTTGCCAGACCAACATCCAAGTGTGATTTGTAGCAACAGAACAGACAAATACCTGAGGAATGACTTTCATGGTTTTTTTTGGGTGGAGTGGGGTGGGGTTGCTGTAGTAATTGGTAGGAAGGGAAAGGGACATTGAAAGAAGATATTATAGATTCAGTTTTTCTTTTGCATGATAAGAACTCTGTGTGGAGTGATCCCTAGATCCTGATGGAGCACCTGGACCTGGGGTGTTAGGGTAGAGAAAGAAAGTAATGGGAGAGCTAGCTATGCTTTGGAAGACTGAGTCAATCCACAGAAATCAAAGAGAGGCATGCAATTCCTTAAATGAACTAGGCAGAGAAGGCACAGAAGACAAAGGTCTGCAGATGGCTTGATAGTTAATTTTGTTTCAACGTGGCTAGGTCAAGGAGTACCCATGTGTTTGTTCAAACATTATTTCCAGGTGCATCTCTGAGGGTGTTTCTGGATGAGTTGGAATTGGCAGTCTTGAGTAAAGTAGATTACTGTCACTGATGTGGGTGGCCCTCATCCAATCAGTTGAAGGCCTGAATAGACCTAAAAGGCTGACACTCCCTCATGTCACAAGAAATGCTTTTCACCTGACTAAGCTGGAATATTGGCCTTTTCCTGCCTTCAGACTCTTTCTGGGTTTCAAAGCCTGCCACCATTTGGACTAGAATTTACACCATGGGTTCTTCTGATTCTTCAGCTTCCTGATGGTCAACTGCAGATCTTGTACTTCTCAGCCTTTGTGACCACTTGAATTAATTTTTTATAGTGAATTTCTTCCCACTCACCCCTGATTTTGTTTCTCCAGAGAAGTTTAATGTAGATGGAAATAGAATTTTATTAAACATCCAGAAATTTGAAGAATAAAATGTCACCTTTGGACAGAGGTAGGCAGTGGCAAGAAGAGAGGAGAATGAAAGTCCGGTGTTTGGCTAGAGAGGCACACCTGTAAGATGGGAAAACTTAGACTGGTGGAAGATTGCAGATGTGTGCCTCATTCCGCAATCTGTAAACAAAGAGGTGATCACTTGCATTTTGCCAATGGGAAAGGGAACTAATTAATTAGAGGAAAGGAGGATCTTACAGTATTGGGAAATTTTGAATATCAATGGAGAAGTTGTCAGAATGTTTCAGAATGAGTCAGAGGAGCTGAATGTTCAGGGGTGCATGGTTTGTGAGCATATGATTCATAGGGGGAATTTTATGTGCTAAAAATGTCAATTGAGTAAGTAGGTTTTCCTGGTTTTTTAGGAGTTCAAAATTGCCTTATTAGCAACAAAGCTCTTGAAATTCTAACAGTTTTATTAGATGAATTTTAACATGATAATTTCTTATAATGACCTTTCTTGAATGAACCTTGAGAACAAACATCAGCAGGTGTTGAATGGCTGGGTGAAGAACATTTTGTTGAGTTCTAAGGGAGGTTCACAAAGGAATAAGAAACAATATAGTCATAACCTAAACTCCTACTTTCAAGATGTATCAAAGTAGCTAAAGACTTGTATACCTTTTCTTCCTTTAAGCTCTTTCTAGGGGTTTATTTTATGAGAATAATCTTGAATAGAAAAAGATCACCATATTGATATTATTCATAATTGTGAAATATCAGGAAAAATTGGAAACATAAGCAAGCATTTTTCTATTTCTTAGAATAATATCCAAATAAATTATAGTGTACTTATTTGATAGACATATACTATTAAGCATCACTAATTAATTTCCATATTGATCAGTCTTGTAATGAAAAACACGAACATATGTTAAATGGAAAGATTAGGATGATAATAACTTTTATTTACTATCTATTAGGTAATTTTCTTTAAATGTTTTAACTCATTTAGTTGTTATAATAGTAAGTGGCATTATCTACCCAATTTTGCAAATGAAAGAACTGATACATGGAGCAGTCGTTTTCCAAGGTTACATCTCACAAAGAAGTAAAGCTTAGGGTTGAAATGGTCATCTGTATGATTAAAACTCTCTATTAAGCATATATTAAGAGAACACATTGATTTCAAAAATTGAAGATTCTTCCTATATGTAACGCTATTTCTACAAGGCTATTATCTTCTATGTTCTAGCTACTTAACTAGCTACCAAAATAAACTTGGTCTTGTTAGACCTGAAAGTACCAAATGGATCGTGTGGCTCCTTTAGGGAATACATGTAGTTGTTTTCCTGGCACAGTATGGGTAATCTGCAGTGGTACTAACTATATTTCACCATTTGGTTTCTTTCTTGTAAGTCTGGATACACACAGTTGGAGACCAGAAGAGATGCCAAATATTGGCATTGACAGAAAACTTTGCAAGTTGCTATTCCCCTTGGAGGACTTTGTGGAGCCTAAGCTTCAGACTTCATGAGGCTATCTTATAATATATTAACTGAGTGACAATTTGTTTGCTATCTATAGTTCACAAATAATTTTTATTATCACCTCATTTGATCATCACTAAATGATTATGTTTATTTTGCAGATGCACAAATTGAAGTTCAAAGATTCCTTAAATTGCAAAAGCAGAATTCAAGCCCCACTGCTCTATTCTTTCAAAGATGGGATAGAATTATATATATGTATGTAGCTGTTGCTTTTCTCCTTACCTACCTTTCTCTCCTGTAACTTGCTTTCCCCACTGAATACTATGTCACATACATACAAAGTTAGGGTATAAATGTGACTCATTCTTTTAATAGCTAGATGATAACCTGCACCACAGTATGTGCTGCTATTTAACCTTTCCATCCTTTGTAGACATGTAAGTTGTTTCAAGTTTTTGCCATTACAAATGCAACTGCAATAAACATTCTTGTTATGTATGCCTTATATACTGGTACTTTAATTTTTACAGGATTGATTCCCAGAAGTAAATTTGCTGAGTCAAAGGATATGTGCTTTTAAAATTTTAATATATCATGTCAGATTCCTCTCCAAAAGAGTGGATCAAAGGCATTCCCACTGATGACATCTAAAAGTACCTTTTTGTCTCCCTCCTCACCAGCCCTGGAAGTTGTCCTTTGTACATTTGTTTTAGTCTCTTATAGAGTGAATCCTAGTATTCTAATTGTAAATCTAGGCCTCTCAATCAAGATATCTCCAACAACATAGATTTAGGGCAAAATCTCTTAAAATAGTTACCTGTAAGAGATTCTTCACCATCTAATAGATGTGAGCTCTATTCAGAGGCTGCTTTTGGCCTCAGCCCCTGCTTTGTATACACACAACATATCAATAAATAATAGCCATTGTGGTTGAGCATTAGAGTTGACAGTATAGTAAGTTATGAACAAATATCCTCATTAGCAGCACTATTATTTTGGTGTTTGCAGTAATCTACTATTCACAGCTAAGTTGAAACAAGAGCCATTATGTATGTCAGACATTTTTAGCTCATTTACTCTGAACCCATTTTGTATACAAGAGCACTTGGCCCACGCCATATGGTATAATGTCAGGACAAGATGAAAATGAAAGTGAAAAGGAAACAGACCTCTTTGACATGAGAGTATATTATCATGTATGTGAATGCTCATGACTTTAGAACTGAGTTCCTGATTGTTTCTAAATGGATTCAGATTTTAATTTCTAACTGAGTGATCCACATATTTTCTTGTCAGAAATGGAAGGATTCTGTGCTAATATATTTTCAGTGTATGCCTGAATTTGCCAATTAGTTAAGATGTTGGAATTGTGACATTGTGTCATTGGGCTTAATTTCCCTTTGTAAAAATGTTTGTCGTTAATTTACTAACTCAGGTTGGGAAGTTGATTTGCTTGATTTCATTTTGGGGAACTGCCCCTCCCTAGCTTCTTCAGGCTATGAGGCTTAGATGGAGATTATAGAATCTCCCTCTACTCTCATTTCCAGCACATCATATTCCCTTGACATATGGTTGGTTCAGGGATGGTAATGTAACCTAGTCTAGGACAATGACACTCAATTCATGGACATTTGTTAGAATTATGGAGAAGAGATAATACCTTTCTGCCATGAGTACTAGCTCTAGGTTACAGGTAAACCTGAGTTACAAGGTCTCCATAAGCATACTCAAGAGTGAAGTCAACCCAAAGGTAGAGAGAAACTGAGTCCAGGAGTTCCACCTCTGGTACAGACTGCCCTGGATTTTAACTGTGTTTTGAGCCACTAATTTCCCTCCCTCTCCTGATTTTTAACATCACCAACTCAGAATAGTGTCTCTTTTACTTGCAAATGATTCTGAACTAGTTTAGGTTTTAAAATTGTTTTTATTTTTCTATTGCATTGTTATCTGGATGACTTAAGTGTTACACTGAATAAACCAATGTTATTTTAAGGCAATTTCTAAAGCAAAGTATTGATTAGGTTAAAAAGAAGATGAAGAAGAGCCATAAGAACTGAGGAATGAGCTCCTGTTTGACAGTTCTCCAAGTTAAGAAGTTAGCCTCTCTTGTCTGCCTAGTGTTTGTTTGGTATGTTGTTACGTCAAATGTGTGTGTTTGAGCTTCCTTCCTCCTTGGTGACCATTATCAACCTTATGGGATTTCTAAATGTTTTTGATTTTTTAGATAATGGCACATGAACGCTTATTATCCCAGCACATTTAATATTATTTTGGAGACTAAGAATAGGGCAAAAACTACGAATAGCACTAAAACCAGGTTCCTTCTTTGGGGAACTATTTGTGTGACTCACAAATGATTTCTTAGCTTGACTGTTATTTTGTCCTGGGCCAGGCAACCAACATGGACTTTGAAAATTAATTTTATTCCTCTGAGCTGAGTTAGATCATGTTTTAACTCTCTTAGAAGACTCAGTAAGAATGTTTATTTGTTTCAGAAACTAAGTATAAGGATGGATAGGGGAAGACTGCCTATTTTCCTTCAGAGTTGGGAGAGGGTTCGTCATCCTCTGTTTAGATCACTATCTGAAAAATGTTATTTATTTTTTTGAACAAAAGGAGCAAAGCAAAGTAAAAACAAGTATTTCTCCAGTGGCCTCAGGGTAGCCACACACGGGGACAAGAATGGGAGTCATGTGAAGCAGGGTCATACAACAAGAATAGCACAGGAGGATCATGCACCTTGAAAGAAGAGCCTCTTCTAGCCGAAGAACTAAAAAATGTGCCGGAGAAAGCAAACATTGTTAAAAATACTACTGATAAACTTTGATATATATAATTTTTAAAAAATATTTATTTTTCAATTGTAGTTGGACACAATACCTTTATTTTACTTATTTATTTTATGTGGTGCTGAGGATTGAACCCAGGGCCTTGCATGTGCTAGGCAAGCACTCTACCGCTGAGCCTCAACCCCAGCCCTGAGCCTCCACCCCAGCCCACTTTGATATATTTATACAATAAAATACTGTACAAAAATGAAAATAAACAAGCTAAATATTTACATCATAACAAGATGAAACATGTGAATATGTTTATGACCTAAAGAAATCACATACAGTGTAATACATTCTGTCCAAGTCCATTTATGTCAAGTTCACAATTAGGTCAAACTTCTCACTGCTATTAGGAATTAGGGATTGATTACTTTTGAAGAAGAGGGAGGGGAAAAGAATTGGAAAAGTGATTCTTGGGGGTGTTTCAGAAGTTGTATTTTTAAAATCTGGATGTGGTTACAAGACAGGTTCACTTTGTCATATTCCTCAAAGTACACACTTGTGATTTATGCATGTTTATGCATATTTTGAGAAATTGCTTATTCAAAATAAAAATGGTATAAGATGACTGAGTAGAGCTTACTCCAGAAATGTAAAAAGATAATTTAACATTATAAAATGTATATCATTAAAAAATAAAGTGACTATCATGGAAAAAAAAAAGAAATACTACTGTTTATGCTTAAACCATGTTCCATGTAAGGGTAAAATAGAGATTAAAAATTGCCTGGATTTAGCAATGCAGGAATTTACCCAAGGAAATGACTTGCCAAAACATAGGACACAGGTATGACAAGGGTTGTGTGGAGTACAGAATATGATGGACAGTGTAAGGAGAGACCTAGGCAGATTAGTACTATCGGCCACATTGTATGTTGTGTAGGCCAAGGTAATATGAATGCTTGATATATATATTATATATATTATACATAAATGAATATAGATATATTATATATAAATAAATGCTTGATAATATATTTGTATACATTTATATTTTGTATATACACACACATAAAGACACATATGTCTTTTGCTTAAGTTAAGTTGTAGAAAACTGTTTATGGTCCTTATTCCATAGAGAGGAATCTGTCACTGTAGTTAATCATCTGCAGTCTCCATGAAATGTTTAACTTCTCAGTGGCACAGTTAAGATTCTGGTTCCCAGAGTGAACACACAAGAAAAATAACACCTGAGGTGGGATGATGCTCTTGCTGGGATGGTTTCCAGGTGATGGTGCTGTCTGGGCTGTCCCCACAAAAATCATATTCAAGGAAGTTACACATTTCATCTCCAAGGCCACAGACCTGGGTAGGTAAAATGCTAACTTTGTGGACGCTCTCTTTGATTGCTAAAGTGATTGTTGCAAAAAAGTCTTCTTAGTGCATTGCCTGCATCTCTTTATTCATCCAACTTTCTTTGAAATAACATTCTAACTGGTCAGGGAGAATGGGAGGTAATGTGTTTGTGGAGCTGTTAGAAATGTGACAAGGAAGGACAAGGCCCATACTCTGTTAAGTTATTGTGTGACCTTGCACAAATCCTTAACCGCTCCGGCTTTAGTTCTTCACTTATAAAACAAATAATAATAGTACTTACCACATAATGAATTTTATAAGGAAGAAATTAATGAATACATATAACACATACAGAGCAGTCCCTGCACATAGTAAACACTAAATAAATTTTAGTGATGATGATGATAATCTCTCACCAGAATAATTGATCAACCAGTTCGAGTAGGAAATGAAGTGATGATAGCTGACACACCCCTTTCGTGTGGCAATGGACTAGAAATTCAGCTGTGAGAATAGTTTAGCTATTCTAATGGCCTATGTTCTAGTCCATGTTTATGTCATCTTATTCACATTGTGTTAATTTTCAGTGTTATTTTTGGTTGAAAGTGGCCTGTGACAATGTGAAGGACACAAATAAACCAACACTTCTCATGTGTCCATCACTGAGGTTAATGAACATTTTGATGAACATACCATTATCTGGAAACGTTTAGCTGTTAGCAGAGAAAGTGTCCTAGGAGCTATTAGAGAAATTGACACTTTGCCATAGCAACATCTTTTGCTGCTTACAGTTTGGGCTTTAAATAGTTCAAGAGATGATATGGTTTGAGATTAAAAGGCCAAACTGAGTGTATGCTGACACATGTTCAACTTTTGCTCTGCAGATAGTGACTAGAGCGGTTTTTTTCATTCCATTCCTACCTTGATGCTGTTATTTGTTTCCATGACACTGGTTCTGGGAATGAGAGTGAGCACATTCAGTCATTACAAGTGATGGATTAGATAGTAATTGATGTGTGTTATGAAACTCACATCTGGGCCTTCCACCAACTGAGAGTCACTTTGATTTGATCTAGCATAAGGAGTTTCAAAGCATTTGGTTTTTAAATTGCAGTGATTTATAGAAAAGTGCCTCTTAAGATGACTATCAGCTGGTAACAGGTTGAGTTCCCAGAAAAAGTGTGCTTTCATTGTCCTGATTTTTCCAAATGGTTAACGTACTGGGGTGTTCCTCTTCAGCACAGATCCTGGGGCCATCACTTCCTCTGGTGTGCTGCAGAATTGCTAAAGGGAACTTGTAGTTCACTAGGCGATAAATTATTTGGGGTTATTGGATAATACTTGCGTTATTTAAATTAGGAACAAAATACTTTAATAATAAAGTTAGAATTTGAAAATCTTCATAAATTTGTATGGATAGCAATAGATTATTTTCTTTCAATTCAAAACAGATAGGGTTTGCTGAACAAAAATTGTCATGACCTTAAATTTTATATTCTGGTTCCTGTTCCCCTCCTTCTATCATATTATTTCACTAGTGAATAACCTATAAGCATTGAATACCCTTTTCCTCTCTCAACTCCTTCTTCCCTAGCAAAATTTGTAGAAATCCGATCTTTGCCTTTTATTCTTGGTGTTCGGTTTCACCTTAGTATGATTAAATTTTTTGGTTTTACCTTTTCTGAGTATTTGCACTTTAGGCTTTTTTTTTTTCTGGTTGTAAAAGTAAAAGGTTCCACTTCCTTGTTGAAGGAATTTCAAGCATCAATAAGCAGGGAGTCTTTCTGGAACTAGGTAAAAAGGCCTTCTGATACCATTCTAGTCCTAAGGGATCTAAAAGCAAATCATCAGGAATAATCTTCTACTATCCTATGGCTACTAGACATCTGTGCTAGACAAGGAAGTTTGTATCAGGGAAGAAATTTTATAGATCCCTACATCAGTGCTTCTCAAATTTAATGTGCATTTGAATCACCTGGCGTTTTGTTAAAATAGTGATTCCGATTCAATAGATTTGGGGTATGTATGATGTACCCCAAATGTGTAATCAAAAATGATTACACATTTTTGACCATGCTAATGTCAACATTTTATGATGCCAACGTTACCAAGTCTTAGGCCAAACGTTTTGAGTAGCAAGAATTTAGAAGGCTTAATGCTTACAAAGCTTTAATCCTTGTCTTTGTGACCTTTTCTCTTTTTTCTGAGATTTTTATATACACATATAGCACCCACACACATACATATGATTATGAAACAATGTTATTGTTATTAATACTTGGTAATATTCCATATAATAGTCTTTTTAAAATCAAATATCATTCAGTTAAAAATATTTATTAAGCACCTACAAATAAACTAGACTTTTGCCTACATCCTGGACATATAAGGGTTAATATCACAAACAAAAATCCTGCCCTCATGAAACTTTCATCCTGTTGGGAGAAAAAATAAAATAAAACAACCAAATAATAAACAAGCATGTAAAATCATGCCAGGTGGGAATGAGTTCAGACCAAAAGGCCAGGAAGGAGGATGAAGTGATGGGGTGGGTGAAATGTAGATACATTGGGAGGGTCATCCTGAATAACAACTCACCCTCCTTTCTGAAACATTACAAAATTTAAATTATCATGTCAATTATGAAACAAACCAATATTTAATTCAAACACTAAAACCAAAGGAAAGATTTGTTGAATGAAAACAGAAAGTTGTACATTCTCAGTACTTCAAAATTTGAGTTTGCATGTGTAGCACACATTGAATAATGTGTTTCTCTCTAGAAGCAGGCGGTTCACCATTGGATGATCTTCCCAATCTGACAGGGCACCAATGAACACATCACCCATTGCCAAATCTAAATAGCCTAGTACATTAATGACCTCTGGAAAGAATGAACAAACCTTCTCAAATAGGTTTACACAACATCAATAACCAATTGAGGGGCTGGGGTTGTGGCTCAGTGGTAGAGTGCTCGCCCAGCACATGTGGAATACTGGGTTTGATCCTCAGCACCACATAAAAATAAACGAATAAAATAAAGGTATTGTGTCTGTCTACAACTAAAAAATATATATATATTAAAAAAAAAGAACCAATTGAGTCGCTTGCCTTTCTTCACTGTGTGATCACATGCTGGTATTGTCTTCTGTATTCATAACTATCCAACCTACTCATTTTATACAGGAGGGTGCTGAGACCAAAAATGTGGATGCTTCTTGGCCAAAGCTCCACTAGGGAGGAGCAGGAGTGTGGGCCCAGGACAACACTGGACTCGGAGTTAGCAGCTTCCTGGTATCTTCACTGCATTATTGCTTCTGGCAATGGAGCTTCATTGGATAGAATTGAAGAGCTTTAATCACATACTTTTAAGATGATTCAGGAAAGGATGAAATAGGGATGGTAATTTGGAACTTTTTTTTTTTTCTTGTGAATATAGAGAACAATGTGATCCCACAGTATAAATTTCTAGGGTCCTTGGATTCCAGCTCCTGTAGCTGGTTGGTGAAAGTAGTAAGGAAGTCAATGTCAACACTGAAGACTAACTGGCATCTTTCAAACAAACTCTTTAAAAAAAATAAAAAGAATTGATGGAGTGAGATAGATGGTATAGCTTGACAAAAAAAAAAAACAAAAAAAACAAAAAACAAACCAAAACAAACAAACAAACAAAACGCAAGAATTTCTTTTGAGAAAAGTGACTGGTGCTATAAAATGCACTTCTGAAAAAAAGAGAAGGAAGAAACAACTTATAAGCAAATGTACCACTGAAGGGGAATGCGAAATTTGTGTCATTAGTCTGAAAAATTGATAAATCAAGAATGATCGTTTACATTTTAAAAAGTGTGTATATGGTGGGGGTGGGCAAGAATTGATGAGAATCCTCAATCAATAAGCTCTTTTGGTGACAGGTTTGTTGAGTGGGTGAGTTGCTGAAATGTTATCAGCTCCATTTTAAGGTTTCTTAGCCTCTGAGCTGTTTTATACTTGAAAACTGCACAGGTAAGAACCTACTAAAGTCCATCTGGAATGTGTCCTTCTTCTTCTTTATTTTTCACTGGGGATTGAACCCACAGGCATATTATTACCAAGTTACACCCCCAATTGTTTTTATTATTATTTTTTAATTTTGAAATAGGGTTTTACTAAGTTGCTCAGGGTCTTCCTATGTTGCTGAGGTTGGCCTTCAACTTGTGACCCTGTCTTGGCCTCCTGAGTTGCCAGGATCACAAGTGTGTGCCACTATGCCCAGTTATATCCTTTGATGGGTGGTTTTGTTTTGCTTTTTACTTCTACTAGTTTTTTGTTGTTTTTTTTTTTTTTTTTTTTTTGCTTCTTGATCCTTCAGCAAGGGAACTTGAACTGGTTTATATTTATTTGTTTTTGGAGTCTATGTACATATAACAAAGAAAATTATTGTAGCAAGAACATTTCCTCAGTTGTTTAAGGTTTTTAATTTTTAAATTATTATTATTATTTTTTTTTGACCAGCAAACCCATGGTTTTACTACCCCTGATCACTTTGGGACCATCATGTAAATTGTACTCATGGTAATTCCTTTAGAAAGACAATTTTTAAAAAAATCTTTGCCAATTGAAATATTCAGTATAAAAACTGATTTCTTCAAGTGTAGCGAATTGTCGATTCATTTACTAACCATGTTTGTTTCATGTATTTGCATTTGCCAGGCAAACACTGAGACTACATATATTTTAAATTTATTGCAAAACCACCACTTCAAGGCATACCATGAAATTAAAATTTATGTTCCTGAGATTTTTGTAGCTCTAGAATGATCATTTCAATTTTGTCCTGGGTACCTTATACCATTATGCTAGGAGCTCTTCCAGTTTAAACCTAAAATTTATTTTAAACAGATTTTGCTTGGGGTACATAAAAGAAATGTAACATGTAACAGCCATTACAGAGATTGCTTTAGTTCATTTACTAGGCATAATCCAGGTTCTCAGTTTCCCTGCTCAGAAGCTTGGTTTCTTTTCCTGTCTTGATGTAAACTGCAGGGAGAAGAAGGCTCACAGCACGAGTCCTCTATTCAGGGGAGAGTGCAGTCCTGGCATGGGTATGTTAATCACATATTCTGCATCTCTGAAAAGGCACATTTCTAAATTGGTCCTTCCTTCATTCCCAGCCCTCAAATGTGGGACCCTTCTTTACTTCAAAATCCTCAAACAAACAGGCTTGATCTTGAAGATGACGGTTTCATCTTTTGAAATTCTTTTACCTTTATTCAGAAAAAGTTATTCAAGACTCAACTTCTAATTAAAGTCCTCACCCTCTCTCAAGCACAACAGATCAAAGATGTGAGGGTGGAGATTCTGCATATCACAGCCTCATGAGTTTACAGCAGGAATCACACAGTGTTAAGCAAATGGATTTAAATAATGTAAAAACATTGTGTAATAGGCTGTGTAGTGAACCTATGCACAGCAAGGTTTGACTTCCAAGTATTAATA
Organism: Marmota flaviventris; assembly: GCF_047511675.1. Taxonomy (NCBI): domain Eukaryota; kingdom Metazoa; phylum Chordata; class Mammalia; order Rodentia; family Sciuridae; genus Marmota; species Marmota flaviventris. The sequence goes on from NC_092508.1 coordinate 82,306,013, forward strand.
TTGGGGTTGTGTTACCTTCATACAACACATTTTGTCATTTATTATGAATCGTCGAGCTCAGAACACATGGCATATAAAATATTTCCCTTTTTTTCTAACTTAGAAAAATGTTTGAGGAAAGTCTCCACATAAAATTCTCTGTTGCTAGAGCAGATTTGATGCCATTTGAAATTGGAATTATATAGAACAATTATCAAGAATGTTAAGAGATTTTTGGATTCGACAATTAGGTGGAGCTCAGAAATTAGGTTTCATCCTTTAGCAAATGTATCTTTCTAAAGGATTCAGGTAGTAAAGCAAGCTTACACATTGTATACTGAGTTTTCCTAAGACACCATAAGGAGTCATATAACTTCCCTGGCAGAAGACAAAAAATAAAAGATGTGATTCTGTGAGCATTATGTGTAGTTAGGGGACTTTGCCTCAGGCCATCAAATGAAAATGGCATATGCCATTAGCCTTACAGCGAGAGGATTTTAAATATCTTAAAAATTATGTTCTCTTTTGATTTATTTTGTGGTCCCTTTATTTGTCTATTTCTGAAAGAGTCCCGTGATGGGGTGCCCCAGGGATCATCCCTCCCAAAATGTGACATGTTGATTTCTGTATAATCCACTTTTTCTTTGACATTGGATACTTTCCAAATGTTGAATTAATTTCACTGTTAACACACACACACACACACACACACACACACACAGCACAAATAAAACAAAAATCCCAAATCAAAAAGAACTTTTCTTAAGAGAGCTAAGAATTAAAATATAGTTGTGTGTCTTTGCAAAGCAAAAGGCTGAGGATCATCTTTGAAAAACTAAAAAATTAGTGGGAGATTAGAGGCTCTGGCCTCTACTGGATGTTTTGATGGTGCTTGCAGCCATTTATTTATGCCCAAACCTCTATTATCTCTGAGATTCAGGCTTTTGAGGAGAAAGATGCGGGGTATCTTTAGAGGGAGGTAGGTGGGCACTCAGAAGATGGAGGTGACTTCGTGGAGAACAGGGCCTGTAGGCTCCCATTACATGGAGGTTAGAAGGGTGCAATGAAAAGATCAAATTCAGCAGAGATAAATGACACACACCAGCAACATAGGTGATCGATAACCGGCTTCTGAGTGTAACCACTGTTAACTGAGCTGTATCAGTTCCTATCTGAGACTTACTGAGAAGTGAAGATTATATCCCTTTCAAGCTTGGAGGCCTTTAAAGTACACAAACCTATAGGGATACAGGCATGTTTCGATGATTTTTCTATAACATTACAAAAGTCTGCTTTATTGATAGAAATAGGATGATGTTACCAATGCAAGTATGTGAAATAAAACAAAAACAAAAGCCAAGATAAATTATACTATTTTTGCCATGTTTTGCACCGCTGCCCTATTAAACACCGACCTTTGAAGAACCGTAAAGGAGGAACATTATTTTTTGATACAATACAGAATTTGCAGGTTACTAAAGTGCATGCTTTAGGACAGAGTCTCAGCAAGTTCTGACTCAAACAAAGTCTTAGCAACGGTTTCCAGTCAAGCGTAGCAACATATTTCATCTCGACATTTCGAGAATGAAAGCGAGGGAACTTTTAAGAGGCCTTAAACCCTATCTCCCCACTCGCTCCTTGGCGTATAAATTTAGATAAGTGTAATGTACAGAACATAAGCATCCAAATAGACTCATTTGATTATATGGCTTTTCTGTCTAGGAATTATGGAAACAGGATGTTTTATTTGATCTTGGGATATAATATTACTGAAAGTTTTTGCTAAGGTTAATAAAAAGGAAATTCAATAGATACATTAAAATGTCTGAAATAGGCTTATGAGTTAGAACACTGAGCTCACTGCACTTAAAGCCTGGAAGTCGGAATTCTGACGCCACTGAGCAGTGAGTGAGTGTGTGTGTGTGTGTGTGTGTGTGTGTGTGTGAAGGGAAGTTGCTCTAGGAAAAGAGATTTCTTTGGCTCAATATTTTAGAACATGTTGCTTCAGAGAAACACTTTTAAGTGGCATTTAAATTCTTCTATTAATATAAGTTGGTATAAGAATGACAATTTTTCTTTTCTGGAGAGCATTTACCATCATTCTCATCAATATTTAACCACTGGGAAGCAGGGAAGGCCTATTAGGTTATCTCAAGGACTGTTTAAAAATCTTTGATAATTTGAGTCGAAATTCAGTCTGAGAAAACTCGGGGAACCTGTCTGTCTAGAAAGCTTTTCTTCTTTTCTCCTTCCTCTCCCCTCCCTTCCTCAAGTTCTCCTGATTTGTAAGCCCAGGGCAAGTTTAATTATAATTAGTTAATGTTAGTTAATTAGGTAATGTTCATATAGTGCTTTGAAGATGAAAAATGTTTTAGAAATGCTAAGTGCTATCATTAATATCAGCAATGGGAGAAAATTAAGCATGCTGAATACTTTTAGAAACTGCAGAATTTGAACATGCAGTGCTTGGTGCCACGTGACTCATCAGTTCCACCACCTCAACTCTTTCTGACAGAATGTGAAACAGCCTTTTGTGTTCATTGTTTGGGTGTCCAGAGCTCCCTTCCTCCTTTCCTGTCAGATGCTGTCACTGCTCAGAGAGGTGAGCCCATGAATCTCAGTTTAAATACTCCCTCAATACACATATTAGAGAACACATATTCACATGTATATATGTTCACACAGATAGATCAGCCTCGATGTGAGGTCACATTCATGGTTCTTTCTGAATTCTGAAATGTTCCACAGGCTCCTACTCTTCATATTTTCTTTCATCTTTTCTGTCCAGAAGAAAAGGGGAGAAAATTAACAACAGAACCCAAATTGGATTATCTAATTTATTTAAAAAAATGAACCTGCCAAGTACAAATAGAATGTCTTACTTGCCAACACGTGTGGAATTCTCTTAGTTGTAATTAAGACGCAAACTTTAGGCATATGGCCCCTAAGCTTTAGAAATGCATGGCTGTCCCATGCCACTTGCAGAACATAAAGCATTTATAGGCCACGTTATATCTGGATGGTGCTTCACACAACTTTTTATTAGCTATGCTCAGAAAAGTAGGTCAGTATAATTTTCTGATTTATAGGGAAGGAAAGGGGGCCCTGGCCAGAGCTAAGTCCACGTGAGGGTGAGGTTGCTCTTTGGAAAAGAATGCTAACTGAAATCAGTGTCTTCTCCCACTCATCTTCCAAATAGAAATTACATCCCTCTAGATTGAAGATGCTAATAATGAACAATAGGCTAAATTTTGTAATCTTGGAATGAAATAAATCAGTTTATGGTGGTGGAGAGACAAAGGGACAGAAAAAGAGCTGAGGGGCTGCTTTGCTATCTGAGGATGGCCTTCTACAAAGAAAGTTCAGATGATGTTTGAGGAATCCAAACTCACAGAAAGTCAGACAGGAAACTCTCAGCTCAGGATTCCTTACTTCTTTGTTTAGCTCATCAATTCCTTGCTGCCTTTTCTTCATATAAATTGTTTAGGTGGGAAGAATACCAGGGAAGTGGTATTGAAGTATCTTGGAATTGAGTTAAATTGTTCCCAAGGGTCCAAATTGGTTCCTTACTGTTTGGTGGAGTAATTTGTGCATCACACCGAAGGGCTAATGAATACTTCACTTTGGCACTTGGAAACAGACACATTCAGATCATGTTAATCAAACATAATTAACTTTCAAGGAAGGAGGCTGGGAGAGCGGGCCAAAACAAATATGCTGAAATAGAACAGGGATGAATGCGAAGTCCTGCAGTTAAGGAAAAAAAAAAATTCAACTGCACACTCATAAAATAGCTATGTAGTTTATTAAAGCAAAACAAATCAAAATAAAGCAAGACAAACCAGCATCCACCCCAATTTAGAAGCTGTTGTGGACTAAAAATTTGACATGCATGCAGTTATGTGACCCGAAGGCAAAGTGCTCAGGCTCCTGTGCTTCCTCCTGGTGAATGTCCTGCGCCAGGGCTCAGTAGGGTTCCTCTGCCTGGGTAGACCATATCCTAAGAACTGAAATTTTCTGGGTTCCAGTTTTTGAGAAAGCATCAGGCTCTTATGAAGAATGATTAAACTGTGAGAGGTTTATCCTAGAAGACTAAATATTCTGGAAAATTGATGGTTGTTTTAAAATATTTTATATTAACAACTTAAAATATTAAAAAAACTTAACATCTCGAGGAGGAATTGGGGCTCAGAATGGCTGGGTCTGAGGAGGAGATGATCAGCCAAATTGTGGTTCTGGATTTCAAGGCCTTCTATATGTGCACCCAGGCCTTCTGCTCTTTTCAGAATCCCCTGCCCATCCACTCTGGGCTGGCTCACTGGTCCCCAAGTGCACCTACTATTCACCTAGGCATCTTTCCCTCACTTTTATGCTTGTCCCCACTGCTTTTCTGTCCGACTGACTCCCTCTAAGTCTCGACTAGTGTTTTTCAACCCTGGCGCATATTAGAATTACCTCGGGAGCTTTTAAAATACTATGCCTGGGCTCCACTTCCCGAGCTTCTAATTTAATTGGTCTGGTGTGGGACCCAGGTATCAGTATTATTTTAAAGCTCTCCAGATGATTTTAATGAACCCGGACCACCAGTTTAGTCCCAACTTGACTTTGGTGATGCATTCTCAATTTCAGTTGCTCCTCTGACCTCCTGCTGGAATATTCACTTGTAATTAATACAACATCTGATTTAATTCAGTCAATGGAAAACAACCATCAGCTGTATGTTATTAATCACCTTTAGAAGTGCATATTTCCAATTTTCTTTTTCAGTTGAATCCTAAATCCTTTGGTGGTTTTATATTCTATATTCCTTCCTCCCTGATATACACTATATTGCTTTACCATATATTTGTGCATGTGTGAGTTTTTAAAAAATAATTATTGGAAATCAATAAATATTTCTTACTTCATTGGCAAATAAATTGTGGATTTTGGTAGTTGATACTAAACTTATGAAAATCATTATATCCAGAAATGTGCATTAAAAGGGTGCATGGAAATTTAGCTAAATTATTGAGTTAAGAAAAATATAATTTTGAATGCATTTATTTTTGCAGTAGATATTATGAAAGATAATTGTGATGGTTTTCCAGAGATGCCACCCCAAAGGAACAGAATTACATGCTTTGGCTGACCCTAGGGGTGGCTTAGTGTGACTCCTTACAGGTGTAATGTGAGGTTCCAACAGCATGAAAAGTTAATTAGCTATTTCTAGCTAATGAGAATATCTTTGCTTTATTATTTGAGAGAGGGTGGTTTTTTGGATCATTGGACCAAATTTTGTTTTAGCCCTACAGGTGGATTTGTGTGAGCCAGAACAAAAATTACATCCTAAGAAACTGATGAAGTAACTAAACTGTTCATAAATTCCAGTGCCACCTAATAATAATACTTTGTATTTATATAGCGTCTTTCTTGGAGGAGCTCAAAGCATTTTATAGGCTCTGAAAGTTAATCAAGTTGGGAATTTTTCAAGCATTGTGGGAGTGAGATCCAGGGCTACACACTTTCAAGCTGTAAAGCCGGCTTTCCTTATTTACACATGTGCACCCTGTTAATGTGGGACTTCAAAATGTCTGAAGCTCTTTGGCCTTAGAGACGTTGTAACATAAAGTGGACTTAAACCCATTTCTGGCCAGCTGGTGAAAAGATCCAAACAATGTTGGAAGTATTTTAACAAATGAAAACAGTATAAAAAAATCATACGCAGCTGCCTGGCATTACTTTGTCACCATGACAATATTTGAAATATAATGATCCCCATGTTTGTGCTTCTAATTATTATAAGAATCATTGTAAAGAGGGAGAGTAAATTTTTCTTTGTTTTGTTTATTGACATTTTCTTGTTTCTCTTTATTCGAATGTGTATAATCTTTGAGTAATAAAAAGGAACTGGGAAGGTAAAGCGTTCTACAGTAGGGTAAGAGTAAGAGGCTAAAAATAAATATCTTGAGACAAGAGTGTTAAGTGGTACCTTGATTATTTTCATAGCAATTAGGATATCACTTCATGGAGGAGCTCTTACAATAAGAGCCTTCAAACATGAGCAAGAAATGCACCCTGTGATGGAATTTTAGAAATTGGGTTAATAATGAGAATCATGCAAATAATTCATGCCATCAAAGACTGATTAGTCCTGTGAACATAATCTTCAAATCTGTGACTATTGGCTATTTTTACATTTGCTTAGAATTTCTTTCTAACACTTGGTTGGCAGAGCGCTGGCTATTGTGGAACTGGAATTTTGTGGAGACAGCCACTTTCTTTTTCTGGGGTCTTACGGACTTGAAATGTGTTATGTGTAGTGAGGTTCTATGTATCCTCTAGAGAGGCACATGGAGTTGACTTTGAGCACCTGCCACACTGTGGTGGAGTGAGCCTTCCAAAATTAGAATATCACCTCTTCATTCAAAGATACTTTGTCATTCCAAATGTATGCAATGAAAATAACTGGGCTAACTGAGCATATGTTGGTTGGTTGATTGATTTTTTTTTTTTTTTTTTTTTAAATACAGGATGTCCCACAGTGAGAAAAGTAGCTTTGGTGTTGGTCAAGATGCTTTTAGAAGGGATTGGAACCCTATGGTTCAGATAACTGAATTACATAGAATCTTATTCTTTTTCCAATTCACTTGCCATTTTTTCTGGTTAGTATTTGGTGTAAATATACCGGTTGTCTATTCTTAGGTAAGGATATGAAGTTTTTTTGAAACACACTTGGATAGGAAAATACGAAAATATTCATAGGAAAAAAAGAAGAATATCAGAGTGCACTGAATATATCAGTGTGAATGTGTAAAAATGACTGAATTCTCTTACTATCTGGTTTCTTCCTAAATCTAGTTATTGTTATCTCTTCCTTATATTTTTAATAGATAAAAGTTGCCTACTGCCTATTTCATATAAGTTTGACTTCTCACTTCCCAGGGATCAGATGTCATTTATGAATGGCAAAAACCATTATTCTTCTAATTTCTTATTGACTTTCCAATACAAACATTTTCTCAATAAGGGTTCTTCAATGGAGTTAAGGGTTCATTATATAATGAATTAACTTTTCACTTACATGTTTGGATTAATCTAATTTGTGTGTACCATTATTGGAAGGATTGGGAAAATAGTCTTTTATTCTGGATTGAGATGAGGAAACCTGACTGTGAAAAGGTTTCTGAAGTTGTTTTTGTTAAGTCAATTCAATTAGCTTAATTTACCTCTGCTTTGAGAACATTCAGGTTAAATGATATTTGATTATTATGAAAAAATAGGAACTCTATTGCAATATAACTGATAAGTATCGAAGAACTGAGATTATGAATTCCCAACACAAAACAGGAGAAGTGGTCTCTTAAAAACAAAACAAAACAAACAACAAAAAACCATACATTCTTAAGGAATATGGGTTCCTCTACTCCTTTCCTTGGAACATGACCACTTTCCCCTGAAGCCCTCTGCATTTCACATTGCTGATGCTTTCTCCCTGATTGTAGAAGATAAGCCTGCTGTTGCATGAGCTCATGGTACCAGGATTTGGAATCTACTTCTGTTCACCATCATGAGGTTGATTATGGGTCTAGGTCATGCTGGAAGGGGGTTCCCTAGACAGCTGCTGTGACGTATTTTTTTTTTTTGTGGGGGGATGTAAAAGTGACCTGGAGCTGTAAGTTCTTGCTGGATCAAGCTGCCTTCTTGCAGTTGTTTGCTCTCTCCACAGGACAATTCTTCCTTATGTTATATCTCCTCCCTATGATTGCTCAGTCCTCACCCTCAAATTGAAATCTTTCTCAAGAAAGGCAGCTCTGCAGAACTTGTGCTAAATCAAGTTAGTGTTACTACTTTTCCCAGGTGTGTTTGCAGTTTGAGGTTCTTATTGCCAGTTGGGGAACCTGCCCCTGTTAAAGGTATTTCAGAAAACTGTAGAGTAAGTGAGCTCTATGCTTAGGCCCCACAGGATCTCTCTGCCTGTCTTCAGATCTCAAGTCTGATACTTCCTGGGCAGCAGTTCTCATTTCCAATGTTCTGTTCTGTGTATCACATTTTTTTTTCTTCCTGTATTTGGTTTGAGAAGCACAATTATGTCTGGTGAGCATTGGGCACTTCATTCTTATCTTAATGGATCTGATAGATGGAAGTACACACAAATGGCTCTACCTGTTGGTGCTAAGCTGATCCTCTATCCTTCCTGGGGATAGCATTAGCTCCCCATCCTCTCCAGGCTCCATGGCAGGGTGTGCTAGTTTGCAAAACACACTCACAGCAGGCTCAGCTCCATATGGTAATTCATTCTATCTATCATCTATCTATTGTCTATCCAGCTCTACATTATGAAAGGACTAGAGGGTAAGGATTGGAAGGCTTTCATACATTTCTTTGGACAATTCAAGATTTTGGCTAGCTCTGCGTTTTTGGACAAAGTGTGAAATGCTGCCTCTTTGAAGAGGGCTGCATGGTGGAAGGGCCACTTGAGATTTGCTGCTGCAGGCTGCTAGCATTTAGTTTTGATGTTATTACTGCCGTTCTGGGTTTTAAATATTTTAATGAAAAATTTTATTGTGTTTGTGGACTGGCTTTTAGCAAAGGCTGCAGTTTTAAACATTCTAATAAATGAATGGGAGATGTGTATAAAGAGAATTAAAAATGGAACTTAGCTAGCTCACACTTACAGATGATTTTACAGAGCACAATAGAGTCTGATGTTGTTTTTGAAGGTGAAGGGGTAATGGTTCTTTTTCAGAACTGCCACAACTCCAAAAGCTCTGCAAATTCATAGTTGGTTTGGTGAGTGTTTGATTGTCTCCTTCTTTCAAGTGGATTATTGTTGTTGTAGTGGAATCGCCATGTTTCTGAGCTCTGCCTGATTACACAAAAAGCAAAGGGAATGGAGAAAATAGTAACTAACCTGGAAAACCTAACCTCATGAATTGCTTTCTGCTTCTTGCAAATGAGTGATAAAACCTTATTCATTAAGATGTATCAGTTTATAGATTTTATGAATTGGCAAAAATTGAACCTGTGTGTGAAACTTTCCCAATGATCAATGTTGTTCATTTGGTGAATTATACTCCTTCCTCCCACTTCTGGGTTTGAATCCTTAAGTTTTTTTCCATAAAGAAATGAACTTAGGCAATCTAGCTAGGTTGTTTGCACACTGCTTTGGAAATGTAATTTCTTTTTGGTGTGGTGGTACCAGGAGCTCTATTGGAGAGTGTGGGCTCCTCTCTTTCCCGGTGTCCCCAAATATCAAAAGATAAAATGGAAAACAATTCTGAAATGTGCGGATGATTGTCAATTCCCTGTTTGCTCTTAGACTGATTTCTTGCCTTTCTTGGGGTATGCCCTGCATAGTCAGCGTCAGTCAAAGAGATGCATGGGCAGGAAATTGGGGTCAGGAAAGAAGAGAGAGACCTGGCTAATGCTGTCTCTCTGCTTCAGGTCACATCTCTAGCAGCACCTCTAGCTCCCAAGCATGCCCTGCCACCACTCCCAAAGTCTCCCTCCAGTTTGTCATAAAAAAGAAAAAACTCTAACACATTATTTTCTGATTATGCATATTACAAGACCATTGTAAAAAACACTGCAAAAAGGAAAGTGGTGAAATTCTACTATACAGCAATGATAATCAATGTATTGGTATATTTCCTTTTTTGTGTTTCTCCTCTGAATAATTATAAACTGGGAATGCTTTGGGGGAACTTCTACTAGTTGCCGTTAGTGGCTTCTCAGAGCTATAATTTGTGCATGAGCTTCTGTAATAAGAGAACATCTACTACAATATCATCCAGTTTCTACAAAGAGCACAAATCCAAGATACAGCAAACCATGGGTATAAGCCTTTCACCTTCTACCAAACATGCTCAGCCCTTAACACATGAAGGTCACCTCCAGAGCACATGTATTTGGAAGAAGCCTCTTTTTGCATATTGTCTGCTACAGGCAAACAATGACTAGCTTCAAAGGGTTTTCTCTTCAAAAGGGAAATAATCTTCTGAAGCAACTCAAGGAGGCCTTCAAATACATTCCTCAAGCAAAATAACAGTAATAGCAAACCCTGTGTTTATGTGACACTTTCTTTTGATAAGATATATGTATTCTGGCACTAACTAATTTTTTCTTCATCCTTGTAAGGATTTGGGGAATTATTTTCATTTCCATCTTTATAGATGGGGCCAGCAAGGTAACCATGTGATCAAAGCCAGTGATCCAATACCTTCTGGAAGTTCAGAGATTCTCATTCCATAGATTCTGGGATAGGGCCAGTAATTTACATTTTACCAAAGCTCTTCCTGTGTAGGTGTATAGCCAGGTTTATTGAAAGGCTATTGTAGGAGCCGAATTATAGTCACACTGAGGAATCATATTGTGTGAACTCTGTGTACACAATATGTTGATCTTCATGACATTTTGGGATTCTTTGAAGTATTAGTTCTTCAATCTCCGAGTACCCAAAATTGGGGATATTTAGACTTTTCTTGATCATGATTGGTTTTCTTCCTGATTTAGATAGTCTGTATACATGGTTTTCTGTGCGTGTTGCCTGCCCCACTGGGTGCAGGCTAGTCTCATGTTTTGAAAGTGGAAGGTGGCCCAGACCTGTGATGACCAAGAAACAAGTAGCAGATGACAGTGGAAAATGATGGAAGTTCCTGGGTCCCTCCTATCCCTGTTGGGCACCACTGGCTCTAATGTTTTAAGAATCATTGGGGCTGGGGTTGTAACTCAATGGTAGATCCCTTCTCTAGCATGTGTGAGGCACTGGTTTGATACCCAGCACCTCAGCAAAAGTGAGGTGCTAAGCTACTCAGTGAGACCCTGTCTCTAAATAAAATACAAAAATTGGGCTGGGGTTATGGCTCAGAGGTTGAGTGCCCCTAAGTTTAATCCCCAGTACCAATGAATAAATAAATAAATAGATTAAAGGTATTGTGTCCATCTATGACATATATATATATATATATGTATATACAACTATATATATTATATGTATATATACATGAATATATACATATATACACGTGTGTGTATATATATATACATATATATATACACACACACACATACATACATGCTGGGTTTTCTGTCAATGTGAATTAGCGATGAAACAACAATGATATCTGACTCCTCCCCTCTCTAAAATGCTTTAGTCCTATGTCTAATTTTTTTGGTAGCTAATTGAACTAATATGTTCCTAGAGGAAAGTTCATATATTAGATATCTTTTACTGCGAAATAAATAAAACCTAATACTTACTGGTTTAAAACAAGAAACATTTATTACCCTATAGTTTAATTTGGTCAGGAGTTTGGGAGGAGGGTAGCCAGATGGTTGTGCTGCGGTCTTTCATGAGATTGCAGTCATGATATCAGCCAGAGCTTTGATTATTCTACAGGCTCCACTGCAGCTGTAAAGTCAGGTTATAAAGTGGCTCGTTCACATGGCTGTTGGCTGGAGGCTCAGACTCCCTGTGCTGTTGTTCTCAGGGGCCCTCAGTTTCTTTCCTTGTAAGATTCCCCACAGGACTGCTTGTCCTCAGGGCATGGCTTTCCCCAGAATGGGTGATATTATAGAAAATGTAGAAGAGGGCCACCCAGGAGAGTGTGTCCCACTCTCATGACATTTTTGCAATCACTCTCATATTTTTTTAGTCATAAGTGAATCACTAGATACACTCCACCCTTAAGGGAAGTCCAGGAATTGGGCTTCACCTTTGAAGGGAGGAGCATCAAGGACTATGGATAATCCTTTACCATCCTAACTTTTCCAGTACTACATTTATATAATAATAGATCCTCAATGTTTAATGTTCAATGCTTAATGTTCAATGCTTAATAGATTCTAGAGCTCTCTTTTCTGACTTACTGACTTTAGACAGAGAAGAATAGAGATACTTCAGTATCTGGTTGATTTTGAATACCCTCTTCTGTCTGAGATGCACATGCCTGTGTGTGCATAAACACACACACATGTGCAATCTCCTGGTTCTAGATCTGATCCATAAAGCAGTCACCTAACCACTGTCACAAACAAAGCTTGCCACGGAGCCTTCCCCACCTCCATTCCCAGTCAGGCACTGGTCCCTCTGGTTTCTGACTTTTATTTTGATTATCCCATTCTTTGTCCTCAGGTTTGCCCTGAAGAAAAGCAGAGCAAGAATTGCAGTGACATTTGCAAGGAAGAGGAAAATCTTTTCCTTCCGCCTATGTATTCAGGAGTTGTGATATCCCTCACATCCTAGCAACAGTCTTGGAGGTGAGGCAACGCTTTGGGAGAATCAAAGCAAGTCTGACAGCAGCATCATGACTATTGAAAAGGCCTTTGAAAGATGAAAAAACTGCCAATTATATGTCTTTGAATTGGATTCCATGCAAACTCTCCCTGAAGGAATCCCATTTGCTTAGTGTCTGGGCAGGGACAGTAAGGGAGAAAGGAAGCCGGGGACATGTACTGCCCAAGTTGCACAAAGCAGCTCCTTTGGCAGAGAATGATGTCTGTTTCCCAGGCTGGGAGGTTACTGAAATGGGACAATGAATAAACCAAGGATCATGGTTCTGTCAGGCTTCTCAGGACATTATGCATTAAAGGCTTGTAAAGCACCTGTGAAAAATGCAGTTAATGAATGGTAAAGAGGAGGAAGAGAGCTGCTATGTGTAGGTCAAAGATGGTAGAGGACATTGCCACAGGAAGAGGGTCATTTTCTAAACTCTGTTTCTTGTCCAAGGAATATTTACTTCTGTAACCCCTTGAAATAAAGCTTAAATTATTATAAGACATATAGGAAGAGTGTCTCTAATGATAAAGTGACATGTTTTTACATCTTCTGAGGGACATGGGCAGAATTTTCTTGGTTTTTTATTTTATTGGGGTGTGTTTATGAGGGACAATAATTAGGAAACGCAGGTGGCACTGTGCATTTCTGCTATAAAGCATTCTCTTCTGAGTGGTTTTGAATGACAAACATCAAAGCCTGTTGTTCGCATTCTTTCATTAAACCATCATAGTGATCTGGAGACGTAGCTCTGTCTTTACAGGTGAAAATTTTGAGTTTTGGGGCTTAGGTACATTTCCCAAGGTCACGTAGCTAATAATTGGCAGAACAAGAGTGGGGACTTGGGTCATCCAGCTTTCAGTGCTCTGTCTAAACTACTCTGGAACTGTTGCTTGCAGCAGGATTGCTATAGAAGTTTCCCAATTCTCATTTGGAATGGTTTTGTACTTTTTTGAAAAGCAGTAAAATGACCTCTTGCCTTTGCTCAGCATCTTAATCTATAAAATGATTTGATGGCTGGATTAATGTGGGGATCAAATGAGAAATGTTAAAGCATTTTTTAACCTGAACGTGCAGTTTAAATACAAGGCATTATGCTCTTGCCTCAGCTATAACTTGCTTCTAGGGGATTTTATGATCTGAATGTTTGCTATGGCCCTGTCTTTATGATGAGATTGGTGTCCTTATAAAGAAGGCGGAGGGAGCTTCTTTACTAGTTCTGCCACGCGAGGGTGAAGCAAATAGGCACCATGTATGAGACAGAGAACGAGTCCTCACCAGACCCTGTATGTGCTGGCACCTCAATCTTGGACTACCCAGCCACCAGAACTGTGAGCGACAAATTTCTGTTGTTTTTAAGTCAACAGTCTAAGGTATTTTGTTATAGCATCCTAAATAGACTAAGACAAATGTTTATATTAGCCAGTGCACATGTGGTGAGTGCTGGTTGTGTTCAGTTCATTCCACTAAGACTGAATGTTTGCCGAATTGAGATGATGATGGGATTTCTACCTAGTGCCCTTGTGTTATTTCTTGGGAATTGGAGCATAATGAGTGTAAGAGCTGCTGAAATTGGCAAGGCAAAAAAGGTATCATTATCTGTGTGAGTTCTGTGCTCTCTGCACTTTTGGAGTTGAGCTATATGAGTAGTAAATCATCACCTTTCTAGAAGATAAGCAGTTGCCCATTTTCAAATATTAAAATCCAAGAGAGACAAAGAAAAATGTGTTAGGATGATTATTTAGGGAAAAATGCAAAAATGACCCTGAGTTTCAAGTACAAAGGGAAAAAAATTATCTGAGCTCTTCTTCCCATATAAATTCAAGTGGAAAAGAACAGTATACAATGAAGTAATTGAATAAATAGCATGAGATATTTATAAGTTGAAATTTCTCTTCATAGGGAGAAGGTCTTGAATGCAAATGTGAAATATTTATCTTCTCACTGCTCACTATTGTCTACTTTAAATAAGGTTGTCTTGTTCATTAATAATGAAAAAGATAGCAGAACACCATCATTCTTGAGATGATTGTACAATTTATAATAATTTATCACTTCTAGGTGCTTACTCTCATTTATTAGTTTTCTTATGCGTCAATATCTTTAAAATGGAGACTACCAAAATTGTTCTCATTTTATGAATTTGGGAACTCTGCAGTGCACAGAGATGAGTTTTGGGTGAGGTTAAACTTTGAGGATGGAGCGGACCTTTGGTTTATTTCTAGTGTCAAATATACAAAAGCCCCCTTAGTTCATTGTTTCCTACCGCCTCATTTTTTTGATGGAGACAATTGAGTCTAAAAGAACAGTGGTGGGTGAATTAGCAGAGGCTAGGACCTGGCCAGTCTGTTTCTTGAAGCTCAATTTCATTCAACCCCAATGTGCCTCACACTGAGCCACCCCAAGGGCTGCAGTATCTGGGAAGTTGTTCTCCCTGCTCTGCTTTGCCTTCTGGATAGAGGTCAAGTAGGGGTGAGCAGAAGTCAGGACACAATGGGAGTCAGCCTTGTAAAAGATTTCAAAACTCCTTAAGCATCTTTTTCATCCCACAACATTTGCATTGGCTTCACTCCTTGCCTGTGTAATCATCTTATTCCCCATCAGACAACATTACAAATGCGGGCAGCCATAGCCTCAATTTTCCAGAAGCCACCAGTTCCCGTACAGCCAAAGGAAGCAGAAAGGAGGGCCCAGCACAGTTTCTTCTTGGAATCTGACCCAAGCTTCCTCTCTTTCCTCCAGATTGCTTGTAGTCTGCAGTAACCTGAGCTTATTTTTGATGCTGGTAAGGGTGGTGGAACACAGAACCAAGTGCCATGTGGGACTGCAGGGGCCAAGATGGTGACATAAGAGAGCTGGATACTTCCAGAACTACTTGTAAACAAAGTGTGAAGTGAGACTGTAAAAGGATCTGAGCAGGGAAACAAACAGCGCAGACATAGCACAGGACCGGTGGAATCTCCAATCCTGTCTCTAATGCCCCCACTTTAATTTAATTCCATACTGTTTTTTTTTTTTTTTCCTACATAGTACTGGCTGCTTTAGAGTCAGGTCAGCAAACATGTACCAGACATTATGCTTGGTCCTGGAAAAGACAATTAAGGATAAGACCCTTTGTCTTCCAAAGACCCCATCAGCATCATTGGGAGATGTCACACCTGAGCCGTACTTTCAACCTGTTGAGTCAAGGATCTGCTACTGAAGCAAATTTCCTGGATTAATCTCCTTCACTCACTTGAGGGAAGGCAAGTGAGTGAACTTTGGGTGGCCTTGATTGGAAGTCGAGGGACTCTTGTGTGTTCTGGCCTGTGATACCTAGAGGGACAGACTCTGACTTTAGACTGCTGGTGCTTATAAGTGATTGACTAAACTCCTTTAGGTGAAATGAATGAGCACCTCAGGCCACTTAGGGAAATTTTAAAAATTTGAATACCAAAATCAAGTCTAAGTCTGATTAAGAAACATTTATTGAGCATCTAGGATATCCATGGTCATTTGGGGCATGAAGGAGAAGTCTAAAGCCAGTCCTTGCCCTCCATTTAGCAGTGGATGTGAGACTCACTGATGTAACCTACTGAATGAAGGACAGAGCAAGTAAACCTTAGAGAGTGTCTGCCCTTGGGGAAGTGGGAGTGTGGGGAACACCATCTTACATGCAGAGGTGTTAAAATGTGCAACTGAAAATCCTGGGAGAGAGAGGGAAGGTGAGTGGAGGGAGATCCTTACTGATAGGGACATGACTTTTTTTTACTGTCATGAAATGAAATGAGTGGTCCTCTTCATTAGTTAAAAATAATTAATAATTATTGATCATATTCCAGTCTAACATTTTCTGGGTATTATATCCCATCATCCTCACAGCCACCAGATACGTTAATTTTCTCATTTTCCAGACAAGAGAATAAGAAAAAAGAGAAGTTAAGTCAATTACCTAATGTCACGTGGGAAATAAGCAGTAGGCCCGGAATTTGAACCTCTGGGGCTTTTGCTCTGTACAGTTCTGCTGTTTGGCTTAGGGATCCTGTTGGAGGGATCTTTGGAGGAGGGAAAGTGAGAGCCATAACCCTCAGGAAGTACAGCATAGAAAAGCAAGTGAGACAAAGCCTAAAGGAGCTGTGGAACTTCCTGGAAAATGAGGCAGTGGAACAACTTGGGGCATTTTATCTCTGTCTGGGGCAAGAGGCAACCTTTGTTTTCTTGGTGGGACACAGGTGTGCATTTGCATGGGTGCCAGTTAACCCCTCTCCCCCTTAGGTTTGCTCTCTAGTGCCAGCAGTTCAGGGCAGGAGGAGAGAGCAATGGCCCTCTTGACTCAAGATCCAGGGCTGGCAACATGAATTATGTAGGTGGAAAAGGGAAACATTTTGAGAATTCCCAGAGGGCCAGCAAGAATAAAGTTGCAATGCCTGACCTTAAGACTAGATATAAAGAACAATGAAACTAATAGACCAGGGGGCAGGGAAACAGACAGGTTTGGTGTCAAAATGGTGAGTTTGGAATCTGAGTGGTGTTGGCTACAGTGTGAGTGGGGATAACTGAATGTCGCCCAGGAAAATGGGTGGAGTTCATCAGTGAGGAACTGTGAGAAGACAATGTGGAGGTAATGGAGGATGTCATATATGAGCAGCTGGAGAAACCTGGGGTGATGCCTCCCAGGAGTCGCCTTGGTGGCTGGAGGGCAGTGTGCTCTGAGGTGTTCTAAATCCGCCAGACCTCCCATAGAGCAGGCTGTGATCAATGGACAAAAGAGGCCCCCCACTGTTAGGGAAGAATTTATTGGCTTGGTGCTTGATCTGAGCCTGAAAGGAGGAGACATGTTTGATGGCTGGGGCTACAAAGAGGGAAGGAGAAACACAGACAAGCTACAGAGGGTTGCTGGGAACTTCTCTCACCACCTAAGTTCTGCTCTTTGTGATGATCCACTGTGCCAATGTGAATGGTAATTATTAATATCCATGGCATTAGGGGCTTGTTTTGTTGGCATGCAGGCTTTGACCCCAAGAACTCTTGAAGGACAGTGCATTATGTTAGCACACACACTGTACTTATAGGAAGAGACCAATTTTGGGGGGAACCCATCTCTGAATTTCTGAGATAGACAGATGTATGAAAACACAGAAATACATTTATGTGTTCTTGTCTCTCTCTGTATTATATTAAACAAAATATTTATTATTGTTTTCAGAGAGGAGAAAGGAATATGTTTTTTGAAGTTTAGTAACCCAGAGGTTTAGCTTTTCTGTCCTAACCAATAATCTTGGGCAAACACTGCCATCTCAGAACCCCCTTGAAGCCATTGTTGACATGATCTTGGGTTTTTGCATATGAAACAGCATATGGGTTAGGGATGTCTTCCTGGAGTATATCTTGAAATCTTTGTCAGTCTTAAGGCATGTCCTAATGAGTTCTTAGCAGCTACTATTAACTACTGTTTTGGAGATTTGGTGACAACCCTGCTATGTTAAATGAGAAAGAGCCAGCCCCTGAATGCCACACTGCTGCTGCCTGTTCCTAGAGTTGGCCCTGTTCTGCTCAGAAACCGCTTGTCTTAGTCTATCCCAACTTTTACAACAAAATACCATATACTGGGTGGCTTATAAACAATAGAGATTTATTTTATTTATCATACTTTTGGAGGCTGAGAAGTCTAAGATCAAGGTGCCCAACGATTTGGTGTCTGGTGAAGGGCTGCTTTCTTGTTCATAGATGGTTCATAGTGCCATCTCACTGTGTCCTCACAAGGTGGAAGCAACAAGGAGTCTCTCTGGGTCCTCTTCTACAAGGGCACTCATGCTATTCAAGAAGGCTCTAGTTACCTCCTAAAAGTACCCCTCCTGATTCATCACCTTGATGTGGGTAGGATTTCCACCTGTGAATTCTGGAGGGACACAAACATTCAGATCCAACCACTACCTCTTCCTGAGATGATGAGGGATAAAATAATTATGCTGGATATGAGGATAATTATTGTATACAATAACTCATCCAATATTCTTCCATGACATGTGCTTCTGAAAGCTGGTTTAGAGAACTTGTTTAAGAGTCTTTTAATACAGAAATAAAAAGACTTTCATGTTTTGGGGGAGAAAAGAAAAGGTGACTTTTGTGTGCTTCTTACTGCATATGTACAGCTTTGAATGGATTTATTATAGAACTCAAGAACAGAAGATTAAGAAATTAAGGATCATGATGCTTAAAATAGATACCACTATTTTTTTTTTTCGCTTTAAGCAAAGCAATCTGCCAGGCAGGTGAGATTTCTGAAATGGTGACAATGAAATATCCCAAAGCATGGGATGCTATTCCTCTGCCAGTAAATATTCCAAATGCACTTTTGATGAATATTTTAAATTTTATCCTAGCAACATGTAGATAAGCAGAATGAGAGAAGTGATCTGATGCCCTTTCCTGTTCAGGTGCCCATGTACATGAAGGATAAGGGTCTACTAGGCACTTAACAGCATTCTTAATCTTCAAAATTGAATCAGCACCCAGTTCTATGCTTTTTCTTTCAGGTTGCAGATTTTCTTTTGTTTTTGAAACCAGTGACAGCTAGGAGGGAAAAAAATCATCTTGGATATTTTTATAAGCTGTGTAATTGCTTTTCTTCCCTCATCAGATTAGTTATTTTCCCCTTGCATTTGCTATTAATGCCATTTAAAGAAAGGGGTTAAATCTAGTTGGAGTTTCAGTAAGATTAGTATGCATAGTTGAAAAAAGTATAATCACAACTGCATGTATTTTGTATCAGAAATTGACCTCACATGTATGCAGACACCCTATTTCTTAGAAGGAAATGGTTGGTGTTTGCTTCTTGGAAATCCTGTAATACTTTGTTTACATATTTGCACCTCATGTTGTATTTATTTATGTCTATTTTTTATCAACCGTATTGTAAACTCCTTAAAGGCAATGGCTCTGGCTCTTTGTTTTTTCAGCATCTCCAGCTATGCCTTGCTACCAGCAGTGGTTAGGTTTCTTTAATAAATTCAACACATGCAAAGGAATAATTATGTATGTCTGCTTTGCTAATGAGCTACCTATGTGGTTTGATTTGAGGGCTACCAAACTCATTGTCCTCAAATATTTTCTGAGTTGAAATTTCTTCATTTCATCTTCATCATTTTAGAGGTTTTTTTTTTTTTTTCCTTTCAGAAAGCATCAAGTTTTACCTGGGAATTGAGCCTGGAGGGCATGGGACACAGACAGATGCATTTTGAATGGGGAAGGCTGGTGGGAAGAGTATGGAGTTGGGATGCTGCTGGCAGGGACAGTCCTACCCTGAGGGTACCTGGGGGAAGATGCTGCTGAAAGGCAGTAAGATACTATCAAAAGAGGTCTATTTTGCATCTTTCCTAAGGTTCCCAAGATGAGCTATGGAGATTTTAAAAACATCAGGCAACTAAAAAATCTTGCCTGTTCAGTTTTTTCAGTTCAATCTAAGGCAAGAGTTTAGAACTGCCAAAACCTAATTAGACCCCTAAGTGCTCACCTACTTCTGTACACAACCTCAATGGCTGTGCTCAGCAATGCTGTAGACAGCTGTGGTCTTGCCAGGTGAGAGGTAACCTGTGAGGGTATTCATTCTCTTCTATGTCTGCATCAGCTCTTCATTCTGTACATACAAGGAATTTCCAAAAACATTCAATTCCCTTAAAATGCTCTAAAAGACTTCGGCAGGATGTCAACCTGGAGGGTGATCCCAAGGGACCATAACAATCATAGGGCTCTCCAAAGAGGAAGGAAGCTCTGGCAATACACTCAGAGGCAACGTGACCCAAGATACTTTCTCACCGTGTCCCCTCACCAACCTCTGCCATTTTTTTCAGAGTCCCTTAGTAAGCTAGCAAGGGGCTCAGATATAAAGAACTCACATTTATTGCTTCTGTTTTTATCCTTCAAAATATCTAAATTCAAGTGTCCAGAATCATACAAAGTAGGTGTTGTTAGACAACAACATGTTTCAGGACAGATACATCAAGAACAACGTGGCTTTTGGCAAATATATAACAATATTTTATGAACTTTTCTGATATAAGGCAGGATTTTTTTTGAGTACTGAAATCTAAAGCTGATCAAAAAATAGTTCAGTTTTCTCTTGGTGGTAGACATAGGAGAGGCAATGGGGCAGGTGGGGACTGGGGGGGGGGGAGAGAGAGAGAGAGAGAGAGAGAGAGAGAGAGGGGAAGGGTGGGAGTCCCTGGGTATGGCTGCTGTATTTCAGGGTCTGTCAGCATTTCCATTACTGAAACCTCAGGGGGCTGTAATTTAATGTAACTATAAAAATTTACCCTCTGAATTTAAAGTTATCATCTTGCAATTTGCTTTGCTGATGTTTTACATTTTTTGAAGAGAGGAAAGGATGCATTTTCTTCCTGTGTTAAAATTAGAAGACAAACATAGAAAGCCTACTTCACTTGGTTATTTTTGAGAGACCTTTGAAATAAGATAAAATAATATGGGCTTGAAGTTAAACCTTTTTCTGTTTCCATAGTTCTCTTTTATTTTAAAGTATTGTCTTCACCTACATCCTCTTCTTTGCCTTCCAGAATGTGTGTGTGTGTGTGTGTGTGTAACAGATTATCTTTTATATCATCTCTCTCTCTCTCTCTCTCTCTCTCTCTCTCTCTCTCTCTCTCTACCTCCTCTCCACTAAACAAACATTTGTTCCTATTTGTAAGCACTGTGCTTTGGGCTTAGAAGAACAAAGAATAAAATATTCTCTACTTACTAAATATCCTTTTTTCCCCCTTAAATATTTGGTTTGTTTTATTTGTCTATATTAGGTTTAAACATTTTTAAGGGTAAAAACTAGCATTAAATGCATAAATATACTGAAAAGCAAAACATAACACGTGTCATAAAAAAACTTGTTAGTTTTGAAAACTGATGACTTTCTTTGGCATTACTAATTATCTCCCTTTAGCATTTCTTCCTTTATGCCCAACTGAGTAAGATTCACAAAACAACCCATACCAAGATGTGGTAAATAATATAATAATCCCTCAAAGATGTCCACATTCTAATCCTTGGAATCTATAAATGTGTTACCTTATATGGTAAAGGGATATGAAGGCTGCAGATGGAATTTAGGTTGCTGATCGACTGACCTTATAATAGAAGATTATCCTGCTTTGTCTGGATGGGCACAATGTAGTCACAAGCATTTAGTGCAATCACAAAAGCAGAAGAGGGAAGCAGAAGAGGAGACTGGAGGAATGTGACATAAAGATCTAACTCCATTGCTGGCTTTGAATATGGAAGCAGGGACCACAAGTCAAGAAAGTCTTAGCTATCTAGAAGGTAGAAAGGTCAAGGAAATGGATTCTCCCCTACAGCTTCCAACATCTTGATTTAGCCCAGTGAGACTCATCTTGGACTTCTGACTTCCAGAATTTTAAGATCATATTTTTTTTGTTTTATATCACTGTTTGTGGTAATATGTTATAGTAGTAATAGGAAGCTAATATGCAAATGGAACACAGAACAGATCACCCTAATAGATTACTCAATTAATTCCCTTTCTGGTGGATCAGAGCCCTCAAATAGTCTTTCTGAGTTTACTGAGACTCTGTTCATTCCAAGTCCTCATTTGTATCCTGACAGGAGTAAACATCAAGGATGAATAAACAACATGAATCAGCAAAAGGACTTGTTTTGGACTTGTTTTGGACTTTGCAGTGACTAAGTGACTTTTTAGTTGTAAACATGTTTTGGTTATAGGATGACTAGATAGTATGCCCATGTTAGATGAGTTGATGATGTAACTAGGTAGTGTGCTTATGTTAGATAAGTTAGATATAAACAAGTTTGTTGTAAACATATAGAATAACAAGTTTGTTGTAAACATATAGAATATATAAGCGCGAGGGAAACTCCATGTATTTGCTCACAACTAACTCTCGTCGCCTGAGAGTAAGGTCGTGCAGTTGTGTGCCAGCCACCTCGTGTATTGCTTTGTGTGGTGTGCGAATAAACCAGCATTTCAAAAGGCAATCGAGTTCGTGCTTGGTGTTCGCGTACGTCGCGGTCCGGGGTCCAGTGCAGATATCCGGAAGGGAACTCCTGGTAACCAGACAAGGCTGAGAAGCTGCTCGTGACAGTTGGCGTAGTCGGCAGGATACGGAAGAAGAGCTCCGGAGCAGGTAAATATAACCCACATGGCAATGCACAATTTCTTCTACTGAAAACCTAGAATGACCGTGATCGTCCGGCGTCTAGGCTGAAGGTGGAATGAAAGGGGAGTGCCCCCACCAAAATCCTTAGGAGGACGGTGGTCCCTGTGCATGGGGTGGCTTAAGGAAAGGGTAGAAAATTGGGCACTATATAGCTGGCATCAGGGAATAAGTCAGATACCTTATAAGATAGAAACAAACGGGTTTATTGCTTGGAAAGTTCATATAGCTAAACTGAGGATCCTCTTAAAAATAGCAACATGGGCTTCAAGGAAGTAATAAAAAGATTTAGGCAGAAATGTAGAATAGGAGAACTAAAGCTCGAGCAAAAGGAATTAAAATCTCAATCGCCATGGCGAGGTATTGAAAGAATTGTTCAGGCAAAGATGCCTGAGTTCCAGAAAGGAACCACAGTTGAGGTAACATTAAGTAATCCTCAGACCGTCAAGCCCATAATGGAACGGGCTGACAAGAAAGAAATCCCGGGAATATTATGTAAAATTATAGATGATATCGATGATGACAGGCTAAGAGGCAAAAGGTTAGTAAAAGAAGCCCTTAAAAATGGAAGTAATAACCCATTTTTGAAAGACATATTGGACCAACTGGAAGCTCCTGATAAGGCCAGCATGCCAGTTTCAGTAATTAAAACATCCACACCCGGACGGGGACGCCCAGATGGGTTGGAACAAGTTATTGAAACTAGGGACTTAACTAGACCTGAAATGGTTCAGTTAAGGCAAGATTTTTCACAGAAAGGTCAGACCGACGGAGACTTTTTGTTTACAATTCATAGTAAGGGAGGCGAGTCTATAAGACTCGCAGGCAAGGAGATGCAGGTGGTTAATATCCAGATAGACAATCCGAGTGTTGCGGACACTTTAGCAAAGAATATACAAGAGGACCCTGACAGGGTACGCACACTTTGGGATTGGATTGCAATAGCCTGGGCAGAGGCCATCCCACATATAGATTGGGGTGTCTTTGAAGGCCAAGTACAGTGGAAGAATCCCAGTGAAGGGATTAAGATAGTAAAGAAGTTAGCTATTTTTAGCAAAATTTATAATCAGTTTCAAGGATCCCCTTTAAGTGCTCACTTAACAGCCGCGCTTAGGAGAATAATTATAAAAGGAGCACCAGAACAGCATAGAATGATGTTGGCAACCATGCTAGCTGGAGCCAACACCCTATGGGATGTAGTTGAGTTCTTAAAGCAACATCGAGAATTACAACAAGAGCACAAAATGTCATTTCAAGCTGCAATGTCATTTCAAGCTAAAGCCCGAAACCCAGTCTGCTTTCCAACAAATGGCAACGGAAATATTAAATGCTACCAGACAAATGGAAACAGTCAATGTTTCCAGACAAAAAACTTCCGTTTGGGAGGCCCGTCTGGCCAGCGGAGCCTCCCAAGAAACAGAAATATGTTGGGAAATGGCAAAGACTGGAGAAAGGTGCGACCAGGACAAGCCTGGGTACAAGGAAATGTTGCTGTAAACAACAGGCAGATAGGAAGCAGAATGAAGCCACAGAGGCCGGTGCCGCGAGGAAATCAAGTGCAGGGCCAGAGAGGAAGGTTTGGTTTAACAATGCCAAGGTTTGGAACACCCAGATGGCAAAACAGCCGGACACCCGGCCGTTCATACAATTAAAATTTATAGTTGATGATCAAGAATATACAGACTCCTTCCTGATAGATACGGGAAGCGAGGTAACAATAGTCAGAGATGATTTTGTAAATAATAAACCAGCTAAGGAAAAAGTTATAGTACAAGGAGTATCTGGACATAGGGCAGAAATGAGAAAAGAATGGGTAACATTTAAAATATATGATTTGGATTATACAATACAAGTGTTGGTAGGCAAAGTTCCACATGGAGTATTAGGAATTCAGGAAATCAGGTTATTATATGGTGAATGGTTACCTTTGAAGAGATTGAAGTGTTTTGAAACAAAAATTTTAAGTCAAGTAAAGATTGATCCAGTAAAATTGCCCCATACTCCACCAGTGTTTACTAAACAGTATCCTATTAAAGGAGGACACGAAGAGATTAGCGCCACAATAAAGGAAATGTTGGAAAAAGATATAATAGAAAAGGCATCATCATTTAAATATAACAGTCCAGTATGGCCTGTTATGAAACCTAATGGCAAGTGGAGATTGACGGTAGACTATAGGAATATAAATAAAGTAACCCCCTCTATGCCAGGTACCCTTCCAGATGTAGAGTCTATTTATGCTCAAATTAGGAATTTTTCACCTACTTGTTTTTGTGCTATAGATTTGAGTGATATGTTTTTCGCTATCCCATTAGATATTAAGAGTAGAGAATTGACTACATTCACTTGGGAATCAGTACAATATAGGTTTAAGAGGTTACCACAAGGATATAAAAATAGCCCAATTATAGCACATGTAACTTTACAAGAAACGTTAAAGGACTTTCAAGATAAAGGAACTACTAAGTTATGGTCATATGTAGATGATATATTAATTGCTGGGAAAGATATGACCGAGTTAAATAAGGTAAAGGACGAGGTAGTTACATTATTGAAATCAAAAGGATGGTCCATCAATCCTGATAAAATTCAGGGTCCAGCCACGTCAGTTAAGTATCTGGGGGTGGTGTGGACTACAGAAGGACCTAAGGTTCCGGATGCAGTGATAAATAAGATTTTGGCTTTACAGTCACCAAAAACCAAGACGGAGGCTCAGCAGGTGATGGGCATTTTGGGATATTGGAGATTACATATTCCATATTTACAAATGATTCTGGCTCCAATACACAGGGTATGCAGGAAAGCTGCGGACTTTGTATGGGGACCGGAACAGAAAAAGTCATTAGATTTAGCTAAGGAATATGTTCAGACATATACCCAATTGTATGTACCTCAACCTGGTGAAGAAATTATAATTGATATAATATATGCCAATGACTTTGGAAATTGGGGCATATATACTAAAAGTAATAGTCAGACTAAACCAGTTGGGTTTTACTCCAAAAGATTTCCTTTTTCCGAAAACAAGTACTCTTTCTTTGAAAAAACAGTGTGGACAGCTTATACGGCGGTACAGAGTCTAGGTTTTGTTTTAACTAATAGAATAGTTACATTAAGAACTCAGATACCAATTTTGGATTGGGTACGAACTAAGGAGGAAGACTTTAGAGGTTTACCTCTGGAACAAAAAGTGTTGAAATGGAAATGGTATTTGCTAACTATAATTAATGATGCAACAGTGTCAGGGAATAATAAGACATTAAGGTTATCAGAATTAGTTTTTGCTCAGCCTATGGTAGAAGTACCGATAGAGGTTAAACAACCAAAGACACAACCTATTGGAAAATGGGGGGCAGTTGCTTCTCATAAAAATGCATGGTTCACAGATGGATCAAGTAAAGTAGTAGGAAATGTCACTAAATGGAAAGCTGTGGCATATCGACCAAGTGATAAAAAGATCTTAGTGAAGGAAGGCTCGGATGCCTCAGCACAGTTAGCAGAACTTTGTGCAGTAAAATTGGCCGTTGAACAATCTATCCATGAAAAGGAAAAGTATATACACATTTTTTCGGACTCATGGGCAGTTTGTAATGGTATTGCCATATGGTCTGCAAAGTGGAAGGAATCTGATTATAAAATTAATGGGAAAGATGTATGGGGAATACATATTTGGAAATTTCTTGCGGAGGCACCTATACATGTAAAGATAGCGCACGTTGATGCTCACACAGGACGTACAGATGAAATATCTAAATTTAATAATGTGGCAGACAAATTGAGTAAATTTGACTCCGAAGGGCTAAAATTGGTGAATAAGGCCCCTTGGAAAATATCAGATAGAACAGATACAAAGATTCGGTTGAAACGTGACCCAAATTGGCATGTAAAACTTCCTGAATTGAATGCTGATATTTCGGATGATGAGATCCGACAATTGCATAAGGAATTAGGACATATTGGAACACATGGAATGTTCCAGTGGTTTCAAGGAAGAAACATAAAAGTCACCTGGGGAGCATGTAAACGTGCGATATCTGGATGTGAATTATGCGCATCCTCGGTACAACGTTTCCGGAGGGATCCACCCCATAATAGACCGTCACCAAGAGGATTTAATGAGAAGGTACAAATTGATTATATTGGTCCTTTGCAGAATGGAAAATATGTGTGTACTATGGTAGATTGTAGTACCGGATTGGGACATGCATGTGCAAGTAGACATGCAGATCAAAGCTCTACTATGAAAACTATTTGGAGCTGGTGTGCAGCATATGGATGTCCTTGGAATGTGACTTCTGATCAGGGTTCTCATTTCACTGGTAGAAATGTTCAGAAATTAGCTGATGTTTTAGGAATTAATTGGGATTTTCATTTGGCCTATAACCCACAAGCAGCAGGAAATATTGAAAGGTTCAATGGATTATTAAAGACTAAATTGTGGCAGATAGGACAAGATGTGCCATTTGACAAAGCAATACTGATTGCAGTTTTTGAACTTAATTCTAGGCAAAGACTGCACAGGAGATCACCCTTTGAGGAAACATTCCAAAAGGACATCGATGTGCAGGCAGACGGGGACCCAAAACCAGATAATATAAGATCATATAAGGTGTGGATACGTAACAGAAAAGATAACTCTGTGATTAAAGGTGAGATTGTATCACACGGACAAGGAAATACCCTATGGGTATCAACTGGAAAAGGGGACCTCAGATTAGTAAAAAGCCAAGATGTTGTCACTAGGTAAACGTTTGTGTGTTTTGTTTAACATATGCTTTGTTATCCTGATTGTATATTCTTGCTTGTTGTTGGGTGGATATTTTCATTGTAATGAATGGCAGACAGCTCTTTTGAATGGTTCTACTTGTTTTAATCATTCACACATTCGCAACGGTACTGGCTGTACCCATATTAACGTGGACCAAACGTATCATAAATTGTTGGTACGGGATTTGCTACCCTGTTATGTACTTAATTATACACTATGTTTTTGGTAATGGCACCTAGGACTTTGTTACTTTTGCTATTTTTGCTACTTTTGCTAACCCTGCAGTTCTATTCAGTAATGGGAGATCAACCTACAACTCCCACTACTACAACTCCATATTATTCTGGTATCAGGAACATTAACCTGACCAAGTATTCTTACAAAGATTGGATCTTTGATTATATTAATTTCACTCATTCACTTCAAGAGTGTAATAATTCTTGTGCAGTAATACCACAGTATTGGAGAAGTAACAAATTCCTACAAAATTTTACTGCTATAAGATACCTGTTTTATCATAATTATGCATTTTGCCACCATTATAATAAATACTCCGCACCTAAGGCGTGTGACCATTTTTGGGACATCAATACAGTTGGGGTATATAGCCCAATGTTTAGATCTAGTGCGGATGGGGGATATTCTAATAAATATGAAACTAACCCCCTCCGATGTCATCTTGTACCTGGGATTATGGATTTGTGGTCTTATAAGCCACATTTTGTGTATTATTATAGGAAACTTGGAGGCAAACCTTTAGTTAAGAGCTATAATGCTACAGCAGCAGTACTTAACAATCCAAACCTTACTGTATATACTTTTGAGGAATCTACAGAAGAGGATGACTTTACATGTATAAAAGCAGCAGAAAAGGATGTTGCATCACTGCCTTTCCAGGTTTGGGTGTCCAACAAACAGAATGATTATAATTTATTTGATTATGAATATGATGAATATGACTATGATGATGGAGAAGAAAAAGGTTCTGGTGATATTACAACTACAACACCACGAACAACTACGTTGGGGATAAATTTGTTGCCATATAATGATTCTAA
Source organism: Marmota flaviventris (assembly GCF_047511675.1). Taxonomy (NCBI): domain Eukaryota; kingdom Metazoa; phylum Chordata; class Mammalia; order Rodentia; family Sciuridae; genus Marmota; species Marmota flaviventris. The sequence goes on from NC_092508.1 coordinate 82,334,249, forward strand.
GAAAATGTTGGATGAGTGGAAAAGTTTGCCTAGACATTTACAAGGAGCTAGACCATTGCCTAGATGGCCGCAAGTTTTAATTGAACCCTACGGGACAGGGTGCCCAAAAGAGTTACAGCAGTATCTAGATTCCATGAGCACTAAACAAAGGAATATGTCTATATATATTGAAGATGTGCAACACAGAACTCATTTGAATTATACCCATTATGTTTCTTGTGTAGCGGATTTTCCTAATTTACCTATATATGGAAAGTTCGAGATCCTACAGAATCCTGATCGATCCTTAGAAATACGGAACCAATCTTATCTCACTATAGATAATTGGTGGAAAGTCAATACCTTAGGTACCGCCACTTGGCGATCACCTGTTGTGTTGACCGACCCTTTACCACAGCCATTTACCCATAACTTGGTTAAACCAGTGGCCGCGTCTCCTAAATTAAAAGATAAAATCGGATATGTTTGTATCCGTAGCATTTTTGGAGATATGCTTAACCGAACACAGGGACAAGCATTTATTGGTAGAGTTTGCTTCCCTGTTGATTCGACCTTCCTTAAGTGGTGCCAATATAGATACTATTATAAAATTGGTAATTATTCATCTGTAGCTTACAATATTCACACACAGCCCTGTAGGCTGGGTCCAGCTTACAGGACGACTGGGGTATTACATCCTGAATTTGGAATGTTTAATCACTCTGGATGGCTATTATTTGAAAACAAAACAAGGAGGTATGTTTTTAAAAATGCCAATAATGAATGGGACCTCGCAGAGATTGTGGATATCCCGAAATTGGGACAGAGAGTGCATAGTCCAGAGTTACATGATTATAAATTCACCGTGGACACATACATTGTTAACCAGACAGTGTGGAAAAACTACACACAATACTATAATATATTTAATTGGACATGGTGTTATAATTTTAGCAGACAAAATTGTGTGCAGAATCCTCTTCATGCTGTATATTTGAATGCCTCTCATATGCATCTTGAGGTGAATAATACGTGGCATAAGTTTGATAATCAGTCCTGGCAACCTGTGTTGGTTATCACACCCAAGGATATTTTGAATAAATACTTTTACAATGTCACATTTTTACAAGTAGATTATACTTATAATGGATCCAAAGGAGGGCCAAAGGAGTCAAAGTTACCTTATTATAAATGCCAAGACTGTACCTTTAAGTTTTATGATGATTTCTTTGGGACTTTGATTCCCGTGTTTAATCTGAGTGATGACAAAATCAGAGCGAATGTCCATAATATGTCAATCCCGATGGGAATTGATTCCAATTATGTGGACTCTAAAGATGTTAGTTTGGCTATGGAAAGATCTACTTGCAGATGGTTTCCACATTCATGGCAATATGTGATTGGTATTCATAGGTCTATTATGCATAATGATTCCACGTACTATGATATCCCTCTTGATGTGAATATAACGGGAAACATTTCCAAACACTATGAAGGTGGTAACGCTGTATTGGATAATCAGCAGAAACAAACAAGGACTTATACTTTACATCCAACAGTATACTCTCTTGAATTTGTACCACCAGATTTGGATGAAGTTACTTTAGTGAATCACAAAACAGACACTTACCTGGTAAATGCTGATGACTACTGGTCATTGAAGACCGGGTGCCCTAGAGCACAGCTCTGGGATACTATAATTAGATACCATGTGGATATAGCAGATAGAAAAACTCTGAAATGGTGGTTGACACAAGGAATGGATTTCTCTACTTGGTCTAGTAAAATATATCCAGGAAAATTACCTTATTACTGGTATATGTTATTACCAGGAAGTGACAATGAATGGAATCTTTATGATATTGTAACACATGATGTTCTACATAATAATACTGATGTGTTTGATGCACATGCAGGTAATCATATTATATATAGTACAAAGATGGATATGCAGAAATGCTACATGGAACCGACCTCTTTGAGTCCTTGTTTAATCGACAGAGGAGGATTTAATGAAACCAAGGGATGGGTTACTGCCCATTTCCCAAGAGCGGTCCTCTTCCCACGCAAGGAAAAGGACGGTAATTTTATGAAGACTTTAGAGGCTCCAGGATTTTTACCTTTATTACATCAGCCAGTTAGATTTTTGATACAACCACAAGTACAGCCAATTGTGTTACGATTGTCTGTTAGTGATTTGTTGAAAGGTGAAACTGTATGTCCTTCTTTTGAGTCTACTGTGTTGCCAGATTTGTTCTATTCAGTTCAAAGAAATGCAGCAGGACGGAGACCTTTGCAGTTCGCAGCGATTGGCGCTTTCCTGGCCGGAGCGGCTTTGGGAGCAGCGATCGCTGGAGCAATGACGGAGGAACTTCGAGTGGAAATTTCAGCTCTTCGAGGACTTCAGAATAAACAGAACTTTGTTATTTCACAATTGTCTAAAAATCTGCACTCCGCATCTTTACTTCTGGAAAGACTTTCTGCAGAACAGGAACTTTTGAAACATCATGTTGATTCACTAAGTAAGGTGATTGAGACTATGGATGCTTCATGGGATGTACGTATGAAACAATTGGAGGCAACTCAGGAGTGTGAACATCTGCAAGCAATGATCACCGCGGGATTAGAAGAAATAAGACTTTTGTTTAGAACTGGCATAGGCATGGAAACTGCGTCAGCTATAACCATATTAGATCCTACAAAGGATTCTTGGTGTGAAACTGGTGTTTGCATGATTAATTTATGGCAAATGTCGACATCTAAGGTTGTAATAGGATATCCAACTAAGGCTATACCGAAGAAAATTGGTAAAGATTGGATAATACCGTTTGATAAGTTTTATTGGTTAAAATGGAACAATATATCGTATTATGTGCCTAGTGAAGCCACTTATGCTATAGGTAAAACAACTATTATAGCATATGATCTTTTCTCAGATGAACCTAGGACTTCCGATATAACTATATCTATGCCTCAGGCTACTTTGTTAGATCTTGGGAATTTTAATCTGTTGTCTTGTTATCCTGAACCTTACATGGTTCGACGATGGCAAAACATTTCTTATAGTGATTCTTTAAGTTTGAATGCTGGTTGTCATGTACATACTAATGTCATGATGATAGAACATATGAATCTAACTGTTAAGAATCATCTATTTAGGTCTAAGAGTTTTACTACTACGAAAAATTTAAGAGTCCTGACTCAGGTGGTTTATATATCCAACCATACTTTTGGGTTACATTCTTTTGTACCCCAGCCACCTCTGTCAGAAGAATATAAAAATATGATGAAAGCAACAGAGGCAGCCAAATCCGTTTATGCTTCATTAGGAAAGGAAATTGAGACAGTACATAATCAAACTACTGAACTTCTTCAGAGATTTTCAGGTGAAACTCATAAAGTTAAAATGTTAGTTGATTCTGGATATTTGATTCCGCGTGACTTTCAGTATACTTATGATTGTAGCTTTGTAGGTTTCTTTAGAAAATTAGTTCATGCAGATGTTAGTTGCATTATGAGATGGAACCCTTTCCATTGGCTTAAGGAAGGATTGCTATATGTATGTTGTTTTGTATTATTTGTATTATGCATTAAGATTTGTTTAAAGATTAACAAGTCTGCAGGAAAGAAAACTTACATTAAAATGGATAAACTTCAACATTACAGGGACCATGAAGCGAAAGGCACTAAGAAAATTAAATTCAAGAAGGAGAAGGACGGAAAGATCGAGGAATTATTCTGAACAATTGCACTACGCAAGTTGTCATCTTTGCATTGAATTTCATGTAAATACATGGTTTTCATATAGTGCATATACACTGTTTGGTCAGGAACGTTTTTCTTGTTTATGTAGACTAGTAAGAATGCGCAGTGGACCATGGTGTCCGCTGGATAAACATCTAAAGGGTATTGTACCTTCTTTATGTGTGTTTTTAAATCATGTCTGGAATTGTATTCCTAATATTAATTCGCACTGTGATGTTTATTGTAGACATAATATACATTTGTGTGTTAAGGCTTTATTTGGATTGTTCACTGAAGTGATGAAGTCTGATCATGATTTATTAACCTTACAATCTAATGCAGGTGCTTTTTACGTTAATGGACTTATTTTGCTTAACTATAATAGATCATTATTATTTGGTGATGATTTGTTGTGTAGAATTAATTCACAATGCAGACAGAGGAATACATATGTTCCTAGATCTTTATTTGACATTTGTTTAAGAAACATTTGTAAGCCTTACTTTATTAAATTATGGACTTATGTGGATTATCATCAACACTTACCTAAGATTGGTTGATGTTATAGAATTTCTTGAGGAACTATGTCTGTGGACCAGATTGTCATCGAGAGAATATTGGGACGCAAGCGGAAGAACGACCTATGGTTCAGAAGGGACCGGATGACTCCAATCCCGATGTTCTCTGAGAAGGATGTTAATTATCCATTTATGATAGTTCACAATTTGGTGATAGATTTATTGCTAGTAAAAGATTTGGATTTGGACCTTTATTTACAATTGAAACGACTTTTCGTTCCGAGAGTGAAAGCTCCCTTTTGCTGTGAGTATCGTGCTATGCTTCATCCTTTTCTACACTCCTGTGTGGTCGGTGGCTGCATGGATGCCGTGGATTGCATTTTCCAATCTGAAAATTGGCTTGGAGGGCCGCGACAGCCCATACGTTTCCCCGAGGACGGGCAACTTCCGAATGGACGACCTAAGACAGGGGACCGTACTTGTCGCTTTGATACATCGGCACCATCAGTACCATCGGCACCTCCGTATCAAGGGGGTGGAATGACAGGAGTAAACATCAAGGATGAATAAACAACATGAATCAGCAAAAGGACTTGTTTTGGACTTGTTTTGGACTTTGCAGTGACTAAGTGACTTTTTAGTTGTAAACATGTTTTGGTTATAGGATGACTAGATAGTATGCCCATGTTAGATGAGTTGATGATGTAACTAGGTAGTGTGCTTATGTTAGATAAGTTAGATATAAACAAGTTTGTTGTAAACATATAGAATAACAAGTTTGTTGTAAACATATAGAATATATAAGCGCGAGGGAAACTCCATGTATTTGCTCACAACTAACTCTCGTCGCCTGAGAGTAAGGTCGTGCAGTTGTGTGCCAGCCACCTCGTGTATTGCTTTGTGTGGTGTGCGAATAAACCAGCATTTCAAAAGGCAATCGAGTTCGTGCTTGGTGTTCGCGTACGTCGCGGTCCGGGGTCCAGTGCAGATATCCGGAAGGGAACTCCTGGTAACCAGACAAGGCTGAGAAGCTGCTCGTGACATATCCCTACCATTTCAAGTCCATACCATGGAGTTCTCATTTCTCCTATCTTCTATTTTCCTCTCCAAAACTACCTTGTCTTCTTGTTTAGGGCTTCTTCTTAGGGATGGAAAAACCTCTAATAAAAAGTCTTTTTTCAATGAAGAGGATTAACTTTTGTTCTATATGATCTGCATCATTCATGATCCAATCAGGAGACAGAAAACACAAAGTTATTCAAACAAGAAAGTCAAACATACAGAATTATTAACCTTAATCATAACATTCTTTAGTTCCACAGCCCAATAAACAAGCACAAAGAATTTGATGAAGTTGTAGACATTATTAATTTTATAAAATTTCAAGCCTTGAATACATATCTCTTCATTAATCCCTAGGACAAAATGGGAGGAATGCAAAGACTAATTCTGCCACATATCCAAATATGATAGTTCTGAGGAAAAGCAAGTGTGCAGTTGTTTGAATTGCAAGATGATCTAGCTGCTTTTTTTCATAGGATGGCATTTTAAATTGTATGAATGACTGACAGACTATGGTTATGCAGACTTAGGTATTTGGTAGACATTTTCTTAAAAATTAAGAACAAAATGAGCCTGTCACTCTGAGAAAAAAGTGAACATTTGTTACCAGTGATAAAATTCAAGCTTTCAAGAAGAGATTAGAATTTTGGAAAACTTTGAGCTTGACAGCTTCCCAATCCTTAAAGACTTTTCTAATGAAATTGATGGTGGTATTACAAATATGACTTTTTGATATTGTATGAAATGTGTCAGCATTTAGAAGAACTGATAACCCTGTGAATTAATGTTTTCTAAATGACCAATGTAAGCTGTCCCAAATCATTCCCAGGTCAAAGATCTATTTAGACTATGAGATAGACCAATAGATTTTAATGCAATAGAAGACATAATGTTCATTGATATGACTTCTGATTCCATACTGCAGATAACCTTTAAGGCACTACCACTTCTGAAGTTTTGTGTAGTATCAAAGAATTTCTACTCTTATTTGCAAGAGCTATTAATCTCTTTCTTTTTCCAAGGACTTACCTATGTGAGGATGGATTTTATTCATGTACTTCAGCCAACATGTCACAACAGCTTGAGTGCAGAAACAGGTATGGGAATCCAGCTGTCTTCCATGAAGTCAGACATTAAAGCAAATTGCAAAGAGAAAATAATACCAATTTTCTTACTAAATTATTTGTGAAAACATTGTTATTTTGAATAAAAACATTTTATATAGGTTAATATATAATCAATTTTATATTAATAAATATTTAAATGATTATCAATTAAAATTTCAAATATAGAAAATATTAATGGATAAAACTCACATGCATAAAACTCTTTGGGATAGCCAATGATTTTTAAAGATTATAAAGATCTCCTGAGGACAAAAGGTTGAGAACTGTTGACATAGGCAATAAATGGGCAGAAGTTGCAGACCTGGGCTTATGGCAGGAAAGTATTTGAAGATTGCAGCTGTCATGATCTCACTAGTAATTAGAAAAAATAAATGTTAAAATACCAGATAAAAACAATTTCTTGCCGCTCATATTGGCAAAAATTTTAAAATCTGATAGTTTCAAGAATGATGACAGTAGATAAAATTAAGTACTCTTATTAATCATTAGTAGAAGTTTGAGTGTGATCACTGGTAACAGCCAATTGGCAATCTCTTGTTTAATTGAAAATGTGTTCGATAGCCCAGAAAAATCTACTCCTAATACTCTTGAGAATCTGTCACTCATGTGTTCATGGATAAATGGGCAAGGATGTCTATTATTATCTTCTTTGTAATAGGAAAACAAACCAACCAAGCCCTCAGTGATGGCTAAATACAACGTGGCACCTTCATGCACATTGAGACCCTGTATAACTGTTAAAATAAATGCACCAGAGCTCTAAATGGATATGGACCTTAAAAGAATCATATTGGTGAAAACAGAAAATTACAGAGTTATATGTTTGGCACAATATCATTTACATGAAAAATATGTGTTAGGTTGAACCACACGAAATTGCATTATTTAGGTAAAAAACAGTCAAATATCAGCAAATCCATATTATTCAAACTAAATACAAAGGAGTTTAAGAAATAGCCTTGAAGTGATTGCACTGAATTCCTTTTGGGAAGGAAATGGGCCTAACCGATGAAAGGTTCAACTTCACCTGCAATGATGAATTTTTTTAATAAAAAAGAAAGAACAAGAAAACATATCAAAGTTGTAAGTTGTAAATGGTGAATACTTGATGGTGGGTACTTGGATGTCTATTTTATTATTATGTACTAAAGACTTTAAAAAAAAACTTGGAATTGTCCAAAAGAAGATGAGGTGACTCAAAGACAGCATGCTTCCCATTACTTCAATGTCCAGGGTGTTGGAGGGGACATTAAAATTTCCCATGGAGGGACTTCCAGGAACCCAGTGACTTTGCCCAAAAGAGTAAATGTGCTTTCAGCAGCTTCAGATCTTGTGGCAACCTGTTGTGGTGGAGAAAAGGCATGGGGATCATGGATTTTTTTTAGAGCCCTATAAATCTCAGTACAAAATCAGATCCATTATAGACTGACTTCTAGGTACTTGGTAAAGGAAGATTTTTTTTTTATTTTAAACAGAATTTTTTGAGCAGAGCTGAAAATACTGACCTCCATCCAGCTACTCTTAATAGAATCCCTTTGGATATTTTTCCCAATCACTGTGAAAGTTAGCAAGGTCAACTAAACATACATAGAATGAACTTCAAATATACCGATTATAGTTAAAAGGTAGCATGTAACCTCATGTATAACAAGTATCGTCTTTAAATTGTATTCATATTTTTGTCTGTTTTAAATTGCTTTCAAAGTAGAATTTTTAGTGGGAACCTCACAAGATAGAAAATGAAGGGTACTATCTGTAAACATTTTAGTCTTGTAAGCAGATATTATTTGCAGAGGTCTGTTGTGTAGGGAAGAAGAGATGATTTGTACATGTTTGAAAAAAATCTCAGTCTGTGTGGTTAGAGCTCAAGCACATGAAACTCCCACCAAAAATACCATAGAAGCAACAAACTTGGGCCTTGACAGTGATGACTGGAGAGAGCTCTAAAGTCATCGTGGAGAGATTGTACAAGGCACTTGGCAGGGAAGGGCTTCTCCCGAGAGGCATGTCCCCCAGAGGCCTGAAAAGGGAGATGATCCAATTTACCCATGTGAAGGATGGCTTCCTCTGGGACTTGTGATTTTCTGCTGAGTCTGGAGGTTAATTCTGGAAGAATGGATTGAGCTAGCAACAGAGGGTGATTCATGGCCCTGGCTTGACTCTTGCAAATGAGTCGGGAAATATGAGGAGTGTGAAATATAGCAGGCGGTGGCTAAATAGTTCAGGGATAGTTATTGTTATTAGAATGTGTGAGGCAGTCTTCTTCTATTTATAGCCTGCCGTGCTGAGCCTCTGCTAAACTCCCACCTCCACCAAAAGAACTCAACGTGACATCAGGCTGAAGAGCTGCTTGTCTAGGTGAAATTACTAGGGAATTCCAATGGAACTTCAAATTATTCACATTCAATGACATTTTCTCATGAAAAATGTAGGACTGCTTATAGCCAGCTGTCAGACAGACAGTGACATTAAAATGTGCCCAAGGAGGCCTCGGGTACTTTGGGGTTTTATTTCTCTAGGTCAGATCAAAGTAGATTCTTTAGTAGGTCTCTGCCTTTTTCTCACGCTGACCCAGGTCAAACTGGCCTCAATGAACTGGCTTCTGTAAGGCACCCGTCGAATCTTTTCTCATTCTTGATTAATCTCTGTCTTCTTGGCTTGGCATTCACATGATTTACTTGTTCTCTAATTAGTTCATTCATTCAGTTTCATATGTACTGGGTAGCAGGCGAGGGGTTAAAAATAAAACTTGTCCTCAGAAAACTTTACATCTAGTGAAGGAGAAAACACACACCCTTAAATAGTCTTAACATGGAATGAAATGACACAGGCTATATCAGCCAAGAGCAGAGAGTTGGTTGAAGGGTGATGTTCAGGTAGTAGTATGTGAAAGAGGGAAGAAGCAAGACATGGAAGAGAGATGTATGGAATTTTTGTAGCAGAAGCCATACTCACAGGACAAAGGTATGAGCACTCTGACCAGATTTATGGTTTGGTGTTCCTTTAGATTGATGTTTTTAAATATTGCTCAATATTTGTTGGATGGAGAGAATATAACCCCCACATATTCCTCTTTATTGGCCCATGTCTTTGGGTTCTGGCCTCAGGTTTATATACCCTATTTAGCAGGTAAAAACTCTGAGTTTACCTGAACCCACTCTCCTTGGAAGGCAGTCTAGCTACCTACCATCTGTGGTTATTCACATTTACCTCTGCCAATCCTCCCCACTCCTAAGTGGCTTTATTAAATTATTCCTCCCTAACACCTACAGTGCGGTTTCTGAATGGAGGCCTAGTAAACACAGTTTGCTCCATTTCATTATATTTTTGAGCCTAGCTAGGGTAGTTGCCATCTGGCCCTCTCCTTAATCTAGCTCTGGGAAATAGCAATATCCTGAGCAAAGGTTTGGAGGCTGGAGAGCTTGAAGATGACATCCCAGAATGTGAAGCACCATCTGCAGCAGAGAAGTGTGAGAAATGGTGCAGAGGAAGAGGCATCCGCTTGGAGAGCCTCTGCAGGCTAATCTAAGAGAACTGGCATCGGTTTAGTGAGTCATAGTAAGGCACTTAGGGATTATGAGCCAGGATTATGATTTATATAATCAGATTTATATTTTTGAAATTCCTTTTGGGTTAATAAAGAGAAATAGTGGATTTAAAAATGTATAAAGGTTAGACACTTTCAGCATAATTTTTCTTTGCACATTTCTACGTTTTAAAAAATTTGTATAATCACTCATAGGTCATTATTATGGTTAGTATTTCGGTCTGTTTCCATGAATTTCTATTTCTCTCTCTCTGTGTGTGTGTGTGTGTGTGTGTGTGTGTGTTTATATGGTAGAGATTACACTGTATATATAATTTGCCAGTTTTTATACTTAATATAACAATATTAATATCTCATATTATTAAAAATCACTTTATAAACATAGTCTCAATTTGTTGTAAAATATTATGGAAATAGTATTATTTCCTGAATCATTTTTCTATTGCTGAACATTCGGGTTATTATCCATTTATCTATTTTTAAGTAGTGTTATAATTATTTTATTAAGATTCATTTGGCAACAATTTGATTTGGAGAAGGAGGTTATGTTGCACAAATAACAAATGGTTGGAAGTGAGAGCCCAAGACAGGAAGAAACTGTACTGATTCAAGGTCTAACTGGACAATGGTGAAGAAAAGGTAAGGAGATCCATTGGGTTATTGTTATGTTCCCAAGGTTTGATTTTCTTAAAGTTACACCAGGTTTTCCTCCTCTTCCTCACCTATGGAGCCCTCAACTTGTGTTTGTTTAATGAACCAATGAGTAAATGAAGGTGAGGCTTTGCTGCTGTTGTTGTTGCCAAAGACCACCACACCACATCCACGCTAAACATCCTGGCTCATATAATCTCCCCGAAGAATACTGTCCAGTCTCAACGTGCCAATTCCCTCTGATGTGTCTGATGGATTTGTTCATTATCTTCATAAGCAGAACACCCATGAAAACAAAGAGTGGTCAGCAAAGAAGGTAATATATTTAGGACTTAATATATTTAGTTTCATCTTTTAAATAAAGTTTCTTATTTACTTCTGGCCAATGTTGTAGCCATTTGCAAAAAAGTCTTATAATATGCTCAGCTCTGTGCTTGCTGCTGGGGCAACTAAGTTGTAGATTCTGCCTCAGGCAAGTAAATTTTAAACTTTAGTTGAGAAATAAAAAAAATGATACCCAATAGTAAAAAGAATATGATAGAGTTATGTTTATTCGAGAATGCATTTACTACCTGCTGAAGCTCAGGGAAAAAGGATAAGAAAATGGGAGAGAAACATTAGTGAACACACTAGAAGGCAAAGCCGATTTTATGAACTAAATTGAATTTCTGACAGTTGTGATTTTGTTTAACTCTGCAAAATGGAGGCAGGCAACAGCTGGTCCCCACTTGCTGTGTAGTGGATCTTTTTTTACTTTCTTATGATAAATGGAGATCCCTAAACTCATTTAACCGGTGCCTCCCCACCATATTCTCAGCTGAGCTCTGACCTGCATAGACAACCTCAGAGACAGGCAGACCTGCTATAATACATGCGAATAATCAATATTTTCTGGTATGATGACCTCACTCTGGGAAATAATGCTTATGAGTTAATAGAGCTAATGAGAATATATTAACTATTGGTTTAGTGAAAGTGATAGCAAAGTAATCTAATTCCTACTGGCTCCTGGATAACCTTCAATTTAAAGGTAATGACATTACGGAATGTTAAACCAAATATACTCAAGTGTACATGGTATGTACTCACTAGTTGGGATAGGCGATTATCATAAAGTCTTAGTTATGATTCTTGAGAGAAGAGCCTTTTCACATGGGTTTCATGATAGAGGTTAGGAATTCTGTGGAGTTGAATTAAAAAGACAGTACACCTTTTTTTTTTTTTACCAATCTCTAATGAAATTTAGCAGTTTCTCATTATAAATATAGGCCACTAATTATAGTAGAATTTGCAGTATTCTCTTTGGTCAATCATAATAGAAATTACAGATGTTTTTGTGTTTATCAGGCCTACATCTTGTTACTTGATGCAGTAAAAACGAAAAATTATATTACTATGTCTTTAAATTGTTTTAAAATATTTTTGTATTAGCATTTAAATATAATTTGTTCCTTTTGTATATGTTTTAATTTTATACTTTAAAAAATATGACCATGAGAAGGCATCATAGACTTTGCCTGACTGTAAAAGGACCTGCTTATGAAAAGGTTAGGGACCCTTGCTTAGCATAAGGAAGTTGGAGCCTTCCCCACCCCATGGAAATGTTGCTATTTGCAATACAAATTCTTCCTATTTTTTTCTCACACAGGGGATCCCACTAGTCCCTTTCTATGGGGGAGAACTTGGACTGGTTCTGCTGTCAGTTTACACAGTGAGATCTTCACCATATGTAACTCTCAAGGCTGGAGAGATGACACGCCGCCAAAATGGTTGAGAAACATGGAGAAGTGGTGAGCTCTGGCTGGACCACCCTATAAGGAGAGGTGACTTCTGCAAAGTGGTATTCTGCTGCAGGCTGCTGCTCTGCGTCCTTGGCTAGGCTGCCCCTGGACACTTACATAATATTAACAACATTAAAAAAAGTAAACTGACAAAACTCAGAGATGCATGAACCTGCTTTTCTTCCAATTATTTGGCTTGGTGGAGGGATGGTAGCAGAAAAGAAAAGGAAAAAACCATTGGTCATTTCGCCTCCAAACCTGAGTCCTACTTGATAGTGTGTTCTTGGGTAATACATCCTCTCTTGTCTATGGGTTCCCCAGTTTTCAAATGAGGCCAGTTCTGATCCTGACTATGTCCTGAGGTTAGTAAAGGTGGAGCAGTTCTTCGGGGATCAAGTTTTGTTCTAGTGGCTCTGACAGTCCAGGACTGTGAGAAGAGGAATGAAGAGAATGGGTAGAATATAGCATCTCGGGGGCCTCTCGAAGGCAGACTTGCAGTGTGGCTGTGTCTGCCATAAGGAGAGCAGAGGAGGTTCTCTTGGGCACTGGCTTTCTTGGATCATCAAAAGTGGAAGTTGAACAGTGTCATCAGTGAGGAAATGCAGATGCTGCTATACAGAGACCTTTGGAAGCCAGCTCTTCATGGTCACATTCTTGGGTAGATACTGTAACTGTCAGAGAGTAGGAGGAGTAGGTTATTTGGGCTCAAGAATAAGTCTGGTTCAAATGGTCATTGTCTTCCATAAAGGCTGACTTCACTTTCTATAACCCTTATCCTTTTTTATTTACTTTTATCTTTCACATTACTTTTGCTTACTTTAAACATTGCTTGTTCTCATGTGCTGAGCTCTGAGAATGAAAATAAGGCTCATGGATAAGATTTTTGTGGCCTAAGTTGGGAAAGTAGAAAAGGTGCAGAGGAAAAATATGCATTTCAAGTGTAAGTGCCTGGTTTATTGGGGATAATCGTGAAAATGTGTGGCTTCTCAAACTGCTTATCAGTTTCTTCCAAGTTGTCTTATAGTAACCTGCTTCATAGAGACCCCTTGATACAGCATAAATTGTAGTGATTTGAGTGAATGGCTTCAGTACTCTCCAGAATCTGAAGCCCACCCTCTCTCCCACAACTTGGAATTCTTTGGAATTCCAAGAGAGAGAAATGCTTGTGAACTCATGTGCCAATAAAAGTGTAATCAAAATTACTCTATTAAAACTTCCTCAGTTGCATGGGACTCTACCTAAAGTAGTTTGTTCTTACAGTACAAAGGCTTTCATTTAACAGAATGTTTTGTTGGTTGAAAGTGTTGTAAAATATGTTTTTAGAAGGAAAAGATAAATGCTAATGAGGTAGCTATTGGAAATTTGTTCAAGAAACAAACTTTCATGAAATGGTTTGAGATTAGTAGAAAATCTACCTACTCTCCTATACCTGCTATCAGTTTATGACTATGATTAATATCCAGAAATGATCTAAGACATATAAAACCTCAAATCACAAAAGACACAGAAAAATTTGAGAAGAACAAAGTTTGGATCTCATTTTTTTTTTTTTTTGCTTACCCCTCGTTATCAAATCTCATATTGAACATGTTGAGTAATTGAAGTTTTACTCTCCCTTAGAAAGAGAGCCAAATTTTGCTGAGTTAGCTACTTGAAGGGAATGGCATTGACCTCCTATTTAGCAACTAAGACACTATGTTTAAGCATTATTATATTCTTCAGGTTGTAAAATAAATTTAGATTTATTTACCAGTGTAGCTAAGGAATTGATGGCAACCTTATTCTAAGTGCATTTTATTTAAATACTCTGTAGAAGACAAGAAAATTATACTTAGGTAATATCCAATTGGCAAAAGGAAGAAATTTTATCATAGTTCTTTTTTCTTCAGAATGAAAAAGTTTATGAAGAGGAAACTTGAAAGTGAAGCAAATGTTATATGATTTTAAGGATCTGACCTTTATTGGCAGTGTGTGTGTGTGTGGGGGGGTAGGCAGCATTGAGGGGAGATTTTCTTTTTTCTCTTTCTTTCTTTTTTTGGCTGTTAGTACCTGTAATTCCAATGAACATTGTAGGATTTTTGGAACATAGCACTTTAATCACTGAATCTGGACCAGGAATAGTAAGAGAGATTTATTTATCATTTCATTTTACTTGAGAAGCTGAAGTAATATTATTCACAGTTCTGGACTTTCTTTTTTCCATCCATGTAACATCTATTTCAGACTTATTATTTTATGTCTGTGACAAGATGAATCATAAAATTAAATGCAAAATGTTCTTGTTTATACCTCTAGACAGAGAAACCAGTATTCAGCTCAGTGATAGAAGGTAATAAGCCTCATTCCTCTCTGCAAAATATCTAAAAGGGCTTATTTGTAAGTGCTTGCAAAAGTATGTACACCATCCTTGAAACGTTAAGTTTGGTGATTTAATAGAGACTTGAAGTTTATGAACAATATGAAGAGAGGCACAAGATGTAAAAAATTACATGAATTGTTGCAACTGCACTTGAAACTTTAGAACTCCAATTAGATCTGATCACACATTCTGACTTATGCTTTCTGTATCAGTCATCCAGAAAACTGAGCTAGGGTTTTATTCCATAGTATCCTGGCTATGTCCTTGCTCTTTAGGTTGTCCTTCTGTGTCTGAAAGTTCTTATTGTTCTTTTTGCCTCCTTTGGAAATCAACAATTTCCTACCCTCTTTAAATCAAGTGAGGAAAACCAAATGAAGTTTTATAAAAATGTTGACTTCCCATTCATTTACCAAATGCCTACCAATGGGCCAAATGCTGATCTTCATCCTGAGGATGTAGTAGTGAACAAAATGGGTATAATTCCTGTCTGTGTTGGACTTATGTTCCACTTTGGAAGCAGATGCTAACTCAATGAAAACTTATAAAATTTAAAATTGTTTCAAGATCAATGGTGAAAAGCAAAAGATATCAAAGCTTAAAATTAATATTGGTCTTGTACAGATCTTTTTGAGAAGGTCTAAAATGACTTGAAGGATAAGTAAGAGTTGGAGAGTGAAATGGAGAGGTGGTTGTTCCAGGCATGTAGCAACAGAGTGTGAAGTCTCTGAGGATGGAAAGACCTGGAATAGTTGAGGGAATGAAAAGGTGATGATGGTTGGAGCATCGTGTCTTCTGGGAGGAAAGTGTATTGGGACAAGTTTGGAGGTACGGGCAGGGGTCAATAGGGTGCCAGACCTATGCTTTACTTGAAGAATTATAGGTTTTATCCTACTCTACATGCACACACACACACACCCCACATAACACACATAACTGATTGGTCCTTTTTTTTCTAGACAATCCTGACCAATACATCATGACACTGAATGCTTTTTTCTTTTCTTCTTATTCTTTTCTTGTGGTACCAGGGTATTCTGCATATTAGACAAGCACTCCACTGCTGAACCCACAGCCACTGAAAGCTTTTAAGGCAGAGAATAACATAATTGGATTTAAGTAGCCAAAGACCACCTTTATCTGTGAGAAAAATCAATTGGAGAAGGAGGCAAAAATGGATGATGGAGTAATACTATTTTAGTTCAGGACAAGATCACAGTAGCTTGGACTCCAGGCATAGGATCAAAGAAGAGCAGATGTTAGTAGGTTGCAGATATATTTTGTTGGTGAAATAAATGAAACTTGGAAATGGCTTGGATGAGAAGATGAGGGAGAAAGAAGTAATGAGTTTGATTACTAGATTTTTGGCTAGTACAATCGGTGGAATGAAGAAGATATCATTAACTTAGATAGGGAGGGCTGGAATTGGAGCAAATTAGAGAGGAAAATCAAGATTTAATTTTGTATATATTATGATTGAATGTTTTTGAAGCACTAGAGTGGAGATGTTAAAGAGTTATTTACATGTAATGGTCTCTGATTAGGGATATGAGTTGAAAATTTATTGCCACATAAAACCATGTGAGTGTACAAGGTATCAGTGAAGGTATATACTGAAAAGAGGGATAACTGGGTCAAATGGTGGTTCCATTCCAAGTTTTCTGAGGAATCTCCACACTGCTTTTTAGAGTGGTTGCCATCAATTTGTACTCCCACCAGCAATGTATGAATGTATCTTTTTCCTCACATATTTGGCAACATTGTTACTTATATTCTTGATAATTGCCATTCTGACAAATGAGATAGAATCTCAGTGTAGTTTTAATTTGCATTTCTGTGAATGGTAAAGATGTTGAACATTTTTACATATATTTATTGACCGATTATATTTCTTCTTCTGTGAAGCATCTGTTCAGTTCATTTGCCTGTTTATTGAGTTATTTACCCAAAGGAGTTAAAATCAGCACACTACAGTGATGCAGCCACATCAATGTTTATACTAGCTTAATTAATAATAGCTAAACTATGGAACCAACCTAGGTGCCCTTCAATAGAAGAATGGATAAAGAAAATGTATATATACACAATGGAATATTACTCAGCCATAAAGAAGAATAACTTTATGACATTTGCCAGCAAATGGATGGATCTGGAGACTGTCATGCTAAATCAAGTAAACCAATCCCCCAAAAGCAAAGGTTGAATGTTATCTCTGATGGGTGGAAGCTAACCTACAATAAGGGGGTGGGGTCAGAGGAAGAATAGAAGTGCAGTAAATCAGACAATGGAAAATGGAGGGAAGGGAGAGGGGATAAGCAAAGGAAGGACAGTGGAATGAATCTGACATAGTTTTCCTATGCGCATATAGGAAAACAGTACAGTGAATCCCACCACAATGGACATCACTAAGAATGGGACTCTAACTGGAATAAGATGTATTCTATGCTTGGATAATTACATCAGAATGGATTCTGCTGTCATATTTAACTAAAAAGAACCAATAAAAAACTGGAAAAAAAGAGGTTAATGAGGGAAAAAAAAAGATTTTACTAAGAAATAGCATTTGGTAGAGAAAGAAGAAACCCAGAGACTGAGCTGTAAAAACTAAAATTTAAACACCTCATAGAGGTGGTTCTGTTAATGAGTCTAAGAATTAAGTAAGAAAGATAAGAAAACATTCAGGCGAGGGTAGTGCTTCAAGAGAGACAGAAGAGAAGTTTCAACAGGAAGAGAGTTGCCAACTTTGTTGACTGTGCTGAGATAGTTTAATAAGATGAGGACTTCATCATTTGAGGTAGAGGCAGAAATTAGAATTTTAATAGGCTGAACTGTACATGGCAGTGAGAAAATGGAGACAGACTGTGTAGACAACAGTGTAGGGAAAGATTGGCTGTGAAGGAAAACAGAGGGCAAAGTAGTCTCTGGTAGAGTTGTGGGCCAGGTATGGGGGGCGATGCTTTTCAAAAGATGGCAGGTTCTATGCATATTGTAATACCAATGGGAATGAACAAGAGAGGAAGTGTTTAGGGATGCGAGAGGCAGTGTCAGGGAGCAGCCTGTCTGAGTAGGATGGAGAGAATGCTGCACTGAGAGGGAGTTAAGCCCCAATCCCTCAATGAACACAAGAGGACTTACTTATGTTACTCCACTCATTTCATGAATGCATGCCTGGGTTCTTCATTTGTTCCCCAAATGCCCTATCTCCGTATTTATTTATTTCTGCATTTTTGTAGATACAAAATGATAGAACTAGATGGAACTCCTCCATAAAAATGCTCATACTTGCTAAATAACCTAAAAGACTGAAACAAGGCAGCCTCTCTTAGGTTCCCTAATTCTTGTTGCCTGGTGTTCTTACTATGCTTCTCATTGTCCTGAGGAGCACTGATATGGCTTCTTTACCAAGTGTTTGATGGGATCCGACCAAGTCAACGTTAGATTTTATGATCCAGAAACCTGAATTGAGGTCCTTTAAGAAGCAAGAGAAGTACTCTTAAGTTCCTTGTCATTTACAGAATTAATGTGTTGGGTCTCCATTAACGGAAGGCTTTGCAAACAATCCAAAACCAATGTGAAAAGACGTTGGACAAAAATGTCTCTTGGAATGTCAGGATTTGTTCATTTCATTTCTCTTCTGGTTAGGCACTTGAATTTATATGGTTCACCCACCAACAAAAAACTCTGGGTGCAAATCACATTTGTATACTTCCACCACACAGACCTGCTAGACCCAAATGTGTTTCCTCACTGGGACCAAACTGTACCTTAATTATTAAAGTTTTTTTTTTTTTTATTGTTGTTGGTTCCTTTCGGAACTAGGTTCTTGACCTTCATGCTTACACTTAATTATGTATTGAGTACCCATCAATAGACTGGCACTGTGTTAGATATTAGAAATCAGGAAATGAGGAAACTAATCTGTCCCAGGCAGGCATGCAACTCCAAATTTCATATAGAAAATGCTAACAAAAGTTCCCCTAGTTCTTGGTGAGTGGACTAGGGGAAGAGACTAATCCATTTTACTTCAGTACAAGAATTAGAAAGTGCTGTACTCAGGGAGGGACTTTTGAGAAGAACCCTTCAGGGTGAATAGAGTGGGTTGTAAAGGCATGAATGAACATGATAATGTTTGCCACCTGAAAGAAATCTTTTGTGGTTTAGGAAACTAAGTTGTGTGGATCTTGTGGCAAGGTTTCAGTTTGGAAAATTTAGCTTGGCTCAGTTCTGAAGAGATTTATGGGCCAGAGTTATGATTTGCATGTTATTCTGTTGGATAGAAAGCTATTAAAAGTTTTATATGAAAGGGACCGATTTGATCAGGTTTTATTTTTCTTGCCCCATTTCAGTTCTCCTTCTGGTCCTAGTGTGTTTCTGTTAAGTAATTAGTTTTCTCCATAGCCAAAATTATTTCTCCAAGTTGATACCACTAAACTGCAGATGCCTCAGCTGACACTGCAGAGGCTGCCAACCCTGTGATCCCCACTGGTCCTCCTTCTTCTGCTGTCTGGAAAGCAGACTTTTTTTGCTAGGGTCATGCCAGCTGACACCAAAATGATTCTCCACCATTTCTTCTTCTTTGAGGCAAAATCCCAAGTAGGTGAATCTGATGGGCAGGAGGTATGCCCTAGTTGCAAGGGAACCTGGGATGCTGAATGACCCCCCTTTTCAGTTTCCATAACAGGAGGCTGATTCTGCCTTGCACCAAGATTCATGGAGTGAGAGATTCTCTACACATGAAAATAACCGTCAGCTATAAACAACAACAACAAAATGCTCACCAGATCGCCTTTTATGAAAGAAGAGATTGGAGCCCAGAGAGGTAGAGTAACCCGTCCAGGGCCACAGTGGTGTAAAGAACCTGAAACCAGGAAGACTGACTCTGGAACTCATATGCACAGCCACATCTTATAAATAGACTATAGCGTGATAAGTATTTTGATGATGAAGAGTGTGTGTGTGTGTAAGTGTCAGGGGTATACTAGAGAGAGTGGCGTTGGCTGTGAAACAGAGTGGAAGTAATGATCTGGTACAGGAGTTGAGATCATTGATGTGGCCATAGTCAGGAACAGACCAGGACATGCTTGCTCCGTTCAATGCCAGCTTTACCTTAGCACCGGTGGCAATGTCCCTGAAACTCGACTTCCTGGCCCCCATGATCTCTGTTGAAATATTTGCTCTCAAGTATTTGTCTTTTCCAGCTTCACCTCTGGACCCCCAACTCCCCACTCCCCCATCACTGATGGTTTTTTCCTATGATGTTCTTTCCGGCCACTGAGAAGGGGAACTGAGAAGATGTTGAGAGGGCCTTTTCCGGCGAGAGATGAACACCAATGTCAGTCACATACACATCAGATGCAAATGTGAGAATCATGAAAGTGAATAATCTTCGCTAAAGCCAAATCCAGTGATCAGATCCTTCTAAGAGGTCATCAGATCTCTTCAAGTAAATTTTGAATGTTTTGCATCCTTCAGTGAAAATAAATAGCTTGGAAGGTTTCTTGTAAACACCAGTCAAAATGTTGCAATAAGACAAGCTACACAAACATCAAGATCCAATTATATAATTTCCAAAGTTTTTATTCTTAAAAAAACAAAAGAGAACAAAAAGGAGATCCGTGTGAGTACTTGTTGTAGGTCATCCATTTTTATCCAAAAATGTTGGCTCCTTGGTGTCGTTCTTTGAATGTTTGTAGAACGTAGTGCCTGTCCCTCTGGGAATGCACAGTCTTCCAAAGCTTTTCTTTCTTCCCTTGTTTTTATCTGGTGGCATTATCCAACTACCAAGATCAACGTTTATTAGAGCATTATTTATCTACCTAGAAGTCCATGGTCTCTGAAAACAGTAGGACTTCTAGTTAAAAATTGTAAGTGCAAAAGCATGGCTGAATGCTTTGTAATAATAAATGCTTCTTATTTCTTTTCATAAGCAGTTGTGCTTGTGGAAGTCAGAAGCCTCCTGGCACTCGAGGAGAATATACCTAGACATCAAATACCCGTGAAATCGCTCATCTTTTATGGCATACCATTTATTGGTGTTGCTCACGGATCTGAATATAGCCTTTTCGTTTTCTTTCAGCCACTGCCAATATTTATCTTTCATTTCTTCTGCTTCCCACAATTATCTACCTCTAAACATTATCAGAATTGTCTCCAGGCATCTCAACTTTAAATGAGATTGTAACTTTTCCACTTAGGCCTTGTTTCATTAAACAAATATGTGGGTGCTACATGATTTTGCAGCAGATACTCTTTATGTGGGAGTTGGATTTGTTCTGTGTTTACAGCTAAAGAGAAAAAAAATTCAACACTTTATTGGACATGTACTAGCATGTGGGTGAGGTTGAAGAAAATAATTGAGTGTTGAAATCAAATACGAGCCTGGGAAAATGTTCCTTTGTGATGGGACTGGCAGGAAAGGCCAACAGCTGGCACACATAGAGACCTCTCAGGCTTAGCCTATTTTTTTGGACTTGCTCCTTCAGGAAGCTCAGCCTCATCCCTGAAGAGAACCCTCAAGAACAATTCAAGGTAATGAATTGTCTATATCCAGAAGCAAGACATTTCATCTCAAAACAAAAGCCACATCATTACTCTGCTTAGTATGACTTCTACCACCCCTCTCAGAGCCATCTCTATCATTAATTCTCACTATTAGTGGTAATTATATTCTACAAAGTTGTCGTAAACACTGAATTAGGGAACACTGAAGCATTGATCTTATGGAGAATACCTGTGAGCCCCTAAGTGGTGAGTGCTTATGATATTATGTTGCCTCAACCTGCTTATTTAAATGTAGGTTGAATGTTCTCTTAAGCAGAAGCAGGGCCCAGCTGCCTTTGACCCAGTTTACAATTCTACACCACACCCACATGGCTCAAGCCAGAGATAAGATCTTAAAGAAATAGCTCCCACCTAACAGATTGGGCTCTTGGTTTTCCCACCACTTCCTTGAAGTGGATCATGCTGGAGAAATTAAATGACTACTTCTCAGTCACAGTGTGACCTCCTGGAACACATCCCTGCTTACTTTAAATGCACCAATCAAAACACTCCTGGGCAAAACCTGTTGGGTTAACACCGTGGATCCAATAAAGGCACTGGCCCACTGGCCTTCTCCCTCTCCCTGTCTGTGCTCCCTGTGTGTGGCCTCCAGGTCTAGAAGTACTAATGCTCTTAAACTTTCACAGCATGTTTGTGTCATTGAAGCTGTAACACCTGCAAGCTGACCCCTAATGGTGAGTCTCCCTCACTTTAGGAGACCCAAACAGGATGCCCTCATGTGATCTGTCTGGGTCTCCAGGGGCGGCTGGGCAGAGTATTTACCATCAAAGTTAATAGAGAAACTTGAAGAAGTTCATTCAAAACACACTGGTCACAACATTTTTATTATCTGAGCAAAATAACTTTGTTTCCTATGAGTTTCTATTTTAAAAAATTGATATATATTATTGATTCATTAACAACCAAACTCAGGACTAATGACCCCATAACTCATGCCTGAGCAGCTTATCAGACATGTGTCTTTTGTATAAGGCACATGGGGGCCTTCCAGCACTCAGGTACCCTAGACGGTGCATCTGTCCTACACTGGTGCACCATCTTTAACAGCACAAAATCAACAGCAAAACCACAAAAATGTGAAAAATGTGGCACTGAGTAGACAGCAAAAAGGACACTTATTTATAATATGAAAGTTGAATAAGAAGGTAGAATGTCATCTTGTCTGACTTTAGCAGAGATTCCAATTAGTGACTCAAGTTCTTCTCTGCTTTCTGCACATTCATGAGTAACTGTGAGAGCACCATAAGTATTGATTTGGGGCTGACAAATAAATTTTAGTGCTCAGGTGAATTTGGAAGTAAAGAATTCACAAATAATAAGGGTTGATTTGTACTGATCCATCCATCTATCCATCAATCCATTCATCTGTCCATTCTGTTGCTTACCCACCCATCCTTCTATTCATCTGTTTGTTTTTAGGGCATGAAGCATACCAAGAATTTCTGATTACTTTATTTGAAGTAACCTACATTCCTACATTGTGAATATGACATGTTATCCTCCCAGTTTTCAGACTGTCTGTTTAAAGTATCCAGTCATGAGATCAAGGACTAGAAGGTCTTGTTCACTCTTATATTCCCACCTCTAGTCCAGAGCATGCTGCTGAGTACGTTCTCAATAAATATTTATTGAATGATACAATAAGTGATTTGCAAGTGGCACTTATTGCATAGAATTGCACTTTTCTTTCTCCCATATTGACCTCATATAAAAGCATCACATAAATCTGAAAATATCTCGACCACGTGGGCTATATTTTGTGCAGTCTTCAAAGAAGAGAATTAAGGTAGAATAATTAAATAATTGCCATCTGTGAAATCAAATGGATCCCACATTTAGCCACCAATTTAGGCAGATGAAAATTTATTTCCAAATTTCCTTTCTATTTCCTTCTTCTACCCTAAATTAAGAAGAATCTACATTTTCCCTTAGTAGATACGTCAATATTTAAAGAGGCTTATCACCTGAAAAATCTTTTTTTGTTGTTCTTTTTTTTTGGATGGAAATGTTTTATCTTACTTTATTTTAAGAACTTCCCCATCCCCATTCTGGGTCCTGTTTCTCATGTCTTTCTTTCATGTGGTTACCAGGGTAAATAATAGCTCTGTTTATCAAAATCTCCTGGACTAACAGGCCTTAGTCTTTACTTTCTCAAGTAAAAAGTAAAGACTGTGTGTTGCTTCAGTCTTTTCGCCTGAATATTAATTGAAAGCTATTGAATTGTCTGTATATACACATTCTGTTTTTTGCATGAATTATTGGTTGAATATATTACTTTGGAAAGTGTACAATTGGTATACTCTATATTCAGCAAATTGTTTGACTCACTATATGCCCAGGATTGTGTGAAAAAATAAACAGAATTCCCCCCAAAATAAATAAATAAATAAATAAATAGGAGGAAAATGTTTTTAGCATGGAGGCCAAATTATGACACATAAAATTAATCTTATAAAGCATGGAATCATAGGCAATGTGCAATTCAACAAAATAGTTAGGTTTATAAATAGCAGTGGCTTTAAACCCTTCAGATTTGGGAGGAAGAAATTGTGGGTCTGGAATGAAGTGACAGGGAAGCTGCTGGGACTTAATTGTATGAACTGAGTCATTCTAAATAGCTGTCTCTTCTAATCCCAGAGTTTAGTCTCTTCTAACCCTGGAGGTAGTGCACCACCTGGCAGAGGGTGCTAATTTAACATTATTATAAACATAGTCTCTAAAGACTAGATGTGTGCATTGGGTGGGGTGTGTATGTGGTCAGGGTGTGTATGTGGTAAGGGTTATGAATTGGGGGTGGGGCAAAAGTTCCTGGAAATAGTATTACAGTAGCTATCATTTATTGAGACTCCAGATCATTGTCATGTACCAAGTTCACAGTAAATGATAGAATAAAAATCACCTTAATACTATACATTTTGATGTTCTATCCCAATTTCTTTTAGTCTTCTAGTATGTTCATTCTTATCTCTGTATGTTTTTCATCTTTACCTATAGTCATATCTATTTAGATATGCATGAACATATACATATAACCAAAATTGTAGGGATATATCAGAATCAGGGCATATAATGATTTTATGATCTAATTTAACAACATGATATTGAAAGCTCCTCAAAATCAATATGCTTAATTATTATTTAATGTTCCATGAGACATATATACTGTAATTTGCTTATTTTTAATATTTAGCAAATTCAATTTTTTTTTGGTATTGTAGGTAATACTATGGTGAGTACTACTGTGACTTAAAAGTCTTTATCTGAATTTCAAACTTTTTACACAGGATGGATACTTAGAAGTAAAAATTACTGAGTATGAGTACATTTTTACTTTATACTCATAGCTAACTTACAGTTCTCAATTTATACACTTATTACCAATATATAAAAGTACTGCACACTGCATATAATATTATTAAAAATCCCTCACCAATTTTTGATAAAATGATATCTTGATATTTGACATCATTCATACTAAGCATAAACATTTTAAATATTTTTATTCTCATGTCATGCTCCATGCCCATCATTTTGCCCCCTTTAGTTGGTTTTTTAATGTGACTAAATTTTTATGACATTCTTTTTGGTGTCAGTACATTCTCACCAATTTTCACATGACCTTGAAATCACCAAACCTGCATTTATGCCAGTTTTTTAAAAATTTTATTCCAGGAATTGAACCCAGGAGTCTTTAAATATTGAGCTACATTCCTAGCCCATTTTATTTTTAGTTTTTGAGCAGGTTCTTGCTAAATTGCTTAGAGCCTAAGTTGCTGAGGCTGGCTTTGAACTTGTGATCCTCCTGCCTCAGCCTCCCAGTCTATGGTATTATATAAGCGAGCCACCAGACCCAGCTATGCCAGTTTTTGTGAATTGGAGATGTTGGATATCATGTAATTTGGGGAAGAAGTTCTAGAGAACTACATAGTGTCAGTCTTCCTGTCCCACCCCCACCTAATGCCCTCTGTCACTTCTCTCCTGCCTGTCTTTGACCTGGAATCAACCCCATCTTGAAATGGGCTTGAATCTGGATCTCATACTGTGAACTGTGATTTTGGACTTTGACTGCTCCCCTCTCTGACTACAGAATTCCACGAGTTTCTCCCTTCTTCTCCTCATTCTGTACAACATTCTCCTCTTCTCATCACAGAATTGGATATGGACCTGAGCTGTCTATATTTCATGGACCTGTGCTAGTGATCATGGGAATTCAGATCTTAGGTTGAGGCTAGATTTTCTAAAAGTGTGATCTCACTAAGATATTTAAGTTTTATGAATCACAATTTCTCAGTAGGTAGAGATTCATTCATTCATTCATTCATTTATTCCATTCATTCTGTCTTTATTCCTAAGCTAACATGTCAGCATGCTTACAAATGGGAAGAATGATTCTGGCCTTTAATTTGAGCATTAAACTTCTTGAAGTAAGTAAATTCTTTCTACATAATGACAGGGCACCTCATATTGTATTTAAAATTTGGCCCATATAGTCAATGGTATCCTAATATTCTTTCAGAATGATATCCTCTTTTGCTAATAGCAGTGAAATTTCAATTCAAGGGAGAATCCTAGAGTTCACTACATTTATAGTAGTCTAACATCCTATCCCTTCTCCTCATTCCCCCTCCTCAAACATTAGGCTGTTAAGGACCTAATGCTTCCAGAAATGTCTTTCTTATTCAACTTACTTTTTAAAAACATAACAATAACTATTAAAATATAAACTTTCTTCTGGCTAGAATTTGTGTATTTCTTGTAAACGGTCTCCTACCTGTATTTAACATAAATTTAAAAATTGAATTATCTGTGTGTGTGTGTGTGTGTGTTACTGGAATTAAACCCAGGGCCTCACATATGCTAGGCAAGTTCTCTATCACTGAACTACATCCTCAGCCCTTTTTACCTTTCTTTTGGACAGGATCTCCCTAAGTTGTCAAGGTTTGCTGTGAATGTGACATCCTCCTGTCTCAGCCTCCCAAGTAGCTAGCATTGTAGCTGTGCCACTATATTTAACTAGTAAGTTAAATTCTTGATTCAATCAGCAAATAAAAATATCTGGCCTATGTGTTGCTTAAACTTAAGTGTGTAAGTGTGTGTTTTAAGAGAGTCCTAACACCCCTTTACAATATATTTAGCATATTCCCACACTGCCAACAGAATATTTTTGCTGCATTATTTATGGGGAAAACAATGCTTCACTTAGGGACCGAAATGAAAAATGAAAAATAAAGCCCTACTTGATAGAATCTAGAATTCCACATTGGTCTTTTCTTGTGTTTTCTGGTTTCTTTAAAAATATGAGTCAAATTTAAACTTTTTTATCATATTGTGTAGATGACTCTGTAAGTTTGTATAAATAGCACTGTAGGTACATATTATTTTTTATTCTGGTGTAGCTCACCTCTCCCTATGAAGATCAGTGGATCAAATCTTATATTTTCTGAAATGATTGAGCAAAAGAAGACTGATTTATAAACCTTCCAATATCATGACATCCCAGAATGCAATATTTTTCTAATCTGGAGATGGATGACCCTTCAAAAGGATTCAATACACCATGCCTTGTTCAATTTTTGTTTCAGAAAATAAAGTGAGAACCTAGTTGTTCATTTTAACTGATTCTGTTTTTCAGTCTTTTTATGGGATTCCTATATTGATTTGCATTTTAAAATGTTTTTCCCATCTCAATCTCCTGCCACTCTGAATGATTCCAAGGGTCTTATTGATTTGGATGGAAACCTCTGTGAAGTTTGAAGAAATTATTTTTTATTTACAAATTTCAAACAAAGCATCATTTACCATAATGAACAGTCAAGTCCTAATAGTGCATTAGTGCATTAATCTTTAATGCTTTTATAGGTGATTTAGTCAGAGCTAAAAAAAAAAAAGAAGAAGAAGAAGGAGGAGGAGGAGGAGGAGGAGGAGGAGGAGGAGGAGGAGGAGGAGGAGGAGAAGGAGAAGGAGAAAGAGAAGAAGAAGAAGACCACAGGACCCACAGAAATGGGAGGAAAATGTAGGAGGTCAATAGCATAATGATTTTGGTGCTCCTGTTCTTATTTAACTTTTGAATAGTGAGGGGAGATATCGTTACCATCATTGTATACCTATTGTGTCATGAATTGTGCAAGCTTACAATACATTCAACTTTTAAAAATTACAACTGTGCTGCCAGAAATGTAAAGACCTCGGAGCTAGTACCCAGTAGTGTGTATGTGTGTGTGTGTATGCACACACAAACACAAACACACAACTGTTGTGAAAAATTGGTCCCTCTGTTTCAAGGGCTCTACTTTTTCTCAAGGAATAGTTTTTGTGGAACATTCATATAAAATTAAAACTCTATTTCTTAAAAACTTTTTTTGGGTTCTGGACAAAAGCAAGGTTATGGTAACATTTTATATATATGCGTAAATGACTTTATTTTACTTTTCAGCATGTAATAGAATGTCTACTGTGTGTGGGATGTGGACTGGAGGCTTTTGATAATAAGTTTAGTTTGAGCAGATTGTTGATTGTTTTAGCAACTAAAAAGTACAAAAATAACTCTTTTTGTGTGTGTGTGTGTGTGTGTGTGCCAGAAATTGAACTCGGGGACGCTTAACCACTGAGCCATATCTCCAGCCTTTTTAAGAAAAATTTTAATCTATTATTGTTTTATTTTGAGAGAGAGTCTCACTAATTTGCTTAGGACCTCACTAAACTGCTGAGGCTGGCCTTGAACTTGTGATCCTCCTGTCTCAACCACTAGAGCCATTGGGATTATAGGCATGTACCACTGCACCTGGCATACACACACACACACACACACACAAAAAAAAAAAAACCACCAAAAAAACAAAAACAAAAACAAAAACCAAAAAACCTTTCAATTAACCATATGTATAATAGGTTACATTTGTCAAGAGCAATATGAGGAATTTTATTGGTAATCTATCCATGAAATAATATTGAAATAATAGGAATTGAGTTATAATATATCCTATGATTATAAATATAAATATAAAATATAAATATAAAATGAGTTATAATACATCCTACCACTAGGCAAATTTTTACCTTCATTGTGGGTTTGTCAACTTGCTGCATGTTGGGATCAAAGAAAGAAATAATTAAAATAGAAAGTGAAATGAGAAAATGTTTCCTAGAAATTTCATCTGTGAATTGAAAACTATATTGCTTGATAACCACACAATCATTTCTTTGGATAGTAGATAAGGTAGGACCCTGCATAGAATCTGAGAATGGGCCAAGGTGAAGTTCCATGATCTCCTCTGAAGACTCTGTCTTCCCTGCCATGAGCCTGATATGGAAGCAATAGGAAAGTAATCTCAAGATAATGATGGCATAAGGGTTCTTGACTTCTGTTGAAATAACTTCCTCATCATAATCTTACAACAGAATCATCAGCTGATAAAACAGATGTTGGACAATAATGTCATTTTTGTAACATTTTAAATTGGATGTAACACAAGGTTCACTTTGATGGGAAATTCATGTCATGTTACAAATCTTTAGAAAAAAGGCATTATAACTCAATTCCTACAGATGCTCATTAAACGTAGTTTGAAATTGTAACATTATACAATTGTGGGATTCTCAGGCTCCCTGCAGACTTGCACTGAAATTGTGATATCTTTATTGCTTTGTGTTTATTGTGCATGAGCATTTCCTAGCAGAGCTTGAACTTCCTGTTCACATTGAAATGTTTACACTTACTCTAACAGAAGGATTTGTAAACCTGAGCCAAGCAGAGTGCTTTCCTTGTTTTATGAGCCTTCTCCAAAATAAGGACCAAATTGTGAAAGGATAATTCCACCCAGATAAACACTTTGATGATATTTATATGTAGAGATTAGGTACTCAATAAAGCTTGCTGGTTGATTGACAGTGTGTGGAACATTTTACACCTAATAGATGTTCAATAAGTGATTTCCTCCTCAAAGCACAAGGAGAGAATATGATATAATCCTTTACTTAAGATCATTTATAATCCAGGTGAAAAGTTCAAACAAGATGTAATTTAAGATTAAATTATAAACCCGCAGACCATCAGAAGCATTCAACTTACAGAACATTGTATATTCATTTGGTCATGGGTGAGTGGCTATTTATTGAACAAGATGAGAAGGCACAAAGTGAAAACAAAGATAATGAAAAAACAATCAATATTTTTTTCGGGACTTATTTTGTGTTAAGTTCTGATCTGGCTACTCCAGAAGGATCTGATTACATTTTTACAATACAGTAATCTCATATACACCATTATCCTATTTTATAGATGTGGACACTGAGGTTTAGAGAAATTAAGGAGTCATGACATATCAGACAGCTAACGCATTGCAGAGGTATAATTTGATTTGATTCTATTTTACACTAATATACTCTGCTGTTTCCCTAAGAACTGGTGAGATGTTTGCTTGACAGAATTTTTACAATTAGAATGAAGGAAAATTAGGGATTCTTGCCCATCAGTGCCACCCTGTGAGTTAGAGAAATAGATGTTTGTTAAGTTCCATGAGGCCCATAACTCTGGCTATTTTTTAAGGTCTTATTTTTCTTTAGTAGTTTAGAACTTCGAGTCCTCAAATAGTGTTATCACTGATGAACTGAGGTGCTATAAGGCTGCAAGGAGGAGCAGAGACAATGGTAGAGACATTTCCTGCAATGACTTTGGCAAGTAGAATACTTTTAAAGATACTGAGTGTAATACTGTTGAAGGTTCATGGGGTATCATGGTCCTAGGTATCAAAGAGATCCAGTGTACCTTCAAATTTTCTTTGTATAAGAAATGAGATTGGAAGTCAGGAGAAGACAAAAAGGATGTGCAAAGTTAAGTAATGCTTTGATAACATGTATCCATATTGCTGTGACTGCATGAATCAATAAAATTCTTGAAAAAATCAGTGATTTTCAAAGTATAATGGTGGAATTTCGCCAGAAGGAGTGTGGGAGAAGGCCTATAGGGCACTTATTTGGGGCACAAAATGCTTCCTGGTGGTTGGTGTTGAAGATTGCAATGGAGTCCCCATCTTCAAAGTTCCAAAAATAAGGTTTCATATGTAGAGGCAAAGGCTAAGATTCCATTTTCTTAATGACACATGAGCTCTGGTGACAGCCAAGGAAAGTGGTCATTATTCTTTGCATGATTGTGTGGCTGAGAATTGAGGGTCATTTCAAGCCAGTCGTTTATCCCAGTTGGATTATATCAACTTGATGTACTGAGTGTGAAAGGTTTAAGAGGAAAAAGAAGGCGGCGGGGGAAATGCTGTAAGTATTTCAGGTTTCACTGAATGATATATACTAATCAGATGCAAATTTGTATTTTTTAAAAAATCAGGAACTTGAGAACCTATCATAATAATATTGCAGTCCTATTCCTTTAAAACCCTATAAGTATATTTCCACTTAAAATAATAATAATAATCTGTTCCCAACAGTCCCTTTCATACATTAACCTCTGTCAATGTTACCTTTGAATAGTTCTACAACCTCCTATGGTGCAAATGTCTCTGTTTAACTAACACTCTTTATTTTATTACATTCAAAATGTACTTGTGAAAATGAAAGTGCTTTGTATTGCTATTATAGCTCCAACAATGTGATTATTTAGCACTTTTCAGAGACTGATTTCCTTGTTAGTATTTATACAACCCATGTACCTGCTACAAGCATTGGAAAGGTGCAAAAGGCTTTGGAAAGTTGGAATTATTTTGCATGTTTTAGAGCAAGAATGACAAGGAATAAGAGGGGGTGCAAAAAGAAATTCTTCTAAGAAATGAATTTTTTGGATTCCTGTTGACAAAACCTTCCTGAATGTATGTGGACCAAAATCAAAATAACCACCACTGAATCTGAAAACCAAATTCTGGTTGAAGAAAAAATAGTCAAAGTCTAGGTGACCTAAATTATACAACCAAAGGCCCAGTATTGTGGTGTTTGGGAAGGTTAGAAAAAAAAAAAAAAAGCTTTGTTGTAAATCTCCAAATGCTCTCAGAACGCCAAGCAGAAGATGTGTATTATTTCAGGTGAGGACATATTTTCTAGATCCTTAAAAATTTCCAGTTCTAAAACTTGAGAGTTTATTCCCAATTTATATTCTTTTTAAGAGAAGAAATTACTTTCTAATTGAGGAATTTCTGACTAAGGTTTTCCTGGAAAGCAGACCTGGAGTTAACCAAGAATGACTCTGATACAGCAATGGCTAAGACCTAGGAGCCTCCATCAAATAATAATCAAATAATCGAACTGTGTGGGTGAGCACATCCAATTTTCTCAGTATTTGGAGGCCAGGGTAAGCTGAAAGGTCTTTCTATAACTATATTTATATACTATAAATTTTGCACCTCGCTTGTCATACGTATTTTCCAACCTTGAGTACATCAGGTGAGGCCCTATCATATGCTGGTCCTTAACCCCATGGAAACATACAAGCAGAGTATTTCGGCTGTTCAGATAGAGTCTTCTATCAAGCAGGGCTGTGACCTCTGGCATCACAATTCTGAGTTTTTCTTGCTGTTTGATCTGTCATCAACATACTAACAGAGAACGATTAACAACTATGATGTATCAACATAGTGAAATATTATGTAGCCTTTGTCAGTTTGAATGAAAGACTAAAAGAAGCTTTCAAAATATTTATAAAATATTATTTACAAAATAATTGCAAGTTCGCCCAGTGCCTACCAGGTTGACTTACTTTTTAGGAGACACTGCCCGAGCTCCTAGCCCATCTTGATCCTTCTGGTTCCCTGGATGTCACAATAGGGCCTGAAATCCATTTCTAAATGGGACAGAGACTTCTGATACCCCCAGCTGATGGTTTTTCTGTCACATCAATAGTTATCAGAGGAAAGCAGCAATTGAAGAGGGAGATGGGAGCAAGCATGATGGTCCTTTACTCCATCTTTGACCAGACAAAAAGGAAGAGATGGAAGGAAGAGAAGGAGGGGAAAAGGAAGGAAGGAAGGGAAGAAGGAGAAAGGAAAAAAAGGAAGGAAATGAAAAGAAAAAGCAAAGGAAGAATTAATTACTATCACAGTTCTTTCTTTACTCCATTTTCTTTGTCCTACATAGACATAAAAATAAAGCCTCTGTATTTTTTTAATCTCTTATTTCTAGATGAAGTCTGATACACACACACACACACACACACACACCAGGTTTAGATGGTGGAAAAAAAAAACAAAAACTTCAGAGTAGAAGTGAATGCTTAGCAACCAGGACCACAATGTTTTTGGCCTGGCCACATGGATTGATTTTATTTTTTTAAAGCTCTGATAATAGCTGAAGACTCTCCTGTGGTCTGAATTAGTGATCCCAATGCGTCTTTGTGTAGTTATTTGTTTGACAGGCAGCAGTCAACTTTCCTTTTA
This sequence comes from Marmota flaviventris, assembly GCF_047511675.1. NCBI lineage: Eukaryota > Metazoa > Chordata > Mammalia > Rodentia > Sciuridae > Marmota > Marmota flaviventris. The sequence goes on from NC_092508.1 coordinate 82,366,947, forward strand.
CATTGCCTCATCTAAGGAGGGCACTTTGGACCACTTTCTGAGTGTCTTCTTGGACCAGCATAGAACTGTGGACCGCAAGATGTAGACAGCTGTTCTAGAAGGGGGGGGGGGGGGGGAAAGCCCAAACCAATAGGCTTCTAAAATGGAGATGGATGAGCTGTTGATTGGCAGAAGATGCTCTGATTACATAGTTCAAAGATAAAGTGAAGTAAAATAGATGTTGAAGTGACTTATGGGAAGTGAGGTATTTGGTGCTGAGAGAATGGGGAAGGCATCTCTGGTGGGAAAACAATGTTTTTAGGCTCCAGCCCCAAATGAAATCATTGCTAACTTTTTTAGGTAAAGAAAGAAAATCTGACATTGTTATAGGTTAGACATTAGGTGTCCCCCACCCCCACCAAGTTCATGTGTGAGGCAATGCAAGAAAGCTTAGAGGTAAAATGATGGAGTTAGGAGAGTCTTAACTTAATCAGTGTGTTAATCCTCTGATAGGGATTAACTGGAAAGTAACCATGGACGGGCAGGGTGTGGCTGGAGGAGGTGGGTTGCTGGAGGCGTACCTTTGAGGTTTATATTTTGTCTGTGGTAAGGGGAACTTGCTCTCTCTCTGCTTCTTGGTGGCCATGTCCTGATCTGTTTTTCTCCTCTGCTCTTTTTGCCATGATGTACTGCCTTACCTTGGACAATGGTCCTTAAGACCACGGAGTAGCAATGGAGTAGGCCATCCCTGGAGACTTCTTGAAACTGTTGAGCGCCAAATAAACTTTCCCCCTCTCTAAAATTGTTCTTGTCAGGTCTTTTGGTGGCAGCAGTGAAAAAGCTAACTAAAACAGAGCTCTTACTTTACTTGGGGGAAAAAAAGACCTTGAAAACAACAATGATACCATAATATACATATTTGCTCTATTCCTCTGGTTCAGTAGTAACACCAATGAAAGATGTTAAAAGCTTACCTAGAAATGTAGAGAATCTAGCCCCAAAGGGGAATTTTTAAAGTGTTAGAGTATCCAATACTCAACTAAAAAAATTAGTTAAATTTGCTGATAGCCTGTCATGTCAGTGAAACATTCCTGGCCAGTTTGTGACGATCATGCTCATTTACATGTTTGATAAATTGAAGACCCATCTGATTCAACAGATGAAATCTTCCACCCCTTGCATCCTCATAAAGTTTTAAACACAAATGAATCCCAGGAAGGAAATGGCCATTCTATCATTCAAAGCCAAACAGAAAATAGCCTTTACTTTGGACAGCTTCTGAGTACTTGGAGACAGCATGGAAAACGGTTACGAAAATGGAAATTTCTGTTTTCTCCCTGTCCTCTTCTCCTTTGACCAGTCTTCTATGGATCCGCAGGCCCTGTGTTCTTTCCATCTCCCAGGACATTCTCAGGGACCTCCCCCCACCCCGAGGGCCCCCGAACTGAGGTTCCAGGAGCTTTTCTTCCTCCTGGCATTGTGTGAGTTGCCGCCCTGCACCATTTGGCCCCTTGGCCTGGCTTTGTGTGGGGGTGTGCTTTTCCTGTTTTTTAACTCACATCTTGTTTGGTGGGGTGGGAATGTCTTTGTCCAGATGGTCCCCATCCCAGGACATTTTGCAGAGCCAGCAATCACCAGGGAATTTCATTTTTTCTTTTGACTCAAGAAGGTCCTTTGATTTTCTTATGTTGCCAAGTCTTCTTGTAAACCTCAAGGCATGTTCCCTCTGCAAACAGCTCTCTCTGAAAACATGCACTTGCACACATGTGCACACACACACACACACACACAATTTTTTTGTTTGTTTGTTTGTTTGGTTAAAAGAATCAGTCTCTGGCAAATTTCTGCAAAGGCAAATTGCTAAAAAGGGATAGTTTTAATCCCTTCCAAGAGGCTGGCAGGACTTCTCCCTTTTGTGACTTTGCTTTTGGAGCAAAACCCTTGAGCTTCACAAATGCCATTGGAGCACATGTTCCTGAGTGGACACTCCACAGAAGCTGACCCCCAGGACCCAATGTGGGCCTGACCACCCCATCCCAGAAAAAATAAAAACTTCAGTCCTTTAGAAACAAATCACGTGGAATAAGCCAGATTGCAAATGAAAGCTGTTCAGTCTATTGGAGGCAGCATAATTTGTGTTTATTATGCTCTTTCAAGCGATGCTCTATCCCCCTTTGTCTCATTTTCTTGTTGCACGGTAGACATCTGCTCATGACTGAAATGCCTTAGAAGAACTTGATCCCTTTGGGTTAGAAGAGGTGAGGGTGGAATAGGGGCCACTTCATCTGAATATTGCTTATAAACCTCACCCCTGTCGTCTTTTGCAAAACAATCTTTATTCTCCCGTTCTTCTTTAGCATAGCACACCCCCTTCCCCATTGTGTTGCATTGTGCAGGAGCTATCTAAGTAAAGGATGTCGTGTTGAATAACTACTCCTGTTGAGGGCTTTTAAACGCTTTAACATGTGGCATCATTGTTATAGCTGTCATTGCTGTCTTGGAATTTATTCTCAGCTCTGAGACAGGCTTTTAGCCATGTGTCAGGCAGCACGTCAACAGGAATTGCCAGCAACCATCATATATATTCAGTCTTTTAGGGCTAGGAGGGTACTGCCTCAGGCTGCTTCAGGTCTGAAAGAGACAAAAATCACATCTTGGCAGTCTGTGACCTATATCTGCCCTTGGTCAAGCAAATCATTTTATTTGAAGGATAACAGACCTTTTTAGAGATATATTCCTGAACATGGTTCACTTGATAGTAGATAGTTTAAGAAAGTGGCCTCTGCCTCTCACCTAACTACTCTGTTCCTATACCATATTTGCAATTACTTCCTTCTGTCCCTCCCAGAATGCAATTTAGGAAAGGGTTGACCCCATTCTGTGTGCCCAACTCTAACTTAAAGTGAGATAAATATGCTAAAGTGTTTCTATGGGGTATTTATTACAAGATCATTTGTAATTAAAGGGTTGGAGTAAGTGAATGGTGTATCTCATTTAAGGGAATGATCCTACTTATTCAATGCAATACTTTTCAGGCATTAATAGGTTTTAAGGAAGGTCACTCCTTTGTAAATAAAAAATTGATAAGTAAAGAATAAGTTGCCAACTTAACTCATGAATATATTAGACACACAAACACAGACATATAATGGAATATTATGCAGCCTTAAAAGAAATAAATCACTGATACATATCCTAGCATGAATGATCCTTGACATCATTATGTTAAATAAAAGAAGACAGAGACAAAAGGCCACATATTGTATGATTCTACCAGTATGAAATGTCTAGAGTAGGCAACTGGAGCAATACAAAGTAAATTCGTGGCTGCTGGGTCTGAGCAGAGAAGGGAATGAGGAGTTACTGCTAGTGGATATTGAGTTTCTCTTGAGCTGGAGAAACTTTCTGGAATCAGATGGCTACAAACTCTGAATATATTAAAACCACTGTGTTAGTCAGCTTTTCGTCACTGTGACCAAAATACTTGACAAGAACAACTTAAAGGAGGAAAGATTTATTTTGGCTCCTGGTTTCAGAGAATTCAGTCCATGGTCAGCTGGCTCAAAAACTGAAAAACTATGGCAGAAGGGTGTGGTGGAGGGAAACTGCTCAATTCATGGAGGGCAGATAGAAAGCCCACAGAGAGGCAGGAAGGGGCCAGGGGCAAATGCAGTCCCCAAGCCATGCCCCCAGTGACCTACTCCCTCCAGCCATACCCCACCTGCCTACAGTTTTCACCACTTCCTAGTAAGTCCATTTAAATTATTAATCCATCAAAGAGATTAATTAATGGATTCCTCTGACCATGAGGGTCAGAGCCCTCATGACTCAATCATTTCACCTCTGAGCACTGCTGCCTTGCCTAACTTGTGAGATTTGGAGAACATCCCAGGTCCAAACCATAGCAACTGTGCTGTGCACTTTGAAAAGGTAAGTTTTACATCATATGAATTAAATCTCAATAAAGCTGTATGAATGTATATATACCCACATGTGTAATATACATATATATTTATGTATAAATCAGTTAACTTTACTTCTCTTTTAGTTCCCTTAGTCTTTTTATATAAAGGAAATATCTTAAAAAGGCAACTTTATCTAACATCATGTGCTAATGATGACTATTTTTATAAAAACAAGACAGGTATAGGCATATGTTAATAAAAAAGGACTAGAATGACACAGTTACCATGGATGGAATGTGAGAATTTTGCATCTTCTTCTCTGTGCTTATCTGCATTTTTTTTCTAAGTACAAAAATTATACTGGTTTATTTTGCAAGACTTTGAACATGAATGTCATTTTTAAATTTAAGAAAGAGAGGACTAAATGATAGCAGTTTAAAACATATGTTAAACAGTTTCTCTTTTTCTTAAAGGGGACAAAGTGGGCCTGAGAAGTGAGCATTCAATGGGAATCTTGAACCATGACACAGTGGGCCAGAAAAGTCAATCCCTTGTCCTTTACTTCCATTATCTTATGCTCAGAAAAAAATAGTACTGTATTAAACGTATTGTTTTGAGTTCACAACTGAGATTAAAAGTGGGTAGAAAGAAATTTAACACTTATTGAGTGCACCTGGCTTCCAGGAACTCCGAAAAATATTGCCCTATCAATTACATTAACAAATGTTCTATCTGGCTGGAGATATTGTGGATTTGATCCCTTTGGGTTAGAAGAGGTGAAGGTGGAATAGGAGCCACTTCCATTCACATTCCAGGAGAGAACTTAAGTCATCTAGTCATACCTAGCTGCAAGTGAGACTAGAAACATGGTTTCTAAGTGGTTGATGATGTATTCGGCAAAATCTACGAAAGTTTGGAAGAAGGGAAGAGTGGATTTAGGGGGAAACTAATACTAGCTGTTGAGAGAATATCTTTCTGGATATTTGAATATTTTTCAAATGCAGCAAAATGATATTTATACTTAAAGAAAAATGTCTAGAATCAAAGGACAAGTCTGAATTACCATGGAAAGTAGTACAAGTTATTGGTGTTCCTTAAAAAATATAGAAATAGCCTTTTGATTTGAATAGTTGATGGGAGGTTCAATGGTTTATAAGCAGATTATGGTATCAAATGACTCACAGAAGTCATTTTTAAGCTATGTGTTCATTACTGTTATGGTTTTGATGTGGTATCCCATGAAAACTCACATGTGAGACAATGCAAGAAGGTTTGGAAGAGAAATGATTGGAGCATAGCGTTAACCTAATCAGTGAATTAATCCCTGCTGGAATTAACTGAGAGGTAACTAGAGGCAGGTGGGGTGTGGCTGGAGGAAGTGGTTCATTGGGGGCATGGCTATGGGGTATATATTTTGTATCTGGAGAGTGGAGTCTTTCTCTCATCATGTGAACCACTTCCCTCTGCCACACTCTTCTGCCATGATGTTCAGCCTCACCTTGAACCCTGAAGAATGGAGTCTGCTGTCTTTGGATTGAGAAACTATGAACCCCCAAATAAATAAACTTTTCCTCTTCTACAATTGTTCTGGTCTGATCTTTTAATCAGAGTGATGAAAAACTAAAAACAATTAGTGTCCTTGTTCTTTGTTCTTTTCATGTTACATAGAGAAAGTCCTTTGTAAGCAACTCACGTGCTTGTTTACCTTTTATATCTAATTTTCACCAGATAATGTAATATCAAGATAGATATACAAAAAAACTTGTGTGCCTTAAGTTCAATAATTCCTATAGTAGTTAAGTAATGCTAGATATCCAATGGATAAGTCCAAAATTCCACTGTCTTGACAGAATATCCATTTATATTTCTGCTTATATCCTAGTATAAAATATGAGGGTGTAATGGCAGCTTTCCATGTGATGGGACCCAAGCCCCTTTCTTCTTTCACTCTATCAAGTTTTAGATTCCTGTAACATTTAATTTCTAGCTGGGTGCATGGGGAGAAAGAAGTTGGAGGCTGGTGTGAGAGGTTTTTATGGCCCAAGCCTGGAAGTGGAGCACCAAACTTCCACACATAGCACATGGATCAGTCCTTGGTCACATGACCACACCTAACCAACAGGAGTCTGGGAAATGTAGTCCAGCTTCGTTCTCTTAGCCAGCAAGAAAGGAAAGAGAGCTAAGAAACAATTAACCAGTCTATCACAATTCCTTATCTTAAGGGAGGTGAAGTCTGGACTCTTTATCAAGGATTGCAAGGTCCTTTATGATTGACTTCTGTTTACCTCTAGAGCCTCACCTTGTTTCTTGACCTCTATTACATTTCAGGTCACTAAATCACAGAGAAATCTGCGACCAAGGTGTTGAGAGATCATGTAATAATATTGTTTGCCAGTGGAACAGTGAGTAGCAATTATTCAAATCTTTTGATCTTCTTATCTTCAGTTTCATGAAACCAACCACTTTTTATCAACACTTTTCCCACCAACTAAAAAAGACAGGTATGGTGAGTACTTTACCATACTTTACCACTGTTTGATGTTCTGTGGGATTTTTCTTTTTTCTATTCTAGCAATGCTTAAAAACTAGGCAAGAAGGCATTTCTTCATTTATACTTATATATCTGGGAGAATCTGTTACTTTCCTGAAGGGTTCTCTAGTCTTTATCTTCCAAGATGAAGAATGGTTTAACTTGAGCTACCTAAAATACTAGTTTTTAAACATTGAGGTACTTAAGGAGTCCTTTGCGAGTTTGTGGGAAAGATAATTTCAGGTACCCATCAGAGTATCTGATTCAGTAAGACTGATGTGGTATCCATGTTGCTAGGGTTCTGATGTCATGGTGTGGGTTACAATTTCAGAAATACTTACCTAGCCAGTTAGAGAGTATCAAGAGGTGAATAAGAACACTACTTGAACAAATTATTACTCTCTACAACCTAATAACTCTGCATTGGCCAATTTTTAAAATACACTGTCTGGATGAGTGCCAATAAAATGCTATTGAAGTTATTCCTCTGGATGTTTCTCTCTCCACCTTCATTAGTCTTATACCACCAGCTGCATTGTGTTCGTCAGGAAAGGACAATGCCATTACTGCCAAAGGACTAAAAAATTGGCTTTTAGTATCAGAAAGAGTTAGGCCCAGTGAAGGAAGGAGTCAGGATCCTAATCATTTTCTTACCTTTTCCCTTTTAAAGCCAATATCTTGACTACCTGCATCTAGGGAGGAACTAGGGTGATGTAGCTTCTAACAATGTAACAATTAAGAATGTTTCTAAAGGTATTACTATTTATCTCAACAAAGGAGAAGGTCCTCTTCTACTCCATGGTGGCCATGGTATAACTGGAACAATGCTCCTTTGTGGTACCCCATTTAAACTAAAGCTTTGACAATCCAAAGCTAAGTGGACATAATGACATGTGGTCTGAAATCGGGTCCCACAGGAAAACATTCTATCAAATTGGGAAATTTTAAAAAAAAGTTGTTTGTGGTACCAGGGATTTAACTCAGAGGTACTTTAACACTAGACCACATCCATATACCTTTTTATTTTCTTTTATTTTTGAGACAGGGTCTCACTAAATTGCTTAAGGCCTTGCTAAGTTGCTCAGGGAAGTTAAACTATCTGAAGAGACTTGGTGATAGTCCAGGGTGATGGATCTCTTGACCCATCATCATGGTATGATGATTAATTTAATATACTGGAGGAGATAAAAATTTTAAGAAGACTTAAATTTATTTAATGACTTAGGGGGCAGGATGATGACATTGTTAGGAAACAGACTGGAGTGAATGATTCTACTATGTTCAGAAATGTTCAATTGTGGGAAGAGCAGAGACTAGTGACCAGATCCTGAAGCGGTTGTCAGCAATATTTTTCCAAGAGGTAGCTAAATTACACGACCTATAAGGTCTTTACTTAGCAATTCTGTGATTGGGTTAAGGGACTGTGATTGGGTTTGGTGGCTGGGTGACTTAACAGGATGCTTCGTGGTACTTCTGTTCCTGCTGATGCTATGGAAAATGTGCCAGGTCATTTGGGGTCCATAGACATCTGTGTTTTCAACCATCTGATGTAAACAGTGCTATTAAAACTCAATTTACATGCTGCTTATGAGGGCAAACTTATAAAGACAGTGGCTTTCTTAAAACAGAACTCTATCTTTCCCCATCTGAATTTGGTAGGTAGCCTTTGAGTGAAACTGGGCAATGTTATCTTCACTTTGCTTCCCCTCCCCAGGAGCAGAGGGAGAGTGTTCTTCCTGGTTTCCATTCCTAAGAGGGACAAGAGAATTATTAGGAATCAGATAAACATTTGATGGTATTATACAGAGAAAGGCTTTCTGGATTTCATGTTGGTCCAAGCATTTGCCTTCAATAAAGTTTCTGATATACACACAAAGAACAATAGCAGATGAAATTAGGTGCCAAAGTCTGACAAATCACTATAGAGCTCTCTGATGAAAACTGAGTTACTTTGCTAGGAATTTGGGGTTAGGTCTTGATATTAAGAGGTGATATGGTCAGGGACCTAAGAATACATAAATTTTGCTCTGTTTCAGTTACCTAAACTATAGAAAGTTTCCCAGGAAATAGAAATCTGTGAGCAAAATTGACAAATGCAAAATCAGGTTATACTTTACTGTTGGCTAGATCAGTATTCATTTTACTAACGTGACTCTCTAGTGAAAGGTGCGTTGGCACAGAAGGCCCAATTTATGTAGCTCTGAGGTTTGTTCTTCCATGAGCCCTCAAATTCTTTATCTGAACCCCTTGGAGCAACCTAGATATAAAGACACAAGCAATTTTACAGGCACTTATGATTGTGTTTGAGAAGAGACAATCTAGATCCTGGGGATCCTGGAGCAACTTACACTGTGACCCACGGGGAAGAAAAAGAAATCCACACAGGAAATCAAGATGAAAGGCTTGCTTAGGTGAGGAATCATGATTCTTCCAAGAGGACAGAGACTGAGAGACAGGAAAGAAGTCATGCAAACAGGCAACCTTTAAACACAACAGTATCCTTACCATTGGAATATGGCCCCACCATTGCCAGCCTTGTCTAGAAAAGTGACAGTGCTGCAGCTCAGTGACCAAGGACAAAAAGCATTGAGGTAACCAGTTCCCAAACAGGTTTAGTCTCATCCAGCAAAACCCACTGCAAAAGGGGTGTGGCAAAAAAGAAAGACTGGGTAAGCCTGATCCTAGCTTGCTTAATTGGTCACTTAGCCACACAGAAGCAGTTCAGAAAGAAAGACGGCCAGGTTCCTAGGGAGGTCTGATGCAGCTCACCAGGCTGACCATATAACACGATAATGGCAGAGGCCAAGGCAAGAGGACTAGATCAGTTCAGGTCTTAACCAACCAAAGGTATGGAAGCTGGAAATAGAAAAAAGTAAATCTCTCTGAGTGTGATCTCTTAAGGCACAATGGCCCTGCCCACTGTGATCCTATCAGCATCCTGAAATCTGCGCAGTATTAGCAATCCTTCCTCTTGGTGTGTAAGTAGGGGTGAATGTATAAGGAGAACGTGAAATCTCTCCATCTCATACTAAAATATTCATGCTAAATGGCACAGTGTAATTTCCAAAAGGACTCCTAGCACCTTAGAGATTCAGAAAAGTTGACATTCGGGATGCTCGTTATGATCTTTGGTGTCGGGAAAACTTCATTTTATGTTATATTAACATGCAACATTCACAGGAGAGATCAGGAGAGGAACAGTATGATGTGGGGGTTAACTGTGCTCTAGTGTATGATAATCTATCATATTCATAAAAAAATGATTCTTCACTTTCTTCAGGTATGTGCCATTCACCTTCCTTTAAGAAAATCAAAGTGTTTTCACAGTTGCTAATAGAGTGGTCTTCATGGCATCTTGGGAATTTGAAATGATTTGAGATAAATGGAGACATTGGAACTCAAAACTAAGCCTAGTACTTGTTCTCAAAAAATTGCTACTTTGATTTTTGGAAACATGCTTGTGTGTCATGAGAAGAGTTATAGTCTAGGAGACCTAGGGTTGGAACCCAGAAGTGTTTCTGTTTCTCTGTGCTATGTGATGATATTGTTGGGTATTTAGTTGCAGGAGTAAATTTTCAGTTTCAGTTTTTTCAGCATGATGTGAACCTGGGGCTGGACTTCTGGGTGCTGTTGCTGGTCACATTGGGCCACAGAGCTTGAGGGGAGAAGAGAGGAAGACAAGCTGTGGCTGACTCAGATATGGAAACTTGTCTTAAGAGAGTTGTTTTTAAAGCACCTAATCTTTGATGTATTACACAGGCCTGGAATTTCTCTAGAGCCTAATAAACTTTCTGTCTCTTATTTCTCATGACTTCACTTGAGGTTACCCATTCTGGATTCTAGAAATAAATATACCAAATTCTAGGGATTCTGGCATGCAGATTCTCAGGATGTTATAGTTTGCAGAGACCTTAAGGGTTATCTTCTCCAACTTCTGCAGTTTACACATTACAAAACTGAGTCCCAGAAAAGTCAAGTAACTTGCCAAAGGTCATATCACTAATTACTAGAATAACCGAAATCCTAGTGTACCTTGTATAACACACTAGGTAAGGTTGGCTAAGGATATGGATTCTAGAGTTAGACAGCCTGTAAAAGCACTTCCCCCAAATAAGAGTCTTAAGGAAAATTACTCAATTCTTCTGTGCCTCAGTTACCACATATACAACCCACAGGTATCAACAGTACCTACCTCATAGATTGCTATGAGGTTTAAATGAGGAAAAACATTTGAGATCTTAAAATAATGCTTAACATTTAAAAGAATACTTAACAATAATTGTTTTTTTGCCATTAATTCTAGACCATTGTTTTTTTTCTGCATAAGATATTAGGCAACTACATATGGTCACCAATTCTATATAAAAACGCATTTCATGAATTTTAATAGTTTTCATCCCTTTTGATGAAAGCACCTCAAATCTCATTCTCTCTCACTTGGATTACTACAATGGCCTCCTCATGTGTCTTCCTGTTTCATCTAATTTTTGCTTGTTGCAAAATAAACTATATGGAAACTTAATCTCACAATTCTGTGGACCAGGAATTTCAAAGAACCCAGGAAGATTTTTTTTTTTTTGTCTCTCCTCCTTATTTTATCACATAGAACTGCCTAAGTCTGGAAGATTCACTTCCGAGACGGTCCACTCACATGACTGGCATGTTGGTGCTGGCTCTTGGCTATGAGTGTAGCTGAGCCTGTCAACTGGGAGTCTCAATTCCTCTCCATAGGAGCCTTTTCTTGAGGCCACCTGGGTTTCCCACAGCCTGCTGTCCAGTATACAGATGAGTGCTCCAAGACACCAGAAGTAGAATCTGCCAAGTTCTTAAGGTAAGGTCAGAAAAATTGGCAAACACCACTTTACTATATTTTATTGGTCAAAACAATCACAGATCCTGCCAAAATTCAAGATGAATAAAAATAGACCCACTTCTCAATGAGATGAGTGTCAAAAAATCTGAAACTGTCTTTAATCTGCTGTGCTCCACTATAGTAAATTATTTTCACAGTATCACAAACTAACTTTAGAAAATGTAAATCAAATCTCTCTCTCTCTCTCTCTCTCTCTCTCTCTCTCTCTCTCACACACACACACACACACACACACACACACACACTACCATTGCTTTAAAACTCTTAACATGTCTACCCATCACACTCAGGGTAAAGTTGAGACTCTCTTATGTAGTCCATGAGATCCCACACATTAGACCCTTGATTGGCTTTCTAACCTCATTTCCTTCCTCACCCTTTCAATTATATTCTCTGATACCCTGTCTAAAGCAGTGCAGTGTTACTTTCTATACCCTTGCTCTGTGTTATTTTTCTTTATAGTAGTTATTATTACCAGGATTTGTTTTGTATTATTTTTTTATCTATTGATTAGTCCATCTCAGACCCTAGAGAGTGAATCCATTAGAATAGGGATATTACTTATATCCATTGCTTAGAATGGTGTTGGACTCTTAGTAGGTGCTCTATAAATATTGGTTGAATTGATAAATGGTGATTTTTACATTTTTTTTCCCTACAGGGAAGCACAGCTTCTGTTTTTGTGCATTTGACTTTCTGCTATACTGAGAAGCCCCACAATTGGTTTAGGTACTTAGGTCATGTGCGTGTAATAAGAAAACAAAAGATACAATCTGTGCTATCGAAGAGTTTGGGTTACAGAAAAACGTCAGTGTGATGATAATTCAAGGGTGACAGAAAGTCTCAATGAAAATATTCGTGACAACAAAATGAGACAAATTTGGACTTCTTTCTCTAGATATAAGACCTACTAATCAACTTGCTTAACTTCTGTAAACCTTTTATTCCCCTCCTCTCTGAAGGAGAAATGCCAATATCTCTAAGCATTTTTTGTTGTTGTTGAGAATTAAATGTGATTGTATTCGTGATGAGCTTAAAACACAACTGCAAAATCTTTGCCACCCTTTCCATTGGCCCTTTAATCTGGACAGATTGTGTTTGCTTGGACCTAGAGAAAATAGTAGAGTGATATTGTGAGGCCTCCAAAGATAGGTCAAAAATGGCCAGTCAGGGTTTACCCTTAACCATCACGTTGGAATGGCTACATGTAGGCCCTTTGGTTGAGTCCTGGTTGAGCACTCTGGTTGAGCTGCTAAAGAACAGTCATCCCAACTTGGGCAACAGACTTATGAGTGAAGAAGACATATTTGATGTGGATCTTTCAAACAGAGGTATACCTGCCTCCATTATTTGAGTCACTTCCAGCCTTAAAAGTTGTCTCAGTCTAGGCCCCCAATAGACTGAACAGAGAATTATCTACATATACCCTTTCCAAATCCCTGACGTGTGGAATTCATGAGCATAATAAAATGGCTGTTTCAAGTCCCTGTGTTTGGGAGATGGTTTGTTACTTGTGGAGAGACAACTGGAATGGAAACCTACCAACCCAGTCCTTTGTATAGAGTACATGATCTCAGCATGCCAGTCCCCTTCCCCTTCCCTTCTAGACTTAATAGGCCACCAAGGACAAGATATGTGTTTGTAGAGTTTATGGAGTAGTTATGTTTTGAGCTAGGTCTTAAATGTAGCCTAGGATTTCAACAGGGAGATGAAAGTGTATCAAAGAAAGACATTCCAGCCAGGGAATGTAGACGGGAGTCAGGATAGTCATAGCCAGAGACCTAGAGAGAGCCTTTAGATGACTCAGTATTAAAATATGCAGTGGTCAGCCCTGACCCTTTGAAATAGCAGATAAAACTGCTCAGAAGGAGGAGAATTCCAAAGTGGCCACCTCCTTTATGCTGACTGTAATGTAGTGACGTGGATCTTCCCTTCGGGGCCTCCTTCTCTAGGCCTAGCTCTCGCCAGGAGTAAGTCACAGAAATTGCAAGGATGCTGGAGACCTTGCACTGTGCTTTTGTTTCTGGCTTGGTGCATTTCCTTTCTGCACCCTTTCTTGTCCCACCTCTGTCCTTTGTTTTACCGCATGTGTCTCATCTTCATTCCCTTTGCTTGCCCTTTGAGATTCCTCCATCTCTCTATAGCACAACAATTTTTTTTCCCTTTAATCTCCTTTACAGGAGTAGAAATAAGAATGCAGTTTTGTTGGTTTCTCCCACTTTAAAGAGACACTGTGTTTATATGTAGTTTATATGTAGTTACCATTCATGCTTACCTTTATTCTAGGAAGGGATTTATCTTAAAAACACTACTAGACAGCAATCTTTTCAGGAATGAGTACCATGGTTTTTATGACTTTCAGGTAAATTATAGATCTTGCCTAGGACAGTTCTCAAATGTATCTGCATTGAATCAATAAATTATCTTGGACAAATTTTTAGTTTCTAGTGTGTAAGAAATCCTTTCCATTTCAGTAGGGCAGCAGGGCTGCTGACGGGCTGTCACCATCATTTTAAAATTGAATCTGAAAACTATATTGAAAGTCCCAACCTTTTTCCCTTCCCTTTAAGATGGAAGCAAGAATCTGAGGTCCTCACTGGATCTGAATTCAATATACTGCAATGGCAAAATTTTTGTTCACGGCCTGATCAGTGTTATCAGTCTTTACACCATCTCAATTTCATGGCTCTCCTCAGCTAACCTACACCTCATTCTCCCAAACTGATGATTTTTATCTAGAAACAGAAAAGAAATATTTTTCTTGGTTTATTGAATCATTCATGAAAATCCTAGTAACTCTCTGTTCAAAGAATAGACTAATCCAATGCCATTTTAAAGCAACAATATCTTTTTTTTTTCTCCCTCTGGATGATGTATTTGGCAACCCGGTCTATTCTTTCCCTATCTTTGGAAAACATTTTGGCTAAGTTTGGGATGTATCTTCTGGTTTTCAGACAATGAAATGTTCTATAGTCATTGTAACTGCAAAGATGAAAATTAGACAGCTCCTTTTATGAAGTGTAATTTAGTTTAATGGTCAAAACTAGGTATCCCACTGAAAGATAAAACTGCCCAGTGAGGTGGGTGTAGGGCTAAAGAACTTCCACCTTCTTCAGTGTTATACTTCTACCCATCTTCCCTCATCTTCCTGACCATGAATTCTCAGCCCCATTGATGGGTTCAAGCTGGGAGATAAGTAGGAGAGGAAGGAAGGAAGACAGAAAAGTTCTAACATGGCTGGTCGTACTGTGAGTTGGTGCTGGATGGAGCATTGCAGGCCAGACAGACTGACTGAAGCTGATTGTCCTATGGAGCACTTTTGAGGTTTTGATGCTCTTCTTCCAACACCTTATGTCTGAGGATCTATTACCTGCTGGGTCCTGTCACAAATGAAATATTCTCTGCCGGCTGCCTTTGTCACCTGCCTCCGCACTGGCCATCTGCTGATTTATCTCTAGCATGTTTCTGCTGAGGTTTTCTTGTTCCTCTAGAGTGTTCTCATGTTAGTTTTCTATTGCCGGGAAATAAATTACTATAAACTCACTAGCTTTAAAATCATGTAAATCTCTCAGTTTCTGTAGGTCAGTGATAACGGGACCTCTGCTTAGGGTTCTTATCTGGATGAAATTCAGGTGTTGGCCAGAGCTGGGACCTCATCTGTGGTTTGGGGTCTTCTTCCAACCACACATAGTTTTTGGCAAAATGTATTTGCTTGTTGTTCCAGAAAGTCAAGAAGGCTGCAGTTTCTAGGACAGCAGGACACCGTCTCTCTGACACTTTGCCTTCTTTTAAAGACTCATCTAATTAAGTGAAGCCTGCTCAGTAAAGTTCCCCTTTGCCAACTCAGAATCAAGTGATTAGTGATGGGAATGTTGCCCTGTCTTACTCACAGGTCTTGCCTCATGGAGGTGATAATGCAGGGGGTGGAGGTGATGCAGGGGTGGGTGGCAATGGTTGCCCACCGATCTACAAGACCATCTCACTCTACTACTACCTTTTTCATGTGGCCCCTATTTGGGACTCTGTGGGAAGTCACATACCTACCTACCCTGTCTATTCTACTTCCACATGTCACTTTAGCCAGCTCTCATTCCTGCCCCTCATATTTCTCAGATATGACAGTTTCCAGCTACTGTGGTACTCAACACCCAGGAGCCCTGTAACAAGTCACTAAGTGATCTCCTAAGTCTCTCATTGGTACCAAGGAGAAATAGACATTTCCCAAAGAATTCTCTCCAATTTTCCTAGTTTTAACAAATTATTCTTTGATACCCATGAGTAGGTGAGGAAACTGGTGTAAAACAAGTTAAGAGCACCTGCTTTAAAAACTCTGCTCAGGTTTTTTGGTATCCTTTTTTTGAAATTTGGGAACAATTGGCACCACTCTTTTGGACTCAGTTAAAGTGAAAACTAAAATAGTTGCACAACATTTTTGTATTTGGTGCTTTATTATTCTTCACTTTTATTGGTTCTTAATATTATGTCACATTTCACCAAGCACATAATAAGGGGAGACTGAGGCTAGGGGTTAATTTACTTGCTCAGTGCAACATAGCTGATAAACAGTACAGCTACCACTTGAGTTCAGGTCTGACCCCCACTGCCATGTCTTAATCTCTATCTACACTGCAATCCTAATATTTTTGTTATTACCAACTTTTACTCCTCAAATAAAATCACTTGGCTCACATTGGGTCAAATTGCTTGGTGATAATTATACTGCTGAATTTATTATCTCGTTAGGTCTTCATCATTATGTGCTTTCGGGGGTGGGGGGGGCGGAAATCTCTTTATAAATGCTATTACAGTTGGGGCTTTTTCTTTCTTCCTGCTTTTGGAGAACATCCCTGATAGTCTGTCTGATAGACTCATTTCAAATAGCTGACCAATCCCATATCTGGCCTTTGTCAACTACCAGGACTACTGAGGCTCACCAGATTCAGAGTTTGAGGCTGCTCACTCAGATTCTGATTACAGACAATGGGTCTGTAGCCAAAGAAGCAACTTTTTTTTATGCTTCAGGCAGTATTCTTGCAGTGTCTGAGTTTGCATGGCTGTCTTAGTTCGGTCCCAAGTGGAAATTTTGAAAAATCCCATCTCCTGGATAGACAGCTAATTGTGTACTGATGATTAGTTTGTATTCCCTCTGTCAAAGCTAAAGAAAGACCATAACTGGATGAGAATATTTATTGAATATATTTCATAGCTGCCTTTTTCTAAGTGTCTAGTTGCCTTAAGTTTATTCAGAACACTCACTGCTCTGTGATTTTGCTGTTTTCTTGGTCACAGACAGAGTCAACCCACCAAATAGAGCCAAATCTAAGGCCTGCGGGAAACTCAGTCATTCTTTATGCTGGAAAACGTGTGTTAGTAACAATAAGTCACCTTGAGGCATTTGAGGCTTGGCTTGAGTAAAGGTGGCAGAGAGCAGTCTAATGGCTCCATCTCCCGTGGAAGGATTTCTAGAGCAACCGTAGCCCCCGATGGGGTTGGAAAGTTTGGGAATGGTACCAGGATGAGAATTAAGACCAAATGTGCAGCAGGAAGGCAAAGTTTAATCGATTGTTCATTGTTTGGCAGGACACTGAGTGCTACTTCTGAGATAAAGCTTTGAGATCTTTAGGTCTTTACCAAAGATGTGTTGTTATTGATTAGCCACACGAACGATTTCTTCTGTAGCTTATTCATAGTGAAAATTTAATCTTAGGCTGCCTGCCATTGCTATCAAATGGAATGTGCTCTGGGAATGGAAATTAATTTCAATAGTTGCCTAAATAAAACTCAATTAAGAAGATAAATTTGCTCCCAGGAAAACATGTGCCATACATTCCAGAACAATGCAGAAATGATTTACTTTGGATGGTTTGGCTTTACTCCTGAGTTGCCTTCTACATATTTCTGTTCCCTCATTAAGGAAACAGCCCAGAGGAGGTGAAAGGGAGAATGGATTGCCTTTTGTAGGCTTTAAAAGGTCATTTCAGGCTTATGAATTTAAATCCATGGAGAAAGGAGAGTGGTAGAAAGACTCAGCTTGGATGGGGTTTGTGGTTAGGTGTGATGCAACCAGGGGCAAGTATTAGAAGTTATGTTCTCCAGATGGCTTCGGGTCTCAGACCAGGCTAGAGATATCATTCAATTCCCTTGAGTAGCTTGCATGAAATATGTCTAGGATGGAAAACACAACCAAATTAGGAGTCTGTGGAAGAAAGGCCAAGATCTGGGAAATTCCTCCCCATGCAACTGGACCCAGCTCTTTATGGAAATTTCTCTGGGCTCCCTGGAACAGGAATCCTGGAGAGTGAATGAATACTCTTGTTAGATAGAGGACCTTACTGAGACACTGCTGGCAATAGGAAGAGAGGGAACTTCATCTTTGTTAAGAACCTATTTAATGTCTTATGGATTTAGTATGCACATGATTGAATGGGATAAGATAGAGGTAGGCTTCTTTTTATCCATATTTTACATAATTGGGAGATTAAATCAAAGGGCAATTAACTAAAACTGTCCAGGAAGCAAATGGGACGATTTGAATTGAAGCAAATCATCTGAATTCTATGTCCTCACTAACATTGCACCATTATAATATCATTATAATCAAAATGATAGTTAATAAATGCTTGGCACTTTCAACATTCAAAACTCTTAATGTTTATTTCCTCACCTAAACAAGATAGCAATAAATGGGACATGGAGAAGTCAAGTCATTTGCTTAAAATCACACAGATAGTTGAGGTCACCATCAGAACCAGGGCTTGAGGGCCTTGGGAATATTTGGGGGGATTGTCCTTCAGTTCTTACGTTATTCATATAATATGAATGTTAACTGTCCAAGTCATCGGAGTCCTGCCCGGCAGTTTCTTGTCTCAGCTCCTACTCAATCTAGAAATGTGCTTAGGGTAATACTGTCATTGAAGGGATGATGGTGAGCATTTTCTGGTTCCCCCTACCCCTTGTCCATTTCCTTACTTTTTTGCTGCTTTTTTCTTAAGTTTCTCTTCTCCTTGTAGAGGTTCACTGTGGTCACTATGTTACCTGGACAGAGGACTTAACTGCTGGCCAGGGCCGTTGTGTTCTACTGTGGGAGCATGACACAGCACAGATACTATGACATCTGCGATACCTTTGGAGGTGTGCAAAATGGCAGCCCTGTCCAGTAGATGACTCCTCACACTCTGAAAGAGAGCACCACAAAAGGGCAGTGACTGGAATGTTGGGAACACATTTTTCTTCCTGGGGCTGAGGTCTTTGTGCTGACTTGCTACCCAATGCATTTGCTAGACTCACCAGATTCCTGCTAGATTCAGGGTTGTTCTGGGTCCTGCATGGACAGTGATGCCTTTGTCTTACTGAAGACCTGGCTAAGACAACCTATTTCCTTGAATAGGAAAGGGATTTTCAGGCTCAATGTTTTGCATTGGCTAAGTAACAATAATGATTCTTTTGTCTGTCATCTGTCATTATCATCATCTATCTAGAAAAGGGATTAAATTGTGCTTAGCACTACATAATTGTAATAGTATTTAGCCCTTCCCCTTCACTAATCATGTTTCAATCTTCAACGTCATTTGTTTATTTTCAACTCTCTTTGATAAATACTGATAAGAGTTTTGAGGACTTGCACATACTGATTTGTTGATGTAAAATGGTATAAAATCATAAGGGATGTTTCAGAAATCTCAAGGCCAATATTTGCATATTCAGGAAATTTGAAAATAAATGGGACAAAGGAAAAAGATTCCATGCCCAAATTTCTCCTCTATATTTAACTCTTCTCCCATCTGATTGCTAAGCACTAACAGAAAGGATGGCTGGTGACTTTCTGTTTTGAGATTTAAAACAATATGACCATGTAAATAGTCACTGATGGTTGATGTAGCAGGTCAGCCTGTTTTATCGTTAAGAATGGATCTGTGCAGGCTTCTATAAAATATTAAAAATAAAACATCCTGGGTTTCTAGGATGAGTTCTTTGCCTCATCAAAGGTGATAATTTACTTGTAATAGAAAGGCAATAATTGTGCCATGTTAGTGGTCACGTGTACTTTAGGAACAAGAAACAGGAAGACTGAATTTATTAAAGAATGAGTACAAATACATCAAGTACATTATAGGGCTTGTCTGCTGCCCATGGCCCCAAAAGCTGAATGCCTTAACATTTCTTTGCAATGCATAGTAAGAATTGATCTTTTATTCTTAAATATGAACTGTTAGGAGTGGGGAGTGAACTACATCACTAGTACATGTACTTGTTAAGTTTGTCTTCCTCTGGGAGAATATTAAGTTTATGCTAGAAACCAGGCTAAAGACCAAGTTTGGAGTTTGTTGAGCAAAATCTGGTGCAGAGCTTCTACGTCCTTTTCTGAATTGCATTTCCTATAATGACTATGCTGTGTATCTCATGAGAGCCTCCTTTTTCTGGGTTTCCCTCAAAGTTTGCTGTGACCCAGGAGGAACAGGACAATTTCTACAGTGTCTGGCTGGGGCAGCAGGGTCAGACCAAAATAATCTACTCCTAGGCTATGATTCTGACCTCTTTTGGAATTGCAAACACCAGATCTTTTAAAGACTTCACAGCACCCTCCCACTCCTCTTGAGAGTGCTGTGTGGCACTTTTAAAATTAAAGTGAATTAACACTGCTTGTTTTCAGAATTTGGGACAGTGTAAAACTGAGGTTGGAATTTGTTGCTCCAAAGATTCTGAAGGTAACTTCAGTTTACATTGATGGAATTCTTACCTGAATGTTTGGCACTGAGCAAAGTGACTTAGTACATTTCCTCCTCAGTCCTACAGAGTAGGTCTTGCATGATCTTGTTATGTCAGAGATGATAGGTCTTGGTATGTCAGAGATGATAAGCTTGAGGTGGATAGAGGCAAGGTGACCCCTGGGGACAAGGTCATACATCAGATAGTAATGGTGGAGGTCAACTTTGATCCTGGGAAGACTAAAGCCTGGGAAAGGAAGTGGTGTCTGTGTTTGAGGCCCACAAGAGAGATCATCTTCACCGTCTCTTATGACAGCTCTTTGGGAGATTACCAGATAACAGAATGGCAGGGGTAGATCTCTCCTCTAAGGACTTAGGGTGGCTGAGAACAAATGTAGTTACTAAAACTAACTCTTTGGGGGAATTATAGAAGGTTCTAGACTCATTGAGAATGTGTTTGTTTTACAGTTACGCTGGACATAAAGGCATGATCAAATGGAAGACTGATTCTCTATCTCCTGGGTAGAATGTAAAGTCAGTGAGGTGGTCTGACAGCATGTGACAAGCCTAATACCTCCTCAAGCCCCATTGGAAATTCATGTGATTTGGAGTAATCATTCAAGAATTAGTAACCAAGGCCTCCAGCCTGATTATATCCCTGTACTGTGGTTGAATTTCCCAGCTGGGCGTTGTGTTGGTTATTCTCCCAGCTCGGAGCAGTATGAATGGAGACAGTTCTGATATCAAATGTCACAGAATTGTTCAACCCACTGCAACAAGAATTTCCTCAGCGCCTACTCAGAGCAAAGATGCAGGGCAGGGGATGCGAAGAAGAGTAAGACTTAATCCTTGTTCTGGAAGGAGGTTATGATCTAGTCTGGGCTTGGGATACATGTACAAATAACTGCTTTGTGAGGACAAAAATATCACATTCCAATGATCGGGCTTGTTCAACCTCTAAATCATCTTTCTCTAAATGTTAAATTCATAGCTGATGATTCATTAGTTGTGGAGAGAGGATGCTTTTGTGAGTACTTTCATTTTAACCCAGTCATTTGTTTATTTAATTGATGGTGATTTTTCTCCTGAGAAGTTTGTAGCAGGTAGAAATATTAGTGTTGCTGTATGATCAAGTGTCTTCCCACTCACCTTGCCATTGTTGCTATCTTGGACATTTGTTTTCCTGAGTTTTTCTGATCCTTCACTTTTCTTCTAATACCTTCAAGATCTCCCATGATTTTCAGGATAAAGTTCAAAAATGACAATGACAATGTAGCCATGACCAACTCCTCTGTTTGCTCAGTATCTTCACATTCTTTTATTTAGCTAAATATGTGACAGGTCCTCTTCTAAGTGTTTGATATCACTTAACTCCTTTAAACCCCATAATAATCTTTTGTTGGTATGGTTTGAATGTTTGTGTGTCCCTAAAATTCATTTGTTGAAACCTAATCACCAATGTGATGGTGTTACAAGGTGGGGCATTTTGTAGGTGATAGGGTCCTGAGAATGGAGACTTTATAATTTACACTAGTCCCTTATGAAAGAGATACAAAGGGTTGGCTAGACCTTTTATTTATGTGAGGACACAGGGAGAAGGCATCCCCATGAATGAGAAATGAGGCTCTTGCTGGACACTGAATCTGCCTTGATCTTGGACTTCCCGTCTCTAGAACTGTGAGAAATAAATATTTCTTACTTATAGGTCATCTAGTCAAAATTATTTTGTTATAGCAGCCCCAATGTGCTAAGTGTTTGCTTTCATTCCTTTTTTGTAGATGGGGAAACTGTGACATGGCTAACATGACTTGTCCAAGGCCAGGTAGTTGGTAGGAGGCAGAATCTGGATTCTGAGTTGGTCTAGCTTTAGAGTCAGTGCTCAGCCTCTGAAGAACACTGTTTCTTTCGGGACTTTGAGAGCTCCTTACTCATTTCAGGGAATTCACAAGTATATTCCTTCTGCCTGGATTCAAGGCCCAGCCCAATCTGCCTCTATTTCTACCTCTTTCTCCCTGATTCGCCTATTTCTTACATCATTTTTTAGCATTCAGCTTAAAAGAACAATTTCCTCTATCTCCCTCAGAGTGACCAGATGACTCACTCCTAAAGCATCTTGTTTATTGTTTTTCTTTATCACATATAACATATCAGTAAATAGGAATTAGTTGAACAAAAGATATTTTCCATTTCCACTAAATTATTATATGACTTGAGGGTAGGAACAATGACTATCTGTGTCCTCTGTACCTGGAACAACACCCAACATGCCGTAGGTGCTAAATTAATGTATATTGCACACAAGAAGCTAAATAAACTGTCAGACTAGGAACAGGTACATGGGGAGACTCTGGAGTAGTGGGATGAATGCAGATGCCTGGAAGGCAGAAGACCCCACTGCTTGACCCACCTCCTTCCCTGACCAGCTCAGCAATAGTGGGCTCCTCATTTGTAAAGTGGGGTCCCAAACAGCTACACATCCATTCTAAAAGGTATTTGTTTGTATCAGATGAATGGGAGTGCACTACCATTCTGACCTATCCCTTTATTGGTTGTCATGATTCTTTTCTCATTTATGAAAATGGCATGCTTAGCTCCATTTGTTTGCTGAAGTCTTTTCATATGAAACTTACATTAAAACAAAAACAAAACAACAACAACAACAAAATGTATGAGCAGATCTTTGGATCCAGTTTCCAATTTTCAGGAAATACCTAGGACAACGGAACATGTTGAAATTTACCATGAGTACCCAGTGAGAAAGATCTAGAGATCTAGACTGTAGGCAAGTCTCTGGCTGAAGTGACATGAGGTGTTCAACAGACAAATATAAGGAAAAGAAAGTGGTGGGGTGGGCTAGGGGGACTACAGATTAAAGTAATTTATGATTTGGATATTAGGTGTTTCCCAAAAGCCCATGATATGCTCAAGTTCAGGACCCCCAAAAGACCACCAGAGACCCAGATCGACGTAAGCAGCAAAGAGGCGTTTATTGGGAGCTATCTTGGTCCTCCACGCACACAGCAACTGGTGACGCTGAGAGGCCCTGAGCCCAGGGTTTGCAGCAGTTTTATACACTCTTTGGGGAAGGCAAGGACTTCACATACATCATAGCATCTCTTAGCAAATCATCACACACCACGGGAAAATCATAAAACAACTCTAAAACATGATTAGCGTTTCAAGTGGCGGGAAAGAATCTGGAAAGGATTGTTGGTTAGTTCAAGGGGTTGACACACTTAAAAATGATTGGTTTAAACCGTGAGGGTGTCGCAATGGGGGTACGTGCCAAGCTGCAGTGCTTCTGGTTTAGGTATTGGTTACCACACCTAGGTGGGGGCCATCTGGAATTTCAGATATCTCTATATCTTGGCCTGTCTTAGGCAATCACCTTCTGCATTGCACAGAGCTTTCTGTGGTATTTCCTGACTTTAGGATTGCAGTAGGTCAGGGGTTAAGTTTCAGACAAAATGAGATCCCAAGTAAAATGAGGTTGCTTAGGTCTTTCACCCATGTGTGAGACAATACAAGAAGATTTAGAGGTAAAATGATTGGATTATGAGACCCTTAACCCAATTGATGATTAATCCCCTGATAGAGTTAACTGGGAACTAAAGACTAGTAGGGTGTAGCTGGAGAAGGAGGGTCCTTGGGGGCATACTTTTGGGGTATATATTTTGTCTTTGATGAGTGGAGCTCTCTCTCTGCTTCCTGGTCAATCCTGAGCTATTTCCTCCACCACACTCTTTTCGCATGATGTTCTGCCTCACCTCAAGCCCCAAGGAATGGATCTGGCTATCTTTGGACTGACACCTCTGAAATCATGAGACCCGAAATAAACTTTCTCTCCTTAGAATTGTTCTTGTCTGGTTTTTTGGTCATGGCAGCAAAAATAGCAGACTGAAACAGTGACTTAAAAGACATATCAAAAGTTTTTTTAAATGACTAAGGTAAGATTAGCATCCAGGAGTACACACTTGGGTGATAAACCTCTAGACATGCAATACTGGTTATGCTTTGGAGGAGAAGGAGGATTCTCAATGATTGAGATGAGACACATGGAAAGGTGTCTGGGGTGGCAGACAACATTCTATTTCTTGGCCTGGCTGATGATGTGAGAGTTTTTATCTGATACGATTTCTTTCCAAGCTGGGTGCATGATCTTTGCCTATAATCCCAGAGACTCAGAGGCTGAGGCAGGAAGATGGTAAGTTCAAAGCCAGCCTTGAAAATTTAGTGAGGTCCTAAGCAATTTAATGAGAACCTATCTCAAAATAAAAACTAAGAAGGACTTAGTGGTTAAGTCTTTAATCTCAGTGGTTAAGCGCCCCTGGATTTGATCCCCCATACCAAAAAAAAAAAAAAAAAAAAAAAAAAAAATTCATTACACTATACATTTGTGTTTCTTTTATTTTTCAATGAAATGATTTTAAAATAAATGAGTCAATAATTCAATTCACAACAATACAAAGTTATAATACAAAATAGAAGAGGTGGTTTCAGCAAGTTAATATGCGGGTAACAGTCTGAATCAGGAGGGGTAAACTTTCTCTGTAAAGCACCAGATGATGCACATTTCAGGCTTTGTGGGCTGTGTGGGCTCTGTCTCAACTGCTCAACTCAGCCATTGTAGGCAAAGCAGCCATAGATAATACACAAACAAATGGGCAGGGCTGTGTTCCAACCTCAATTTATAAAACAAGCTGGGGAGTGGATTTGACCTAAGGGTGCTGCTTTCTGACCCCTCATCTAAATTTTCAAATCAGAAAAGCTGCCTGACATGTCTTCTAGGGTGTGCTGGATGAAAAGCAGCCCAGCCTATCTCCAAAACTTCCTTAAAGTAGTTACTACAGGAGGCCACCCACTTATTCTAAGCCTGCTTTATTATTCAGATTGCCTTGAAAATGTTTTTTTTTAATTGCCTTCAGAGATGAGGTGGCACTGGTAGCAGGTCTGTGCCTTTTTAAGTTGAATTTGAGTCTTGGAAATACTGGTGCTAGTCTTTCAGAGCCAAAAGATGATGAATAAAATGGATGATTAAATTGGGAGATGATGTTTTTAATCAGACATTTTCAGGGAGAGCTCATTGTAAACCAGAGTCCCAGAATAGGCTACCGTTCACTTCCCTCCATGCAACAGACACTTGTAAATCCTTCAGATATTTTCATGCTCAATCTGATAGTCAATCTGGCTTTGGGGATGGATTTTCCTCCAAATAATGCCACTGATATTGGATAAACAAACTTAAGACCATCCATACTTGTTATGTGAACATAGATTTTTTTGTTATTATTGTTTATTTTATTTAGAGATGATCTTAGGGCTTTGTACTGAAGATTTTTGTGATTTGTTTTCTGGTGATGCTGGAAACTCAATATTTCATCACTGTCCGTTGCTTAAAAATAGGATGGTGTTAGCTATAAGTAGTGGAGCCTGTCTGTGATCCCAGTAACTTCAGAGGCTGAGGCTGGAGGATTGCAAGTTCAAGGACAGCCTCAGAGACTTTGTGAGACTCTGTCTCAAAGTAAAAAAATAAGAAGGGTTGAATATATAGCCTAGTGGTAGAGCACCCCTGGGGGTTCAATCCCCAGCACCACCCTATCTATCTATCTATCTATCTATCTATCTATCTATCTCTCACTATATGTATAGACATATATGTAACATTAATTTCCCAATTGATAAAAACACGTGGAATTATTTCTGACAATTCCTATTATGAAGTGGTATAACCTTTACTGAAATTCGACTCAGTTTTCCTCCATAATGACCCTATTTATTTATTTACTTTTAGCTATTTGGCTCCAATTCTCATGTCTAATCCTCTATTTGAATGGCACCAAACCTCTTACCTTCTAGTTATTTTTCATAAATTCTGTTGATAGAGAATCACTTAGATCAATATCATACATACCTTGCCTGCTTTTGTGCCTGCAAAAATCTTTTTTTCTTGCTATTACTTTATCATCATGTCAACTTTTAAAAATAATTTCCCCTGGCTTAGTTTCCAGTTTATTCAATTTTATCCCATATTTGACATTAATAGTTTTCATTTTAAAATGCACAGTCATGCAAGTGCATGCACCAGAGCTATTCTGCCAGGCAGCTGTCACTTTGAGAGTATAACTCGAAGCTGAAACAAGTTGCAACACATCCTTGCCATAATTTCTCCCTCTTTGCTTTCAAAAGCCATATGAGAGAAGCGTTCTTGCATAGCAGAGTCCCGTCTTACACAGTACATCGTGAAGTGTAGAAGAAACTTAATCACTGTTAAAAGACAGTTGTTAAAAGACAACTCACATGAGCTATGAAAGACGGCTTCTAACATTTGAAGAACTGGTCATGTGGAAAGCACTTAGATTTTTCCTGTGAACCAGAATTCACTGATGGGAGTTAGAGCAACTGACTTCTTAAGATCTGAGAGGGTAGGGTCAATGTGGTGTCTGACCCATCATTTGTGAAAGATTGGTTACGAAAATGCTCCAGTTGTTCATGGCTTCCTGTACTCGTGCCCTGCAAGGTGGCTTTTCAGCTTCTCCATTGAGACATAAATTCTACTATCTCATCTCTTATTTCTGAGCTGGCCTTACCCTTGCTTTGGCTAATAGAATGCAGTGGGGGTGACTTGCTCTCTAGGTCCCCTGCAATTTCTTGCTGAAGGGAAAAACATGTGATCCAATCACCCTAGCCAACAGTACACCAAAAGCCAGACATTTGAATTAGGACCCCAACCAAATCACTAGCTGACCAGACTCTCGGTAAGTGAGCCTGCCTCAGATTAGAAGATCAAACGAGCTGATCTATGGACTTGTGATCAGTAATAAATTCTTATTGTTTTAATTCACTGTGGTGGCTTGTTACACAGAAATAGCTAACTGATGTCACATCAAAATTCTGACCTAGCAAAAACGCCTACTTGTCACAGAATAAACCTACTATATATATATTTTAATAAAGGCTTATATAAAATTATGACCTTGGCTCACTAACTGGAAAATCAAAACTCTTCAAAGATGGCTGATCCCCTTCAAAAGGGAATGTGTTTTCAACTTGGTCCACCTCCTGGCCTATGGAGATCTTTTTGAACATGATTCTATTATCCATTTTTCAATTATCCCTGCTTGCCTCATGTCAAATGCAATTTTATTTTATTTTTTTGAGAGAGAGAGAGAGAGAGAGAGAGAGAGAGAGAGAGAGAGAGAATTTTTTAATATTTAATCATTGGCGGACACAACATCTTTGTTTGTATGTGGTGCTGAGGATCGAACCCGGGCCGCGCGCATGCCAGGCGAGCGTGCTACCGCTTGAGCCACATCCCCAGCCCTCAAATGCAATTTTAATGTGCAAGTATCTATACACATTTTCAAACACTACTTTAACACTATTCAGTCTCATCTTACATGTGTTTCCCCAGAATTCCTGATGGTGGTTTCAGAGATATTAGTAGCTGAACTGGATGAACTGGTCTGGTAGAAGGGGCAGGGAATGAGGAGGCGGAGAGCTGGAATCTTGTCCCAGCTCCTGTAATCTCTATCTATATAATATCATGCAGTCATTTTCATTTTAGCAATATTACTTCAAGTTTTCAACTCATATTTGTAAAATTGAGAAAAATAATGTTTTCCTAATATAGCATGTGAAAAATTCTGTAAAGACAAAAAGAAATAACAGACAAAATATGTGCATCAAAGCCAGTGTGCTTTCACATATTTATTTCATTTAAATACCAGCTACTATTAGCCTAAGATCAATGCCATCAAGCCTATTGTCAATTTTAATTATAATTCCTCCTTGGGTAGAACATGTTCCCTCAGGACCTTTTCTAACTTGTTTTCTTTGTCACAGGCCTTTATTGAAACCACTTTATATCTCTACATAAATTTCTGTTGCTTTCTGTTTAACAAAGTGACACATTAATGAGAAAAGTAATATGCTATTATAGTGTTTAAAATACTTCTTTCTATCCTACTCTAATTATGTATTGTTTTCTTAAATAAAGTGTTCTTTGATATCGTTAGACTTACCTTTTTCAATAAAGAGATCTATTTTGATAAAAAGTATCTAGTGGAGAGTTGATTTTCTGAATCTTAGGCTTTGTTATTGAACCACAAACTTCTTTTAAAGGCACTACCTCTGATGGAAGGATATTTGCCTAGTGCCAACAATGCACCCCACCCACCCTAAGTCATCTCTGGAGTGCTAGAGAATCTGTGTATGAAGTGAAAATTGGGAACATCATTGGGTCTACAATCATGAATACTTCTGATAAACTCAATTTTTCTGAATGTACACTTTAGTCTATACAAATGGCTATTAGATTCATTTTGATGGGGCATTTAGAGAACCTCAAAGAAAGGGAAAGTCCAGATAGCATGTGCACAAGGCAATCTACTGTTAATTCTCAAAACTCTGTGTTTTAGATGGGGTAGTGAGGGTAGGGAAGGCTGGCTTCAGGATATCTGTGTTGGTAACTAAGATAATCCTGTGCAAAAATAAATCTGGCTTGAACACTGAACTCTGACTGCTTTTCTCAATAATTCTATGCCAGCATCAGGCCTCAAATTAACACCTCTCTCTGTATCTCACTCTTCTTTCATGTTCATTCTGAGGACTCAGTCATAATGAGTCACGTTGGCCCTCCGCACGTTCCTACAGGCACAGCTTGGAAGAATTTTTATGGAAGTGTAGACCCCAGTCCTAGGAGAAAGAGGTGATGTAATGCTCCTTTGGGAGCCCCATGATGATCCCCCCACCCATGGCAACTGACAATTGTGGATGGGAGACCTAAAAGCAACTCCTCCCTACATGACATCATTCTTTGGGATGCTTCTGGAGGCTGACAATGCCAAGTTGCCTTCCTCTTTCAGGGCTGGAGTTGGGGCAGGGGAGAAGTGGGTGCAGAGGGCAGAGCTCACATTTCCTCTCCTGAGATCCTTCGAAAGCTGTGATTTCAGCAATACTATGGGAAAGAATTAAAATATAGATCTCTGCTAAGTGGGCAAAAAAAAAAGCGTATATAGAATTATTTATTCATGGGCACAAAGAAGCCATCTAAATATTTTAAACACAAATTAAAATTTTAAAAATGCATGAAAAGAGATTACAGTGTTTAAACTAACCTTAACTCATATGTAGTCACAGGTATAAACCTGCTTTTGAGAATAAATGGTGCCATTATCTTTCTATAAGTTTGCCCTTCCTGATGAAATTATAAATACAAAGGCAGTTTTGTGGATGGATGAGATGTTCTATTTTGCCTCACTTTGAATTTCCATATAATTTTGCTTTTGATTACACATACTGAGCAATTTCCAAGTACAGTGTTTGTTAGTACATTTCTGGAAGGAGTGCATGGTATCCAAACTTTTTTTTTTTCCCCCAGTGCTGGGTATGGAACCCAGGGCCTCATGCATACTAAACAGGTGCTCTACCACTGAGCTACATTTGCAGCCCCAAGGTGTGTAAGTGTAGATTTTGATGGGGTAAAAAGAGATATCAGGAATACATATAGAATATCATAAGGAAAAGAGCTTAGTCCACAGAACCAAACTGTCTGGAGTTTGAATCCTGGCTCTACCACTTATTAACTTTAGGATGGTGAATAGTTTATTCATCTTTCAGAGTCTTAATTTCATTATGATAAAATAGCCATATTCTTCCATACCTGTAGGTATTTAGAGACTAAGTTAGATATGTATGACACATGGAAAGTGCTTAGCAAATATTCTCTTTCTCTTCAAAAAGCAGGTTTCATGAGGAGTAAGCCTTGGGGTGTATGTTATTTTATAGGTGCAGAGAATCAGGGGATCAGGAAGCTAGTGACACAAAGAAGTCTTCTTCACCAGTGGAGCACCAGGTGGAGCACCCTTCGCCATGGTGTGTGACCAGGGCAGAAGATCTGGTTGTTTCTGAACTGTTACCCCAAATCAAGCTGTAGGGTGCTGGGAAAAGATGTAGCCAGGAGGATGTAGGAGGCTTTGCTTATCTTTTAATGATGCTTCAGGTGGATTCCAGTGATTGTCATTTTTTCTTACAGATCTTCATTTCCCAAACCTGGAAACAATGCCAAAAGGTGGTATCACCAAATACCCTCTAAAAACTCAGTAACATAATAACAATGCAATTTTGCACACTGTTAATTCTTACATCACCATCCCTATTACTCTCCCAAGGATTATGCCTTTTTAAAATGCCTGATTTTTTTTTCTTTCTTAGGATGCAATGTCTAAGTGCTAGAATATTCTGTTCCTTTGGCTTCTCTCCAGTCTTTAGAGAGAGAACTCAGTCAACATTGGCAATTTCCTGCCTGCCTGCCAACTACCTCTGGGAGGCAAAGATTCCAGAGCCAGGTGCTCTTTAGGTTTTCTTTTATGTTTCTTTTCCAGTATCTTTCTCTGCCCTATAAGTGTGTATGGACACACACAGGTATGCACTCACATGCACACACACACACACTTCGGCTATGTTCCAGCTGCAGGGATGGGTACTAGAGGTATGGTGAGGGATAAAGGCACAGTGCCCACCCTCAGGCAGCTGGTGTAATTGATGAGAAATATATTTTAAAAAGCTGCCAATTTCAGCACACTTTGTGTGCGGAATGCTTTGGGAGCCTTAGAAGAGGAATCCAAGTCAGTCTGAGTTTTTCTAGAAAAGCTGCCTGAGTGGGAGGATGCTTGAGTTGAATCTTCAAGGACCAGTGGGTGTTATTCAAGAAATAAAGGAAATAGCCTGTGCAAAGACACTGAGAGAAGTGAGAGAATGTGAGAGGCTTCCCCCCGCCACCACTCCCTTTAAGGACTAATTGATAAAAAGTATAGTATGATTATAAGTCAGGGGGCAAGAAAAGTGGCTCCAGGGATATCCAGTAGCCCTCTCAAAAATGTATTCTATAAGCTTTTTAAAGCCCTGGACTCAACCCTGAACATTATGGGGTTGGTGTGATGGTGATGGTGGGATGTAAGGCAGATTAATAAGGATTTTGAACAAGAAATGACATACCAGATGTGAGCAGAGTGCAATTCAGGGCCAAGTCATGATGGTACAGGTTGAAATAGAAAAAAAATGTTAATGGTTTTGAAAAGATGTTTCCCAGACAGAGATGAAGATCTGAAAATGCAATGCACATCTGGAAACACCTCAGTGTGAGAGCAGGTTGAACCCTCCTAGGGTAATGTCGCCACTGTATGATCAGGTTTGCAATGTTTGCCCAGAAGCTGAAGAAAGCCCTTCCTCAACATCTACAGTAGCAATTTATTAATTTATTCACTTAGTAAGCACTCATTGAAGAATTACAGAGTGGTAGGCATCATAATAGGTCCTTCAATGCTTGAAACAAATGTTGTATTTTATAGTATTATTCTTTCAGCTAAATTATTTAAACTCATGGCCTATTTTCTGATACCCTATTCCCCTGTGATACTCATTCCTGCATTCAGGACCTAGGTATAGTCCCACATGGAGGAGAATTGTAACAGATGTTGGCGGGGTGACTTGGCTATTGAACATAGCCCTGCTCTGCACTGGGAAAGACCAGGGCCCCCCATGAAACTTGTCACCACTTCCCCTCTTGGAAGCATGTACGTGGCCTCTTCCTCCTTTTAACTAGTAACCTTGACAACAGGAATGGCAGGAGGAAGTCAACAGGGCTCTAGGACACCTTTGAACATAGGTGTGTAAAGTTATTACAAAGCTTAAAAGAGGCGATCATTAGCAATTAAATAGTAATTTTAAAGAGTGGCTTAGGAAAGAAGTAATGAAATGTACGTGTATTCAGACTGATGACACTGTTGGAAGGAGAACTAAGTTGAGACATTTTTTTTTTGTAGAAGAAATGTGGTATCTTGAATCCCTTCTTTTTCTCTTTCTTTCCTTACATCTTTAGATGTGCCTTAACATCTATGTAGCTTTTCCCAGAGGATCAAACTGAAGAATGATACCTCACTCATGAATATGATAACTCATATCAACTGTTCGCATCTTTTCAGGTTTAGGGGATGGACATCCTTGTGCTGACAGTGGAGGCTGACCTCCTGCCTCGATGTAAAATGAAATGATATGAAGAAGGCTGCTTAGAAACCTGGCTTCTGGGAAGGTTCAAAAAGACTTTCTGGATAGGCTGGAAATTTTATCCAAGGAGGACATCATAAAAAACTATAGTGCAGGATAGAGGAGGAAATTAAAAGCAGACAGCATATTGATAGTTAGAAGAATATAACATGAACAGGAAAGAGAGAAAGACATTAACTCTCCATGCCTGAAGTTCTAAGAAAAGGTTGGCTTATCTCCTTGGGGGCAAAGCTGGACACCCTCTAAAGAACAGCACTCTATGCTTCACAGAATAATGGAGAGGATTAACAGTAAGGGGAAGGTTTTATCACTGCCAATACTGGCTCAAAATGGATGTGGGATGTGCTGTACAGAGGATCCAAAGGGGCTAATGAAGAGCCACACCATCTTCCATGACTTGCATTGAACAAGTTATGAATGACAGTATTTAAAGCTCTATCTGGCACATAACAGATCTTAGATAAACGTCTACTATTTTCATAATTTTCACTCTTTCTTCACAGACATCTAGGATGTGAGGCAGAACATGATCGAGTCAACAAATCTACTATCAGGTTGCTGGTGAACTTCTCCATCCTTTCACTTTTCCATACAGAAGATTTTCTATTACCTATGAGAATTAGAGCTAGGAATTTCAGGAATTCCAGATATGGATACCATATTCAATTTTCTAATTTCATAATAATGATGCAGGATTCTGAAAGAGAAAGGGCAATTTGAAAAGGAGTCATCTAGCTCCAGAGATAGTCAAAGATTGAGTTTTCTTAAAATATGGTTCATGAAAGCAAAGTGACAAGAGGCAAAGTATACCCAGCAAAACACTGGGAAGAATAAAGAATAAGTTAAAAAGCAAGAAGACTCACCAATCTAATTAAGAACGCTTTAAACAGAAAATCTGAGGGGGAGGAGGAAAAAAAAAAGATTTATAAACTAGATCTTACGGAAGACAGTCAGTACAGCACAGAAAGAACAGTGATGAGTGAGGTGCCCAGTAATTTACTGAGGAAAATAACAGGGGAGATGTTTGAGAACTGTATTTATGATCTCAGATTATGTACAGATTATAAGTAATAAATAAAACAACCTGGAGTTTTACCACTAGGAACTTAAATCCAAAGACATAGAAAACACTGGGACTTTGTGGACTAGGATTTAGAACAACGTAAAGTTTGGCTTGTTCAAAGGAAATAAACCAATGAAATAGAAATAATGGGCATGCCCCAAAGCATCAGCTATTTATGGACATCCACATAATTGAAGCGTGAATGCACTCTGGAGAACATTACTGAACATAAAAGGAGAGAAAACACAACGGGATGGGGTTAGGAAGTAAAGGCATCCTATGTTAACTGGTCAGGTGAAAAATGCAAATGCTGATGTGATAACTGGAACGGCCCATTGTGGGAGATTCCACCACCCAGAGATCAGCTTGACCTTTCCTTCTGCTAAAAGTGGAACATTTGATACATGCCTCAGGAACAATATCATTTATTAGAAGCCATAAACTATAGAACCATGGATTTGATGCTCATCTCTGGGAAAAAAAAATTGGAGAAACATCAATAAAAAAATTTTTTTAAGTAGCTAATAAATTGAGCCAGGCACTAGAAGGGTACACAAAGAAGAATAAGGAAGACATGAAGCTTACCTTCTAGCAGAGGACACAGATGTCGAATACTTGATTCCACTACTGATGACTGACATTGCAATTATGAGACATGTCACAAACCAGAAGTGTAGGGTGATGCTACACAAACTGGGGTGACCAATTGTATTGGGGGGGTGTTCAGGGAAGACTTCATGGGGGAAACGAATTTGTACTGCTGTTGGAAGAAATTTACTTGGCAAGAGGACCTGAGATGGGACATGATGGGGAAGGTGGGTCTGGGTAAAGGGTAGGGCACCATCACGGGTTTCCAAGTTTACATTATTCCAAATTGACCTCTCTGAAAAAAAGAGGTTGTAAGACCAGATCAGTTTCAGAGATATTCTTTAGGGGCATTTTGTAAGCCTGGATCCTTGGGGTGGCATGTGGAAAAGGGATGAGGTGAGAATTATTTGACTTATTTTGAGTGGCTCCAGGACCCAAGTGGGGACTGACACATGTGTGTTACAGGGGTGTGGGTGTATTTGAGTTCTTTCTACAGCTACAGTTGTCCAGGGCTTAGAAGGTCTTCTGGGGAGAAGGGAGGGGCCTTATCTGAATTCAGGTGAAAGAATCAAGAGGAGAACCCTGGACTTGGCTCAAGGTTACCTTGTCAGAAGTGAGCACTTGAATTTAGGAAGTTGTTCAGTATAGAATAATCCCCATTTATGGAGCACCACTCTGTGGTAGGTATTGTTTGTTCAGGTGCCAGCAACACCTGAAGGTGAGGTGAACAAAGGCACTCCTTCACTTCAAGTGGCAGAGAAAACAGGATCCAATGGGCAAAGTGTTCTCTCACTTACTGTGCTTTGAAGTTAAGACAAACTCTTAGCCCAATCCAACCCCAATCCATCAAAGAAGCCCTCGCTCCCAGCTGCAGTGAGAATAGGCTTCACCTGCACGGCTGGTTGTGGACACTGGGGCCAGCTCCCAGCTTTTTTCCCCACCCCACTGCACTTCCCACTTGCTCTGTCTCTTTATATTGCTCTCCATTGATCTGGCCCTCCACCTCTGATTGCCACTTCATTCTTAATCTTGTGTTAGCACCGTGAACTGTTGCAGGATTGGCTTTTCACTCTAGGAAATCTAGGAACTGTCTCTGGGCACAATTCATCCTCCTTCATTTACTCCCAGTTACTGCTCCAACCCAAAGAGTTCTGGGATTCCCCAGTAGCACCTTACTGGGAAGGGAGCCCTGGAAAGTGCTGGAAGAGTGGTTTGACATCTTGGGGGCTGCAGACTGCCCAAGGAGCTGAGCAGGAGTCACTCAGAGGGAATTTTAGGCAGTGAGAACATTGTAACCCATTCTGTCCACCCAGGAATGAATTGCTCACTCCCAAGGGGCAAAGTGGAAAATGTTTAAAAAAATTTAATATCAGA
This sequence comes from Marmota flaviventris, assembly GCF_047511675.1. NCBI lineage: Eukaryota > Metazoa > Chordata > Mammalia > Rodentia > Sciuridae > Marmota > Marmota flaviventris. Next base: position 82,402,027 of record NC_092508.1, read on the forward strand.
AGATCAAGACTTGTGCTGTCCCCAGCTTCCTGTCCCTTCCCATAGCCCATGCTCTGGTTTTGTACCTGAGTATAAATAAATCTGTTGTCCTGGCCCCAGGTGGACAGAATTCAGAAAAAAAAAAGGGAGAGGAGATTATGATTTTAGTATTTTATTTAAAAAGTCAACTGAGTAAACATTTTTATGTAAATTAACCTATTGAATACTATTAAGTAGAATTCCATTGTGAGCCACGCTAGAGCTTTCCATTATTGATTTATTTCAACGGACTCAATTCTTGATGGAAAAGCCACTTGGGTAAGAGAATTATTTGTGAAGTCGGACACTGAAATTGCTATAAGCTGCACCCTGCTTTGTGTGGATGATCACTGAGAGGGCTTCTGCTTTCTGCTGCCCTGCCCAGGAATGTCACACGTGACCTCTATGGAGTGTATCTTCTACTCAGTCTCCGGATCACATAGTGCCAAAGAGGCCTATTCTCTCAGGTGAACCTAGGCAATTTTTCTCTTTGGAGTCTTGTTCTTTACATACATCTTTATAAAATGTTTTCATATCTGAATTGTCAAACTGAAAGGAATGAAGAAGGGATGTGCTGTTATGGTGGCATTTATAGCTGATGATTCTAGAGCAAAATTTAGCCCTCGGGACCCAGGATAAAACACAGGTACTTGGAACTTTCCAGCTACCTACCCAGACTGATATTGCTCAGCTTTGCAATCAAAGGAGATATTTTGGGAAGCATGTAAGTTTGGAGCAATTGTCTTAGAGCATGCGTGTATCCCTTGGGGGTCCAAGATAGTGCAAAACACCACGAACACCTCTTGTATATCTGGTCTAGACAGACAGAACAGCAGCCATGGATTCTACAAACAGATTTGGGCTATGGGTCAGAAGACTGAATTCTTTAGACACTTATTTTCAAATAATCACTACCAGAGTTAGGATTTTGGTTCCTAGTGGCCTGGGTCAGAGAGGCTCCTTAGGCTTTTGTTTGTTTTGTGTGTGTATTTTTTTTTTTCAGTCTGAAGTTGTTCAGTTGCTGGTATGGATTCTGGATGTGCTCTCATGCTTGTTGAAACATAAAAGAATATGCAAACAGTGCAAATTATCTCTTTGTGACAGTTTCTGGGGGATAGTTTCCAGAACTGGGATTATGGGAGGCAGAATGGTGTCATTGTTAATCCCCAGCTCCTGTGAATGTTTCCTTATGGAAATGGGGTCTTTGCCAGCTTTGATCAATTTAGATGAAGTCATTAAAGTGGGCCTTAATTCAAGATGACTGGTATCCTATTAAGAAGAGGGAAATTGGGACACAGACACACTGGAGAATGCCACATGAAGATGGAAGCCCAGGCTGAAGTGACGTATTGACAAACCAAAACCCACCAAGAGTTGCCTACTGTCACCAAAAGCTAGGAGACAAGCATGAAAAGATTGTCCTCCAAACTCTTTGAGGGCCAATATCTTGATTTCAAACTTCTAACCTCCAGAACCATGAGACAGTAAAGTTTTAGTTGTTGTAAGCCAACGAGGTGGTGGTACTCTGGGAAACTAACACAGGTAAAGAATAGGCTCCCAAGTCAGTGACCTTGAGTTAAAGCCCTGTCTTTTGTTTTTTGACTTACCAGCGGTGTGGGGGCAAGTTGCTTAAGCTCTCTGAGCCTCAACGTCTTCTCCTGTAAAATGGAAATAGAATTATTCCTACCTCATAGTAATGTTCTAAAGACTAAATGAGATCAAAGGGGACAGCATGATATTGGGATAACTGTTAACTGTGATGGATCATCACCTGTTTTTACATCTTGACCCAGAGGCTGCCTTTTAATGCCTTCAAAGACAGGAGCCATGTTTCATATCATCTCGGCCAGCCTCAGGTGTTTTCCATAGAAGTTGTACATTGTGATGTGGTACATTGTACTGTGGAAGGTAAGAGAGACCATGGGGTAGGGTGAAACTCTGGTTGCCTCTTCCTGCTTGTGTGTCCCTGGAGAGATTATTTCACCCTCTGGGCTTCAGTTTCCTCCTTTGTAAAATGGAGATGGTAATGGAGGCAGGGCAGATGCACTGATATGGTTTGTATATAAGGTGTCCCCCAAATCCTCATGTGTGACAATGTGAGAGGGTTCATAAGGGAAATGACTAGGTTGTGAGAGCCTTAAACTAACCAGTGAATTAATCCCTGATGAGATTAACCAAGTGGTAACCAGAGGCAGGTGGGGCTTGGCTGGAGGAGGTCCAGCCTTAGGGGTGTGGCTTTGGATTTTATATCTGGTGAGCAGAGTCTCTCTCTGCTTTCTGATCATCATGTGACCTGCTTCCTTCTGCCACACACTTTGCCATGATGTTCAGCTTCAACTCCAGCCCTGAGGAATGAAGCCTGCTGTCCATGGGTTGGACTTCTGAAACTGTGAGCCCCCAAATAAACTTTTCCTCCCATAAAATTGTTCTGGTCAGATCTTTTAGTCACAGCAGCGAAAAACTGACTAAAACACGCACTATCCTCAGTTTGCCTTCTATAGCACTGTGCTCAGCGGAAGGGGCTGACTGGGCCTGGTTCCTGTCCAGTTCTGCTCCTTTGTTGAGTCCCGGACGCTAAGTAGTAGCATCATTTTCAGTTAAAAATTGAATATTATGTATATTATGAAGAATATATATGTATAATATATATTCTAATATATAAGTATATTATGAAGAATGTACTTTAAGAAGTGTTACAACTAACAACCTTCCTGATGCGTGCTAGCATGCCCGTGCGCACACACACACACACAGCTTCTAGCAAGTGTGCAAAGCAATCCTCCTCCATCAAAGTGACTTCAGGGTTAGGCCTACCCTTGGCAATCCCAATTTAGGCAGAAAGTGTCCTCGGCAGCCTAAGAATTGAAGAGATCCCCTAGAATCAGCTGTCATAGGGAGGCCAAGTTCAAAGGCCTAGCGTCACTCTAGGTTGACAAACACTTACAGTCTGTTGGCTCAACAGGCAGAACTGAGGAGGGAAAGCGGGGCTGGGAGCTCTGGGGAGGGCAGGGCTGTGAGAGTGATAGATGAGGTGTGTCTAGTGAGGACTGTACAAATTGTTTCCTTTTAACAAGATGGAAACCTCCGACAACATCATCTGTTTGGGGCTTGCTAATTATGCTTTTGCCTTTCCTCACTTAGCTGAAGCTTTGACGGGCCCTGAATTTCATAAAGGCCTTGCTGAGAAAAATAAAATTAGGAATATACTCCATATATTATCTTTTAGGACGCGCCATGCATTTATGTGGATTCATTTGTGGACTCAACAATTTCATTGGGTCCTATTCTGTTCCCAGGCCCACTGCCAAGTACCAGGGTTGTTAGTTCCAGAGCAGCCGTGAGTGATTAAGATTTTCAGAGGTCATATTTAATTGTGGCTATGTCTCATTCCATTGCCAGCATTGATCCTAGCACTGGAACTGACACGGAGCGTGGACTGGGACAAGTCTTGCCCTCCAAGGGCTTGTCAGCTAGTTGAAGGATAGAGAGGCTGAGTCACACACCCTTCACAAATGCTGTGATACTAGTAATCCGAACACGGATCATAATTTTGATAATAATAAAAAACTAAAATTGATTGTTTTTATTTGTGCAAGCTCCTAAACATTCTAAATAGTTTATGTTATTTAATCTTCACACAAACTTGATAAAAGATGTGCTAATGCTGTATCCACTTTATAGGTGAGAAAACAGAGGCACCCATGTTAAATAACTTGTCTGTGGATATAAATAGGAAGTGGCTGCACTGTGCTCCCACCCCAGGGGGTCTACCCCCTGACATCACCCCCCTAAAAAAAAATACTGAGCTGTACAGGAACTTCATTCTGAAGTGTCACCAATTGAAGCTTTATATACATAAAGCTACATTATTCACTTTTATGGAGGATATCATGAAATGGTTCTGTAAAAACAAATGCTCTTGACGAATTCAAAGGAAGGCTCCATTGGCAAAAGGTTGATTTATGCTTCTGTCTACAGAAACAAGTCTACTTTGTAATGAGAAATACCCTGATTAGGTGGCTTTACAGTTTTCAGTAGCTTACATTTAGTAAGAGTGATACTCTGTCCATGAAAACATTTTATTTTAAAATATACATTTTTAAAGTACAGAAAAATATAAAGAAATTGTTCTTTACCAATATGTAAACTATCTTCTCATATAATTACTATGAACTTAAATTATATGCAGCTATTATTTTACTTTTAAAAACATAGAACAGTACAATATGAAAGATAAAGGGCCTATTTTCTACCTCACCCCTTAATTTTGGTCAGAGTATATTGAGTATCCTTGAGTAAATCAATGTGGAATTGGGTGTCTTTTGAAGAGGCTAGAAGGAATGCAAAGACACTCTAGTATGTGGTGAGCCCCCCCCAGAGGGTATGAGTCACAGAAATAGTACAGTTGCACCTTGACTTAAGGGGTATGTCCTGATAAACGCATCCTATATTGACAATATCTTAAGTTGAAAATGCATTTAGTATACTGCTCTACTTTGGATCTGGAATGTGCACCATGTGTTAAAGGCTTGGTCCCCAGCTTGGGCTATTGGGAGTCAGTGGAATCTTTAAGAGATGGGGTCTAGTGGGTGGTCTTCAGGTCACTGGGGGTATGCCCTTGAAGGGAATTGTGGGACCGCAGCCCCTTCCTCTCTTTCATTTCTAGACCAAGGTAAGAAGTATACTCACTACCTATTCCACCATAATATGTGGTCTTACCATAGACCCAAAGCTATGGAGCCAATCAACTACAAACTGGAACTTCTGAAATTGTAAACCTTTTCTTTTTATAAATTCATTGTCTTAGGTATTTGTTATAGTGACAGTAAGCTGACTAACACGTGCACCTAACCTATATCACAGTTTAAGAACATTGTGGGATATGAATTATTCCGCCCCGCCTCCCGCTGACACAGTGACTGACAGAGAGCAGCAGCTTACTTCCACTGCCCAGCATCACAAGACAGGATCCTACCATATTATTGTCAGAGAATGATCAAAATTCATATTTTGAAGTAGAGTTTCTATTGAATATGTATTGTTTTTGTACCATGGTAGAGTTGAAAAATCTTAAGTTGAAACATGGTAAACTGAGGACTGTCAGTATCACTTTATTCTATGCATAAAGTGTTGGGTGTAGGTGGAAAGAGAGAGAGTCAAAAAGAAAACCTTAACCATCGGGTCTCCTATTTCTTTTCCAAGTGTCTGCCCCTGAATATTATAGAGATTTTGCCCTTGGGTCCCCTAATTAGACTTCCATGACCCAGGTAGAGCTCAGTTATTACTACCCAGACTAAACATAATTTATACACTTTTATCCATCTTCCTAACCTTACTTCCCCATACAATTTTGAAGGAAAGATTTACACTAAAATTCAGTACAGACTCTCCTTTCTTCTCATGCTCCTCCCTGTCCTCTTTCTCAATCTCTCTCTCAGCATCTCTGTGCATTTCCATTGAATTTCAGACCCTTGACATTGCCATTTTTTTTCCTGCACACAATCAGGTGCATTTGATGTGCATACTGATGGTGTTTGCATGTATGCGTCTTCCTAACAATAGTCTGCTGCTGCATGGTTTTGTTTAAGCCTTGTGCAGCAGGTACAAACCTTTGTGGGAGATATCTGGAGTCATAGGAGTCCTCGCTCTCATCCTAAGGGCCATCGCTGAGTGCTTCTTTCATCAATACACCATTGCTAGGCGTGAAATGGGCTATTTAGGATTTTAAGAGCCAAATGTAAATGTGCTTAATGAGCCTCGAGGGAGCTGTGGCATGGCCAGGGAAAAAAGGCTTTTAGCAGCAGATGCAGACAAAAGTATTGGATTTCAGTCTCTGGGTCTCCTGAAAATTCAAAGACAAAGAAAATGGAGATGCTGGCCCCTCTTGGGGTAAGAGTCAGTCAAAACGTAAAACCAGAGCAACTGGAGTCTCCTGATATTTTTCTCTTTGGTAAAGAATTCCACAAACAGTGGGGGCACATGTGGAACATAATTATTTGTTACAGTAATACAAAGCCCCTGGTACTGTTAGTTGTACCCTAAAGGAGCACAGGAAGCCAGAGGGGAGAGGAGATCTTTGCAGTAGTTTAAAGGTTCTGAGCAGTGATTTTGCAAATTTTTATATGTAACTTTAAAAACTCAATGTGAGTATTCAAAATCTGCATGCATTCTCCTTTTGGCTCTGTCAAAACAACATTCTTTGTGTCTTTACTAGTAAATATGAAGGCTAGTTCAGGCATCTCGGTGCATTAGAAATCTGTTGAATGTCTCAAATTTACTCTGCTGTAGCTCGAGGCTGGAGTCTGGGAGACTTCCTGCCTCTGACAACTGTTTTATGCCTTACCCGGGTTGGGCCAGCTCTTCTTTAGTATGTTAAAACTGGCATGTTTCTGAATATAACAATGCTGATACTTGATCCTGGCAGAAAAAGAAGTGAAAAATAACTCATAAATTTTTTTTTTTTTCTTAAGGCTTTAGGCAAGTCAGTAACTCTGGGCAATCCTTATGGTTTACATTCTGCAACAGCTGAGCTTCCAGCATGCTGGTCTCCTGGGAGAAGGAGGGAGGCAGGGTCACCCACACTGTTTGCCTCGAAACCCACGCTCCAGTGCTCTGGTTTGGAAACTCGAGGTTGGCTGTGTCCACGCGCAGCCTACGATCTGCCACCGTCAGCACCGTCAGTATTCCTCTTCCCCAGTTTTTATGCCCTTCTTGGTCTATTTGTATACCTGTGACTCCTCCACTGGCTGGTAAGCTCTAGGAAAACAGGCACAAAGGTTCTTTTATTTCTCAGAGCATTGAACGCAGAATTTTGCACACAGAAAACACTAGATAGATACTTGCTGAATAATTTTTTAAAGGTAGTACATTTTCATCCTTTTGATAAGTTTCTATTCTCTTGACAAGTCTGGCTAAATTTATACTCTAGTCACTACTATGTGACATCTCACTTAAATTTTATGTGCTTATAAGCCTAAATCCTATTTTTTAAAAAAATATTCAACCAGAGGAATATTGGATTTTATGCCCTTGAATAAATCACTTAAACTTTGGTGTCTCAATTTTTCTATCTTTTAAAAGGGGCAAGGGTTATGCTGAGGTATAAAAACAAACGATTGAGAGTGATAGAGAATGACTAATATAGTGTTCTTTTGTTTTCTAATATAATGTTGACTCACTTTAGGCAAGTTACCTGACCTCTCTGAGCATCAATTTCCTTCTCTATAAGTTAGGGGTAGGGCTTAATTTTCAGAGTTGCAGTGAAGATAGATGTCATTCAACAAGATGATGTATACATAGATTTTGGAACTATGCTTATACTTATAGTGTCCAATAAACTCCATTGAAGAAGACTGACTTGCTTTTGAGAAAACATGTAGAGAACTGACACTTAACAAACAAACAAACAAGACACAAACATCCTCTGGTGTGGAGAGGGGAACAGATATCTGGGTCTTGGGAGAAGAGGCTACAGATCTTGTTCCCTCTCTGTATCCACAGGGGAAAGCACAATCTCAGAGGAAATGGACAATGGTTACTAGAGGGGTAGGTTATGGGCCTGGGGTACTGGCCTTGAACAATTTCCTAGACCTCAAGTGCATCTCAGGATACCCAGAGTGGTAATCTGGAGAGACTTTTTGGAGTAGAAAAGAGGCCATCTCAGCCCTAATTGGATACTGACCCCAAGGGCTCAGAGTGCCTTGGAATTCTGAAAGACTCCAGATTTCAGCTCAACATTGGGGCCCTCAGAATGCTGAATTTTATTTCTTACCACCCAGCCAGGATTGGGGGTGTGAAAATTAAGTTGTTTTACAGAAAATAAAGATATGTGATATTTCTCACATACTTACTATTTATACCATTAAAAATATTAAGTCTGCCACAGAATTTCACTGAGGTGTTGACTTTATTTCACAATATTTGAGGACTTCGAGGAAGAGTGAATTTTAAAAAATAATATATTGTTAAATCCTTTCTGATTACAGATTTGGAAAGTTTATAAAGTACCTTCTTCAATTTTATTTTTTACAAAAATTTTTAATATCCAGGTACTAGGGACTGAATGTCTTTCCCTAAAACCCATATGTTGAAGTCCTAATCCTAATGTATTGGTACTAGGAGGTGAGGCCTATGGGAGGTGACTAAGTTTAGATAAGGTCATGTGGGTGGAGCCTTCATGAGTGATATCAGTGCAGTTGTAAGAAGAGAAATGAGGGAGATGATCTCTCTCTGAACCATTTGCAGATAACAGTTCTGTAAGTCGAAAGAGGGCCCCACCAGGAACCAGACCTGCCTGGGTTTCTAGACTCCATAACTGTGAGAAATGAATTTCTGCTACTTAACCCACCCAGGATATGGTATTTTCATCGCAGCCTGATATGACTAAGACACCTTGACTCTATAAATTTATGACTTTTACCCTCTTAGCTGGCATGGCCATTTCAAATCATGTGTGAAGTTAGAATAACATGCATGTTGATGTGAGCAAACAGACACGGATCATGGATATAATAACATCTAATATAACATCCTGAATCATTATATGTCTTCAAGAAATATTTGGGAATGAATGGATTCAGGAATAAGTTCTAACAAATCTTTAGAATTACTGACAGAAATGTAAATTTTATTCTCCTTTGCTTTAGTGTTAGTAAACTATGTTGTATTCTCATCCTTAGAAGATTAGTTGTTAGTGTATGTATATATATAGCTATTTTTCATTAGCAGAATATGTAGTTAATAAAAATAAATATTCCATTTCCTGACCACACTGAGTAGCAGAAAATTTGTAGAATTAGATGACATCGTTTGTAGGTGTCTCAATACCTCATAAGGTAAAGGCAGCACTGCCTTTACATGAAATTGAATGAAGAAAGAAAGCTTTTTTTCCTCTTTTAAAAATTATTATTATTATTTGTGATAGACAAATTATACTTCTATACATTTATGTGGTATTATGAGATGTTTTGATGTATGTATGCAATATAGGATGATTTAACATATTGTCAGCTTACTCACCTTTCATTTTTTATGGTGAGACATTTACTCTTTGTTAATTATAACAATACAACACATTATTATTGATCATAATCACCCTGCTGTGCAATAAAGCTCAAAACCTATTTCTCCTGTCTATTGGAAACTCTGTACCTTTTGGCCAACAACATCCCATTCCTTCCTCCCCACCATCTCCAGCTTCTGGCAGCCATTATTCTACTCTACTTCTGTGAAAGATTTCACACATAAGTGAGATCACGCGGTGCTTGTCTAACTGTGCCTGGCTTATTCCACTTAGTTGTAAAGCCCTTCATATTTACTCATGTTTTTTCAAAGACAGGATTTCCCCGTTTTGGATGAGTAATAGTTTGTTGCCTGCTTGTTCATTGGGGATCATTTCAGTCAATTCCCTATATTGGCTATTATGAAAACTTTGTTGAACACAGGAGAGCAGACGTCCCTTATCGTATTGATTTCAATGACTTTGAACACATGCTCAGAAGTGGTAATACTGGATCAGATGATAGTTTTTTGAGAAAACTTCATACCATTTTTTCATATTAACTATATCAATTTTCATCCACACCAACAGTATATATAAATTGTCTTTTCTTTCCATCCTTGAAAACACTTGTTATCTTTCATCTTTTTTTTTTGATGTCCATTCTAATGGGTACAAGGTGGTACCCCATTGTGGTTTCAATTTGCATTTCCCTAATGATTAGTGATGCCAAACATTTTTGTGTGTGTGGGTTGGCCATTTGTGTATTTTCTTTTGAGAAACTTCTTTTCCTGTTTTTTTTTTTTTTTGCCCATGCTTTGGGTTATTTGTATTTTTTGTTAGTGAATTATTTGAGTGCCTCACGCATTTTGAGTACTAACCGATAATCAGATATGTGGTTTGTAAAACCTCTTATTAATCTTATTTCTCCTTCTGCAGCTCTTTTTTGGTGAGGAATTTACTTTTCATATAGCCCCAGGGTGACAGAGGTTCTTTACTATAGCAACTTATCTCTGCTCTCCACTCTCTAATTGCCTTGTATCAGACTTACATCCAAAACTGCTCACTGCTGCTTTAGATACAATAATAAAAAACTGGAACTAAAACTACATATCCAAGCAAAAATGAGATATTCCCAAAAAGGATATCAGGCAGCTTTGTAGATGATATTTTCAAAAAATTTTTTTCAATAATCTAAGAAGTTGTTAATGTCATCAAGTCAAATAAGAAAATATGAAGTAGCTTGTGTGTGTGGTCTATGGGCAGGTCAGAGTAGGCCTTGGAGCATAAAGAGGAGTCACAGGCTGAGCATACTTCCAAACTTTCTGGGTTAATATGTTTTCTTTATGTGGAATTTTTTAAAAATATTGGGTGGTAGGGATTCCAAGCTCACACCTTTTTCTACAAACACCTGGAATGCAGTCTTTCTATGGTGCTGATTAGATGTCAAGTGTTATTTTTCAAGTTAGAGCCAAGGCAGGATTGGTTGACATTCTCATTGGAAAATTAAGGGGCCTTACTTGGATACATGCTTAAATAAAAGACCCTCTTAGCTTGGCTTAGAGTTGTATCAAAAGTGTCTATAGGTGGGGCCAAGAATCTCTTTGGAAAATAGTTTGGGACTTCTTTTAACCCAGAGGTAAATGATCAAAGAAGCAAATTATAAAATTTCTCAGCAGTAATCATGGTTATCTTTTAGTGTTGGCGTTGTGGGTTGTTTTATTTTTCTTTTTGGTACTTTTATTTTCTAATTTTTCAGCAATGAGCATGCATTAGTCTTATTATTAGAAAAAAATAACAATAAAACCTCGAGTCCACTTGTATGCCCAGCCCTCATTGGTCTGAATGGCCAAAACGAGGTCACATTTTATTAACATGAAAATTAACGTGACTTTGCCCCCACCTGCTTGTGAGGAAAGAAAGGCTACTAGAACTGCTTTCTGAGTGTCTCTGAGTCTTCTGATATTTTCTTCCTGTGCACAGCCATCTTCCATTCTGATCTTGTTATTCCACAGTGCACCAGGGCAGTGTTCTTCCAGTACCACTGGTTTCTCTTGGGTGGTGTCTCTGAGATGTCTGATGGCTGATTCAAGGAAAAGATGTTACTGCTTCCCTCAGTATGTCCTAGGATCATCCCTCAAATTTCCTAAAAGCACAGCTGAGGCTAATGGAATAGGAAATTTCAGAAGACTTTACTAAAGCCATGAAGCAATGAATGGAAATATTTCTAGATGTTACCTTCTAATGCAACAATGTGACTATATAGCATGGCCATCCAAAGCCCACAGCTCCAGGACTACCCTCAGAAGCTTCTTCCCCTACCCATGATTCCTAGAACACAGGAATCCTGGTGTTCTCTAGCCTTGGAGTTCACATGCATAGGCATCTCTAAGGGAATAGTGCTTCTTCCTTCCATACTGAGATTCCCTTCCTGTGGCCTCATTTCTAGTCTCTAATGGAACCTTCCCAGGACAACTGACAAAGAAAATATCTGCTCCCTTGGCAAAAAACCCTAAACCCCTGCTTTTAAAGAAGTGTGGCTGGGTCCTCCATTGCCAGCAGAAAAATTACTATATGTTGGCTGAATATCAATTCTTCTGAGATTTTAGTCATGAGTTCTACATAATAAGAATTCAATGGTTCAGTCAAGTTTTTCCTTAGATTTTCCAGTCCCATTCTTTTCTATGGTCTCTCATCCACTGTGAGGTCAAGGTCAGGCCAAGCCAATGGCTGACCTTTCTCTCTACCTCCTCAACTTGGTTCAGATATGAGGTGCACGCGCGCGCGCGCACACACACACACACACGTGTAAGCATGCTCACACATCTCCATAAGAGCAAGTTCAGGTTCTCTGTCAGACAGAATAGGAAACACAACACTTCCCTGAAAGAAATAAAGTTGAAGAATCTGGCTAGAACCCATACCCCATGGGTTTCTGTTGGTTTCCATTACCAAACAGAACACTTATTTTCTCAGTTGAAAACACCTGCACTCAGTTTACTTCACAGTTTTTTTTCCAGTAACAATAATGGGTGGGGCCTGCCTTTCCATTTGTGTCAGGAAAGGGGCCCACTTGAAACAATTATCCCAAATCAAAGGAAAGTCTACTCCAAAGGTGAATTCAGTTCCCTACTTCTTTTGAAAGATAATTACTTTGGTTTGGAACTGGCAGTCTTCCAGGCCCTAAAAAAAAAAAAAATTAAAAAGAGAGTAGACTTTTAATTTAATTTGGACACTGTTTTACACAAAGTGTTATTTATGAAATTAAGTTGACTTTTCATGTGACATGTTTCTGTGGGGCTTACTTTCTGCTGTAACTAACCCCTGACAAAAGTATGCTCAGGAATGCAGCAATGATAATGATGGCTCACTCTCTTCTCTCCCCTCTCCTCTCTCCTCAGGTATTCTGGGCAACTTAGAAGTTGCCCTTCAGTGCTCTTGTCCAGTGAATGGACTGGTATGGAGATATCTGGTCCAGCACCAGCATACTCTTGCAGGCACGGAGGTGGAGGTGGAGGTGGAGGAGTGCAGCTCACACAGGGCTCTGCTGACCAGTGAATTCTCACTGCCAGCATGGTCAGCCCAGGAACTGGACTCACAGCCTCCGAGAGAGTCAGCATTCTTTGATCCTGCACAGTGCTCCACAGGGCTTCCATGAGCCAGGAGAGGAGAGAAAAAAGTTGGAGAGAGAGCAGTGGAGAAAAGATTCCACAAGACGATGTTGTGCATAAGGGTGACTCCTTTAGAGAAAGGAAAGCTAAGAAGAGCTTGTTAGCTATTGAGTTTCAATTATAATAAAGTTGGTTACCACGTGAGTTTATGATTGCAGGCACGTAGACGTATAACTAACAAGAATGAACTTGTATTACCCAAGAATGATGTTAAGAAACCACTGATAAGAAAAGTGATTTGGCCCAGCAGCTCTGGAGGCTGAGGCAGGAGGATCATGATTTCAAAGCCAGCCTCAGTAAAAGCAAGGTGCTAAGCAATTCAGTGAGACCCTGATTCTAAATAAAATACAAAATAGTTGGGGATGTGGGTCAGTGGTAGTGTACCCCTGCACACACATATACACACACACAAAAAAAAGAAGAAGAAGACAGGTGGTTTGGTATCACAAGAAGGTGTGGCTTCCTTTCCACAGTCCCCTGTCCTACCATAGCTAAGCCAATTTCTCTGGTTTGATATCTAACCTCAACCTACCTACTACCTCTTGCCTCTTAATCAACTTTATCATTTATTTCTCTTTATACTCTTCACCCTAGCCAGGATGGCAGTTTTGTTACAAGAAGCATATAATTACATCTGTACCCCACTTTTATGGCTTCCTTTCTCCTACAACTATCCAAAAATGTGCAGCCTTCAAGGGCCAGCTTAACCCCCCACCCCCAAGCCCACAAAGCTGTCTGATCTGAGTTTCATAGTGCTTGCCTTAGCATGCACTTATGCATGGTAACTCTCCTTCCTTGCATGACTATAGATTGTTTAATGTGTACAAGTCATTTGTCATCTATAATTTTCCATTATTAGGTTTTGCTTTGTGTGCATTCAGTCATTCAGTAAACATTTACTGAAAATCTGCTTTAGTCCAGACACTGTGCCTAGCACTGGTAACAGGAAGAAGAGCCCTTCTTGTATCTGATCCCAAGGAGGGCTTGTGTCAGTGGAGAAAACAGATGCTTCACAGAACTCTTCAATTTGGCATGTGCTTTAAGAGGGGTGTGAGGTGAGTGTTGTACTAATCTTAGAGGAGGAAACCTCTAACTCTAACAAACCCGGAAAGGCTTTGCAGGGTCCAGGCTGGATCTTTTGGGATGCCTTGAACATCCCAGGCAGAGAAAGAGGGAGGATACTCCAGGAAGAGGGAGCAAGATGTGCACAGGCAAAGTCCTAAGGGGGCCTGATGTTTTTGACTGTTAAACTGAGCAATGGGGATGAAGCAAAAGCAGCGTGGATGTGGTTTGGAGGTAGAAAAAAAGATTAAAATGACAGCTTGGGGCCAGCTTGCCAGGTCTTTATCTGCTATCTGGAGTTAAGAAGTTTGAACATTTTGTTTTCAAAGTGCTGAAATTTATAAGAGAAGAACTAACACAGACTTATTTGATAGGAGGAGAATTCTAGTATGGATGTGAGTGGGAAAGCTAGTTAGAGACTGAACGGTGGCTGAGATACAGAGAAGAGTCTGAATTCTGGAAAATAAGGAAAGATAAGAACCTTCTGTAGATATGCTAATAAATTCAGTTAAATTGTACATACCAGGAGAAGATGTCTAGTAAACAAATAGAAATAAGGACTTACCTTAGAATGGAAATCTCTGCCTTATATGGACAAGGAGGGGGTCATGGAAGCCATGACATCACAGGGTAGATAAGAGTACATTTGGGAATGTAAATAGCCAGGAGGGAAGATGGCTCAGAGGACAGATTGGAACAAGATCTCTGATGGGGCAGAAGGGCTTGGAATCCAGTAACTGGGTAGAAGGACCATATTTGGGGAAAGGTAACAATCTATGACCTAGAGTACCCAGCTTAAGCAATTTGAGGATAAGGACTATTTCTTTCTTTCTTTTTTTTTTTTAAATTCTTATCCTTTATTGCTCATAACACTGCCTTATACTTAATAGGTCCACAGTAAATTTCTTTCCATTCATAATCACTTATATTTTAGAGTGTAGAACTCACCTGTTTTTCTTAAACTTCATCTGTTTCTTCACAGAACCAATGTTGAGTAGATTTATTCTCTAACACTTTTTTCATAAACACTGATCATTAAGTAGTTTCATGTTGTGAGTTTTTTTGGTTTCTAGGGAATTAGCTGCTAGACACTTGCTTCTTAAAATGTGATCCACTCATCCCAGCATTAGCAGCACATGGGAGCTAGTTAGAAGTACAGAATTGTGGGCCCCAAACCAGAATCTGCATTCTAACAGACCCGCGAGTGATCTAGGTGCACATGACAGTTTGAGAAGCACTACACTATTTAAATCCTTTCCTGTTTGTGCTCTCTGTGTGTTCTCTATTTTTTATTAGGATCTCAAAGCGGCTCCCACAGAGACATTTGCTGCTTCCATGAACTGTTGCATCTTGACAAAGTTTGATATGTTGAATTTTGTAAAAAATAAAAAAAAAACAGGTGAGGCTGTACTTACTCTACTAGGATTCTTCATGCCAATATGAAAACTAAAAAATTTATAGTAGGTTCAATTTGGGCTGGGGGTATAGCTCAGTGGTAGAGCACTTGCCTGGTATACAAGGCTCTGGATTTGATCCCCAGCACTGCCAAAACAAACAAAATAATGTAATATATATATTCATTTTGTAATCACAGGAAGAAAACCAACACAGGTATTTTAAAAATATTATGTTGCATAGAATCCCAAGAGTTTGCATTTAGTGTAACTTAGATATTCTCAGTTGAGTGTCTAATTGTTATCTAGTAAATCAGCTTTGTTGCTATTTTCTCTCCACTGACATATAACTTGCAAAATTGCCAGTTCTACCATTATGATGTGAAGAGTACATCAAAACCAAAAGGGCAAACTTTCCCTGAAGAGCTGGAGTTCCAACTAAAAGAGGAAGCAAAAATATTGGAAGGGCTAAATCTAGGGATGCATGCACCTTCCATTCCCATTGCTTTTTACACAAGAGCATTTGGCTCAGTTTCTAGTGGGCACAATGACTGCCAGGTTTTTGCTTGTTCAATTGACCTTTATTACTTTGCTTCTAGCTTTTAAAATATTTGCAACCCAGGAAGAACTTGTGTAATTTTGGGTAATGATAGATGAATGTAAATAGCTTTTGAAAATAGTTTGTTAGAAATGATAGATATTTCTTCTGGTACTTTGATTTACGTTATCACTTTATGTACAATAACTGCTAGACTTACTTGTAAGAAAATGGAGAAAATTTTCTTTTATCAAAATTGCATATGTTTCTAGAGTCCCAACAGTAATCCACTGGTAGATGTATCTTGACAATGTCCTACATGACTGGCTTTTCTACTTCATTGGTACACTCGTTTTCAACAAAGGAGTTGAATTTCCTCCTATTGGACTAAAATTTGTCTTGAAAAGTAAAAGCCAATTATGCTGAACATGGAATTCCAAACCTGAGTGAAAAACATCTGAACACTGGGTGTTCATCTTTCTAACAAGCTTAGCAGATGGATGGGAAGTGATGTTTGCTGTTTATTTCCTCAACATATCAATATGTGAGGATGTGGTGCAAAATATGGTTTTCCTGCAAATGAGCAAAACCATGCCAGAAGAGTACAAGCAGTGTGTTTGTGCTCTGAAAGAACTTTAGAAACTGGAGGGCCACTAAGACTTAAAATCTGTGCAATGCTTTTTGCTCATCAAAATCTTAGAAGGGTTGTGATCAGGGTTGAAAAGATGCAATTGTTTCTGCTACTCATCTAACCATTTCAAGAGCACTTAAAGAGTCCTTTCAGGCAGGAAACACAAGGACAACTGAAAAGCTATCTGCATTCATGGCCTTTGAATTTAAAAAAAGAAACTGTAAATCTAAGCCACCCAAAGAGGCAGTGCGTGTTGTTTGATTTTTCCAGATTTTCAGCATGTATGTTTGTGACTGATGACCTTTCTTCAGCTGTCAATCATTTAAGAATTGAGCCACAATCACAGTAGTTTAATGGTCCATTGGCATTACTTGAGAATAGTTATGGAATTAGTCATAGCACCAATGATTTTTGTGAGACTTATCCCCATTAATCAAGGAAAGTATAAGGAAGGAGAAAATCAGCATGTGAAATACAGAGAATTATCTTCTTTTTTGGGATAAGTAAAACCCTCTTGACTCTTTTTGGTTAAATTTTTGGTGCTATTCCAAAACCTTTATTCTTCCTTGTTAATTAGTGTTTTTCACTGGCTCCTGTTTCTATAGTATTGATCGCAGGTTGCCTACATTTCCTAGAAAATAATAAAAACTCCTCCAGGCCAAATGAAAATTATCTTATCATCCTAAAGAGAATAATGAAGTGGCTCAAATGTTGAAAGATTCATGTTCCTATAGGTCAAGGTTAGACATTTATCATCATCCTCCTGCTACTAGTGACCTATAAAATTTTAATCCATGCTTGGGGCTGAGAAAATCAGATGTCTTGGATGCTCCTTGTATAGCTTATTCTTGGTCAGATATTTCCATCATCTTTATGCCTCTGAAATGGAAGTAGGAATAATCTAAGTTACTGACACAGAGAGAAATGTTTTTATCTCAGTTCCTGAGTTGAGAGCGACACCTTTAAACTGAGAAGTGGCAAGTGTGAAACTTTGCCCCAAGAACTGGAATTGGTCTTATGCTGATTGGCTAGGAAACCTGACCCTGGGGCTGAAGAGACAGCCCAATGAGAGCTTGTTTTTCTAAACTGTATGTAAAATATTCTATAATTTCTCAAAGAGAGTTCATAGGATCATGTTATTGCTGTTGAAGCGGATGGCACAGAGGCATCTGATCTTTGCAAGGGTTTAAACATCTCTTAAAGACTTCTTTTGTGGCTTCTTTTCGCCACCTGTTGAACTGTTCTTCACAAAAAGACTAATTTTTAGAAAGAAATCCTGCAAACTGAGTGTGAGGCTGTGTGTCATCATGGGTAGAAGACTGCATTGCTTGTTAGGAAATCTGGGTTCTAGGCGCCCGAATCCTTCTTTTTCTTGTACTTGTGCAGTTTGGACAGTTCATTGGACTTTCCTGACCTTCATTTTTGACATTTGGGTCATGGAGGTTGAATTACTTGCCCTCTCTATAACCTTCTCCCTTGTTGTTTAAATCATGTGACTTCTCCAATTTTCTTCTTGGTGAGAAATACAAAAAGGCTAACTGTGGATATAGATGCCTATTTTAGGCAAAGTAATAAGGAGGAAAATTTCAGTGCATTATAAAACATGTGGTATTGAATGCTTTGTAATAAAACCCAGAGCAGGGAGGAGCAACTGGGCCATAAGTATGACAGGACCACAGTTATTATTTCACAAGAAATTGGGTCACAGTCATGTAAATGGGAAAAACAAGAGTTTATGTAGCTCAGATAGGTGGTATTTGGAAAGAAACAAACCACATGCTGGCAAGATGTATTATTAGATGGCTTAGAAGAAAACCAGCCACAATTAATATGAAATCACATTGGTGTTGCCTGGGTCACAGGTCTTAATGGTGGACCAGTTTTTAATGAAGCCAGCAGAATAGAGATGAAAGCCTCGTATGTGAAGCTGATCAATTTATAAAATAAAGAACAAACCAGGAGTGTAGAATATGTACAACTATCCAAGCTAGATAACAACTAGTTAGTGTTTTGGAATTTCCTCCTTCCAAATGGTACCAGAGGCACATGTTGCAGGGCAGACCTGAGGAGTCAGGGACATGCAATATACGAATTTTGCCCAAGAATTTCTACCTCCCTCATCCTTGGCTCCCATGTGTCTCTTTCAGTGATAATCACATTTTGAAATACAAAATGCAAATGATATAATTGAGCCATATGATAACTGCAGGAAGTAGCTTAAAATCATAAAATATTAATGCATCAGAGACCCTCATCTTATCATTGATCTTCAGGGAAAAGCTGTGCAATGGGTTAGTATTTATTTTCTGCTCCTGCTCAGGAACCACATCTAGGCAAAAGAATCTTAGATTCAACATCATATATTTAAAAGAAAAATGGTAAGGGAGGAGCCGAGTGGGGGCAGGCTAGAGAAGTAAGCATTGGGGATGGGGTGGAGGGTCTATTTAATTATGTTCCTATACTCTGAATTTTAACAGTATTCTTCACATATGGCTTGAGAACATATTAAATTTCCATCAGGTAGGATAGTTGTCATTGACACCAGTAATATGAATTCATCAGTATTAAACTTTAATCCTAGTGGAGTATGGTGGCACACACTTTAACACAGCAGCTCAGGAAGCTGAGGAAGGAGGATCTCAAGTTCAAAGCAGTCCTCAGCAACTCAGCAAGACCCTGTCTCTAAACAAAAAAATAATCCAAAAATAATCTAGCAATGTGGCTCAGTGGTTAAGTGCCCCCAGTTCAATCCCGGGAACCAAAAATCCTCACATACATACACATACCACATACACACACACACACACACAAAAAAAAAAAAAGAAAAAACCAAACCAAAACAAAACAAAACAAAAAAACAAATTTTAATCCTGTGTTATAAGTAAGTGATTAAGTAAGTGATACTGTTAGAGGCTAGCTTATTAAAAAAATTTTTTTCCAGCCCTCAGACAAGTAGCAGTGGCTGAAGCATAGGTCAGGAGACCTAGTCAGAAAACTCTCTGGATGCCAGTTTTTGCATCTAAGTAACACGTGCTCCTGGTAATTTTGGGAATTTGGTGAGGATTAAGAAAGAATTAGACTGCTGCAAAGGCCAAGAGTCTGATGGTGAGAATCTGCCAACTTTTTAATGACCTTTCTTTCAATATAGGCTTCATGTTTTAAATTATTTTGCTCTTTCAAACTAACCTCTTTATTTAAAGTATTCATTAATTCCTAAGTTCTTTTTGGTCATCAAAGATCTAGGTAATTGCTGACCAGAGTATCTGAGTTGTAAATTATTATTTACTTTCTCTAAAGCAAAATAGTTAACCAACTAACCAATAAAGACAGCCTTTAAAAATGTTGACTCATTATACTAAAATTGTTAGCTTGTGCTATTAAAAATATTTAGGATTATTTTGCAAACATTATTAGTAGGTTTGTAGATTTTTTTGGAACAGGAAATATAATGGTTTTTAATATCCATCATCGATTTATCTTCATATATATGTGTGCATGTGCATGTGCTTATATAGTGTGAAGCTCTTAAAAGAAACCATACAATGAAACCTCCATATATAAGCTAACTAGAATATTTCTGATATGGTTGAAGAACACTTTCTCATTATGTCATAACATTGCCACTTAATGGCTCTTAAGCTGCCTCAACAAAACTCTTGGGGGCTGGGGAATGTAGTTTGAGATTTATTGGGCTGGTAGATAAAACATGGAGAATGGCGTTTGGAGAACTCTGTGGTACTGTATCCTCAGCCATCTCTCATGTATAGATATCAGGTGAAAGAGATAGTAGGAAATGGGTTGAAAGACAGTTTCCCTTTATTTATCCACTGTGAACCATTTATATGTCATTCACGAACCAGGGAGTTTGACTCTCTTCCCCACCCCACTGCAGATGGAGAAGACGCTAGTCTGTGACTATGCTTGATGGCTCTGCGGTAGGTCACTATATGCAGGGAACGAGAACATACTGGCTTACATTAAGAGTTCTATATCTCATGGACTTGTGGAATTAAAAAGAAAAATGGGAGACTAATATGGCTTTCTAATGTTTCATCTTTTCAAAAAGTGATACTAACGGAGCAACTATTAAAGGGTACTTTAAAAAGATTTGATATTTCATTAAAAAAAGACATATAATAGCAAAATTTTCTAAGACCATGGACTTAGAATTATTCAAGAGTCAATATTGTTAACTACAATTAAACAGAAAGGAAAGAAATTTTGCTTTTGGAAGAAAACTGAGGATTCAACCCCAGACCTGCTGTTATTTTTCATGTGACACTGGTCAAGATAACTAATCTTTCTTAGCCTTTTCTGCAAAATATGTACGCAAACATGTATCCATGTGTTGTCAGCCTGCAACCAGTGAATAGGTGCTACCTGCCTATAGTGTTTGATACATCATAGGTGTTCAACAGATACTTATTCCCTCACTTTGGCACATCTTTCTTCCACTTATCTCAGATGATTGTTTTGATAGTCAAATAAGAAAATAACAGTAAAATGTTGGTGAAGCAGAGAAATCGCTACTAAAACTAGGAGTTCATGAGACATAAGGTGCTTTGCTTTAAGCACACACATTTTTATTTTCACAGGATGTATGGATAGCCCTCACTATCATACAGGAAACAAACCGAGGGCCTTTTTCTTACTCCTTGAGGTCTCTCATGGCCTTTGGATGAAACTGTATATAAACTATAGATTTTAAAATGTAAATTCTATATAGTGTATATTGTGTTTCTTTTGAATGTTTAAAAACAAAGAACACTAACCAGCCAACTTGCAGACTTTCCTGAATGTGAAACTCTATGGGATGTTGTTATAAAGTCCTTTGGAGTTGTAAAGTGTTTGGAGTTACATTGCACTAAGTGCTGTTGCATTAAATCTCACTGAGCTGTTAAGGTGTTTTATAATGGGATGTAAATATTTATGACCTGTTTGAGAATAACCAAAGAAAAGTGCTTTTCATTATTTTACTTCATATCCTATTAGCCAGATATATCTTTTTAGTGTTTCAACTCTTTCATGACTTGAGAAAGTGATGTCATCTTCTGAGCAATAGATGGTTGAGAAGGAATTTGGCTACTTGTTACTGAGTCAAATTGCCCAGGAGCTGCTTTGCCCTATGGGATGCCTGATAAGCATAAACTCTATTTGCACTATATTCTATCAGTACCGAGGAGAGCCTTAAAAATTCTACTACAGGTACACCATGAACAATAATCCTCCACAGCTAACAGAATACTCTAACTTTCTGCGGAGAAACCTGGGAGTATCACATTCTAAACCTGGTATAGATGCTTTCCAATGCATTTTTCAGTTAATGAAATTTTACTTGTACTTTCAATTCTTTTCCTTTAAAGAAATTTTGAAAAACAATCACATATGTTTCTTGAAGAAAAACATTCTGACTTTAGGACTCCATCATGGTTCTGACGTTTTCATTCATCCCTCACCCCATCCACACACAAACACACACATACATACATACACCACACACCCCACACCCCACCATGCATATTTCTAAGTCTGTTATAAAAACTGGAGGGAATTCATTTAACCAAATTTAAGTTATTTCTCATTACTAAAGGGAATAAGTCTAGAAGACAACTTAACTTTTTATTAAGACAATGAGAAAAGTGAATGTTTATTCATGATCACATACTATCCTTGAAAACATCTAGTTATAGAACACAGGAAAGGTTAAATCTTCAAAAATAACCACTTTGTTCTCAAATCTGTCACTATAGTTTTTGTCAGATAAGTTTAAATCCTGGTAATTGGTTTATGCCAAAGGACAGAGGACAGTCATTTCAAAGCTTTCCTGTTCACAGGCTATTAAATTGCCAGAAATAACAATCACAACAAAGTGACACATAATTTAGAAGGAAGGTAATACATCCTTCTAATCAGAACCACCACCACCACCATAACAAGTATGGAAATGCCAGCGCAGTGTTGAGCCCGACAGTGGACACAAATAAACAGCAACTGCTTGACAAAGACAGCTGTGAGTGATCTGTGTCCCCTCACATTCCCCCCACCTCATAAAAAAGGTATTTTCATTGGAAATATGGTTACAGATGTAAGTCACTGATTTCTTGTAAGACCATGACGGCTCTGTAATAAATATCAAATTGGTCCATTTTAGATGTGTAAAAGGATTCTTTCAGATATGAAAACTTGAGAGCAACTGTGAAGCTGCCTTCATTTGCATCCTTTGAAATATAAAGCGGGGATCTTAGACCACCAAGAACTGCAAGGCATGCCAACTGATGTTTATAACAACTTAGCCTTCCTGTTCTTCATATCTGATTTTATTAAATGTCTGTCAAAGAGTATATTTAACTTTGATGTATCCAACAGGAATTTATTGTCTTTAACTTTTCTTCTTCTTCTTCTTCTTTTTTTAAACAGGCAGGTAGTGAAAAGAATTATTTGCATGTTGAATTTATACCTCGGGCTATCCCAACAAATGAGAGAGTTCTAAAATTATTATTGGGGTGGGATTTCCCTTTCTTATAATAAATTCCATAAGAAAAGGTAGAGATATAAAAATGGTGGTTCTGACGGATGGAAGCATTTCATATTATTCACAAAAGAGGATCTACTTAAAATGGACCTCTTCTCAATTTCAGGTAGTTAAGAACTTAAGAGGAAAAAAAACAAGGCTACTTTCACATAATTTAGAATTTAGAGACTAGGTTAAAAAAAAAGTCATTTAATTTACAATCCTGGAGTTCAGACCTGGCAAACCCCAAAGAAAATTTTAAGAGAAATTAAGATATAGGAAAGTTGATTAGTAGCAAATAACAGTTTAATTTGCTGAAAAATAGCAAACTACACAAATTAAATCAATAAAGTTTCTCTGCAAAAATTTACTGTTTTTAATTTACTTTCAACACAACTTTTAGAAGTTAAATTACTTGACTTCAACTCATTAATTCAATAAAAGTAAAATAAATAAAATAAATTTGTTGTTTTTACAAATGATGAGTCAAACTCTGAAATTAGGTTAGTCCCTTCTACCAACTTGGCAATAAACCAGTTTAATTATGTGAACTCTCAACACCCTCATTAAATAATTCTGGGCAGTGTCTCATCCAGGTGAAAAACAATTTCACTATCAAAAAAAAAAAAAAAAAAAAAAAAAACTGCATGAGGAATGATAGGAGAGAGAGAGAGAAGTAACTCCATAGTTACTTCTCTCTCTCCTGTCATATCACTTTCTAAGCCATTTTCCACTTAAATGCTCTTACTTTGTGCCATTATATAATGTAAACATTTTATTTTCTATTCACTTTTTAGACATATAACAAAGTATAATTTACTTACTATAAACCTTGCCAGCACAATTCAATAATGTTTTGCAAAATTTACAAAGTTGTGCAATCAACACAGCAATCCAATTTAAAAATTGTATCCAAACAATAAAAAAAAATTGTATTCATGCTTACATTGTGTTTAATGTCTTTGTTCTTTTAGAATGTTTGTTATCTGTCTATGAGATAAGAAGGTGTTTGGTAACTGGATAAAGGAAGAGGGGAAAGGATTTTATAGGCAACAGGCTTAGGATTCATTTGTTCATTAATAATTATTGAGTCTTTAGCATAAGCCAGGTATGGGACTGAGTGCTTTCAGTAGGTGGACAAACAGTTTTGCTTTATTACTATCACAACCATGAAAAGTGCTATTGTGTCAATGTGCATAGGGCATGTTGGTTGGGAATGCACAGAAGCAGCTCAGCTCAAACAAGAGAGCAGGGAGGGCCCTCCTGGAGGAAGAGCATTTTGAAGGTGAGAAGCCAATAGTTGGACAAAGAAGAGCAACCGTACTTGAGTATGAATGCTTGTGTTTCTGACACTCTGAACCTGTCTCTACGGGAGTGGATTGGGCCCTTCAGCAGGTAGGTAGAGCCTAGAATCCAAACCGAGGGCACTGAGGGGTGATGGAAAGCTGGAGGAGAAAGTAGGGCCTGCATGGGCTCACAGCCAACAGGTCCCAGGCAAGGAAGTTCAGATTACACAGTAGATTTTTCTGGGTATAAGGATTTGAGAACTAAGTATCCGTTGTGAGATTTAGCTTCTTTCAGGTTCAAAGGCCTGGAAATGCCAGACTGTAATTGGGATTTTAGACGACCAGATAGATTCTTATTTTATCTTTGAAGATCAATACATGATTATCTATTATCTGTATGTAGTTCAAAGTCCCTGATTCTGAGCAAAAGGGGGCGGGGGTTGACAATATTTACTGTGTATATTTGAGAGGGAGAGAACTCGGGGCAATCATTTTCCATTTTAGTATTTAAGGAGACTCTGGTCAATGTTCATGACTCTAGGATTCACTCCCAAATGAAGGGTTTGGGGAAGCTGAGGGAGGGGCCTGGTATAGACTCTAAGGCTATTTGACTCATACTTGGCTTAATGTTGGGCTAAATATTCTTTGGTTAGTGACACTGTAGAGCAAATATCTACTTGGACACATTGTATGCTTTTCTCTCACAGCCAAGAAGAAGAAGAAGAAAAAAAAAAAGCCCAGCATGTATGGCTTTGGCTGGCTGGGGATAATTAGGATGTCTGCTTTGTGTGCTGGCCCCTGGGAGGAGAGCTGGCCCGATCCATTGGTATGGATTGTTCTGCTGGTGTAACATGATGGTCAATTACTGCCCATCCTGTTAGGCAGACTGTTTTCTCATGATAATTGAAACACAACTGGGCTCTCTGACTGGTCCATCCTCTGTGAGAAATGTGAGTGCCATCCTAGCCAGGTGAAATTCTTTAATCAGAGCATATATTTTGCTCCATGAAGTTGGCTATCCTTCTGGTCAAATAAAATGAATATTTCCAATTAAGATCTAAGGATCGTTTCAAGAGAAATTTTCTTCAGAGAGGGCAAATTCTCAAAGTGTTTGGTTCTTTTCATTGCTTGAATCTGCATACCAGGAGACCCTGTGGATGAAGGTGGAAAGGCCAATCCCTCTTATCTAGTCTGACACTAATAAAGCTGTTAACAAGGTTCAACTGAAACAACAATGATAGGAAAAGAAGAGCTGTATTCCTTAGATCAGTCCTATTAAGTTAGACAGATGTCAAGTTTAATCAATCTGGTGACCTTAAGTGCTTTGGCAAATGTTCTTTTTTATTTCTTAATGCTGTTTTCAGCTGTTACATCACTTTTTTTTTTTTTTTTTTTTTGCATATATGTACTTCTCCAACATAGCTATTACCCAATCAGGTAATTTATCTGTACCTTATAATAAAGAGAAAAGCTTCCTAGTACATCAGTTTCTTTACATTTAAGAACAAAAGTATGCACAAGGATTTTTAAAAAGAACCCATAACAATTATATTTAAGATACCCAAGCGTAGCGGGACTGTGTTTATTTATGGTTTGGAAAAAGTGATTTAACTTATGCGTGTGATAACATGCAGGCCTGTTACCAGTCTTTTATTAGTGAACTAGGATATGTCTTTCAACTCTCATCTTAAGGATTCACTAACAGCTGCCTCTCTAGTTGTTCATTGCTCTAGAGACTAATACCTGAAAAATCTCACATTTCACAATTAGGGATTTACTTCTTTGACTTAAGACTGAAAAATTACACATGAACACTTGGACATTTACTATATTTTTTTCTGTTGGTAGAGCCTTATGGATAGATGATAGATAATATAGATAACGGGCATTTGCAAGAGTCAAGATGGTGAACTGAATTATTGGAAAAAGATGAGCAGAGGGGTAACAGAATCTGGGGTAGGGTCGGGGGTGGTGGTGGCTAAACAATGTCTTCAACATTGGACCTGGGCTCTGAGTAGATTTTTGGAATCATTCATTTTATTGGTGAATATTTGTTAAGCCCCTACTGTATACTCAATAGTGTGTGTTCAATATTATTTGTCAATTTCTTTTAAATGTATGGGATAAGAATAATCTATAAAAAATATTCTGAAATGGGCCTTACCATGGTGGGCTTCTATTTCATCTCTTTAGAAATGAGACAAACTCTTTACTTTTAGTCATGTCACATTAAAACTAAATTTTTATAAGCTGGAATCTATTCAAACTGAAGCTGGATAAATACAGGTTTTCCCTTTCAGATCCTAAAGCACCAGAGACACCCCAACTTTAGACAGGAAGGTTAAGATTCAGGATCCTCATCCAAACAATGAGGATCATTATTATTCCTTCCTCATGGGTAGTAGTGAGGATTACATAAAACAAAAATGTATTTAAAGTGCCAATGTATTTAAAGGCACAGTGCCTGGGTCAAATGAGGACACCCCAATTTGCGATGGGTACTATTGTTGCCTGCATTGGTAGAAGGAGAAACAGACGAGAGGAAAGCCATTAGGAAAGGATCTACCTGATCTAGCCAAGGGGTGACACATCCTAGACAAGGTGAAAGTTGTGGGAGAGTGGCCCATTGTAGTGACAATATCACAGCAACCGTGCAAGAAAAGCAAAGGAAAAATTATCCCACTACAATTGTTCCCTCAGATTCTAACAGTCCTTTAAAATTTGCCCATGTACTTATCTCCTTCTTGTTTACATACACACATAATGATATCACCATAATACAGTTATGCTTTTGCATTCTCTGCTTTTTACCTTATGTAATTAAATTATTCATTTATCTGATATTGTACACTAAGTTGTTTCTCCATCTTTTTTGCACTACAATGATCTTGCAGCAACAAAAGTCTTTGTGTTTGCACTTTTGCTCATTTTTCAGGTTGTTTCCTTAGGAGAATATAAATTTCTAGGATAGGATTACCTGGTCAAAGGTATTTGCATCTTTAAAGACACTGCCAAGTGGTTTTCTAAAGGGTGTCCAAATTTGTCTTGCGTGCATGGTCTTTCCGACAGTGGTGAGGTACTACCATTATTTTTCACTTGTCCTGTGTAATAGATATAAGGTATCTTTCAATCTGCATTTCTCTTTTAATCTATGTTTCTTGGGTAGCTAGTAAGGTTGAATATTTCTGCATGTATATTTCCTAAACAAATAAAATTATTTGTTGTGGTTTCCTCATTTTGATGTCAGAGTACTAGAGGGATAAAGAAGGGAGCCTGCTATGCTCAGACCCTCCTTCTGTACTTTAAATGCACAATCTCATTTAATCTACACAGAGCCTCGGAGAGGATGATGTTCCTACCTGCAATCTCTAGATGAGAAGACTGAGCCTTGAAGAAATTAAATTTCATATTCAAAGTTGAATTGCTGATAAGTGGCAGTAGTTCGACATTTTTCTTATCATTTTATACGAGTTTTTAAGTAATATAAATATTAACTCTTTGGGGAAAATATTTTCAGCAAATATGGATGACAATCTGTTGTTTTCTTTTTTCTGAAATTATGCTATTTTTTGCTCTGCAGAAGCTCAAAATTTTTTCCATAAAGTGATGGATTTGAGAATTACTGGGGTGGTAGATTAGGCCTCAGCTTCTGCTTTATTTTGGTACCAAGATTGGTTCAGGGAGGATCAGAAGAAGCCAAGAGACAGAGCTGTGTGTGGATCGTTTGTTGAAGATTCTAAAATTGAAAACATCTCACAGCCTTTCCCATGACTTCACATGGAATGGAGAAGTGTACCTCGGACCTGTCATGGGCTATCTTGGATAAGCTGTGTTCCTAAAGTATTTGCTGGGTGGTTTCCAGTAGTTGCTATATTCCTGCTTTATCTACTCCTGCCTAAGAATATAATCAACCACATAGAAGACTGCTGACAGTCCCAGTAGGACCACTGAGGATATATGGCTAGCCCTCAAGAAGGAGCAGGTAATTCATTGTTGAGGTTAGTATTATTTATATTCAGAGGAAAGACAGAGTCTCACTGAAATGGGTAAGATGATAAGAGATTGTAGCTATGTTATTAGGAGTACCTGCTGGAAGTTTTTCAGTGGCCTGGCCTAGAAATGGATTAGAGACAACAGTAACAGAGGATGTGGTTTGGAGCAGAGGAATTTTGAAGATCTCCTCCTATGGCAGAGGGCTACATGTCACATGACTATTTGGAATATTCCAACACATCACCCAGTCTGGTCTACCTCATCATGCAACTGACTCTAGCTTAACTCTCAGGGGCATGATGACACTCCCAGGCCTGGCGTGGCAGATGGGAAATGGAGAAAACTTTGTCTAGGAGTCCAAGTCCAGAAAATTATTAGGAGAAACCTTTTTAGCCAATGAAAAGTGAACTCTGAAAAGTCAGGCCCACAGCCAGGATTGCCTGGGCCATTAAATTCTGCCCAGCTCAGCTCAGACACTAGCAAAAGTCTGAAAAAGCACTTTTGGCTTTTGCCTTCATCACAATATCATGTCCAACAAGAAGTGATGACTGTTTCTCTATCTCACCCTGAAAGGAATGGTAGCAGTTCTCTGATCTGAGACCTGAGGCAGGACAGAATTTCTGGTCCCAATGTTTTCTTTCACAGGTACCTCTAGACCATGGGTTTTTGAACAAATAGCAACTGAATGAAGAGAAACACATTTAGAAACGTTCTTCTCCCTTGTGTCCATAATTAGGTAGTCAATATTTCAACTAGCCCAATATTTCCTCAACTGCCTCCTTTTGATATGCATGTCAAAAGGAGGTGTTTTCTCTCTGAGATTCTTAGTTTCCACACAATATAAGCCTTGTATATTTTAGATATTTTATACAGTGTCCTCCCATGTGACTTGCAACTCATTCTCCCTTTGCAACACTCACTCCCTTTGATGATGATGATCGCTACTACTGATAGCTGTTCCCCCACCAAAGGCCAGCAAACCCAGCATGACTGATTACCCTGTTAGATTGGGTTGTAGTCAAAGAAGATCCCACAGGCACATTAGCATCATATAAAAGTTGGAAGAAGTCTGTGGGTGATAGTTGATGACATTTTGGAAAAAAAAAAACTGTTTTTTTTTTTTTTTTGGTTCTTTATAGCTGAAAAGTTGGGCTTATAGAAGAGAAACTTCATGGGAAGCTGAATTGGCTGGAGCAAATTCAGCAGGTAGGGCTGGGACACTCAGAAATCTGACATAGCTAGTCTGCAAGTCCTTGTGGTTAATTGGTGGGCGGCTGGTGGTTATAATCCTCTCCCTAAAGGGATTAGACCACCCCAACAACTGCTTAATCATGTGCCAATTATAACTTTGTCTTCACATTCTGCCTCACAAAATGAGTGGTCTCTATTATTGGTCCATAATATGTAGATGATATTTCAATTATCTCAGTGTTTCCTCCACTGCCTCATTTTCATATGCATGTCAATGTTGGAGTTTTCTCTCTGAGATTCTTAGTTTCCACACGACATAAGCCTCATATGTGAAAGATGTTTTATACAGTGCCCTCTCAGGTGACTTGTAAGTCAGGGGCTTTCTCATTCCCTTTGATGATTGTGATGGTGACCACTGACTAGCTGTCCCATCAGCAAAAAAAAGTATTCTCTATCCTTTGGGTAGCAAACATCTCAAGGCCTGCGTATCACACCATGGACTTATTGTAACCTTGGGGCTAGTTGATCACAAACACTGTCCATTGCAATCTCCTCTCCTATTACTAAGATGTCCCTTTCATCTGACTTCCTGCTTCCTGCATTCCTGTTATTTATAGTATCCCAGGAATAAACCACTCCCAAATTTCTCAAGAGGATTTACAGTTGCTACTTGCAATTCCTCACCCAGCTCACGCCTCCATCCCTTGCAGTCTGTGTTCTCTACAACCCATCTGCTCTTCTCCCAGAGGTGAACAGTGACATCTTTGCTCAGTCTAAAAACCTCCTTCTCAGTTCTTAGTATTTGACCAGTTTATCCCTGTAGGTCATTTTTAACCTGACTCTTGCTTCTGGGACAGTGAGTGCATCATCTCTCCTTTCTCTAACTGCTCTCTTCTTGTGCTATCAAAATATGACTGATCCTAAACTGCTTGCTTCTCTCTGCACTTGTTCTCTGCATCTCAGACCTGATGCAGAACAATGGCCTTTGGACAGTGGCTACATCTCTACGTCCAGCCTCATATCCTTCAAGTTCAGACTGACATGCCCACTCTTCTATTGCCCTTCACCTGTGTGACTTTAGACTCCACAAACCATCTGGATCCTACAGGTGTGGCAAGGAGAAACAAGTTAGAAAATTGATTTAGAGAATAGGGGAAAATAATTATACCAGGAGATCTCAGCCGTGGGAATTGAATAGTAAACTTAATTCTTAGATTCCTAGCTGCCAAGGCAAAAAGCAAATATGATAAGAGCTTGGCTAACATATAAACTTGCACCCAGTTGCTGAACCAACTTTCTTCTAACTGTGCCCCTTCTGTATGAGCTTCCAGATAATTCAGATGGGACTTTCCATGTGGGTGGCAAGTCCTGTTTGGGCACAGGATCTTCAGCCCTCATTTTTATTTCCATTTTTATCATCATATTTCACACTCTTTCTCAAGTTTTAGCAACATCCTTCTTATCAGGGTTTTCAACTTTTCCCACCTTGGCATATTAGAGGCACATAGCACACTGTCATAATGCTTGCAAAGACAACGACTCTCAACACAGTATGAAGAGGATGTGGGGCACTCCTCAATAGGAGCCATATCAAAATCTTTGGGATAAGAGTGTGCAGTTAGAAAAGGGTGATTTATGCATGCCCCAAAGGAGAGTCAT
The DNA here is from genome assembly GCF_047511675.1 of Marmota flaviventris. Classification (NCBI taxonomy): domain Eukaryota; kingdom Metazoa; phylum Chordata; class Mammalia; order Rodentia; family Sciuridae; genus Marmota; species Marmota flaviventris. The sequence goes on from NC_092508.1 coordinate 82,432,979, forward strand.
GCATCTCTTTTTCCTTATCTCTACTATCTTGAACATTATTCTTCTAAAGGTTTTATGGCCACTTTCTATTCTTCTTATAAGCTTCTGACAGATTAATTTTCTTGATTCTCAATAAAGATTAAGATATAATTCTTTCCCTTCTCCAAAGCTTTCACAGTTCTCTATTACCTACTAAAAATTCCAAGCTTCTCAACCTTGCATTCTTGCTAAGCCTTATCATTGTGATCTCTCAATTCTGCTGTGCCTACCCTATATTGCAGACAATCTATAGAATTTTTTCTGAAAACTTTAGAATCTTTCAACTGTTTGGACCACAACACCTCTTTGGAATGCTCACCTGTTTTACTTCCACTGGTGAAATCCTACTTGATCTGGTATCGTTTCTGCCAGGAAGTCTTGCCCCTGGGATTTGAAGGACCCCTCCCTTGTGAACTCCTACAGGACACTGCTGGCAATTCTCTTTCAGCATTCATTTGTAACTTACTTGTAGAGGCAGCTTTTCTCCCATCGTAGAGAGTAAATTTCTGGAAGGAAGACACCCATCCCAATTTCAGTCCCAGGTTTTAATGAATTATATCTTGGCTATCTATAACAGAGTACTTGAATTTTATTTCATTCTTTTTTCTAATTTATTTTTCTTCTAGAATAGTAAAGTGGCTTATGGTAGAGCATAAATCAGAATGTTAAAATAAAGGTTAAAAACCAATACTAGAAAACATTTATATAAAGGTTCAGCAAACTATATACATGTCCCAATTCAGTCCATAGCATGTGTCTGTAAATAAATGTTATTGGAACATGGCCCCTTCATTTGTTTACATATTGTCTATGGTTGCTTCATTGTGACTGTGGCACAGTTGAGTAGATGTGACAGAGACCTATAAATTGCAAAGCCTGAAATATTTACTCTCTGGCTCTGCAGAATATTTGCCAACACTTCATTTAGATCAGTGATTCTTAACTGAAGTAAAATGAGGAGAGAGGACAAAGGAATGGTAGGAGTGGGGGTGTGCTAGGGTAACAACCTAGGTGAGAATCCTCATTTTTGTAGCAAACCAGTTAATAATGCCTCTTTGATTGACACAGAGAAATTTTTTTAAACCTTTCTTTCACTTCCTGGGTCAATGCCCCACAGTGATCACTGTTACCCATGAGACTTTGCTGGATCCTACAGGTGTGGCAAGGCGAAAAAAGTTAGAAAATTGATTTAGAGAATAGGGGAAAATAATTATACCAGGAGATCTCAGCCGTGGGAATTGAATAGTAAACTTAATTCTTAGATTCCTAGCTGCCAAGGCAAAAAGCAAATATGATAAGGGCTTGGCTAACATATAAACTTGCATCCATTTGCTTAAGAAAGGACAGACTACTCAATGCTAAGTTCAAGGAGAATTTTCTTTAATTGCCTCTAAAAGACACAATAGACAATATATTCAGCTACAATTTCGTATAAAAGATCTAGGCAATATATTGAAATGGCGAATTCTCATTACATTAAATTGCAATTCAGGAAGTAGGTTAGTATAGTCTAGGGACATTGGTTTTTTGATACCCTAACTCATTATGAGAATAAAGCTTAAGGAACCTAGAGAATTGGGCAGTTAACGTGCTCCTCCATTGGAACATTAGTTGGCAAGCTTTGGCAGGCCCTGGATATGGGTCAATCAGGGGTAGAGTTCCAACGAGTGCTGGAAGTGCAGGTTTTCTGGGCTGATGACTGAAGAGTGATCCGTAAGCAGGATACAGGCGACAAACCTGACATCCTAATGTGAAACAGAGAAGTTTCTGCATTTTTGCCTGGCTGGCTGACCAGCTCAACTCTGCATGATTGTGGGTGGTAGAGATGGAAACTAGAGAAATGTTATGTAACCCTGAGGGGGCAGTAAAATAACGGAATGAAAGGCAATGGTGGCAGTAAATAAATGATGAACTATCACTTGAGTTTCTATGGTTATTAACAGCTGCAAAAATCAGCTTTCAGAAATTCTTCTGGAATTCAGAAAACTGAATGATGTCATCCTAACTGCCCTCTTATTGTGCATGTTTAATTATTATAGACAGAAATTAGAGGTGGGCTTCTTGACTTTAAGAATTTACATAATTAACTTTAAAAATTGATAACTTTTTGCTAGACCTATAGAAAGTAATACAAATTATACGTATGTACCTCTATTATTTTACAATAAAATAATTTTGAAAATAAGAAAACTAAAGCTTGTATTACATTGAAAACATATTTTTAATTGACAAATGTTTCCAAAGGCTTATGGAAGTTTTTTTGTAAAGTGAATTTAAAATCTGGGGCTGGGGATGTGGCTCAAGCGGTAACGCGCTTGCCTGGCATGCGCGGGGTGCTGGGTTCGATTCTCAGCACCACATAAAATAAAATAAAGATGTTGTGTCCACCGAAAACTGAAAAATAAATATTAAAAAATTCTCTCTCTCTCAAAAAAAATCTGTATTTCCTTTTCTTTATATGTAATATTATCCAAGGTAGCAAAATATTTGTTGGGTATTGTATAAAATAATAATATGATTTTAATTTTTTTTAATCTTTAAAGAAAATCTGCAAAAGGTGGAGCTAGTGATTTAGTATAATTTTGAATCATGGAATGAAAGGGTAGAGTCATGGAGGTAAGAGGATATATTAATAAAATGACCTTATGAACAATATTCATTTAAAAATAATATAAAAGTATAATTTCTCATCTAGCCGACCCACATTAATCTTACATGACCTTTGTTCTTCTGAGCACACTGAAGGTTGGACTGCCTCAGATCAGCTCTCTTTAAGGTTTGCTAATTGTAACCTCTTGGCATAATCTACATACGCTGACAGCCATAGACCAGGGTTATATTCTTCCCATGGTATAGCTGCTGGTAGACATGGAAGGAAGAGGAGCTGCTGGTTATCATAAGCATAAGGTGATGCTCAGGTAGAGAGGAAGGGGTTCCCACAAAGCGTCAGTAAGCAACTCACATTTATTGTGTAATGCACTACAAAATATTATGGTAGGGAGTTTTCTATGGTGTGTCTGACGCTCACTATTACATCTCAAGTGCTGTGTAATGAGTAGCTAAAGCATGACTTCTGGGCTCTGTCTTCTTGGTTCAAATAGTGAGTATTCCACTTACTTTTGGGGTCTCAGTTTTCTCACTTGTATATTGATGATAAGAATAGTAGCTATTTCTTAAGGCTATTGAGAGGTTAAATGAATTAGTGCATTTGCCCTAAATGATTGCATGATTTTCACCAAACCATGTTGCTTCCCAAGATAATTATTTCTATTGTTTTAAAGGTCCAGATAGTTTATAACTTTTAACTAATGACTCTATTGAAACAATTGCCATTTTAGATTCAACTATCCAATATTCAATGTCAAGCAAACTTAAGAAATCACATTTTTAAATTAAAAGGGTACAAAAACCTTTAGATTTTAGAATGCATTTTGCTCATCAAAACAAATAATATTAATTTAAAAATGTGGAAAATAATAACTTTGTATTACTTTAGTTTTTCTAAGTCTTGATTTATAGTTCAAATCATCTTTCTAATTGAATTTAAAAACATTTGATATCTTGTTAAATGTGGAATAAATTTGCCGGACTCTTTCTCTGATTATATGCATGTAACATGAAAATTACTTTTAATTTGATATTATTTTGGAATCAGGCTTTGTTGATATCTTCTCAGATGTTTAAAAGAAAATGGAACATTGAATCTGAAGGACTTATTGGACATGTGGAATTTTTCCTTTTACCCTCTTTATTCAGATATTTAGTGACATGGAGATTCCAGAGATATTTAAAGAATGACATAAACCCAGGACATTCTTAATTTTGGAATTAATTTTGTCATGTCAACAGAGTAAAATACACTCATTTCCTAAATTAAATGTAATTTGTATGTAACTATGTATGAGTTGAATGAAACTGTAGTAAACTATTGTATTTTATATAAATGTGATAGAACACATAGATTTCAATTTTGCAATTTATTATTTACTTTTGAATTAATATCTTTTATTCCAGAACTTTGACACTTTCTTAAGTCCTTATAAAGCAGCTAGGACCCAGACATTCCACTTATATTTTTAAACATATTTTACGAGAACAAGCAGCTTAAAGAATGAGCAAGAGTAAGCTGGGTGAAAAACATTTCAGTATTGGGAATACAGATGCGAATGTCCTGGATGCACAGGTGAAAGGGTCATAATGGTTTAAGGTGAGGACAAAGAGGTAAGAGTATAGCTGGCTGTGGTGACACACACCTATCATTCCAGTGACTCTGGAGGCTGAGACTGGAAGATCAATAGTATGAGGCCAGCCTGGGCAACTTAATGGGATCCTGTCTCAAAATAAAAAATTAAAAGGGCTGGGGATATAGCTCAGTGGTAAAGCACTCCTGGGTTCAATGGTTCAATCCCCAGAAACACAGAGAGAGAGAGAGAAAGAGAGAGAGAGAGAGAGAGAGAGAGAGAGAGAGAGAGAGAGAGAAGAGCTAGCAGTATAAAGGGCCTCTTGGTACACAAAGATTTATCCTATGTGCAGTTTAGTGATCAAAAATGTTTAGACTAGGGAGTGGTCCATGGAAAGTATATTTTTCCCACATAAAGAAATAATTGGAGATGAAAGTGGGAAATCAATTAGGAGGACATTGGAGCTGCTAAGGTAAAGAATATTGATAATTTAAACCTAATTGTTATTAGCTTTTGAGGTAAATGAGATATATCCTAGAAATAGAGCCCATGTAAGTCAGGTACTAAGATGGGATATGTTGAAAAAGTAGTCAATGTGAGGTGGGAGGTGAGATCATATGTTTGGGTTTGATCCATTTCAAGATACCTGTGGGATAACCAAGAGGAAGCATTGAGAAATTAGTTGCTTATGAAGTTTTGAAGCCTTGAAGAGACTTCAATGTAAATTGAGATAGAAATGTAAATTGGGGAACCATTTCATATATTTGGAATTTAAAGGAATAGGTATAAATGAGATTACCTATAGAGAGAATCGAATATGAGAAGATAGGAGTGTCTAATATCAGAGAGAAGAGGAGGAACCAGCAAGAGAGATTAAGAAATAGCCAGAGAGAGAGAGAGATGATAATGACCTTGGAAAACAGGATATGCTGTTAAGAAAGCCAAGAAAAAAAAAGGATCAAGTGGTTGCATGTATTGAATATAGCTGAGAAATTGAAAATGATAAAAAAAGGAAAAATTCCCATTCAAACGAACAAACAAAAAATGTGGATAATTTTTCTCAAGAGAATGGTCTTTAATGTGGATAGATACCTGGCCACAGTGGATTGCAGTGGGCATGAGAGATAAAGAGCCTGAGGCCAAATGTGTACCATTTGAGGTTCTTATCTGTGCAGAATTCTGGAGTAAACGGACAATAGCTGAAAGATGGCCTGGGCTCCAGTTTTCCATAGACTTCTGGGAGTAGATAATGGAGCACTTGTGAATGAGGATGAAGAGGAGCTTGAAGATTGATCCTACTGGAGAAAGAGGTGCTTGTTGACAGTTTCTCCAGGGTTGGAAGGCTTGGGACCCAGTGGCGTATCCTCTGTCTTGGTCTTTGAAAGGAGAAGTGACATTTCTCCTTTTTATTGGTTGCAGCCACAGTTTTGCTGTTAGGAAGGGTATTAAAATACACATTTTGCTATGTTTATAAATAAATGCTCATGTTATGGTTGTGATTCATAAACTCCAATGAAAAAGGGAAAGACTTGAGATGTATAAATCGAAAGTAATTCTATATAAACTTCAGGTTGGATGCTCCTATTTCCACATCTCCTTCATACAGAAATGTCTTTAAATCGAAACAAATGTATCTTTTTTCACATCTGTACTTCTGTTGAGTGGTTATTATATTGTTGCTGGTTCCACTTTTCTTTTTTGGCTCTGATCTAAATACATCAGTTTTCTATAATCCCACCAAATGGGAGAAAAATCATTCTCTGTACACAAACTTTCATTGCAAGATATTCCTTTGTAATATTAGAGCTCACACATGTCTTCCCCTTCATCCAACAGTGCAATTTACCTCCACCTGTAGTTGTAAAAATGAACAAACTTAATTTTACTCTCTACTTTTCTGACAGTTTTAAAGTTATATAAATGTAACTTTGCTTCCTCTGGCAGTTTCAAAATGTTGTCAGGCAGCCAATCTATCAAGAGTAACGAGATTGACTTTAAATTCAATGATTTTGTTTCATTCATGCCTGTAACAGCGAGGCAGCTGCAAAATCATATCCTACATTTCACATCCTATTGGGTACAGTAGTTCAAGATACTTCTTGCTCCTCCTTTTCATACAAAAGTAGAATTACATTACAGGTCAGAGCAAAGTTACATTCTGAGATCCTTTTTTCTATGTCACCAGGTTTCTATTGACACCCAGATTATTTTCTGTGCCTAAGCATTTTGCTGACCGCCAGTTATCTGAAACATCATAATAATGGTAATTACAAAGAGATATTTGAGTAGCATTTCATAGATTTATACTTACAGTTTTCAAGACCCTTTCCCACATATTTCTCCTTATGAGAGAGAACAAGTAGCAATTATTAGTTGTCCCCATATTCTAGATGAGGCCACCAAGGCACAGAAAATTAAAATGGTTTGCCTATAGCTACAGACCTGTAGCTGCTGGAGCTGTGACTGGTATTCACATATCCTTTTTTATTTTTATTTTTTTAGTTGCCAATGGAACTTTATTTTATTTATTGATAAATGTGCTGAGAATCAACCCAGTGCCTCACACATGCTAGGCAAGCACTCTGCCACTGAGCCACAACCCCAGCCCTGGTTCACATATTCTGAAGCCAAATCTCCTGTTTTTTTTTTTTCTAATAGCATGATGCAAAGTACAGAAATTTCAGAGTCAAATAAATCTGGGTTCAAATTCTGGCTCACACTCTCTGAGCCTCAGCTCTTCTGACTAAAAAGTAGAAATATAATATTGAATCTATGATTTTTTTCTCTAAAGAATAAGTGAGACAGTATATGTACAGTTCCTGGTAAAATACAGTTGCACAATTGCGTTGTAAGGCAAAATCATCTTCTTTTACAAATATGAATAATAATTGAACTTAGAGTACCCAGTGCATAACAAATCAGCCTAAGGCTATTAAACATTCCCATACAAATACTCCTCTTTAGAGGATTCTGCTGCTACCCTTCCTTTAATTACAGCCCCACTGACCTTCCCTCTGAAAACAAGGGGTAATTGGCAGTAATTATATCTATGCTTTGGCATCTCATGAGAGATCTGACCCATTACAAACAAGTGTGAAGGGTCTCCTTCCCAGGCAGCCAAACCTCCCTGCTTGACTGAAGCTTTCATCCTCTCTACCCCTTTTCTACTAGATTCCATCATTCCAAGCGAAAGAAGACAGTTGACATTCTGCTCTGGTCTCAGTAGTATATATTTGAGTCATGTACATCTGGGATTTGACTTTCTATTATTCCCCACTATATAATTTAAGTCCCATCTTGAGTGGCCTTTTGGAAATGTTGTTTCTGATACCTGCTTCTGACCATGGAAACTAAAGTGTTTAGACTTTTCCTCTCCCTTTTCTGTGGTACTCAAACTTGACCAATCTGTCACTCTGTGTGTGGGTGGGCATCTTTTTTTTTTTTTTTTTTTTTTTTTTTTTTTTTTATTTTATTTTTTTTTATTGTTGGTTGTTCAAAACATTACATAGTTCTTGATATATCATCTTTCACACTTTTCTTCAAGTGGGTTATGAACTCCCATTTTTAGCCCATATACAGATTGCAGAATCACATCAATTACACATCCATTGATTTACATATTGCCATACTAGTGTCTGTTGTATTCTGCTACATTTCCTATCCTCTACTATCCCCCCTCCCCTCCCCTCCCCACCCCTCTTCTCTCTCTACCCCCTCTACTGACCTTCATTTCTCCCCCTTGTATTATTTTTCCCTCTCCCCTCATTTCCTCTTGTATGTTCTTTTGTATAACCCTGAGGGTCTCCTTCCATTTCCATGCAATTTCCTTTTTCTCTCCCTTTCCCTCCCACCTCTCATCTCTGTTTAATGTTAATCTTCTTCTCATGCTCTTCATCCCTACTCTGTTCTTAGTTACTCTCCTTATATCAAAGAAGACATTTGGCATTTGTTTTTTAGGGATTGGCTAGCTTCACTCAGCATAATCTGCTCTAGTGCCATCCATTTCCCTGCAAATTCTATGATTTTGTCATTTTTTAATGCAGAGTAATACTCCATTGTGTATAAATGCCACATTTTTTTAATCCATTCGTCTATTGAAGGGCATCTGGGTTGGTTCCACAGTCTTGCTATTGTGAATTGAGCTGCTATGAACATCGATGTAGCAGTGTCCCTGTAGCATGCTCTTTTTAGGTCTTTAGGGAATAGACCAAGAAGGGGAATAGCTGGGTCAAATGGTGGCTCCATTCCCAGCTTTCCAAGACATCTCCATACTGCTTTCCAAATTGGCTGCACCAATTTGCAGTCCCACCAGCAATGTACAAGTGTACCCTTTTCCCCACATCCTCGCCAGCACTTGTTGTTGTTTGACTTCATAATGGCTGCCAATCTTACTGGAGTGAGATGGTATCTTAGGGTGGTTTTGATTTGCATTTCTCTGACTGCTAGAGATGGTGAGCATTTTTTCATGTACTTGTTGATTGATTGTATGTCCTCCTCTGAGAAGTGTCTGTTCAGGTCCTTGGCCCATTTGTTGATTGGGTTGTTAGTTATCTTATTGTCTAATTTTTGGAGTTCTTTGTATACTCTGGATATTAGGGCTCTGTCTGAAGTGTGAGGAGTAAAGATTTGTTCCCAGGATGTAGGCTCTCTATTTACCTCTCTTATTGTTTCTTTAGCTGAGAAAAAACTTTTTAGTTTGAGTAAGTCCCATTTGTTGATTCTAGTTATTAACTTTTGTGCTATGGGTGTCCTATTGAGGAATTTGGAGCCCGACCCCACAGTATGTAGATCGTAGCCAACTTTTTCTTCTATCAGACGGCGTGTCTCTGATTTGATATCAAGCTCCTTGATCCATTTTGAATTAACTTTTGTGCATGGTGAGAGAAAGGGATTCAGTTTCATTTTGTTGCATATGGATTTCCAGTTTTCCCAGCACCATTTGTTGAAGATGCTATCCTTCCTCCATTGCATGCTTTTAGCCCCTTTATCAAATATAAGATAGTTGTAGTTTTGTGGATTGGTTTCTGTGTCCTCTATTCTGTACCATTGGTCCACCCGCCTGTTTTGGTACCAGTACCATGCTGTTTTTGTTACTATTGCTCTGTAGTATAGTTTGAAGTCTGGTATCGCTATACCGCCTGATTCACACTTCCTGCTTAGCATTGTTTTTGCTATTCTAGGTCTTTTATTTTTCCATATGAATTTCATGATTGCTTTCTCTATTTCTACAAGAAATGCCTTTGGGATTTTGATTGGCATTCCTGTATATCAGCGACAAATCCTCTGAAATGGAAATGAGGACAACCACTCCATTCACAATATCTTCAAAAAAAATAAAATACTTGGGAATCAACCTAACAAAAGAGGTGAAAGACTTATACAATGAAAACTACAGAACCCTAAAGAGAGAAATAGAAGAAGATCTTAGAAGATGGAAAAATATACCCTGTTCATGGATAGGCAGAACTAACATCATCAAAATGGGTGGGCATCTTTGAATCTGGACAAGTGGCTCCAAGTAGAAAGGCAGTTGGGCCATTCCTCCAGCAGTGCTGAGCGGCTCAGACTTACCTAGGGCTGACCTCATGTATGCAGCCTGCCTCCCAGGCCTCCAGAGCACCCGTGCTTTCCATCCATACTCAGAGCCCCAGCAATTCTGGAGGTGCTCTCATATCACTCTAATTGGTTCTCTTTTGCTGAAGTCATCCAGACCTGGTTTTTCTTTTTTTGTGTGTGTGTGTGAGAATTGCAAGTATACTTTTCATAATGGGTGGAGGTCTCAGATCATTCTATAGCAGCATTGTAGTTTAGAAAAAAGTGTTAGAAGGAATGGAAACCTGTAGCCCTAATAGCTAGAATGTGGTAACAGTCAGACAAATTATTGGAATTGATTCTCGGATCCACTCAGCGTGATGTCTTGGCAAGAGCCAGGAGACCTATGCTCTAGTTCTCTTTCTGCCACTAAGTACCTATGTAACCCCAAGCAAAGCCCTTCACGTCCTGGATCTTGATTCTCTTTCCCATAAAATGAGGGACCAGGACTAGAAAAGCTTTAACTTTTCTTTCATTTAAAAAGTTTATGATTCTAAGCATTGCTTGAAGATGAACTCTGTGTCATGTGTGTAAGCTGTTTAGCTGACTGTGGAAGTATGAAGGCCCTGGGGTAGTTACAGCTTTGGTGTGAGGGCATCATATCACTATATGAAAGAGGTACATAGTATTTCAAGGTGAAATATAACAATAAATACCCAAAAGTGTGGTGCTGGATGTGTGTACTTTGGACATTCTGAACCAAAATTGAGAAGGGCCTCAAGAAAGAAGGTGATCTTGGAATTACCTCCTAAATGACAACTCATGTATGTGCAAGTGTGAATGAGGCATGTTCAGTAGGGTAGATGCAGAGATCATCTTATTATTTTTAAAAACCTTTAATGGTTGGTGATGATGGGACCATATTGCAACAATAGAATAAGAAACTTGGATTTTATAGGTACAGCGGGATCCAAAGGCTTCCTTTTTTAAAGAAGAAAAATAGCAATGGACAAGTTTGTATTTTTGGAAATTCAAAATTTGTAGTAGACAGAATGGACCATGGAAACACTGGGGGCAGGGAAACTAGGTAGAATTCTGATGTGATGGCCCATATTTAACGAAATGCTGCTGAATTCTAGGATGGGGCTGGAAACAAAAGAATGACTATACAAAGAAGAAACAAATCCAATTTGTGAGCTGAGTGAAGGATAAAAATAGTAGAGAATTAAGAGATTATTTAAATCTCCTATTGGTTGGAAAATTCTTTTAAAATATAAAGAAGATTTTTGTCCATTATCTCCTGAAAACCCTCCAATAGCCCCTGATGATACTTTGAATTAAATGTCTTTTTATGATGGCTCATGAGTAGCCACATGTGTCTCCTTGCAAGTAACCTTTTTGCCCAAGGACTTTGCATTTGCTGTTTGTTCCCCAGCTGTTCATAAGGCCTTGCTCTTTCACTCATGTGGGCCTCTACTCCAAAGCCACTTCTTCAGAGAGGGATTCCCTGACTGGTCTGCTAACTGAAGTCATCTGGTCATTGTCTATACCCTTACTCTGCTTTCTGTATCTTTATAGCAATGCATGTTAATTTGTTATGTAAGCTCAATGAGGGAGATGTTGTCTGCTTATTTTCTACTACTGGAGGGCACTTAGTAGGTGCCCTATCAGTATTTGTGACAAAGTGAATGATTTCTTAATTGATGGGTGCCAATTATGTTGTCTAAGAAAATAAGAAGGTTGATTTGATTTGAGAATAGAAGATCCTAAGTTTTGTTTTAGCACTGTGAGTAAAATGAGAATTTGATGTCCATCAGTTAAAAAAAAAAAAAAAAAAGAAAGAAAGAAGAAAGAAAAAAAAAAACCCTACTTTTTGGAAGTATTTCGATGCTTGTGGTAGAACAAGCTCAATGGTTTAGTCTATCCAGGGATTAGGAACTGTCAAATCATTTGTTAAATTCAATTTCCATGGTGCCCAGAGTTTTTAAACAGGGGGTTAATTTGAACCAAAGGAGATAAAGGTGAGGCGTGTTAATTGAATGTACTATCTATCCTTCCATTTTAATATAAAAATCAATTTCTAAAGTACAGTTATAAGAGAAAGTGATTTGCCTAGTTTATGGGCCAGACTGTGTTTCCCTGAAGCTGACACCACCCCCACTCCTTCGGTTCCTTGGCAGCCTTGCTCTCGGAAAGGGCCAATTCGCTCATCTTTCTGGAGACATTTATGTCATCAAAGCTCCCTCACTGTCATGGCAGCAAACAGCACATATATTTCCTTATCACTTAAAATAAAAACACACAGAACAACCTCATGTCAATTTGGAGCATCTAAGCAACAGCATAGGTATTTGGCACCCCTGGAAGCAAGTGCAGATCTCTTATGTTAGTCTAATATAATCGAGTGAAAGCAGCCCTGCAGATTTGTAAAACCCATGAAGTTGAATTGGGAAGGACAAGCTGGAGCAAAGCCCCATAGAGCGAGTGAGATGGTGGTCTCTGGTCATAGCTGTTACCCATTGGGAGTTGTTCTACTCCCTGTGGCCAACCAGTTACATGGTGAGTGTGGTGGAACCAGGGAGGGGACACACTGCTTCTCTAGTTCCTTCATTATCTGGAGGCTGCCAAAAACTGGATTTAGGAAATTCAAAGGTAGAACAGAAGAGTTGTGTGTCCAGGGTTCCATGGGAATTTAAAATCCCTGTCACATGTTTAGGAGATCTTCAGCGGATTGCATGTTTGGGTCCTGCGAAACTACAGTTGCATAAAGTAGGCTGGAAAAATATAGCTCTAGTCCAGGGCAGGGATATAAGAACGGAGCTGAGAGTCAAAACCTTAATTGGAGGCGTTTCTATTTTCAACTGAAAAAATAAAGTTCATTATTTTAACAGGTCTTTACCATCCTCCAGGTTAGCCTTCAGTGTACTCTGCCCGGTCTCAGTGGAAAAGCTTTGCTGGTGCTTTAGAGAATGCATTCTCTGCAGGGTGCTGGGCAATTACATTCAAAATAGCAGCAGGGTTCTTAGTAGGGAAGGGGATTGCATTATTGCTGCTGGAGGATGTGGCCAATCACAGCAGCAGGGGAGCCTGGGGAGAGAGGGAGGGAGGAAAGGGAAGTCATTTTTAAATCCCATGTAAATATAATTTCATGAGAGTGTTTGAAGGAAACATTTCTTTTAAAGTATAACTAAAAAATAAATGCTTGTTAGATCATAAACATTTGCCTTAAAATATATGACCTAAAGTGGAGCTTTTTCATTTCGTGAACTATTGGGTATCAGACTGTGGTGTGGAGTGGTGGAGAGCTGTTTGCTTCCTCTAGACATTGATCTTTGTCCAAAGCTGTTTATGGGCTGTACTCATGTCTTCAGGTTCAGGGTTTATGAAACTTCCAATATAGAAGTTGAAGTTCCAGACTGGGAGGTCAGGAGTCCTTGTCTTAGATTTCCCACAAATGACTGTGTGACATTGTATAGCTGTCTTGAAATCTCTGAGCCTTAATCTACTTATTTGAATTAAAGGAGTTTAGCTTTCAACCCTCCGTGGGGAATGGGACCTAGTAACATTTGATACAACTCTGGACTACTCTCCCATTTGTGTGTGCTCATGTGTACATAGGCAAATAGACAAAGGTTGGTTTACTGGTCCCTGAGCCCCAATAGTACCCCAAAGGTCATTCTGCTTCCTTCAAAAACCACTATGCCTTGGAGAATAAATCACATATTTGAACCCAAAGCAATTTTATTAATTGTTTATTTGTAACCCACTGCCTTATACTCACACTCCCAACTAGATTTTCCATTTATTATTAGTGAGACTGATTGTTTTGTGAATCAGGCAGAAAGGAACGATTCCCAATTACCTAAGGATCCCAGGGGGCTGATTTCTAGGGAAGTTCATTACATATACAATAGGCATGTTACAAAAATAATTAAATGGAGGGCCGCGTGCTGGTCTTTTGAGCACTAATGTTGTGCTCTCATGACCTAAGTATTGGCTAATATCTTCCCTAGCTGGAATTGTCTTGTTTACACATTTTCTAACAAGTTAATTGTTTAGCAAAGAGTTTACACATTGATTATAGATTGATTAATGGCCATTGACAAATACTCCATTCTTGAATTTCATTCAATCTGAGTTTTTATAGGTTTTACCCCCTGTGATGAAAGGATAATAATTTACTTTAAAAACTAACCATTAACTGTAGAATTGGAACCCAAATGAGAGATAATTGGAAAGCTCACCAGTTTACCTCCCAGAGTAATATAATTGCATCCTGGGCTAAGGTGTCCTGTCTATCTGGGTTCAAGTCCCAGCTCTACCTCCTCCTAGATCTGTCACCTTGAGTAACTCAGCCTGACTTTCTTCATCTGTGATGAAGATTATGTGAGATGATGTATCCACATGCAAACTGCATGCTTGCCAGTATGCAATGCTGGTTACTAGAACCTTCGTTAATTTATTATTATATCTGCAATAATGAAAAAATGCACATTGACACCTCACAATTATTCAGCAAACAATTATTCACTACCTGCTGCAGGCTATGCCCGAAAGACATTATGGATAGAGCACCATGTCTGCCTTGGAGAACACACATTGAATGAAATGATTTGCTTACAGCATGATGTCCTCTGCATGAGAATGAGGCCTTTGAGGGCAGGCAGTATGTCTTATTTAGTGTTCATCCTTAGTTCAATAAACAACTTTGGAACAACCCTCAGCCCTTGCCAGTCATTGTGAGCTGACTACAGAGGGTGGCCAAGGTTTCCCACCCAGCCCATCATGAAGGGGTCCCTACTTATCTCTCAGTAATCTCTCTTCTTCTTCTTCTTCTCCTCCTCCTCCTCCTCCTCCTCCTCCTTCTTCTTCTTCTTCTTCTTTCTGTTGTTTATTAAGCTCCTTCCAAACTACTCTGCTAATGACCCTTGAATCCAGTAATCTATTTCATATCTCCATGACTTGGTACCTGTGGTTTCCTTAGTTTTGAATGCTAATGACTTTCCTTCCTTTATTAGTCACTGATCGGATACTTATTGTGTACTTCCTACTGGCTGTGTTATGTATTGAATTGTGTCCTCCAAAAAGATACGTGGAAGTCCTAATTCCCAGTATCTCACAAAGTGACCCTATTTGAAAACAGGGTCTTTACAGAACAAGTCAATTTAAAATGAGTTTATTAGGGTGGGTCCTAATCAACTTTGAAAGGACACAGAGACTTGCACATGTGGAGAGAAGGTGGTGTGAGAGGAATAGGGAGAAGCCCTGGTGATCATGGAGGACTGGAGCCATGTACCTACCAATCCAGAGACACCGGGGCTACAGAGCTTGGAAGCTGAAGGGAAGGGTCATCAAGGAGGTTGAGTCACCACAGCTCTGCTGGCACCTTGGTTGGGAGACAATAATGTCTGTTGTTTGAAGCTATTCAACTTGTGATATTTTCTTATGGCAGCCCTAGGAAACCATCTCATACCATGTGCTAGACTCAGGTAGAAAACAGAATCATAAACTTAAAAACATTGTACTTTTGTACCTTTCTTCTGTTACTTGTGTCTTAAGGACAATGACCCACAGCCTCTTAGCTTTGGTTAAGAGGCTAAGCAATTGGTGGGGCACACAATACCTACTGACGGAGGGTGGAGAAGACACTGGGTTGCTCTTCTGATGAACTGCCAACCAGCTAAAAAGCTGAGTCCCTCATTCTTGGTTTTTAATCCAAGAAATGAAGAGCTTGCTCATATAATTTGTGTTCAAGATCCGTTTTAAATCTAGTATTCTGAGATGCCATGCTCTGGGTCAATCACTTTAAAATTGTTCAGATTAAAAAAAAATATTTTGAAGTAATTGTCAATTCACAAACAGTTCAAAGAAATTAATAGAGATGCCGTGAACCCTTTACCCACTTTCTTTAATGATAACATCTTTGAAGCTATAGTAATTGTGCAGTAATGTAAGCTATACTTATTAAAAAATGAAATGTAGAAGACATTCTTCACAGGCAGTTCTGTTTGCCTACCAGTTTTAAACAAAATATTGAAATCTGGTTTCTGAATTCTGAGATAAAATCCTTGATCTCTTTGTTCCATTGACCACTTCACCTATTTGTCTTTGTCTTATCTAACTTTGCTTTGATTGAGGGGACATTAAGAATGGAGACTTTAGTCACTTTTTGCCAGTCTCTGGAAAAATATAGATTCTTAGCAAAAGTATGTATTCTCATTATGATCTGCTGCTTTTGTAGTGATATTGTAAGGATAGCATTAATATAAATAATCAGGGTTTATTGAACTCAGTCTGTGTCAAGCCAGGCTTGTCTAAGTGCTTGAGAAAGATTTTCCTATCTAATTCTCAATTCAACAGTTATAGTTATTGCACCCATTTTACAGATGTGAAAGCTAAGACCCACAATTTCTAGCGAATAACTGTGACTTAGCTTTGAACATAGATGTATCTAACTCCAGAGCATGACTCAACTGCCACGCCACAGTGCTAGTGAGTAAAAGTGAAATTACTCACAGTTGTTATTCTTGGTTTTCAAGCTGAACCTGAGACATCTTACATATTTGTGAGTGCAGGGGCCCAGTGGTATTTTTTTTTTCCTGCCAGAACCCCACATGAATAGCAGAGAGAAGCTCTTCTTCCGGCTGGATACCAGGGCTCTGAGCTCTGCAGGTAAGCCTGGGAGTGAGGAAACAGAAGGAGAGATAGGGGCTGAGAAATTAGTACTGGCCTCCTCCTCCTTTTCTTCACCTTGGATTCTGTTCTGACCCATAGTGTTATTCCCTCTTCAGAATAGGAAGCAAGTTTCCACCTGATTTCACTCTCACTGGTAATCAATTATGCCAACAGGCCGTGTCTTCCAAAGGTCATGTGAAGGAACCCCAAAACATGTGCAGTAGGCTCCTGTCTAAATTATTTATTTGTTTGGTGCTATCTTGGATTAATGACCTTGCTTGTTAAAAACACCATAAAATGACTCATAGGGTGGTGTGCTGCTAAAGCCCAACCATGCTAATTAACCACTTTTATTTATCAACATGGTTCAGAACTGGGGCAAAAGTCAACCCGCATTAAAATGTTTGTGTTTTCTCCTCTTGGTGTTGCATTCTTAAACCTTTATTCATTTGTTCCAGGGTAATTCACAGACCCTTACCTCTCTTCTTTCATTTCCTGAATAGCTTTCCTTTTTTTCTTTCTCAGTAATTTATCACTTAGCCTAGTCATGTTTATATACCTTTTGAACACAATATTTCTATGTATTTTATCCTCCTGGGTCTAAGAGGAAGCTAATGACCAGGTTACATTTTGTTGCACAGTCCACGTATGATATAGCTTTAATTTAAAACACAAATAAATGTGATGTCAGAAGGTGTAGTTCAGGCTGATGGGACATTTAGTAATTTCCTAGGTGAAATCTTTGGGAAGATCTTAAAGCTGTTGTCTCCTGTGTTTCTCATTTTCATGGGGGAAGGAAAACTCAGGAAGCAAGAAGATTCTCTTTGAGGTCTAGTGCATGAAGACTCAGCAGTCACTAACTTTGCAGTCTGCACTTGTTAAGATGAGCCAGCACTGGCCTAACTGCATTGGAGAAAATGTGACACAGAGGATTTTTAGCTGGGGGCATGGGTGTCATTGTCAGCACTTTGTATTGATGCCTGTTAACTTAGGCACTTGGGGAGAATTGGAGAAATAAGGAGATGGAGAGCCAAAGGCCTCTCAGCTTCTCTCTATTCTGCCAAGAGCAGGTAGTAGCCCAAGAGTGACAACATGCATGAATAACAACATGCTTGTCTTCTCAGGAATAACAACATGCATGTCTTCTCTTAATGTCTTTCCTCCCATGTGACTTATTACTATATTATTTTTGGAATTTAACACTTTGCTACACAATGCAGTTGTGGGGTGAAATCTGCATTGAGGAAGGTGTGCTCACTGAGTTGGGGAGCTGAAATAGGGCACGGGATTATCCAGAAATGTTATCTTTTTGTTCAACTGCTGAGTAAAGGCAAAGCTTTCTTAAAAGTCATGCTTTTGTTTTGTATGTGCACCAGGAAAATAGGATTGTTCATTTGAGATATATTTCTAAGGGAATGTAGAGCTGCATTTGAAAACTTAGGTATCTCCTTAGGGCTGGATTTTAAACATTTCTTATATACTTAACTGTCCTGTCAAACACATAAAATATGTATTAGGCCCATGGGAAAAAATTCTTTAACTTGTTAAGGTGTTAAATATATATATGCTCTATTAGTAAATATTAAAGGAAAAGCTCAGATCCAGTTTGGGATTGAATCTAGTTCAATTTGATAATTTACACACTTATATGGATAAAATATTTAGCCTAGAAATAATTAGAACACGACTCTCCCCAGGAAATATCAGTGCTCTCCCTCCTAGATTATGACAGACCCAAGGTAATTTACACAGTGCAATGCATAAAGATTACTAATGGTTATTCACTTCGATGTGCAAAATACAAAAGGCTCTAGGTTAAAGCAATGACGATGAATCATTTATGAGATATTATCTACTGAGATGGATTGGGTCCATCTGTTAGAGCTGGAAAGTTTTTTTTTGTTATTTATATATAACTTCATTTAATTTTGTTTATGGTGTTCAAAATGAATGGTTTAGGGCAGATAAGCGGGGGATTTCTCAATTCATAGGTAACTGGACTTAGCTGTTCCCTATATAAAAGTCAAGTGCTCTCTGTGTATCCTGGAAAAGCATAAAATAATAAAACGCAAAAGAGCAATATAAAAACCACAAGTTCCTATGTTGTCCATTGCTATTCCAAGGGATGTAAAGTCTGTCTTCTTTTGATTTTTCAGTTACACCATCTGGGAGGTATTGCCTTCCTCTGAGAAGCAGGCCTGGGGTACTGGAGACATGGGGAGAACTGCCAAGTCTGAAGCTCATGTCAGTGAAGCATTTCTATGTCCAACATGAGATCCATGACATGACACTGGTGGTAGGACTGCCCACTATCAGTCTGAACTGACTTTGGATTGAGGTCCAGAAGTTCTGCTTTGAGATCAAGCTGGGTGCTGCAGGGTGTCCACAGACTTTTGGCAAAGGAGGGGTTGTAGCTAAGAGGACAGGAACCTGCTGGCACACATAGAGTGGCTTTAGGTTGACACCAGGTGGAAGGGTCAACTAGCTGAAGCATGTTTGTTCTCTTTTAAATTCCTTTCAGACAGTCACTATCTCTTCAAATAATTTATAATTACTTAAGGTCAGAGGGCATCTCGTGCTTCTTACAGCCTCTGTAGGGTTGGCTGGACTTATAATAAATTTGTCATAAATATAGTTAGTTCTATTTCTTAAAAGTGGCAACCTCAATTATCTGTTTTCTCAATTTCATTGTGGAATGCCTGGAATAAGTTATCTATTGAGTACTTGCTAAGATTTGGCTGGTTGATTAGTGTGAGGTGAGGCCCAGATGTGTCATCTTCTCTCTGCATTGTGTCCATGGCCATGAGTTTCCACCCGTACGTGAACAACCTGAGCCATCCTTGCACTCTACAAATGCCAAAAGGTGGGTTTGACAAGCTTTCAGTGAAAGTATCCACAAGTGGAAAAATAACCCATGGTGCGTGTTGAACTGTTTCTTGTTAATGTTTAGGAGAGAAAAATCATGCACATCTGCTGAGTCAACAGGTTCTAAGGGGTTGTACTGGGTGTGACAAAGAGATCAGAAAATGTGGACATCACCTTTCACTGAAGGAAGACTCAACAGGGAGCTATAAAAGAGAGTATTTCTAATTTGTTCCTAAGCAACTGAGGAGAAAAGGACGTATGTGCTGAGGACTTGAGGAAAGGAAAGGGCTTGAGCCAGGGGTTCAAAAAGAATGGGTACCATACTAGGGACTGAATGCCACTGTAGCTGGAACTGTACCAGAACAGTGAAAATGCTCCCAGTCGGTTGAGAGGCGGGGATCAGACTTCCCAGAATTCCAAGTGGGAGGAACGCTGTGTGGGAGAGGTGGCAAGAGTGTAGGGGAGATGCTTGATGGAGGATATGAAGTTTGAGTCCACTGGAGCAGAAAACAAGGAAGGCGAGAGTGGTGCTGTTAGGGGATGAGCTTTAAGGAGGAGGTGGGGAGAGGAGACAGCTGGTTTAATGTGCAAAGGTCACACAGCTCTATCAGAGCTCCAGAACTGCAGATTAGCAAAGGAATCTAAATCTGAAATCAACTCTCAATTACTTTTTTTGGAATGGGGTTGTAAAACTTGAGCCCATGAACAGTTGTATCTCTGTTTAAATATGTGAAGTAAGAGAGAAATTTGACCTCAAAATCAGGCTTAGGTATGGTGAATATTTAGAAACTATCTCTCCATTTTCTGGAGGGTGAGCTGCTCTCAAATATCTTGCTGTGTTCTCTATGGTAGTTATAAATGTGGATGTAGGAAGGGAAGTGATGCTTAAGTCAATTTAAATAAAAAGTAAAAGGCTTTTATCAGAGTATGGATGGGTCTAAGCACATTACGAAAGTGATTTTTACCCTCAAATATCTTGTCCTCTGAAAGGTGATGTGAAAAATGCATATGTATCACTGTACTTAGGAGAGAGTGATCCACATTTCACAGAAAGTATGGAAACCTGAAGCCAGGCAAAAGCATTACAAGAAAATGAACATGAAATATGTAGTCCTAAAACCAGGATTTAGTGCCCCACTTAGATAGTTACAAATCACTGTTTCAAGTGACCGCTGGAGAAATTTTGAGTGACTGTTTCTCACCATTCTGAAACTATTCTCACAAGGTTGATCCTTGGAAAGAGTACCATTTTAACACAAGCCTCTCATATGAATGGGGACATCTAGTGTGGAAAGGGGGATTTCCAGCCTGTGCCCCTTAAACACTCAATCTGAGTAAACAGCTCAGATGCTGAAAATAGTGAGGCAGGTGACGAGAAAACAATGTGGCATTTTGGCCTGTTGGGAACTGTGGGATCCTCAGTTTGAAGATGGAGGTAATTTCCTTTTTTATTTTTATTTTCAATTTTTTGCTGTACTGGGAATTGAATCCAGGGGTGCTCTACCACTGAGTTTCTGAGTTATACCCTCAGCCTTTTTTATTTTTTATTTTAAGACCAGGTGTCATGAAATTGTCCAGGCTGGCCTCAGATTTGTGATCTTCCTGCTTTAGCCTCCTGAATATCTTAGGCACAGATGTGCACCATCGTACCCACCTGGTACTTGCCTTTTGATGGTGGTAGTGGTGGGGATGTTGGCAGTGGGATGTGTTCCATTCAGTTTTTAAATAGAAACCCTTTAGGGAATAGGGATTCAGATCTTTATTTTGGTGAAAATATCATGTGTATTCTTTGAAGGCTAAAGAGCAAGGCTTTACTTATTTTGTGGCTGTTTTGATATTAATTATTGTGATAATAACTTTCTTTAAGGGGAATGTGTCTCCTTTTTTATCTTTTAAAAAGCCCTTGAGAGGCTAGGGACGTAACTCAGTGGTAGAGCACTTGCCTGGCATGTGAGAAGCCCTGGGTTTGATAGAGTCTCTCTCTCTCTCTCTCTCTCTCTCTCTCTCTCTCTCTCTCTCTCTCTCTCTCTCTCTCTCTCTCTCTCTCTCTCTCTCTCTCACACACACACACACACACACACACACAAGCTTTGTAGCAGCACTGAGAAAAAGAATATAGGGCCACCTTTAATGGCCGCTTCAGTGACATTTATACTAAAAATAAAATTCTCCTCAGTGCTCCAGGGACCTACAATTAATTCCTTTGTTAATCCTTTAGGTTGAGACATTGAAACCCATGTCAAATTGCGTGTGTTACCTGGTGAGCATATTAGTTAGAATTCATTCAGCTATAGGAATCAAAAACCCATCATTCTAGTTCTAACACTGTGTTTTGACAAAAGTGGAGGCACCAAATACTGTTTTTCTACTTTCTCATTTTGTCAGTGCCTGTAAGTGTTGATCTGTAATCCATATATCCATATATCCAGTTATATAGGAATGATTGGTAGAGGCTATTTCTTCATAGTTCATTTTGGGCCCCTGTTTCTAGAAGCCATGAGGATATATTCAAAAGAGTCTATATTTCTTGTATTTTATTGATATTTTGGCAGCCAAGAAAACTAGGAAGTATAATTTCAAGTTATCTATATTTGAACATAGGACTTCAAATTCCAAATGATCAGGGACTATGCATTCCAGCCTCCCCTTATGCCTCTGCAATAGGGAAATGGTCTGGCTCCAGGATGTTCATCCACTTTGCCAAATTCTATTTACAGAACAAAATTTTATGCAAAGAAATGTGGGTCAAGGGGGAATCATCTTATTTCTCTGTTTATCTGTGCAGTGGGAAATCTCATTGTAATTACCTCAAAGGGTTGTTGTGAGAAGAAAATGAGATACTGTATGAAAAGCTGTATGGATGCCACAAGTATCTGATTGCTGGTGGAGATGCAGAGCATCTATGCAACTGGACAGTGATGGGTTTGAGGGCTCTGTCTACCCCTGTAACTTAAATGCTCATCTCTAGTTTACTTACCCTCAGCTTTCATTGTCTCTCTCTTTGTTTCCTTCCTCCTGCCTCTAGGTTCTACAGGTACTAGAAAAAAACTATGTGGACAATCCTCGTTTATTTCTGATATTACATAAGGACTTTTTTGGTGGACTTTTATTAGCAATTTTACGTACAGCCATAGGAGAAAAATCATTGATATTATCTGATGGAGAACATGGTCAGGAAGGTAAAATAATTATGATGATAAAGATCATGATCTTATAGGTGAAGTAGTTATATTCTAGGAATGAGGATTTTGTTTTATACAACAAATATAGATTTTAAGAACTGCCTCCTAACAAAGTTAGCAGAGGAATAGAAAGGAAATCAACATATGTGTAATGATATGTGTGAATGTATGCATGGGAAGGTCATTTAAAGAGGGTATACCAACTGTTCAGCAGTATGAGAAAAATCAGGCAAATTGTAGCACTTACCCTTAATAGAATATTATGCAGCTTTTAGAGATGATGCTCATAAAGATTATTTAGCAAAACGAAAAAATGTTTATTTTATAATATTAAATGAAAAAAGCAAGACATGAAATTTTATAAACACCTTAATTACAACTATGTTAAATATGCATCAGAAATACTGCAAAGCAATATATCCACATTCTAACAGTGTGACAGGAGTATAGATAATTTTTCTTTCCTTTCATGCATCATAGTTTTATTATGTTAATCATACATTTTTTTTAAGTGTAATTTTACAGATTTTTTTTTCCCCTAAAGAAAAGACAGTGCTACTAAATAGGCAGGTCTTCAGTTACCATTCCAGTAGAAGATGGAGGGCACACTGAAATTGGGGTCATTTCAGGAGAGTTTAGAGAAGGATCTGGGTTCAAAGATACAGACAAATTAGAAAAATGCCTTGGGGCTGGTAACATGGGCGTCTAGAACTCCTCCGTAGGAGAGTCTTGTGGAGAGCGGTGCTATGAGAAAAGACATAATATTTAGTTGAGGGATGAAATTGGCAGAGAGAGGTGACATCTCAGGGAGGAGCCAAAAGTATAAATTACAAACTCCCTCTCCTCTCTCTCTGATGTCCTGCCAAGTGTCTCCATTAGCCAAACTCAACTAGAAGCTAGAGGATATGGGAGCTCCTTGATGTAGTCCATGCAGGTCTTTTAGGGCAGAGAGCTGGGTGGAAAAAGGAGACTGGATTAGGATGGGTGAATCAGAGTTATCCAGCGTTCAGACCTTACTTTCCTGACACAGGATGATTATAATGTTTTCTGGCCCAGAATTTCTGAATTGAAAGCCCATAGACAGATCCATTTACAGACCATTTATTTCTAGGATCTCTGTTATCTAATTGCTTTTAAGAACTGGATACACAATGAAGTCATTAGAACAGAACAATCATCAGAAATAAAGTTCTGGAGAGAGGTCAGGATTGGAGAGTCACTGACATGTTGATGTTACAGAAGGAAATGTGTAGGTTAGAGGAGTCAATAGGAGTTGAGAATGGACTCCTGTGATACCCCACCTTTTCAGGGCTAGTACAGGGAAAGAAGACACTTAGAACCGTAAAGAATCATATTAAAGTTATTAGTTAACATTTACGAAGTCTTTTTTGATACATAGTAATTTTGTCAAGTCATCACTGTATCTTTGTGTGATCTATGTTGTTATTATTTCTATTTACAGTTGCAGAAATGGAGGCAAGATAATTTAACTCAGTAAGTCACATAGCTAGTGAGGGGCTGAGGATGTGTACAGATTGATCGGGGCTCTAGAAATTGCCTTGGAGGTAATTTTTTAAATTTTTCTTTTGAGTATAGTCTCAAATTTCTATCCTAGGCTTATTTTTTTTTCAGCCTCTTTGGAGTTGTTGTCTTGAAAGTTTTGTAATTGCTAGAGTTTGTAAGTTAAATGTACTTAAGAATGTGTGTATTATTTAAGGTTACAGATACAATTTTGGTGTTTGTAAAGAATGAGACCCAAGCTGCAGAGAATCATTCCATTCACATATGAAGAGAGGAAACAGCATGTGTATTAACAAACTGATTGGAATAGGAGTTATATCTCATGCTCTGAAACATTTGACTTGGGAGCCATCAGGCATTAAACTGTTACCACATTAGAGTGCTGTAAAAAGGCAAATTTAGGAAATTCCTGAAAAGATGATTTCTCCTATGATCTGATGATGGTACAGTAAATTCTTAGTTTCAGAGTATAGATGCCATTTCAAGTTAAGTATATGCAATTTAAATTAAAGATGCTCAGATGTTAGCTGGCTGCCACAGCATATTGGCAACAGCATGTGTTTGAACTAGAGCAGATAATTCAAATGGCTCGTTATCCACTTACATTCTAATCATCTGTGAGGTGGCTTCTCTCTGGGCAGGCACAGCATGCTCTCAGGGGAGGTTTTAGAGCTTCTGAACTTACAGAATGGGAAAAGGAGTTGTTCTGACTGCCGTGGCTCAGCCCAT
This sequence comes from Marmota flaviventris, assembly GCF_047511675.1. Classification (NCBI taxonomy): domain Eukaryota; kingdom Metazoa; phylum Chordata; class Mammalia; order Rodentia; family Sciuridae; genus Marmota; species Marmota flaviventris. The sequence goes on from NC_092508.1 coordinate 82,457,682, forward strand.
CCCACCCGGTTTCTGGACTGCGTTAGCTCTCTCTCTTTATTAGGAAAGTCCAACTTTTGTATGGGCTTTGATCCTAATGTATTACCAGGAAGTGACTCAGAAGCCTGTTCCCTGGCTGGGTGTTTCAGTTACTGGTGCTGCATAACAAATCATCCCCAAATTTAATGTCCTGTAACAGTATTAAAAATTATATGATCCTCCACAGTTCTGAGGATCAATTGGGCTCATCTAAATGCTTCTTTTTCAGGATGTCTCATGATTGGATTCAGAATGTGGTAGGGACTAGGGACACCTTGAAGGCTTCTTTGTTTATGTGGCAGATAATTGGTGTTGATTGTCAGCTGGTATCTTGGCTGTGGGCTGGTGGACGGGACACCTAGATATAGCATCTCCTATACCTGCTTGGCTTCCTCACTGCCTGGTTCTAAGTGGAAGTGTCCTTGGAGGATAAGACACAAATGGTATCAGCCAGTTGTCTAGCTTTGGAAGTCCTATGTATCACTTCCATGGTAGTCTCAGGCCTATCCAGATTCAAGGAGAAGGAACATCATTTGATGAGAGAAGTCATAATGTCACACTGTGAGAAGAACATGTGGAATGAGAGATCATGTTACATTTTCTTGGGAAATACAATCTGCCTTACTGGGGATTTTTTTTTCTGTAGAAATATCCATAGGCAAATCTGTGAAGCTGCAAAATCATTTTCCCTTTTTGGATGCCACTTTTCTTTAAACTAGATTTTCTACTTAACTTGTGGGTTTGCCTGGGGAGCCAGGATTCCATGTTGCCCTAGACCTATGACTTGGTACACTGAAGCATGACCCAAGATTAAGATCTTTCCTGTAGGTTATCACCCCACCAAAACCTGCTTTTCTTGGCACATAGGGCCCAGGGTCTGTTCTCTCATCCACATGAATGACTGGAATGTGGCTGCCTATAGCAAGTCACCTGCGTAACATATGTGGCCTACTTTTATGAGAAGAAAAAGGAATTTCTTACCCAACATATCCTATTTTGAAATATTTTAGTAGTTTGAGCTCAATGGAGGTGTGAGAGCTATGGTGAGACTTACCCTTTTGTGGAAGAAGTTGGCCTATGTGGGATAGTTGGAGAATCCTGTTCTGTTTTTACAACCCAATAAATGTATGTTAGCATTAAGTCCTGACCCAGGCACTCTTCTAGGTGCTAGAGATACACAAATGAGTGAGACATGGATTCTACACTAAAGACATTCACCAAGAATATCAGTGGACAGAATTCCCACAATTCTGCTTTGAGTTGAGCATTAACAGATGTGGTTAAATAGAAGCCCATTGCTTTTGGGAGAATATCATCATTCTAAGCCTTTTTTAAAATGTGTTGACCCTTTAGTCTGAACACATTTATTCTATGAGCCAGTGGACATCAAGACTCTGAGAAAATTAAATGACAGATGCCTAAACTTTGATACGAGAAGGAGCAGATAAGAAAATATCCTAATTTTGTAGGAGGAAAAAACTAAAAAGAGCTGTTAAGAGAGGCCATTGACAGAGTTTCTCTGCCAGTCAGGTTTTTCTTAATAGATGAGAGATTGCAGACTGTGGTGGTTAACATTATGGACTCTGAGACAAGCCTTCCTTGATTTACATTCTTGCTCTGCTATTTACTAATTTCATAGTCTTTTTAAAACTTATATTTTATATAAGTTTATATGAGTTTCTTAACTTTTTTTGTTCCTCATTTTCATCATTTGTAAAGTGTAGATTATAGATTATAGTAGTAAATAGCTCATAGAGTTTCTTTGACCATTAATTAAGTGAAATACTGGCCAAATGCTTAGCCCTGTGCTCAGCATATAGAAGATACTCTTCTATACTTGTTAAATAACCAAGCAGATTACTTCATCTTAGGTTTGTACTCTGTTGTCAAATTAATTGGAGAATTAGGATATTCCCACATTGGTGATGTCAGAGAATGTTAATTTTATTTATTCATTTTTTTAACAGAAAAATTTCCCTTCTTTTGTCTATTTACAGCATAACTAGTATAACTCTATCACCTGTGGTCATATACTGAGGATTGTGATTCTTTTGTTTCTAGATTTTTTCTTCAAATTTTCTTTAATATGATTGGGAAATAGTGAGGGGCACAATTGGCTTTCTGTTCTGGGAACTCATCAATTTAATGTGATTTTATTTGACAGCTTTATATTCTTCTGTTCTCCTATTTTCTGCCAGTTAACCTATCTGCAAGGTGAAATTCTTGAACAAATTGTCTACCCAAAGCATTGCTCTATAAAATAGACGATGTGCCTAGAGTGTATGCATTCTATTGAGTCATATGAATTGTCAAGGTTGGAAAGGGCACTAGGAATACATATTTAAAAGGATGATAAAGTAATGGAAGTTGGAAAAAAATATTTAGGTGATCTTCACTGTGGTGACATCTGAAAATTGTGTAGCCCCCTTGTGTTCTGTCTTCCCTTGAAGATATGGATTATGTTTTTGTCCCTGTCCCTATCTCCCTGCTTGGAACTTTGTAAAGATGGAAGATCCACTTGCTTCTCATATTGCAGATTCTCAGCCTCATCTGGATCAGAATCCCTTGTGGGACTTTGAAACACTTCCTAAACACTCTTCCCCCAAATTCCAATATTTTAGGACTGGCGTTAGTCAAGGTCTTGTCCTCTTCTCCTTTCCTCTCCCCTTTCTTCTCCTCTTCTTTTATTTTCTATTCTTTTCTTGAGACCTCTCTGGAGGTTCAGAATTAGTGGAGAAGACACATAAGGTAAAGAGCAATAATTAATCCACATGATATCAACTTCATAATACTATGTCAATACAAATACTGGTTATTTCTCACATATTTGGTTACACAATCATGATGCTTTCAATTTTTCAAACTCACTGAAAACATGAATATACAGGCTGGGTTTACTGCCATTTCTGGGTTGGAGTTTATGAGGCTGGAGACTATGGTTAATAGCAATGGAGTGTCATCTGTTAGTGTGACTTTTTTGTTTATGTAAAACAAAAAAAAAGTTTATTTAATCCCCTTAAGAAATTCTTAAGATCAGTGTTATTATTATCCCTATTTCAATAATAAGGCACATGAGGCTTAAGCGAAGTTACTAGACTTTAGTCTCAGCTAGTAATGGGTGAAACAGGATTCATACCAGCTAATAGCTGACTTATATTCATAATGGTGAAATACTTCTTTAGCATCATTTCTGACTTGTAAGTGGACAGAAAGAGTTCAAGATGCACAGGAAAACATCTTCACCCTTTAATTCAAAAGATATCCCTTTGAATTCAAGGAAATAAGAAAATTAACACCCTGCAAAGTATTATGGGAGGATTAGAAATGATGTCTGCCAAAATTTATTCTTGCATTACTCCAGTTGTGGTGCCAAAGGCCAATTACAACTTGTTTTGTGGTAAGAGATGTGTCTGATTTAGACAATAGAAAAAAGAAATACTGTGAATTTTCACAATAAAAAGTTAGAACAATCTTTCAAGGTATTTGCAATACAACAGAATGCCTTCCTTCTAAAGTTTGAACTTGTACACTTATACAGTGCTGCCATTGTTTCTTCCTCCTTCTTTTTTTTCTTCTTCTTCTCTTCCTCTTTCTTTCTCTTGATCCCTTGCTTGGTTGTTAAATGCCGTAAAAGTTCTAAGTTTTATCATGACTGACTGATAGGGAAACAGAACTCTGAAAACAAAGTTTTGATTCTAGTTAGAAAAACTATCTCAGAAAAGATATTTCACTGAATGGTATTATTGTATTCAGAAAGATTCTGGGAGGATCTTGTGTGCATTTCCCATTGCAAAGGGAATAAATGCACTTCTTTTACGTATTATTTCCTTCAAAGTCAGTTTGAATGAAGGAGACAATAGTAGCTAATTCATGGTATTTCTCAGGATCATTTGTGTGATATGAAGTTGCTCTATACCATGTAGAGGATTGAAAGGAGAGACGGCTGTTTTCTCCTGGAGATCAAATCAATCCAGGTCTTGGCTTGAGGCAGTTAGTTGTATCTATGACATGGTCTTCCTTCTAACCTGTGCCTGGAAACAACCCCTTCCTTAAGATCCACCCCAACTCTATTGTCTGCTGAGATAAGAATATACCAAGGTGGTCAAATTTCTCAAATTCTCTAGTTATTTCATCTTATGTTTATTTCTGTGATTGAAGTTGAAAGACAGCTAAGAGACACGCTTTTGATCTTTATCAAAATAGCTCTTGAATGGTGGTCTGATTTTTCTTTCCGAACCACAGATGAAATGACCTCTGAGTTCCTTTCTTCTTGTCCATCAGATATAGTTCTAATGATGTTCTCTAATAAACAATCAACAAAATCGTATCAACTTAGCTGTACACAGTGACCTTGCTTCAAATGAACTGTTTTGATTCTTCTTGGTTTTGGTGTTTTCCAATATTTGTATTTCCCTAAGGAGTGAGGTTGAGTTTTGTTCATAATGTTCTATATAATGTTCAAGAAATACTTATTGTAGTAGAAATGTCACAGGTCCTAACAGATCAGTTGCTCTTGGAGTCCTGATAATTCTATACTCCTCGATTCCTTTCCTTTCCCTTCCAGTTCTCCTTCCCTCCCTCCCTCCCTCCCTCCTTCCTTCCTTCCTTCCTTTTTTCCTTCCTTCCTTGTGGAGGGTTGCCAGGAGAAATCATCTAAAGGTTTCATTAGCAGCTTACCTGGAGCAACCTGTTTTAGATTCACCTTGCAAGCAGATGGTAACATTGTGCCCCCTGAGCAAAAATTAGACCCAGACAGGGAAAGGGTTGATTACAGTCGTTGCTGGACGGGTAGAGCTTAAAATCATTTGCTAAGTCACATCACAGCACATGAAAAATACTTCCCGTTTTCTTTTCAACCTGCAGCCTGACACACCAGCCCATTTAAAGTCAAGAGCATATGGCAGACCCGCTCTTTATCAAGCACTTTGAACTGTGATAATGTTCCCGTGGAAGTAGAGGGAATTTGGCTCACGGCTCATCAGTCGTCTCATTACAACACATGCATGTTACCGTCCGTAATCTACTTTTACCAAGCATGATGTTTGAATTCTTGTCCCAGAATTCCTCTCTTGCCCTGCTGTGTCACTGGTGGGATGTGACGATTCTGCTGAGTTTTGCTAAGAGGGTAAACACATTTGCTTCATCCTACTGATGGGTTGGTTCACAGGGCAAAAGAAGGATCTAAAAGAGGACAAGAAATGAAAGAAAGACCTGGCTTTTAGTATTGCCTCTCCTACTTTACATCTGATGACCTGATATCATTCTTCCATGACTTCTCTTTCTCATCTTTTCTTCTTAAAGGGAAAGCAGCCAGAAAACTGGTACCACTGGAATCACTGTTGGGAATAGCATTTCTGCCTAGACCTTTTAAATGTAAACTCCTTCTGCTCCTGATTCAGGAGCTGTGGGCCTTTTCTGCTATGGGATGTAAGTGAGGAACGTCCTCCCAGAAGGGAGAGTTATGTGATGAGCTAACTCATTTCCCTGAATTCCATAGCCTCTGCATCCCACTGTAAAACTCTCTGATCCTCTTCTTCAGGGAGAGAGGCAGGGGAAGAGCTGACTCTAGCCTAAGGATGTGGACTGAGTTCCTGAGATTTATAATAATCAAAATATTAATGAAGTAGTCGATACAAATGCTGTTTGTGTAGAATGCCTAAGTAACCGGTTGTGTAATATATCAGGAAGAGATCCAGAGATGAGCAGAGGCAGAGCATAATAAATCAGGTCATTTGTTTTGCAATAATGGAATGATAATTGTGATAATTTCAGAAGTCACTATCATCCTGCAGCGTGAAAGAATCTTTTTGCTGGCTTCCCATTGTTTAAATATTCATGTGATGTCTATGAGTGACTTCCTGCTGAGAAAAATCTTTGCATACCTCCGGCTGGCACAAGAACTAGAAATGTGTTTTGCTTTAACCTGGGAAGGTTTTGCAGAAGACTGGGTGCTCTCTTGGTTTAAGGGGAGGATGTTTCTCAACAATTCTTTCAGTGAAATAAAGGCCTATGTTACTGAATTATTTTCCAAATGCCTCTCTCAGCCAGCAGCTGTGTGAATTTATAGGCACTCACCTCTGCCCTTTTGCACTGAATGATGAAGCAAAGGCAAAAATAACCATGCTAGCTGGTAACACAGTTATGCTATAGAAATATAAACATAGTTGATGACCCCAGAGAATAAAATCCACAGTTGTTGTCACCTGTGCTCACCCTCCCTTTGCCCTCCCCCAGCTCCCAATTTTTTTCCTCCTTGGCCTGGGTGAATAGGGCTGCTTAATTGAGTTATCTAAATTTGGCAGGCCATACATCCACTGTCTCATATCCTAGGACTTAGGTCCACCTGTTGCCATTATCCCCTCCAACCAGCACAGTAGGAGGTAGACAACAAATGCTTTCAAATTCCTTTTCTGGATAACCCCCAAAAGAATGGCAGTGAAGATTTTGGAATTATTTGGCTATTGGGATGAATGAGGATGTAGGTTCTTGTGATGGGAGCTATTTTAGAAGGAATGATACTGTGCAATTGCTTTGAGCAAATTCTATCATTAATGTGTATGTGAGATTGTGTGTTAGATATTATACATTAGAATATACTGGCGTTTGATCTTCAGGAGATATTTAGACTTTTGGTGTGAGGAGCAATTCTCAAGTGACTCACTAAGGGGTAAACAGGACAGTTAAGAGGCAACAGCCCTTTTCTAAGAACTCAAGTGTTGTGTGTTCATTGTTGTGTTAAGCCTCCAAAGTCTTATCTAGCACTAGGAAAGAATCACAATTCTCTTTTTAAGGAGAAAAAAAAAAACCCAGGCAGCTGCAAGATAAGTGCAAGCCCGGGGTTCTACAGAATTAAAGGTGGAGACAACATTCCTGTATCTCTGATAGAATTCTGGCTGCCAACTGAGTTTCCTGCCTTCAAGAGTTAATGGCCTCTAATGGCAGTTTGATTTGAAGGTGATTGTGCATCTAAACTACCTGATTAAAAAATACGTTTCCAAATGTGGCTGATTACCTATTTACATATTGCTAGGGTTTAGGTGAAATCCTGAAGTTTAGTTGGGTGGTGATTTTCTGAGAAACTGCTATGTGCAGAAACAAATTCTGTTTTTAGCTTTGTGATTAGGTTGGACACCGGTTAATGTTTAAATTGAGAGTCAGGTTTTCCACTGAATTAAAAGAAACCAGTCCTGCTTATATTCTTTCAATCAAGATAAAAGCAATAACAGCAATTTCTGGGTTGGGCAGAAGATGGTTGGCTGGGGTTGCAGAGGGGGAGGGCTCTGCTATAATTACTAGACCAAAATGAAATCTACAGCATTTGTTTAGCAACAATCTATAGATGGCAGTGGGCTACATAAGGGCTTTTTGCATCCATGCCACAGACTGCCCTCTGGTATTTAGAGCCTAAGGCCAACACAACAGGGTGGAATAGTCCTAAAGAGAATCAAGACACTTAAAATGGCAAATAAATTGAATAACAATGCAGGAATAGAGTAACCTTACATATACAAAGGAGGGTTGCTAGGTAACAAGTGAGGAGGCGGCATGGCTTCAGATCAGAGAGGGCTGGTTAGAAAATAAAATGACATCCTCTCTTCTAATTAGTCCTTCCCAATCATATGCATCAAGATAATCTTGTGGTTTGGGGCTTTAGCCTAGTTTGCAAAGTCTGATGCTTTAATCTCTTTCTTAATAGAGCCATTTCCTTCTCTGTGTTTTAGACTGGTCCACAGGCTGCTGTTTTATTCTGGCAGGCTACAGCGAAGCTGGTGAGATACAAGGCAGTTGTGTTTGGTGGAGATAGGTAACTCACAAGGTTCAGTTTGGCTAAAGACAAAGAAGGGATGTTTTTCTGGGTAGACAGAGAAGCAGAGCTAGCCATGCAATTAAGGTGTTAACTAAGAACTCAATGGATGAATTCTCTAAAGTAATTCTAGTTTTTGTCACTGCACACAATTTTTAGAAGAAAGAAAGCAATTCAATATCCAAATGTTAGTAAACACAAACATAAATTTCTGTTATGTTCAGGAGTTACACAATCTCTTAAAAGCACAGACTCTTGGAATCACCAGAGGAGTTTTTTCAGACCACATGTGGGTCCAGAATCTTGAGTTAAAATGGACATTTGTGGTTTGATGGGAAAAAAATCTTCCGGATGAGTTTTCTCCATTGATCCCAAATTTTGGTGAGAACAGCCGTCCGAAATCTTTGCTGTCTCTTTCTCACCTATGTTTCTATAGACTGTTGTGTCTTGGAGCTCTGAAAGCCCCTGCATTGTACAAGAGGATGATTTGTGTACAATAACATTAATTTACTATAATAGAAATAATAGGAAAATGTTAATTCACCTTATAAAATTCTTTATAAAAATTTTAAAAAAATCTTCAAATATGAAGAAGTTCTTCATAATAAGGCTTAAAATAATGGGGAATATTTGATTCTATTTTAATTAACCAGAAAACCTAGCTTTATTTTGTTTATTTATTTATTTTTTTGAACTACTAAGGATTAAATCCAGGGATACTGTATCACTGACCTATATCCTCAGCCCTTTTGAATTTCATGTTGAAACTGGGTCTCACTAAGTTGCCCAGTCTGGCTTTGAATTTGCCATCCTCCTGCCTCAGCTCCTGAGTAACTGGGATTAGCGGTGTACCTCAAACCTAGATTTAAATAAGAATATAGTTTGGTTTTCCACTATAATGAGATTTTATTATTTAATGACAAAAAGAAGTAAAAATATATATCATCTTTCAATTAACTTGTCATGAGCTGCATGTTCAGTGCACTGCTCTTACGCTTTCGCAACCAGAATGACTGTGGTAAGGCACTATTTGTTTTAGTGCACACTTGGACAAGTTCAGAAAATCTGATACAGAAAGTAGAAATCAGAAATACTTCACATGTATTTATCTACAGGAAAAGACTGAGAAATAGTAAACAATGTTTGGCATAGTTGAAGGCTGAGTCATTTCTTTTCTCCAGTTTACAGGTCTATGCTTACTCTTTATTTTGGAAACTAAATGAGATTATTATATGTTGATTTTATGTTTATCACTTATAAGCAACATTACTCTATATGCCTGTGATTAAGACGGAGCAAGAAGAATCTTAGGGGGACAGCTGCTTTTTAGGACCAATGATTTTTAGTCATAAAAACAACAGTAGAAAAGGAGAAATGATGAAAAAAAAAGGAGCCCTTTGATTCTTTAACACAAATAATGGAAAAAATGATTCGTTAAGAAGTGATGGAAATAAATCTTGTTTTATTATTTTATACTGGGTTTCATGTTTATTTTATACTGGAATTAATGTGTGCCAATAATAGGCTGTCATAGCTTCTAAGCCTGTTCAAAGTATGGTGTTCATATGCTTACTCATATGGTTGGAAAGAGAAAAACAGGAGGAAATTAGCACAGTGCTCTCTTCTCCGCTTGGATCTGTCCTTGTCCAGTTCTTTGTTTGTCACAGAAGTGCTGGGGCAGTAATCTAGCAGGCCATTTCTACTCCAGGTTCCCTGTTGATCACTCAACAAGTTTGAAGAATCAAAACATTGCTGTTCTTGACTTTTCTTCTATTGGGCAGAACTTCAAGTTTAGGAGAGGATTTTTGCCAGATTAAGAAATGACGAATATTAAACCTCTGCCAGGATGTTTCCAGAACACAGGGGGATGGAGTGGAGGGTGAATTAGTGATTATGTTATTGCTCTGGATGCCAACAGCTGGATGAGACTTTGTTCAAAAAAGGCTAGGCAGTATTTGTTTGTCTCTACATTCTCCAATGTTTAATTCCCTTTTTTTCAGCTAAAAAATGCTCATCAAAATGATATTTTCAGATCAGTCAAGTTATTTCTATGAATTCAACTTCATAAGATCATTAGGTTTATAAACCTGCTTTGAACTGGCTGAATTTTATTTGGTGTTAAAAATCATGTAGAGTTTAGCTGCATGATATTGGAGATGATAAAATAATCATGACAACAATAATTTTACTTTGCTACTGTCTATTTCTGGCAAGTATACAGCTATTATATACTCATAAAAGTTATTTGCTAAAGTAATCCTTGAAAAAATATCATGATGAGGGAAAAAGAACATCTCCATTTTTTTCTAATCAACATTTTGTCTCAGAAGTAGTGTGCTATAGATGCACAGAAAATTCTGCTTAGATGAAGTTGCAACTGACAAAATCTTACGTTCAACAAAAGGTCATTTAAAACTCCTGGTGAATAGAACTCTGCAAAACCTATTCATTTATTTTCTTAAATAATAGAAATTTTATGTTTTGCAAAATTTTGCTCCAAACAACAATGTCTGGTAGCCTTTAGTTAATCATGCCAATAACAACAATATATGTTAGTCAGGTTAAGTTATGTTGCAATAATAAGAACTCCCAAATTTTAAAGGCTCAAAGTGCAAGTGTTATTTATTGTTTATTGTTGTCAGCTAGAGCCTTATTACAAGTTTTTTCTTTTTCTTTTTCTTTTCTTTTACCCAATTTTGGAGCCAGGCTGATGCACCTCCAATGTCTGGTGATTTGCTAATCACATTGTAGGAAGAATGAAGTTTACTAAAATTGTCTGTCTGAATGCATATTGCCCCAAAGCAATATATATTATTTTTGTTCATATTCCATTGACACAACAAATGGAATGTGTCTGCTCAGTTACAAGGGACAGGGAAGTGCTCACACACTGGACATAATAGAAAATCTTGAATATTGGTGAACTGATTCAATATAAAATATTCAGCTGGATGCAGTGATACAAACCTGTAATTTCAGCTACTTGGGAGGCTAAAGCAGGAGGATTGCAAGTTTGAGGCCAGCCTAGGCAACTCAAGGAAGATCCTGTCTCAAAATATAAATAATAAATACACAAATAAATAGAGTTGGGCATATAGCTCAGTGGTAGAGTGCCCCTGGGTTCAACCTACAGTATGGAAATAAATATATACACACAGGTATATACATGAATTTTCAACAAACAAAAATAAAAAAGCCAAGATGCATTTACTATTCTCTCACTGGGTGAACAAGATGGGGGTATTTATGGATAGAAAAATGGAAAAGTCTTAAAGTAAAAAAGAGAATTTAACAGATAAATATAAAAGGAAGTTCTTCCTTAATCTTTAAGAGGTCAAATATTCTGCTCTCTCCTGCTTTTGACTCTGTCTCTTTGTCTTTCCCTCATGAATCTATATGGTCTTTTGCTACAGGAAGTGTCCAATGATAATGGAACCTCAGCTGAAGATGTTGTAGCTTCAGATATTTAGCTTTGTTCACTCTGTAGCAGTTGGCCCTGGTGTTGGGCAGGTGTTTCTCAGATACACAACAGTGGTCATAGCAGGAGAGAACCAGATCACAAATTCATCAGCACTCTGGGAAGAACATCCAAAGTATGCATCTTTGAGGTATTTGTGAATAATTTCATCCTTTTATGGAAAGGAGAACCAATTCTATTATGACTGAGGGCCTTTTGAAAACACATTTGGTTTCCTCAGTTCAAGTAACTAAGCTCCTACTACATATTAACAATGTTTTGAATCTTATTTTCCTGTGAATCATTCTACCCCCTTGGTGAAAATCTGATAAAAGAGTAACAGAAAAGTCAACATACTGGAAGTTGCTCAGTACTGCATGGATTCTTATCTCTGTTCCTCTTCCCTACTTGGCTACACCACCGGTGGTACCTTAGTGAAGAATCAGAGAACAACTGAGGGGAAGATGAGAGATATTAGTTCTGGTCCTTCATGTTATGATAAGGACCCTCAGTCTCAAGAAGATTAAAATGTCTTGCCCACCTTGAATAGAAGCATCAGGTCTTGAACTCAGATCTTTCAGCAATAAGCTTAAATCTTTTATCCACCTCACTGTTATACAGATTCCTAGGAGCCTTAGTGTTCAGATAATCCTAAGAAATCCATGCAAAAGATGAGTGTTGGGAGATCCAGGGTCAGGCAACCTTCCCAAAGCAAAGTGAGCTCTTTGGGATATCAGGTCAATGTAAGTATTTCCAAGGAAGGGTAAGCTACTTTAGATCTCTTTATCTTCTGAGAAAGTACACAAAGTCAAAGTCACCTCAAATTACCAATGAAAGGGAGCTTAATTTTGGAAGGTCCTAATAAGTACCTTTATTATGGTTTAGATATGAGGTGTCTCCCAAAAGCTCAGATATGAGACAGTGCAAGAAGGTTCAGAGGAGAAATAGTTGGGTTATAGTCTGAACCTAATCAGTGAAATAATCTCTGATGGGATTAATTGAGTGGTAACTGGAGGCAGGTGTGGTGTGGCTGGAGGAAGTGGTTCATTGGGAGTGTGGCTTTGGGTATATGTTTGTATCTGATGAGTGGAGTTTCTCTCTCTCTCTCTCTCTGCTCTCTGATCATCATGTGGACTGCTTCTCTCTGCCACACTCTTCCACCAGGATGTTCAGCCTCGCCTCATGCCCTGAGGAATGAAGCTGGCCTTTTATGGATTAAGACCTCTAAAATCGTGAGCCCCCAAATAAACTTTTTTCCTCTAAAATTGTTCTGGTCAGATCTTTTAGCACAAAATAGCTGACTAAAATGATCTTAAAGGAGAATTGGTAGCATGCAGTTTATTTGTTTTCCCAAATTAGAAAAAACTCATTTTGCATACTTGTTATCATTAAAGAATCCATCTTCTTTCAACACTTTCTACTGAAACTGGACTGTTTTCTGAAAGCATTAGTGAAACAAGAGAAAAAGGTAGATGAAGAATGAGCTTGAAATAAAACAATAACAAGGGATTATTGGACACTCTTTAAAAACAAATCTCAAATTAAAATGGTACCTGGCTGTAAATTTCCACAACAGCATAGGTGAATGCTGCTTTTTCTTAAGTGATAAAAGCCAAATCCCATGAGAATATCTTCCTTTTTTTTTCGCCTCTAAATAGTCCCTTTTTTCTTGCCTCCCTCCCTCACTTCCTTCTTCCTCCCTTTCTTTCTTCTTTCCAACAGTTTCTCATTCTTCCTGGTACACAAAAGATCATCAGTGACAGTACCTTTCCTTCTGTAAGACATGGGCAATGAAATTGCCCTGGAGGCAAATGACATTGCTGTGAAAAATCCCACTCACTTATATATACATGCGTGTTTTATAGTATTTAATAGATTGATTCCAGACCAATCAAGCCTCCAATAGATTCACAAGCCTTTTTTTTTTTTTTGAGTGCCTTTTATAACTAGAATATTTCCTGAAGTACATTAGGCATCGTTTTGGAGCTGGGCACGGTGCTGTTATCTAGAGTTATTGTCCTGTTAGTGCTGTGTTGAGTTAGTATGGTGTTTGTTGTTAACTACTTTTGGCTTATAAGATGTTTTCTGTAGGCAGTGCATATAGAGCTGTTGATGATAGCACTTCAGCAAATGACATAACCCCTGCCAAGGAGAACAGAGGGCAGAATCAAGCTGTTCCTCTTGGTGTGCCCGAGGGCACATCAGTCAGAATCCCTAGGAAAAGTCCTGTGCACAATTGCAGGGCATCCTAGTTTCCTGGGAGACCAACAAATACCCAGGTTGCTGTTTTCCTGACAGGCACAAAGAAGCCATCCCTCTCTCCACACCAGTCAGTGATAGTGCTGAGTGTTAAAATGGATACTCCACAGTGGCTTGAGCCTGGAAGCTGCATTAGGCAGCTGCTTGAGGTAATTAGGAACTGGAAAGCAACTTTCTAAAGGCATCCAACAGGAGAATGGAGCATCCATAGGAGGAAATGGTTCTAGGGGATGACAGAAGAGTTGGCTGGAAGGAAGGCTGGGGATCCTGAGGGAATTGCTGCTAATGTGTAAAAATAGACACTTGTAGCTTGTGTCTAACTGCTTATAGTTGAGTTACAAGTTGTCAGATGATTTTAACATCAACACCTACTCCAGTGCATTGACAAGAGTTGGAAAAGTTGGGGCTAAAGGCTAGGTTGCATTCTGGGGAAGCATTTCCCTGACTCATTCTTTCTCCGGGCTTCTGCTAATTTAGCACCTGAGCTCTCTAAGTTATGCATTTTTTTTTCTTCAGTATTTGGTTTTTAAATATGTGCCAACACCCTGAATTCTGAAAAGTGCCTGAAGGGGCATTGAATATTCTTCTGACTACAGTATTATTCTTTCCTGACAATCCTGATAAGATTATCTTGAATGCAGGCAAAACAAAATAACTTACATTTTCCTTGTATGTCTATAATTAAAAATGCTGGGGTGGTCTGTACATGGCTCAATAATTGTTTTTCACTGCTTCTCAGTTGATACTGTGCTGTCATCAGGTGGTAATATGTGGAGGGCATTTTTGAAAGGGCCCTTTCCTTTGGGGTGAAAGTGGGCATCTTCTGTCACAATGAAATGCAGCAGGAGCTGGGTTCAGGGCCTTCACTTCTCAGGCAGTTGATGTGAGGCCTTCATAGAAAGTCTATTCATGCAGCTCTCTCCTGACCTGGGACACCCTTGCTATTCAACTTCTGGGCTCCCCTTGAGAGAGACTGTCAATGGAAATAAATCCAGCTCCACTTTATGACATGAATAAATTTCCAGAAGAGACTCTAATTCTTTGTACCCCAAATCTGATGAGCATCGTGTCTCCAGAGGTAGGTGCTGGTGATTAATTAATGGCATTGCCTCAACCCAGGTGAAGTGGAAGCTGATCGGCTCATACCTTCATTTATACAAACACACCCTCCTAGAAGAAAAAGAAATCACCAGTTACATGTTACTAGGGGAAACAGTTTCAATGATAGATATTGGGCCTCAAAAAAAATCAGGATTTCTGGGAAAAGTGAAAAATAACTTTTCACATCAATGTACATTTATGGCAGGTGCTGTGCTAACCACCTCCCAGGGGTTGTTCCATTTCATACACACAATAGCCCTGGGAGGTGTTGCTACTGATTTTAGCTTTCAGAGCCAAGAACTCAAAGCCTCAGTTGAAGCCACAAATGGCTTGCTTTAAGATTTTCTAATTTGTGTTTGACTCTGGTTTTGAACCCAAGTGCCTCCTTATTTTGGTGAAGTCTGTTTGAACTCTGCTTTGTGCATATTCCCCTTATTTTTGTGCAGCAACAAAGCAGAAGTTTGTGTGAGTGGATTCCCTCTGGCTTGGATAAAATGCTTAGGTCTTTGACTTGGAATCATTGATTGGCCGGTCCATCTTCCCCTTTCCCCTTGACCCAGGTGGGAATCTCCTTGTGGAGGGGGCTAAATTTCACTTCTCTCCCAAACACCTGGCTCAGAACCTGGAGGTTAAAATACACTCTGTAAGTATATATTTGATGGCACAAATGGGAGTTCAACATCTGAGCAGAATGTTTAGTGGGAGCAAGAGAGAAAGGACTGGAAGCCATTCAGCTCTTCCTGTGAGAATGGGAATGACTGATTCAAACAGCCTATGTGAACTAGCTTAGGCTGTGCATAAATGACATTGGTCTTGCTGTGGGGAATGGGCCACTCACACTAACAGCAGCTCTGGGACCTTGAGGGAAGGAGAAGCAAAGGGAGCAATCAATAGGTATCTCTTGTGGCTGCCGCTGTGAAGGTCTCTCTGTTAGGCTCCAGAGTAAGATTAGAGAGGGCAGCCATCTTGTCATTATCAAAAGCAAAGTGAAATTGGAGCTTAATGACATGAGTGTTCAAAGGGCAGTGGGAGAGGGAACAATGTCATTAGAACAGGTAAGAAGGGGGCCTGTGAAAGGGGCACTTTTAAAAGCTGATGGTGTACTGAGACTAATAGATTTAATGGGCATGGTAAATAGGGTGAGACAAGGCCTATTGTGCCGCGCTCAGCCTGCAGTGTCTCACAAAGAATGATGGATTAAGAAGAGAGGGGAAGGGATGAAATCGGAGACCCAGGGAAACAAAGAGGACGGGAGAAGTAGGTGGTAAGGAAGAAGTGCAGCTGAAATTGCAGGGTGAGTTCTTTAGTCAAGCCTGCGAAGAAAGGAATTGACTAACCAGTGCAAGAATAATTCATGATGACTATGATCATTGATGAGATGGGGCTGGAATCCTTAGGATACAGCATATCACAGATTAATAGGGAGGGAAAGTGACTTGGCTCTCTCTGGGCAGGACTAAGTATTGTTCAGTATCGTTCCTTCCATTTTACAAATGTGTAGCGTCCCTCTCTTCCTGATCATCTATTCATCTCTCTCTCTATATGTACATGGACATAATATATATGTATATCTTACAAAATATATATTAAACTCTATTATCATACTATATATAGTTTGATAAGAAACCCAAGAATTCTCCAGCGAAAGTTTTTATATTCTTCTGTGGTATGTTTTTATTCTCACAAACCAAACTGTGGGGATTTTTGTTCCCAGATAGAATCCTGCTGCCTGTCAGTAGTGGAAGAGAACAGCTGCTCACAACAACCATCCAGCTGCTCTCGATAAATGGTGGCTGTTCCTGTCAGTCTCTTCTTTTCCCTGACTTTCACTTGGTAGCTCCAAGAAGCTCCGGTACTTTCCTCTCCATGGCCATTCCCACTTCGGCAAGGGTTTCTCATGCTGATGCTCAGTATTGTCAGTGATACTACATCAAGCGTCTTGTAGGCAGCTCACCCATCCCTAGTCCTGTCTGACTGAATTGCTCTCTAGGTCTTGCCAGTCCTGTGGAAGCCAATAGGGTAGGACACCTTGTGTTTTCATATATGGAGAGAGAAGGCGTATTGTAACAAATACATTCTTTTTTTAGGAGATGGGTCCATCTGGGAGCAGTTTTCTGGGACTGCGTCTGAGTCCGAAGCTCCACTGCAACATTCTGGGGACACCTCTGGGTAATTTAGCATCAGTGAACTAAGGCGAAAGAGGAGCTGCTCAGGATGAGGGCAATGAGAATGGGAGGCAGCAGTCTGTATCAGGAAGATGGTAGGATGAGAGGATCTCTCCCACATCCTCCGTGCCTCCATTTTCTTGACCCAGTTGCTTCACCTCCGCCTTCAGTCAGATGCCTTTGGTAGGAATCATAGAATGGAGCATGGTGGACCATCTGTTATCTTGCCCTCCCTAGGCTTAACCAAGCCTAGATTCCTGGGTTTAGATATCGCTTAAGATACATTTAGCTTCAGATAACGTTTCATTTAACCCCAAATAGCTTAAACAATGAGTAAATTAAGTAGTTCACTAACAAGTCTGGGGGGCTTCTTGTCAGAGTATGTGCAAGGCTAATTATTACCTTCAGTGGCTAATCGAGGACTCTTGTGGCCATTCTTTTGCTCATACTGGTTTATCGTTTTTGATTATTGAGATATTGATTTATCCTCTCACAATGGTTCTCCTCAGGATCCCAAGCTAGTCAGGTAGTTCTAAGGGTCAAATACAAAGGCAAGAAGGGAAGTTCCTCCTGGAATGTTTGTGCTTGAGACTGAAAGACCTTTCCCAAAGTCCCTCACAGGCTTCCTATCAAGCTTCCTATCAAGAATCTATTGTTAAACTAATCACTGGCTCTGGGAAGGGAATCACCACTAGAATAAATCAATCCTGATTCCCTACCTAGGGCTTGGGATAGGAGCCTATGGCCATGTTGCTCCAGAATGAACTCTGGTTTCTTTTGGCAAAGAAGAAGGAAAGGAAGAGAGGAAGAATGTTGGGCCTTAAAATTTGGTTCCAAACCAGCCAACTCATAAATGCGAGGGACCCATATTTCTGGTAAATGATGTGATGATTCATAAGCTTCTCTTTTTGGTTATTTAGATTATAAGGTTGTGGCCACGGTTCATTTAGCATCCATTTAGACTTGTTGGCTTTTTTTTTTTTTTTAATAGTCCCTGACTAAAGCCAAACTGTAATTAACTGTCTTTTAGCATTTGACTTTATTCTCAAAATACATAGGTGAAAGAAGTTCAATGGGAACAGCGATTCTCCTTTTAATGAAAAACTAGGAGTAGTATATTTATTTTTTATTGATGTAAATGTAGCTGCATGACTTAAAGAGCAATCATTTTGTCAGTGAAGTCTTAGAAATTATAAAAACACTTATCAAATATAGTAATAGCTACTTTTATGATTACATGCTATGGACCAGGAGGAACATTTTACATGTTCTACATCATTTAATTTTTCCATGAGTTTTGCAAGATAGATAGCATATTTTCCATATTATTAATGAGGAAATGAAGTCTCTTTCTTGAATCCAAGAGAGAAGAGGTAATGTCCTAAAAATTAAGAGACATGACACAGAAATTGAATCAAATCTTGGCTCCATGACTTACTGTGACCTTGAACAAGTTACTAAACTCTCTTTTCCCCAGTTTCCTCATCTTTAAAGTGGGGACAATGATAGCATTTAATTCAACAATTATTAACTATTAATGATCACGATTAGGTGACAGAACCAGGATTTGAATGCAGATCTGGAAGCCCAGATGCTGTATCCTTCTCCTTCACATGCTGCCTCCAGAACCCTGCAATGCAAACCGTGGGCCAAGGAACCCCTAAAGCTTTGTTTTTTCTTTTGGTACTGGTGGCTGAACCCAGGGCCTTATACATGTGAGCAACATCCCCAGACCTTTTTATTAATTTGTTTTTAGACAGGATCTCTCTAAGTTGCCCAGATTGGCCTTGAATATGTGAACCTCCTGTCTCAACCCCCTGAAAAGCTGGGATTATAGGTGTGCATCATTGCTCCCAGCTGCAGCCAAAGTTTTGCCTCATTGAACTTGAAAGTGCACTTTTTTCATGAATGTGAGGAAATGTAAGAACATTCCATATCCAGGTACTCCTTTGTTGCATTTCATCTTTCTACTTAAATTATAGTTATTTTGAGAAATTAAACAACCAAGAGATAATTAGTTTATTCTTTAAAAAATTGAGTCATCTATATATGCTGATCAAGAACTAATCTTTCAGTTAATTGAGGCTCATGGGGACTAAGCTATCACAATTTTGAGACATGATTTTTTAACTCTGCAATTCATTGTTCTCTTAATATAAAATCTTTCTTTTAAGATCTATGGAGGTAGATATTTCCTTTCTTGTAAACAAATTACTGTTTTACTGTAGGATTTGAGTTTTGCTCTCATCTCACTATGGGCATCTCTTCTGGAGAAGCCATTCTTGGATATGGCTTATTTTATATTTCCAGCCTTCATTAACAGGATCACCGAGGGTGGATTCTATTATTAGGACCAACTTCAGATCACCAAGGGGCACAGGCTATTAGGTATTCACTCCTACTTGGTATCAGATTCCAGCACCCATTTTTCCAACTGGGATGGAGGGGATGTCCTTAGCATATGGGGAACAAAATTAAAATAAGCTTTTTTGGAGGCTTTACTGCAGTGTGTGTGGTTTGGGCAAGAGCAGATCTCCTTTCCACTACGTGATTTGCATCTTTCTCATCCTCCGTTAACCCTTCTAGGTCCTTGCCACCTTTTAGATAGCATCCCATTGTCCCTTTGCTTTATGCCCTTTTACTGCCTTTGATTAGTTGTCTACTTTACTCTGTCTATATCTCTAGTCACATCTGTAACATCTTTTTACAAGGCTGTGCTTTTCTTTGAGGGTAACTGTGTTCTCTCTCATTGTTCTGCTCCTGGGCCTTGACATGACTCTGCTTGCGTTTGCCTGTGACACTTGTGGGTCCAGCTAACAAATCCCTCCTGGCCTTTCAACTGGAATTTAACTTGTAGGCAGGGACCCAGATCCTCCACTGTGTGTTATGTTTTGTTGTTGTTGTTTTTTTAAACCCTGAACTGACCACATTGTCAGTGCTCAACCTGTATTTTGGAATTCAGATTCCTACTCTGTGTGCTGGATTCTTCTCCTTTCGTCTCCTTTCTGATTATAATGTGAGTGGGCTATAAAACCTCCCTGTATAATGGCCTATAAGACTCACATGTGGAAAAGGATTTAGATTCCAGCAGAGAGGGAAGGGCAGCAGCATTCATTGTAATTTACTGCACTGCCCTTCTCTTAACTCCATAATTATTCATTGCTCCACCAGTTTCCTTGATGCTTTGGTTATGCCAGGTGTATAATTATTTAGCCTTTTGTGTGCATGTCATGGTTCTCTTATCAGATTGTCCACCCCTTGAGGGAGGTCTCTAGCATAGCGTCCAACTTGTTCTTAGCACATTCCTATGTGGTGGTGTTTGTGCTGCTGATGAGCTAAGGGTTGCCAGAGGGGGAAAGCCAGAGCAGCTTTGCAGGCAAGGAGGCCCCCTCTGTGAGGCTTGCTATACCTGCAGGCTATCCCTTAGTTTTCTCAGTTTCTGATTTCCTGGATGAGCTCATTCCCCATGGCATGGAGGTGTGTATCATAGATTCACTGAGCTAAATCACCTCTTCAGTAACTTCTCACAGGCCAAGGCCCAATAAGTGGCAGTGAGTGGCAGTGTAACTAGCTCCTCAAGTTTGCCAAGGAACTGGCCTCCATTCCTAGTTCCCACTGACTTCAAAGGGAATTCTTTCTAATTAGGCGCAGAATTTGATAGCCAGCCGAGCATCATCAGCAGGGCCTCTGGGTACTGGTGTGCCTCTGGTGACCTTATCTGAACATTATTTCACCAAGTGAGGGTTTGGCATCACACTCATTCAAGCTTGCATCTGTTGTCCATGACTTGGATTTGCCATTACAGAGGAACCCTGCAGAAACTGTCTTTGACCATGTCAGCCTTTTCGTGTTTAAATTCTACGTTAAATTTAAAAATCTGAGGAAGAAAAGAGAAGAGAACCTAACACATTTTAAGAAACCACAAACACCTTGTAAAAAAGTCAACTTGTAAAATCCCAGCTGTTGAAGCAGTATATTTAGCAACTCTTTATACCTGCACTAGGTATGGATGCACGGGTGTGCGTGTGTGCCCGCACATGGTTTGGATTTATTTCAGGAGGGAAAAGAATGCTCAAGGACAAGCAGATCAGGGTCTGTTTGTATCGCCTTTTCTTTTTGTGACCATCCCGTGGTGATTGGATATTCTGGGAAAGCTGTTTCACTTTTTTTTTTTCCCAAGTCTTAGTCTCTCATGTCTAAAATATGAGGATATGACCATATGCTTCCTAAGACTCTCTCTAGCTCTCCGTTTATGATTCATTGTCAATAATATAGAAGAGTCGTGAACAGTTTATTTTCAGAAAATGCTGCCTGGACCTAAAATAAGGAATGATGACCAGTGGCTACATTTTGACCCTAAAGGAGCAGGAGAGGAGTGAACATTTACTTAGTATTATGGACTGAGTGGTCTGTATTCAATTCACACGGTGAAATCTAATTCCTAATGTGATAGAAGTGGAAAGTCCAGCCTTCAGGGGAGATGATTAGGTCATGAGGAGGAAGCCCTCAAGAATGGGGTTAGTGCCCTTACAAAAGAGACCCCAGAATGTTCTCTTGTCCCTTCTGCCTTGTGAGGACACAGCCAGAAGATGCCCTTTCATGAACCAGGAAGCAGGCCTCATCATTCACAGAATCTGCCAGATGCCTTGATCCTGCACTTGCAAGCCTCCAGAACTGTAAGAAATGCATTTCTGTTGCTGATATGTCATCAAGTCTGCGGTGCTCTATTATAGCATCCTGAACAAATGGGGGCACCTAGTGACAGAGATCTCTTATCTCTTGTTCTTTGTTTGCTCTTAGGCTCCACAATGCACTTACTATCCTTCCTCTTTCATTTCTGGAAACTCTCTCTCTCCCTCTTTCATTCCTTTATCCATTCATACATTCATTTATCTATTTACAAATATCTTAAGTTATAATCTGCAAAAGAAATTTCCTTTGGCCCAGTTTTCTTGCACGTGAAACTATGGAGCTGGGCTAGGCAGAGTTTGAGGTCTCTGGCAGCCTTAACATTCTTTAACTCCATGGAGACCTTCTTCCATAAGCCTGTCAGGATAAAGAGTGTATCCAATCCTTCACCCTCTGTGCATTCGTTCTGCCTACAGGTGCACTGTTTTTCCTGGTACACTCTCTCAGATGGCAGCAGAGCAAAGAATGAGGTAACTGCTGAGGATTGGCTGCCAAAACCTTATGTGGGAAAACAGTTTTCCAGAATTGATATTTCTAGGAATGATTGAGGAAAAAAAAATAGATGCAGCTCAACTTGGCAAGGTTAACAGCATAGGCAGCAGGCTCTTGGGCTTAGCTGCCAGCATGACCTCAAATAAACCAGCTTTGCCTGACAGGACACCTGGCAAGAATGCAGGGTGTGGAGTGGCCTGCAGGCTGCAGGAATGGCATGGAGAACAGGAAAAACAGAAAACTGTTGGGAGGAGCTGTCAGGATATCTCTAGTGGTCTTTAGGTGAGCACTAGCCAGAGGTGACTGCAATTGACATTGGAGATGCAGAAATGTGTGGGTTCAGGTCCTTCAAGCACTGGAAGGGTATGTGTGGTCAATTGTTGACTCTTCTTTGCAGCTTCTTTTAAATCTCATTTCAAGTGTCTCCAGGTAGAATGCCCCTTCCTCCTTGTATCCCTGAGCACTGGTCCACTATGAACTGGGGTACCTGGGGAGTTCTTCATTTTTTAGTATCTTGCTAATATTTCCTTTTGTATCATGCACTTTTTTTAAAAAAAATTCTTCCTATGATTTCTTAGTTGTAGTTTACATGAATGGAGAATTGGAATGCAGGAGACCACATGTTTTTTTCTACCCTGTGGTTGACCTGTCCTAGATAAGAGACATACAATAGATGAGAACTTATTTGAAGGCCTGAGAACCAGAGAGATAACAGCATAGCTTTGGAAGGAACCTCAACTCTCTAACAGATGAGAGCAACACCCTGGGTCTGAGCAGGGGAGCCAGAACCAGGAGCCAGGGATTCTGTATTCCAGGTCATTCTCTCTACCATCTTCATCCTTTCAATGTTTAAAAAGGTAAATGTGCTGTTCCTGAGCACATGGTATAATAGATAACATTTTGGGGATATGACGAAAGGGGCCAGATTAGTAAAACAGGATCTATGTCAGAGAAGAACTCTGCAAATGAGATTGGAGTCAGATTTGGAAGCTGAAATTTAAAAACTACTTTGGGGCTTACGTACTTGACACTAGAGAAGGAAAGACCCCAACAATAACATTATCCACAACCCTTCTTTGACACTGGAGAAACTACGACCCAAATAGGTGAAGTGATCTTTGTATTCTCCAGAGAAGTAGCTTTATAGAGAGAACATTTTAAACTCTTTTCCCATTTTTACTAACTTTTAAACTCTACTTTCTCTTTATTTACTATGTCTTACCAATCTTTTTTTTTGTTGTTACTTATTTTCTTGAGGGAAAATTCCATCAACTTTTTCTATTTGTCATTTATTGAATTTCTTCTAATTCTTTCTTAATCCTTTTTTTTTAACAACAAAATTTTTTTTTTGAAGATGTAAACCCATAAATAGCACCTTAAACCTGGTCCTGCCTACCCTTCCTGGGGAAGGTAAATGAAGCCTTTGCCTTGTCCACAGGACCCACATGGCTTGCAGCAACAGCATTTGGTGCTCTGCCATGCATACATTCCTGTTCTATTGGCCCCTCTTCCTGGTTCTCCTGGCAAAGTGTAATTTCAGACCTTTTTTACCGCATTGTAATTTTTATTCCCCTAGGTATATTTGCCTGGATTATTATTTTTTTTTCATGCCACATTTCAGTTGTTTCCTCCCCTTGTTTTCAAGGTCCTTTTGCCTCCAGCTGCTGGAGCAAAACACTATTGTGATCACAAAGGCAGGACTGATTTCACTGATAATTCACCAAGCAATCTGGAGCAATCATCACCTCTCGCTCAGGACTTTTCTGTTAACATTTCCTCCCCAGAAGCCATGGATTCAGCTAAAGTATTCTTGTCCCAAGGTCTGTCAATATCTGGATCCCACGTCAGCTTTGAGTGTGTAATTATCTATAGGCATTTTGGGGCCAAACCTCTTCTGTTTTCATTTCTCTCCTTGAGCTTGCCCCTTGCCTGTCCTGGGTTGATAGTGTGGGCCCCATCTCTTGCAGTATTTAAGATGAAAAAAGATCCCATTGTTCTAGGAGCAGCAGAAAAGTCTATGCTTCCAGTCAATCTGCAGGATCATTTGGGTGGGTGAATCTCACTGATAAAAAGAATCATTCTAAAGTCGCAATGGCCCTTGATTAGCATGGGTAGAGAGCACAACATCCCAGGTAGGCTCTTTCTAAGCACAGGTTCCTTGGGTTCACACACATCTGTCCCGCAAAAACCCTCTGTATCTTTTCCATACAGAAATATCTCTGCAGAACCCTCTGCCTTTCTCCCACCCTTGTCAGCTCTGTGGGACACTTGGCCCCTTTTCCCCAGAGCCAGCCATCATCTCAGCTCTGCCCAGCAGCCATGACATATAGAGGGCCTGGAGTACCATATGTGGGTGAATATGCACTTTCTGTTTAAGTATGAATTATACCCTTCAGGTTGGAAATTTAAAACTAAAATCTTTATAGATTTCTCTCTTCTCTGAATTGGTCAGAAGGAACTAGATAAGATAAACTAGGCACCAGTCAAAATTATTTTGCACCATATAAAGGTGTTATAAAATCTTTAGATCCTTCTTTTTTTAAGTTAGGTAATACAGGGCAAAGAGTAGCAGTAGTACTGTAGCAGCCCTGTACTAGGGAATCAGTCAGTCTTACCCTTCTTCTCACATTATTCTCAATACAGGAAATATATATCCTCAGTAAGGTTCTCTGTTCCCTAAGGGACTTATTTCAATGATTCTGCTTTCAGGTCCTTTGTTTTTTCTCTATCCAAAGATATGCATATCCTGGGCTAAGAGGGTCTCTTATTGGTGAACATCTCTCTAGCTATCCAGGACCATCTGTCCAATGAAAATGCTTTTCTAAAATCAACTGTCAAGGCAAATTATGAAAAACATGAGTTTGCTCTACAAATTAATACAGAGTTACACTGAACATGCTGATATTAATTTTAAGTATCTATTACATTTCTGTCCTCAAGTATGCTATTTTACAAGTAAACAAAAACTTCATTTCTATTTATTATTTCATTTAAAACTTATTTTAAGAGCTTTGTTAACCTGGTTTCTCTTCACTATACAAGATGTATTTTATCTAAATCTTTTCCCAAATCTTCATAAATCATATTTAGTTTTACTTCTCTTTAAAAATAAAAGCCACCAAGTGCTCATAATATTACTTTAACTTCAATAAGAAATCCAACATTTCTAAACATTTTCATTTGTTGTTGCCTAAAGTACTCTTCCAAGATGTATATCAAAAAAATTCCTAGAAGATGTATTAGGCCCAAATGTCTAGCTGATATGATTAAGATCTGATTTTGATAGAACCTGAAATTCTCACATAAGAAGAAAGACAGTAGAAGTAGAGGCTGAGAGAAATCTTGAGACCACTGACTTCCTGTCTGCCTGGCGCTAGTACATTAGCCCTTATCAAAGTTGGAAGAGCTGGTACGACACAGCCATTGTAGGTACTGGATCAATACCTGGCAAACAGCTGAAGGTCAGATAAAGTACTTAGGCAGGCAGTTTGCCAGGCTAAAGAGATGTCAAGAAAATCAATTAGACTCTAAAGAAAGAGTAGCAAGCTAACTGAAATCCCATTTTGAAAGGCTTTCTGTATTTAGAGGTAGTTTATATGCATTCACAATATCTTTATCTCTCTCATAAAATTACATTTGATAAGCAATTAAAACCATCTTTGGGTCACCAGAGGTCAACTCACAAAAGATTGTAAATACCTGCACTAGCCTAGATTAGAAATAGCTCAAAGGATGGAGATTTAATCAAGTTCTTTTCAGGGTGTAAGATTACATAACTTTCGATTAATTTGCTGTTTTTTCTATATTGATTACTTTATATGCATTTGGAATGCCAAAGATGCCCTTGGTCTTTGAGTGGTGATAGACACTGTGGACTATCAATGCCAGGTAGTTGGCTTAGTAAATTATAGCTGTCTCAAGTCAAAAAAATAGAAGCGGAAAAATAGGACTGATTGTTTTAGTAAAGTTTTTCATCAGAGAGCAAAAGAAAGAAGCAAAATGTTTACTCTGTGAAAGGCAGAAGTATTCCTGCTATTTGTTTACCAGCAAAATCTTTTTGTTATTTATATAGTCCCTTTTCTGTCCCAGGACCTTGTGGGCATATTTGAGTATAAATAACGTGATGACACTCTATGTATCCCATGTCTTATGATTTTCCTGGTATTGTTACATAAGACTGTCAGATAATTAGTAGTACATATTTCTTAACTTCAGGGAGATTTTGTCTATAGTCTGGTTTGGGAAATAATAAGTAGGTATTTTAATGCCCTGCCAGTAGAATTTTATTCATAAAGGATAATTACCAAAGCCAAATTTTTGAGATGGGTGCTGTGTTAAACCCTGTGCAGATACTGTGCTGAGTTAAAAGGATATGGTCTCTGCTTTCATGAAACTTACAGTCTAGTAATTAAAGCATTCAACAAACAAGCAATCTGAGAAAACAATGAAAAATTGTGAAAAGCATAACAAAGAGAAAAAAATAAACTAAAATTTGGACAATTTAAGCATATAAAAAGACTGCAAAGAAATGCATGGCAGAGAGTATTTTAGGGACAACTTGTTCAAAAGAGTTCAGATTGCAGGGCAGTTAGGGGCTGGGTCACATAGGCCTTGCCCATAGCAACTCATCAGTCATCTGTAGTTGAGAGCAGGTTAATTGTAAGAACATCAATAGTAATGTTTTCTATTTGGGATTTTGAAGAACTTTATGTGAAGTTCATGTATTTGAGGGTTCTTCTTGGGTCTCTCTGTCTCTAGTAGGTATACCTGACTGCCCTCCACTTTAAGATGAGCCCCAGCTTTTACCCCCATGTGCAGACCCAGGCTAAAAAGCTAACTTTAATCATGCAGTGACTCTGCCCCTTAATACCCAGTCAGTCTTGCTGTTCACTCAGGGAACATGGGGATCACACATTTCGAACTCCTGGACATTACAGCTTTAGTTCCCCACATCAATTGCCTGCCTGTTTGAATGCCTACCAATTATTCCTATCCTAGTTTTTCACCTGTACTTACCTGGAGTATCAATTCACACCTTGGACTTCTTTGACCTCATTAATTGTCTTTAAATCCAGTCTATTTTTTTTTTTTTTTGCCTTAGAATGATCACCCTGACTGGGTTTGGTGTTGCACACTTAAGAATCTATAGAATCTCCCACAAATGGCTTCAGTCCCAGTTACAACACCTTCAGTTACTAAGTCCCTTTCTTGTAGGCTAAAGGGATTTTTGAAAATAACTAAAGGAAATCTCCTTTTAGGTACAAGTGCAATCCAATTACTTATTCTGATTAGGTAGTTTACTATTGACTTTAACAATATTCACATTGTGATTAAAACCCTGAAGTTTGTAGCTCCATAGCCTGGGCTATACCACTTACTTGTTGCATGTAAATTTGGTTAAGTTATATAAATACTCTTAAGTCTCACTTTCCTTATCTGTAAAATGGGGGGAAATAATACGACCTACCTTATAGTGTTCTTGTGAGGATGAAATGAATGAAACACCTAGAATGTTGCTTAGTAAGTTCTTCATAAATGTTATCAACTAAGTGGCAGAGATAGGATTTAAATTTAGAGCCTACATTTTATCATGTATTTTGCTCTTGAGACAGGGATCCGTGAATGGTCTTCAAACTTCCAACTTTGGGTAATATCCAAATGAGTTAAAGACATTTTTTACATTTTTAAAGGGCTGTAAAATCTAACCAACTAACCAGGAGACAAAGAAACAAAGAAAAATGTTTGACAGAGACCATAGTGACTTGCAGAACCTAAAATATTTATTGACTCTTTACAGAAAACATTTGCTGATGCCTGGTTTATGACATATTGCGTGACTTAGGGCAATATATTTAAATGCTCATCAGCCTCTATTTTCTCATCTGCAAAAGAGAGATTATAATATCCATGTTAAAAGGTTGTGTCAGGGCCAAGATATGGCATGGTAAGTACTAACATAATATTCTGCATTAGTAGGTGCTTACTCAGTGTAACATTCCTTCCTTCCTTGTGAGTTAAGTTGGATTCTCTAGTTATGTATTTAAACTATCTTTAATATTGAGCTTTGTAGCTAGATGGCTTGGGCTCCCCAATTTCTTGCTCTGTGCAAACATGGGCAAGTTATGTACATAAAACTGTCAGCATATCATTCTTGATAAGCAGCTTGCTGCAGGGCTTCTGGGTGATAATTGACCAAAGGGAACCAAAATATGTGGAAGTGTTTGGTGAGATTCAGAAGCTGTAATTGGGCCACTTTGGAGCTGAGGTATGTCAGTCAACTCAGCACTGTAAATGTGCAGCCAGCAGGATAGCGAATACAAAAACAAAGCATTATCTGCCATCTAGGTCAAGTGGACGTTTAGGTAAATAAAAAACAATATGTGACACAGCTCAGCTTCCCCACTCTTAATTGCCACAAAAGGATGTGAGCCAGGCAAGCTAAAGACGTCAAAGAAAACGAGGTTGTGGTGGTAACAATTTCCCAGAAAGCCCAGGAGAAAAGGGTGACTACGTGATCAGGACCTGAAGTGCAGATCTAGGGGGGCTATCTGGGAGCTGGTGAGAAAGGGCTTTGTGTTGGAGGGCCTCAGGACAGGGCACCGCCTTCCAGAATGAGGACAGCCTCTTAGAAGAAGCAAATTATTTATGATCAAAGGGAGTGGACTGCAGAGCTACAGCCAGAAAAAAAGACTAGTGGCAATGTGTGGGGAGGCATGACACGTTCTGAAACCCACGTGGATCTTGGAACAGGCATTTAAGTCCATATTGATTGGAATGTAGATCCTTGCTCAAAACTTTTTCTCGCCCACATGTGACATTTTATACAGTCCATTTTAATCTCTCCCAAAATTAGCTATTTAAAATTTCAAGCCTTTTGGGGCTTTACAAACTCTTATTGAAGTATAATACACTTACAGGAAAGTAAGTCAATCAATTCTCACAAACTAGCATACACTCAATTAATCAACACCCTAACTATGAGATGGAATATTACCAGCCTTTGAACAGTCTTCTTCATACTTCCTTCTCATTTCCATCCCCTTCTTAAGGGTGTCAATTATTCAGATTCCAGTAGAAAAAGTTAATATTGCTTCTTATTGTTCATTACATATATAGAAACATATGGTGTGTACTTTTTCACATGTATATGTGTACTTCCTTCTTTTACTCATCACTGAGTGTGAGGTCCAGCCCCATTATTGGGTATAGTTAGAGTTATTCATTTCCATCACAGTAAATCATTCCTTTGTGTGAATATAACACAATTTATTCATTCAAGTGTAGTAGTACATTTGAATAGTTTTAATCTGAGGTCATTACAAAATAGCACTACTGTAAACATTCTGGTGCATCTCCTTGGGTGACCATATAGAGACATTTCTATTGTGGGTTATAGGGTGTGCCAAAGTTAAGTTGTAGTAAATAATGTTTTTCTGCAGTGGTTGCATCCATTTATATTTCATATTGGTAGATTTTGGAGAAAGGAAGTATTTCTAGGAGTCTATCAGAATATAATCTATCAAGGCAATTCTGAGGACCATGTATAGCTGTATTAGTAATGAGTGGATTAGTTCTGGAGTCAAGAGAAACAAGCAGGTGGAAGACAGATGCCCTGTTGGGCGCAGAGTGGGACAAGCCATTGCTGTGGGTTACTCACTTTGAAGACCTTTCAGAGTGGTCCATGACAGGAATTGTCTTAAACCTGGTATTTGCTGGAAAAGTGACAACAACAGGAATTGGACATACATGTCCAGATATTATCTATTAATTACATATACTACCTTGATTTCCTGCATTGTTTCCTGTTCCTATTTGAATACATATTAAATATTAGCTACCTACTTTTGACAGGAAGTGATCACTGAACCATCTAGATACTCAAGCTAATTTGAAAATTGCTGAGTGTTTTGCATTATGAACTATAGAATATTTCTGCAAAAGAAAGAAATGGAAAAATGGGGGACATTTCTAGAGCTGCAAGAAATATGGGCCCTTAAATTTACAGACAGATTGTTGCATCTTTGAAACCTGGAGACATAACTAGTCGTCAGTTGACTCTGGTGTTCAAAGTGGTAGGAAGTTATTAGAATCATTTTAGATAAACTTAGGTCAAATAATTTTGCATCATGACTTGACCAAATGCCACGTGAAGAGGAAGCAGTGGACACATCGAGACTTCTGAAATTTTAGATTTTTTTCCATGTGGCATTTCTGTCAGTAAATCAGAAATGTGGGGAATATTTGAAAAGCAGCATGGTTTGATGCATGGACTTTGGAGCTTATAGATACAGAATGGAGTCCAGTTACGTTATTTATTAGCTAGAGGTATGTGACCTCAGATAAGTTTGCCTTCCTTATTGAAGGCTAAGTTTCCTCATCTATAAAGTTGGGACAATAAGACTTGCCCTGCAAGGCTTTCATGAGGATTAAGTATCTATTTTATATATTTGCAATTTCTTAGCCTTTGATCCTCTCTTCCTTCTTATCCCTCTTCTCTTGGGAGGTCAGGTGGTATTGCAACAGGGAGCCGTAGTACCTAGATCCATAAAGCCCTCAATGCTCAAAGTCTCTCTCTGTCTTGTTGTCATCTGCCTTTTTAATCATAGCATTTATCATCTAGGTGTAGTTTTCTATTTACTTATCTTTATCTCTGATAGATTGTAATTTATCAAGGATCAGGAACCATGTTTGTCTTACCCCTAACACCTAATAGAGAGCCTCCCACATAGTTGAAAATAATTATCGAGCTCCCCCAACCTCCTCTATTCTTTAATTATTTGTGCATTCAATAGGAAAGTCTTCCTTTTGGTGGTGTTATTGATATGTGAAGCCAGGACAACAATTCAATGGACACTTGAATATTTAGAGATGTGTCCAAGCTAAACAGGATGAGAGTAGAGATAAAAGCAAACCAAGTTGATACAAGAAAGGGAATAATTATGTAGGTACGAAGGAAGTAGAAACATGCCTGAATGTGAGTCAGCAGCCTGGTGCTGTTATTAAAAGTGCGAACATGATCCTGGGATGTATTAATAGATGTATGACATGCAGAAGCCATGGAGTAATCTGCTTATTTTGACTTGGCATTGCCTGAGTCCTTGCTAAGTATGTTAGGTGTCTTACTTTTCTTCCTTTCTTTGTTTCTTCCTTCCTTCCTTTCTTTCTCTGTGCTCTTTATTTATTAGAAAATGCAGAAAGATTGAGAAGGGTCTGGTTGGTATACTCCAAATGGTCAAAGATATCAAACAAATCTTCTCTAAGAGAAGTTTAAATATGTCAAGATATTTTACTCTTGAAGGGAAATTTGAGACTATTAAGTAAGCTTAGAGTGTACTGTGCTTTTCAGGATATTGTGTCAACACGTGGTAAGTATAAAATGGTGCCACTAACTCACAGGACTGGGAGTGTTCATGAGAGGACATGGTGTCTCTGCTTTCCTGCAGAAAGATGACTCTCCAAACTTTTTAAGAAGAATTTTTCATCCTTCCGAGAAGGTTGCCATCATAGTATCTAGAATTTTATTACTCAAGATGTCAAGTGATTCTTTTTCCTAAGCCAAATTTCTTCCTCTTTGATTTTGAGCAATACTTGATGGTTTTGGTCTTCCCCTAACATGGAGAGCTTGAATGTTCTTTATGTTAACTTCTTAGTGCACTGGAAATCAGTGATTGTCCCTTTGTTATGATTTTGATGTCTCTCTCATAGGCTGAATTTCTGTAACTTTCCTGTCTTGTAAGTGTTCTTTGTAATACTTTTTTTTTTTTTTAACTTTCTCCCTGATATCCACATTCTATGAAAATGAGCCTATTGACTTAAGTGAGACAATAATCTACAGGTGTCTTACTTGCTCAAATGACAACAAAACCACTCACATTCATGTGGTTATCTATAAAGTTTTTAAAAAATTTGTTTCCAACTATTTCTTTATTTTATGGATTTTTTTTTTTTTTTTTTACAGCTAGTGTTTTACTCCTTAAGAAGCTACCTTTTGTTTACACAGTGGCATTTCCCTCTGTTTTTGTAGGAATAGTTTTCATCTAGTCAAGGTAATCTTGAAGCTTCCTTTTCCAGCATGGTATTATCATCCATTTTGTGACTGAGCATTGACTCCTCTGTTCAGGTGTGGTCTTCCCGAGAAGATCACCAGGACTGAATTGTGGCACTTGCAGGAGGCAGCCCTTCATACTGGGGCAAAGGCAGCCAACTCTTCAGTATGATCTTTAAACCAGCTGTTCTTTGCCCAGTATTGTTGAAGTCATCTAAGGATGAATGGGATTGATGGAACACTATCATCATCACAGGAAGTCATCTTGTTTTCTTCAAGTCTTGTGGGCTATTTGCTTAAAATTAAGCTCCTTGTGTTCCTTACAAATTTGTATGGAATATAGTGTAATATAATGATTATTGATAAAAGGATACTGGCTAGTTTTAGTTCTGTTTTCTGCTCATTTAAAAATAGGCTTAGATTTAAGCTCTTGGGCAATAACAATGTTCAGGTTGGTACTAGGTCTTTGTAAATACTTTGTTTTTGTTCTTGGAGATTTTAGAATTAATTTGCCATTATTCATTTAACAAATGCTTATTATTTGTGCTTGTGATAGAAGTGAATAAGGTATGTTCCTGCCCTAAAGTATTTACTACACAGTAGGGTAGTTGAATATTTAAACAATTACAAGACAGTGAGATATATCTACATGGAAGTATATACAAAAGGGAAACTAAGGTCTTCTGCTCTGGCAATATGGTAGACTAGATACTCCAACAGGCTTTCTTGTTTAATTCAACTAGATCCTGAGTAACAGAGATAAGGAGATAAAAATTATGAAAAAAAGGAAAATAGAGGATAGATAAGTGGTTTTCTATGGTGTAATCAGACTTCTGGGGGCAAGATGAGAGAATGCAGGAGGTGAACTACTTGAACTAATAATAATGGTTGAGGATTTCTAGAATTGATGAAAGATGTAAATCCCAAGGTGCAGGAAGCATGATGGAAAATGAGCAAGAGAAAGAAAGAAAGAAATGCATTAGACTTAAATAAAAATGTAAACTCAATAAACCACAGACTGATACCTATTAAGGACTGAGGGAGAACATTTGCCAATCTAACACTGTGACATTAGCAAAACTGTCTTAAAACTGTCTCTCAAAATGAAGGGAAATTAAAAATTCTTTTTACATTAAATAAAAAGATAAAGTTTGTTATTGATAGACTTTAATGAAAGGAAATGAGTGATGTAAAATAGGGGTAAAAAAAGATGAAAGATGAAATGATAAGATTCAGAAAGGAAATAGTAGTGGGCAAATGATGGGCAAACACGTATCAAAAAAGTCTTTACATAATACCAACAATGATAATAATAATAACTGATTTGTAGAGTAAAAACATTTTACTTTTGCAACACTGGACAATGATAATATATGGGTCTGCAATGAATAACTGATTTTAAATGGGGTTAAAGTATTGTTTAGGAAAGGGGTTAAGATATTAATTAATTTTAGATTTTGTTGTTAAGTATACATAATAAAAGTACAAAAATGACCAGTAAAATAACAGAAATAGAGTCTATAATTTTTCAGGGGGAAATGTGGAAAAGAAATGTAAATGAATACCTCCCAAATAATAGCAAGAATAACAACAATGACCTAGGCAAGAGTAACTCAGGCACAGAAGAGAAATTAAGTCCATAGGAGCAAGAGTGACTGACAGGAGGTGGTGTTTAAGCTGACTTTTCAAGTGGAAGAAGACACAGTTGGGGAAAGAACATTTTATGCAAAATGTAGAAAATAAGAAAAAGTGTGGGCAAAGGAGACTGAATGGGATTTGAGGTGGATACAAGTTCAGTGTCTCTGGAATTAAGCTTTGGTCTCTTGGTCTGGAGAACTAGGCAGGGCTAGTTCATAAAGCAACAGCCAGCCTTGCATGCCAGGCCTAGTAGGTGGGACTCCCTGAGAGTCCTTGCAAGAAGTGCATACCCGTTACCTTTCAGGGGTTGGAATAATAGTACTGGGGCTAGAGGGAAGGGTGATTATTTGTGGGATCTCATGGAGACTTACTTGTGGGAAACAGTGGGTGAGAGAGAGAGGAAACTGAGCAGGTCACAAGGTTGATGTGGGAGATTGCACAGGGCTATATCACTTATTGAGAGAGGGGATATAGCAGATCTCAAGAGCAGGAGGAAGGCAAATCAGTTTTAGAAGATTGGAATATAGAAGTCCATAAGGATACCCAGATAGAGGTATCTAGTGGAAAATGCAGATGCATTTAAAATTTATATGGTTCTGTGCCATGGAATGCTGCTTCTCCATATCACTCAAGGGCGATGACTCTTATAAATATTGGAGAGATCAGGATTTTAATAGCCAGATATTTCTAAAGGAGAGCATGCCTTGGAAAACAGTTGTTTGACAAAAACAGGTACCACCCAGGGCTTCCTCTGAATCAGTTTGCAGGTAGCTGTGGATGCCTTCTAGCAGTATGTCCTTTATGCATGTGTTTTGCATGTCCCACATTGCCTAAAAAGGGAACTACATGATAGTCCCTTATATTTTCTGGCCTGCGTTTTTACACCAGGTTAAGTTCATTGTACCATGTTCTTTACATGCCTATATTTTATTCCTGTTAAAGGGAGGAGGGATAGATACAGGTCTTTTGAAATCATCAGAAATTTAGAAATTCCTTGAGTTGTTTTGGAAGGCAATCACACACAACTCTGTGTTTTGTGCTGACAATGTATCTTGCCCAGCTCAGTCCCACTGCCAGCTGCCTGGGACTCTGAGCTCATGAGTAGAGTCAAGGACACTGTCTTTCAAACAAATCTACAACTTGTCTTCCCTGATATTCCACCCCCCTCCATCTTTTACCTATCCTACCAGTATTTTTGTAAGGATCAAAAGAAATAATGCTTGTAAAACTTCATTTTTCTTTTTCTTTTTTCAGCTGTACAAACATAAGAAGGTAGAGGAACATAGAAAATGACTCAGTTCATTTCCAATACAGAGATGTACCTGTTTGTAATTTTCTTCATACTGAGGCTGTTTATTTGTAAGTGGGGTTGTGAGAAAGCTTTTGATTATGCATAATTTCTCAGGCACACATTGCCTAAAGATACATTTATCTTTCTTTGACCTAATCCCTCTGTGTATTTCAA
Source organism: Marmota flaviventris (assembly GCF_047511675.1). Lineage (NCBI taxonomy): Eukaryota > Metazoa > Chordata > Mammalia > Rodentia > Sciuridae > Marmota > Marmota flaviventris. The sequence goes on from NC_092508.1 coordinate 82,492,815, forward strand.
TTCAATAGAAGTTTCTCACAGGCTTGTACTGTTTTCACTCATTTTTTTTTTTTTTACTACAATACTTCTTGTGCTCATCCCTACAGACTGTAATAATGTATCATAATTCAGGGGCAAAAAAAGCTGTGGGAATCTTCTTTGAGAATTGTCTTCCAAGAAAATACGCTAATGTCATTTCTCCAAGTGTGGTTATCTTGTTTGTTACTTTCGCTGTTTGTTTTGATCAGCTCTCTGTCAGATTGCTTCTTGAAATTCAACCACTCCAGGACTATGCCTGTACCCATTGTGTAGGCTTGAGGAGGGGGGAATGTTGACTAGGAGCAGGTATTTGCAGACTTCCCTATGAGTTCCTGGCCAAAGGGGGCCAGAAATGCTTCCCTAGGAGCCACCAAAGCCTAGTTGATTGTCTACCCAGAAGAGATGTGGTATGTACTGGTTGACATTTTGCCCTTGTGATTTTGGTAGATAAACTGAATGAGGTTAACTGGTCCTGATATGTAGGCATGAAAGTTTTTATATCCATAGATCCAGCTTAATAGGGCAGGGAGGATTTTATTTATTCTTAAATTTATGATGATGAGTAACTATTTTTAAACTCACAACTATGGATATCTATGTTACTATACCTCACACTTGTGTTTCTTCTCAATTAGATAATGAATGCAGATACCATTGACATTTGAACCTAAACCCAAAGGACTAAGACTATATTCATGTTGGCCTAGAGAAGAAATCTTATTATGTTATCCTAAGTCAAAACAATTATTGTGAGAAACCAGAGAGATGCATTAGCCTTGAATTTCCATGAGAAAAATGTATATTTGGATAAAAATATCATCATGTCTTACAATGGTTTCATGGTATTATAGGTCTTATGATTTTTTTACAGAAAAAAGAGACAGGGACTATTACATGGCAAAATGTATTTCATGTAGTTGTAGTGAACAGAAAACTGACATAAAATATGTTCTTATAGTAATTTGTGTGGGAATTGTGTTAATCTGTTTTTAATATTTTAAAGTCAACAAGTCAATTTGTGACTCCATTTCTGAGTCAGAGAAGAATTCTGAGGGACTCAACCCAACAAACACAAGAATTTTGAAATTAATTTAGCTTATAAAATTATATCTTAGCAAAATAGAAATAGCTCAGAGAGAAAAAAAAAAAGAAACAATCAGTGGTGGAAGCACCCTTCAGTATGTTTAGTGTATCGAAATGTTCCTAAATGACTCAAAATGTGGTTCTTATATATGATAAATATTTTCTATACTGCAACTATATGTTGGCAAATGAACAACATGTACTGTTGGTGAAGAGGCTGTAAGTGTCAAATACTAATTATCATGATTATGATTTGAACTTGTCAGAACTAACATCTTGAAATCTTGAAGAGGATTCGCAGAAGGATGGGGAAAGAGAATGTTGCAAGTTCTTTTTCCTTTGGTTATTATTAAGCTTTTGAGAATGTACAAGTAGTGAGCCTCGTAGAAGCCTGCACTGTGTTGTAACTAAGCCCTCTTTCAAGATCGTTCAGCGCAGACCCACATTGTGTTGCATTACGCATGAAATACTGGTTCATGCTATTCTCCTGCCACACTCATCTGGAGAAGTTTTGCACCGCTTTTTCCAGATTTCTTGCATGTTTTTACTTAATGAGAAATGTGATACATTTTCAGGTAAGAGGTTCTGATTGCCTTTCTTCTATTCACATTAAATTGGTTTAACATTAGGAAATTTCTGGGAAGGTAAGTATATACCAGGATAGGGGATAAGACTGAGATGTCTTTTCAGGTTGAAAGTAATTTGATTATGTTTTCCTTAATCTTTACCCAGAAAAGAATTAGCTGCCCCCCTCCCTGCCTAGGCTCTTTCTTCAGATCAATTGCACCCTCTGACTTGCACAATCTTTCTAAAACCTAGAGACCACCACTTTGTTCTTTAGCCCAAAGACCTTATTTCATGTCCTCCTCCTAAAATCTTTCTGGAAATCCCCTCTCTGTATCATAAAATCCTCAGTTCTTCGTTGTGTTGGCCCTTAGGTGGTTGCTATGATACTTGTAATGTTTGGTGGCACTCATTTGTATAACCATTTGTATAGCCTAAGCTCTGCTGTAAATTTCCTGAACACAGTGATGGAGGATGTCACTTCTACATCCCTAGCACTGATCACAGAGTCTTGCCCGGAATAGGTTCTTAAATATTTCTTGACTGTATAAAATAGCAACAATTTTCATTGTAGTCAAGACCCCTCAAAATCTGTCTTATCTTTTTTTTCTACTCGATGGTACTCAGCTCCCAGATGTCAGCCATGCAGGATCACTCGCTGTTCTTGGAGCATGCTGAGCACTTCTAGGGAATTCAGGTTCTTGTTTGGGGCTCAGGCTAGTCTCCACATCTCTTCTTGTTAAAATTTCGTTTGTCTGTTTCAACCTAATTCAAATATCCAGGTATATGTTCAAATGTCTGTATATGTGAGAAAACTCTGCCTCTTCTAATAACCCCAGATAGAATTAATATTGTCTCCTGTGTGCTATACTATCATTTATTAATCCTGTTGATTTGCAATATAATTGGCTGTAATGTCTTGATTCCCACCCCCCCCCCCCCGCCCATTGGCTGATGATTTCCTTGAAGATGAGAGTTGTATTGATGTTTATTCATTCAATCACAATATGTATTGGGCATTTTCTATGTGCATGGAGTTGTGTTAAGTTCTGGACTCAATGTGATGAACCCTGTCCTCAGAGAGCTCATCTTCTAGTCAGGAGAGAAAGATAATAAACAAATAATACAAATATTCTCAATACTTAATAATAACCAAATTGATTTACCTTTCTTGGGAATATGTTAATTCAGTCAGAGGTCAATTCTATGTTGGCATGGTTGGTTCTGGGGTTAACTCAGGACAGAGGTCTTTTCAGTGCAGGGGCTCCCATGGTAGCACCTGAGGAAGCAAGGACACCTTGGTGAAAAACCATTTTGTGTGAAGGAACTATCAATTCCCAAGTTCCCAGAGCAAGAGTGTGCTTGCTAAAGAACATGGAAGCCAGGTGAGTGAGGCAGAACAAGCTGGTGGGAAGTAGGAGTGTAGGGCAGAGAGCTCTAGCAGAAATCCAGAGGAAGTAAGGTCTTATATGTCCTGACACATACTCGAGATTTTAGTCTAAATATCCTATGGAGCCTTTGATGGGTTTTATAGGAATGACATGATCACTTCCCCCCACCCCAGTACTGGAGGTTGAACTGAGGAAAACTCTACCTCTGAGCGACCCTCTTTATTTTATTTTGAGACAGAGCCTCACTAAATCGCCTATGATTGAATTTGAAATTCTGCCTTAGCTTCCTGAGTAACTGGGATTACAGGTGTGTGCCACTACACCCAGCAAAGACTTTTGTTATAAAGGCATTGTCCTGGCTTCTGTGTCTGTAGAATTGTCTATAGGGAGGCTAGTATGAAATTATTGTGATCAGCCAGGATGCTAGTGCAACTGTGTAATCAAGAAGTGGTGTTGATTTGGACCAAGTGGTAGCTATGGAATCATTGAGAAGCTGTTTGATTTTGGATATAAGTAAAGCACTGACAGTTTCTGGAGGATTTATTGAAAACAAAAAGTTAATTAAAGAAGATGTTATGGTTTGTATATGTGGTGTCACCCAAAAGCTCATGTGTGAGACAATTCAAGAACTTTCAGAGGTGAAATGATTAAATTATCAGAGTTGTAACGCAACCAGTGGATCAATCTGCTGATATAGGTTAACTAGTTAGTAACTGTAGGCAGGTAGGGTGTGGATGGAGGTCACTGGAGGCATGACTTGGGGGTTTATATTTTGTACCTAAGGAAAGGAACTCTCTTTCTCCTTCTCTGCTTTCTAGTACCCACGTCTTGAGCTGGTGTCCTCTTCCATACCCTTTAACTATGATGTTCTTCCCATCTCAGGCCCTCGGCTATGGAGTTTACTGACTGTGGACTGAATCTGAAATTGTGGGCTAAAATACAACTGTTAAGTTGTTTTTATTGGATATTTTGGTCATAGAGATGAAAAAATCTAACTAAAATAGATGATTTCAAAGATCTCTGTTGAGTAAATGTCAGGATACAGATGCTAATTACTATGATAAGGAAAGCTACAGAAGAGGTTGGTTGGGAAAAGAGAATCAAACAATTTGGGATAAGGTAAGTTTGATATGATTATTGGATATCTAAGTGAAGATGCCAAGTAGATAGTTTTATAGTTAAGTCAGGAGCTTAGGGATAGAGATAAAACTTCAGGAACTTTTATTCTGTGAATTGTTAATACTTAAAATTCTGATACTGATAAACATGTGAATTAAGTACCAGTTGCAAAGAGATTTTAAGGATGAGTTCTTTACCACTTAGAGATCAAAAAGATGAGGAGAGCCAGATAAGGAGTCTGAGATGGAATGCCTCAGGAGAGGTGACTCTTCAGGGACACCCACATTGGTTGGTTATATCTAGTATAAGGATGATCCTTCTTGGACTAGGGTGTGGCATAAGAGAAACAATTGTTTCTGCCACTTGATCCCATAGACGGTTTTACATGTAGATATTAAGCTGGAAATTTGGTTCTGTCCCTGTCAGATGTGCTCCCTTTGGAGTCTCACTGGATCCTTAGGGCAAGGGAGTAATCCCACTCCTCTTTTTTTTTTCTATATACTTCTACTAAGAGGTTTGAATTTTCTGGCTGGTCACCTTATCATGGTTGCTCTTGAAATTTACTCTAATTGAGTTACCTTTAGTGGGAATATGTTAATTCAGTCAGGGGTCAATTCTATGTTGGCATGGTTGGTTCCCGGGTTAACTCAGGACAGAGGTCTTTTCAGTGCAGGGGCCCCCAAGGTAGCACCTCCATCCCATTACCTAGGTCATGGCAACATCTTTAGCAAATCCTTCACTCACTCTGGCTTTCTACATTGGGGTGTGTTACTGTCAAGTATTCTAAACTGCAAATGTTTCCCAGCATGTAAATGAAGCCTGACTCATCCTGAACCTGTGAACTCATTGGAGTCACTAGAGCGGATGGAATGTGAACAAAGGTCAAAATAGATTCATCGCAGTAGTCCGCCTGCTGACATTATAATAGGTACTCAACTGTCTCTATTCCCTTCCCCAAGACAACTATGAAAACAACCAATGTTGCAAGCATGTTGAAAGCAATATCTCACTCCATGCCCACCAGCATTTCTTAACTTCAAAGAGGAGGCTGCCATCTTCCCAAAATAATGGTCAATTAAGACTGGCAAAATGACAGTCTGATGGAGGAAAATGGCACTTCATCTCTCTTTTATTGCTTTAATAGTATGACAGAGGAAAATAATATGCATATGTACGAGGATAATATACATGTAACATTTGGTCTCTTCTGAATCCATTTTATGGATTCCTAGAATGTACTCATCTTCCTGGATAATATTACCTATATTAATGAATTTTACTTATCTTTCCTTAGCACCTAGTCAAAGTTAGGTAGTAGAAGGAAATAGGTCATTTTAATAAATACTTTGTCAATAATCCATTAGCACTCAACCCATAGGTGTGTATAATTGTGTAGAACATGCTTTTAGCAGCTAACAATGAAAAGAGAGAATGGTCTGTGATACTTAATAAATTTATCCATCTATCCACATGTTCATATACATGTACATGTAGATAGGAGATATAATATGAATATATACATATACATACATGTATAGCAATCATATATCTATATATAAACATTCTATGTAATGTATATGTATATGTGTGTATGTGTATATATAAATACACATGTAAATGTATATATATAACAAATATGTGACACACACACACACACACACACACGGCCTATAGTAATTATTTCTAGCTGGCTTTGTTATGGAAGTCATCAGAAATAAATTAAGAAAATACTTAACCAACCTCATGCTGGAGATGTCATAAATGACCTTTAAAAAATTTAAAATGGTTACCTCCAGCCTAAGATTTAGAAAGGTCAATGGACAATTTAAAATTTGAAACCAAGTATATTTTTTTACAACTTGTTCATGGAGACAAGTTTTTCTTATTCTTTGCTGATAAGACTTACGTGAGTTTCTGTTGGACTCTGTTAGGCACAATGGGAATAGTATTTTTAGTGATAATAGATCAAAGTAGAATCAAAATGGGGAAAAGTTTAACAATGATGAACAGTTATATAGCACATTTAATTAATGTCATTGATTCATCATTATATCCCACGAGGCAGGCTGTTTTATTCTTTCATTGTAGAAAAGTAAATGGAGGCTTAGAGATGGTAAATGTTGTAACATGGTCTTTTAAAATAGTCAGTTGAGCTGAGCCTGGAACCCAGATCTGACCTCAAGGCTGAGTTCTCCCTTCTAAAATTATACTATGACCCAATGACTCGAGAATGACTGTTTTTCTATGTGTTCATTACAGAAAACCTTTAAGAACATTTTATGTATAAGTACATGCTCTAATGGATTTATTCTTTCTTTCTTTTAGAAGCCAACCTAAAAAGATGACTAAAAGAAGACACTATGTGGTATCTTGAAAATAATTTTACAACTTTTTAAAAACTGAAGGTATTAGTTTAGGAGAATATGGGAATGGTGTAAGTTCATTTTGTTAAGCTGTCTAATTCTATGAGAAAATGCAAGTTTATTGTGACAGAGTCTCAGAGGCCATACACACACACACACACACACAAACAAACATCCCAACACAACTTCTGATGTTACATATCGGAGTTGCAAAGTTCAAATAAAAATTAAGGCATAATTGAAGAATACAAAGGAGAAAAGAAAAAGCAATGATCTGGAGGATATGGAGGAAATGTTACTTGCTCTACAAAGTGACTTCTAGTGTGGAAATACTATGAAATAGTCAGTGAGTTAACTGCTAGAGAAATTATAGTCAGCCATGTATTTGTCTTGGAAATGAAGAAGCGAAGGCTGGGGTTGTAGCTCAGCAGCAGAGCTTTTGACTAGCCTGTGTGAGGCACTGGGTTCAATCCTCAGCACCACATAAAAATAAATAAATAAAACAAAGGTATTGTGTCCATCTAAAAAAAATATTTTTAAAAATTGATGTGGAGAAAATTACCTAAGATATGTATTTCAGCAGAGGGAGTTGGAGAAAATCCTGAGACCAGAATATGGACAGTCACAGACTTAAAATGACTACCCAACAGAAAATAAAAAGGGACTTATAAAGAACTTGTGTTATGAAGTGTGTGTGTGTGTGTGTGTGTGTGTGTGTGTGTGTGTGTGTGTGTTGGTGATAGTGGGAATCTATTGCACCACATGGGGAAATGCTCTGAGGCCACACTCCTTGGGTGTCTCTGAATCTTCAGGCCACTCTTCTTGCTGCCAGCCCCCGGCCTCTCTCTTCCTTTCCATAGCTTTTTGGTGATTGTAACATTATAGTGCATCACACAGATTTTTACAAAGTCAATTTCTCCTTTACATATTCATATCAAGTATTCAATAAAAATTGTTCAACCTGAGCACATTTTTCTTATTAACAATAATAAGTATTAAGATTATTTTTGCATGAATACGAGATGTTTCGTGCTGAAAAGAGATTATTCCTGCTCAATAAGCATTATTATTAATAATGATGTGCTAGCTGAAGGACACAGTAGAATTCTTGTAAGGAAGAAACAGTTCTATTTCTACATGTCTTTGTAAAAATAATGTTTATTATTTTTGATTAATATATCAAAAAGAATGAAAAATAAAGTATAAAATTGCCTATGATTCTTACTTCCAGAGATAACTACTCTTAATATTTTGGTGCAGTTTTTGTATATGTGTGTGTTTATTAACTGGGCCTAGGCTGCACGTATAGTTTCATATCTCACTTTCTCAGTGTAAGAATTTTCCAGACATTCAATGGTATTAGATAACACTATCAATTTTTAATATTTATTTAATATGTATTTGTTACTTAAATATCTCTACATATATATTAATCTATTGTTTGTTTTATAAATAAAGCTATGATAAAAGTCTTTATATACAAATCTTAGTGCAGCACTAATACTAAGAATATTTTGGTATATTTCTGAGTCTCATGGAAATGCTATTAATGCCTTATTTTTCTTACTTTTTCTAGAGATATAAATACATCCGTGAATAGATGTTTCACTATAATTAAAAAGATGACTGTTGTGAAATAAGTTCATGAAATGTTGAGTTCAACAAAGGCATAGAGATTTCTATAGGACTTTATTCAGAGCCTTTGATAATGCAAATGTCTGCTGTAAATTACTAAGGAGATTGGATAGGTATTGTACCATTTGTCCAAAGATCACAGACCTATTTTTTCTGAGGGATTTTTGTTTGAAAAGCATAAATATGAAAAGCATTAAGACTCTGTCTTTTGATTCAGAATAGATGATTCTTTATAATAGTAATCAAGAATTGTTCTATTCTAGTTATATTATTTGGGATAACCCAGAGCTATGCTGCAATAACAAATAGGTCCCAAAATCTCTGTGGCTTTTCATAACAAAGGTTTATTTCTTGCTAATGCCATAGTATGTGACAGATCACACTCCTATGTCTTTCTGTTTGAATAACATCCCTGGACCCAGGCTGCTTGCCAATTCTGAATCCACCAGTTCTGAATTGCTTTTTTGTTGGGTACTGGGGATGGAACCCTGGGGTGCTTTACAACTGAGCCACCTCCCAGCCCTTTTTATTTTTTATTTTGAGACAGGGTCTCACTAAGTTGCTTAGGGCCTTGATGAATTTCTGAGGCTAGCTTTGAACTTGTGATCCTCCTGCCTCAGCCTCCTGAATCACTGGGATTATAGGTAGGCACCATCTCGCCAAGTCTGAATTGCTATTTTTTAAAACTTCAGCCACTTGAATGAAGTTAAATATGAAACAACTGCACTTAATTTCCAAACACTATGTTCAGTTGGTGAATTAGTCATCTGCCCAGACTAAGATTAAGAAACATATAAATACTTGATGAATAATAACAGTCTCTTCTATAATTTTGTAAAAAATAATGAATGTTGAATTTTGTTGTATGCCTATTTAGAAGCTGTTGGGATGATAATGTTTTAGCCTATTTATGTTATCTTATTTAATAAGTATCCTAAATTTAAATTATTTATCATCTTCAAGTATTCAATGCTAAAATGAGACATAATTACCTTAATGTTCTTTTCAATTAGATTTGACAGTGTTTTTACTAGGCTTTTGTACCTATATTCATGAATTAGATTGGTTCATAATTATCTTATTCAATGTTTTTTGTTACATATGGTTATAAAGGCTTTATTATAGAAAGTTTTACATATATATTTCTAATTATACTTTTGAGACAATTGTACATTTGCATGCACTGAATTCTATGAATTCATTACCTAGTTTTCCTGATATTAATGTTTTGAAAAACTATACTGCAAAAACCATACTGCAAAAAAAACAAAAAAACAAAAAACCCAGTGTATTGGTATTATACAGTCAAGATAAAGAACAACCTCAATAATTCCTCATGTATTTTCATGCCACAACCACTCATTTCTGGCCCCAACTACCTCCTTAACTCTTGGAAAAACTAATTTGATCTCTATTTGTATAGCTTAGTTAATTTAAGGATGTTTTATATGTGGGGTCAATAAACTTTATAAACTTTCAGGATTGACTTTTTCATTGAGAATATTGCTCTGGAGATTCCTACAGATTTTTGGATTTATCAATAATTTGTTCTCTTTTGTTGCTTAATGGTGGTCCATAGTATGGATGTACCACAGTTTAACTATACATCCATTGGAAGGACATCTTGATTTTCTAGTTTTGTTGGCTATTACAAATTAGCTGCTATGAAAATTTGGGCAAAGGTTTTGTATAAATGTTGAGTTTTCATTTCTGTGAGATAAATACACAGGACTGAAATGGTTGGGTTGTTTGATAGTCATGTGTTCAATTTTTTAAGAGCAACTGCCAAACCGTTTCCAAGGTGGGTCACCATTTTGGGTTCCCATCAGCAATTCATGATGATTCATTTTCTTTTCTTCTGCACCTGCATCTCATATTGTCATTTTTTGTTGCTGTTGGTGGTCCTGATAGGCATATAGTAATATCTCATTGTTCTTTTCAGTTGCATGTCCCTTAATGACTAATTATGTTGAGCACCATTTCATGTCTTACTTGCTATCTATTTATATCTTAGGTGAATTGTTCATTCATTTGTGTTTATTTTCTAATTGCATTGTTTGAGGTGTTTTTTACTTTTGAGTTTTGAGATTCTTTGTCAGATACATGGTTTACAAATATTTTTCTTCCAGTGTGATACTTGTCATTTTTTTTCTCTTAAATAGGGTCTTCTTGGGGCACAAGTTTTTAATTTTGATACAGTTCAATTTACTAATTTTTCCTTTTGTGGACATGGTTTATTATGAAGTCTAAGAAATTTTTGCCTAGAAATGGATCTAAGATTTTTCTCCTATAATTTTTTTTCAAAACAAATTTTTAAAATAATTTTCCAAATATTTACATTTTAGTTTGTGATCCATTTGGAGTTAATATGAATGTAAGGTGTGAGCTTTAGGACAAGGAATTTTTTTTGGCCTATGCACATCTAATTGTTCCAACACCATTTGTCCATTTGTTGAAAAGATTATCCTTCTTCCACTGAATAGCTTATGTCCTTTTGTCAAAACTCCTTTGGAAATATTTTTGATCTCTTTTTTTTTTTCTTTGTTCTGTTCTAGTAAGCCATGTGTTGACTGCTCCACCACCACCATACAGTCTTGGCTACTGTGCCATACAAAAAGTCTTAAAAATTAGATAGACTCATTTCTCCTTTGAAAAACTGTTCACTTATCCCAGTTCCTTTGTCTTCTCCATATCAATGTGAATAATGTCTACAGCTACAGAAAAATCATTTCAGGATTTTGGCAGGAATTGCATTGTACATGTGTGTAAGTTTGTAGAAAACAAATATCTCTACTATATAAAGTTTTCCTAACAATAAACAACACACCTCTCCATTTCTTTAGATCAAGGCTTTCTTTGATTGGCACTGTATAGTATTCAGTATATGAGTTTTGTACATATGCTATAACAATCATACCAAAGTGTTTCATTTGGGGAAGGTGATTGTAGTTGGTATTGTATTTTTAATTTCTATTTTGCCTGGCTAGAATATTCAGCACTATGTTAAATGACCAACAAGAGCAGAATCCTTGCATTGCTATTGATCTCTCGGTCTTAAAAAATCTTAATAAGTATGCCAATAACTGTGTTGTTAGCTGTAACTTTTTTGTGGGTGTTTTTTTTAAATAAAGTTGGGGATGTTTTCTTTTATTCATATTTTTTTCCTGAAGATTTAATAACCAAATGGATATTGAACTTTGCCAAATGCTTTTCTTTTCCCATGCACCAATTGTTGCAATCCTGTGACTTTTCTACTATAACTTGTTAATATGATTCTGAGTCCATTTTGTGCTGCTATACTAGAATACCTGAGACTGGATAATATTTAAAAAGAGAAATTTGTGTTTTTTAAATTTTATTTTTGTTAAGACATATTAATTACACAAATTGATGGGATTCACTGTGATATTTCCATACATGCATACATTATGCAATGATCATATCTGTCTATCTTTCTTTACTACCATCCCAACTGGCTTGCTTCCCAGACCCTAATAGGAGAAATGTGTTTCTTAAAGTTCTGGAGGCTGGAAAGCCTAAGATCAAGATGCTGCAAGAATTGGTTTCTGGTAAGGGCCTAGTCTCTGCTTCCAAGATGGCACCTTGGACACTGCATTCTCTGGAAGGGGAGAAATTCTATTTCTCATATGGAAGAAGAGCAGAGGAGAGCAAACCTATCCTCACATGTCTTTCTTATAGTGGCATTAATCTACAAGCATCTCCCATTAGGCCGTACTTCCTAACAATGTTGCCTTGGAGGTTAAGATTAGACATGAGTTTTGAAAGACATAAAACATCTAAACAATAGCATATTGTGAATTATACTGAGTAGTTTTCAAACAATGAACAAATCTTGTATCCCTGGAATAAATGCAATCTCTTCATGGCATATAATTATTTTTATATATTGTTCCCTTCCATTTACTAATACTGTGGTGAACTTAATGAAAGGCGTGAAAGACCTCTACAATGAAAACTACAGAATGCTAAAAAAAGAAATTAAAGAAGACTATAGAAGATGGAAAGATCTCCCTTGTTCTTGAATAGGCAGAATTAATATTGTCAAAATGACTATACTACTAACAGCACTATACAGAATTAATGAAAAAGCCCAATAACATTCCTCATAGAAATAGAAAAAGCAATCATAAAATTCATCTGGAAAAATAGGAGAACCAGAAGGGCCAAAGCAATCCTTAGCAACAAGAGTGAAGCAGGTGGCATCACTATACCAGACCTTGAACTGTACTACAGAGCAATAGTAACAAAAACAGCATGTACTGGCACCAAAATAGACTAGTAGACCAATAGTACAGTATAGAGGACTCAGAGACTAACCCACATAAATACAGTTATCTCATATTAGACAACGGAGCCAAAAACATATTGGAGAAAAGATACCATCTTCAACTAATGGTTTTGGGAAAATTGGAAATCCATATGCAACAAAACAAAATTAAGCCCCTATCTCTCACCATGCACAAAACTCAAAATAGATCAAGGACCGAGGAATCAGACTAGAGACCCTATGCCTAAGAGAAGAAAAAGTAGGCCCATGTAGGATTAGTCCCCGACTTCCTTAACAAGACTCCTATAGTACAAGAAATAAAATCAAGAATCAATAAATGGCATGGATTCAAACTGAAAACTTCTTCTCAGTGAAAGAAACAAGAATGTGAATAGAGAGCCTATGGAATGGGAGCAAATTTTTACCAAATGCACATCAGATAGAGCATTAATCTCTAGGGTATATAAAGAACTCAAAAAACTTAACACCAACCTCCCCACCCCAAAAACAAATAACCCAATCAAGAAATGGACTAAGGACCTGAACAGACACTTCTCAGAAGAAAATATACAAAATCAACCAATATATGAAAAAATGTTCAACATCTCTAGCAATTAGAGAAATGCAAATCAAAACTACTCTAAGATTTCCTCTCTCTCTCTCTCTCTCTCTCTCCAGTCAGAATGGCAGCTATTAAAAATACAAACAATAAATAATGTTGGTGAGGATGTGGGGAAAAAGGAACATTCATACATTGCTGGTGGCACTGCAAATTGGTGTAACCAATTTGGAAAGCAGTACGGAGATTCCTAGGAAAACTTGGCATGGAACCACCATTTGACCCAGCTATCCCTCTCCTTGGTTTGTACCCAACGGACTTAAAAACAGCATACTACAGTGACACAGCCACATCAATGTGTATAGCAGCATGATTCACAAAAACTAAATTGTGGAACCAACCTGATACCCTTCAATAAATGAATGGATAAAGAAACTGTGGTATATGTACACAATGGAATATTTCTCAGCATTAAAAGAGAATATAAAATCATGGCATTTGCAGGTAAATGGATGAAGTTAGAGAATATCATGCTAAGTGAAGTAAGACAATCCCAAAAAACCAAAGGCTGAATGTTTTATTTGATAAGTGAATGCTGATCTATAATGGAGGTGGCGGGGAGCATGGGAGGAATGGAGGAACATTGAATAGGGCAAAGGGGGGGATGGGAGAGGCCATGGGGTAGGAAAGATTGTGGAATGAGAAGGACATAATTACCCTAGGTACATCTATGAAGACATGAATGGTGTGACTCTACTTTGTGTACAACCAGAGAAATGAAAAATTGTGTTCTATATGTGTGCTGTGAATTTAAATGCATTCTGTTGTCATAACAAATTAGAATAAACAATTAAATAAAATGAATCAGTTATATGATTTAATTAAAAATTCTTATATCTACATTCATCAAAGCTGTTGGTCTATATTTTTCTTTGTCATGTCTTTGACTTAGATATTAGGTAATACTAGGTAGCAAAATAAATTTGGAAGTGTTCGTCTCTCTCTCTCTCTCTCTCTCTATATATATATCTCTCTTTTAAATAAAGAAGACTATAGAATTAGTATTAGTTTTTAGACCTTTGGAAGAATTAAGAATTCTACAGTGAAATGAGCTGGTCTGGATATTTGTTTTGGGGAATTTTAAATGTAAGTTAAAAAAAACTGATAGTTACAGGGCTATCCATATTTTCTATTTCATATTGGGTAAGTTGAATTGTGGTAGTTTGTTGGGTATTTTATTTTTATGTATTTACTTTTTTCCAGTACCAGAGATTGAACCAAGGGTCCTGCATACTGGCCTTGTATTTGCTATTCTCCTGCCTCAGCCTCCTGAATAGCTGGGATTGCTGGTATGGGCCTTGGTGTCTGGCTAGTTCCTGCTTTTTAAGGAATTGACCCATTACATGCAAGTTGTCAAATCTTGCATGTAGGACTATTTAGCATTTCCTTATTAACTTCTTGATATCTGCAAGGTCTTTAGTGATATTTCCTGTTTCATTTTGCTATTGGTGATCTATGCCTTCTCTGATTTTTTCTTCATCAGTTTTATTAAGGGTTCGCCAATTCTATTGATCTTTTCATAGATGCAGTTCTGTGTTTCATCAGTTTTCTCTACTGTTTGTTTGTTTTGGTTTTCAATTTTACTCATTAGTGCTTATATCTTTATTACTTCCTCACTCTTGCTTAGTTTGAGTTTACATGTTGCTCTCCTTATTTCAGGTTCCTGAGATGGTAGCTTTTACAGTTTATTGATTTGAGAACTTTCCTCTCATCACTCTTTTCACTGTGTTCTATAAACTTTTGAATGTATTTTAAAGGTAATTCAGTTCATTATATTTTTCTCTTTCTCTAGAGATTTCTTCTTTAACCAATGATTATTTAGCAGTTTGTAATTTAATTTCTAAGTATTTAGAGATTTGCTTCATCTTTCTGCTATTGATTTCTAGTTTGATTTCTTTGTGGTCAGAAAACATATTCTGTACTATTTGTATTGGATTTGTTGAGGTTTGCTTTATGGCCCAGTATATGGTCTTTTTTGGCATGTTCCATGGACAATTAAAAAGGATGTGTGACAATTCACAATAGCTAAATTGTGGAACCAACCTAGATACCCTTCAAGAGATGAATGAATAAAGAAACTCTGGTATATTTGCACAATGGAATATTACTCAGCATTGAAAGAGAATAAAATCATGGCATTTGCAGGTAAATGGATGGAGTTGGAAAATATGCTAAGTGAAGTAAGTCAATCCCCCAAAACCAAAGACCTAATGCTTTCTCTGATATGGATGCTGATCCATAATGCGGGTGGGGTATGGGAGGAATGGAGGAAGTTTGGATAGGGAAAAGGAAGGGAGAGGAAGGGAGGGGGCTTGGGGGTAGGAAAAATGGTGGAATGAGATGAACATCATTTCCCTAGGCACATCTATGAAGACATGAATGGTGTTACTCTACTTTGTGTGGTGTGACTCTGCTTCATTTCAACCAGAGAAATGAAAATATGTGTATATATATTTCTTTCAAAAGAATGTGTATTCAAGTATAGGAGGAGAGTTTCAAGATGGCAGAGTAGAGAAGGTTGCTTTCCTGTCTGTTCTGTGGCATGAAACCAATAAAGCAGGTAGGCAACTTCTCAGCAAGGTGAGTGAATAAAATAAAACATGGTGGGGGAAGGGGAGACTTTACTGAAATTTAGAACTGTGCACTCAAAGCAGACTGGGGACTCAGGATGTTGGAAATAATAAAATAAAGAAGAAATCCCCAGGGACACAGCCGCTACTGTGGCTTGGCTGGAAGCACCAGCCAGAGTAGTCTCTCCAAAAGCAAAGTGGAGGGAAAAAGGAATTAAAGGGACCTGCATTTTTATGAGGCCTGAGGCATGTCTGGGTATAGAGTGTTTGGAGATCAAGGACATTGCCTGACTAAATTAAAGGCGTGCTACCCAATATTCTTGTTCAGTGAAGAAGCCGCCATCTCTCCAGGTGGTGTGTGGATGACAAAGACACATCAAAGAAAGAAAATTTTAGACCAATATCCCTGATGAACATGGATGTGAAGATTCTTAATAAAATACTGGCAAATCACACACACACACAAAAAAAATATTAAAAAGATAGTGCACCACGATCAAGTGTGGTTCATCTTAGGGATGCAAGTTTGGTTCAACATATGGAAATCAATAAATGTAATTTATCACGTCAATAGACTTAAAGGCAAGAATCACATATTTATCTCAATAGATTCAGAAAAAGCATTTGACAGAATACTGCATCTATTCATCTTCAAAACACTAGAAAAACTAGGGATAGTAGGAACATACCTCAACATTGTAAAAGCTATCTATGCTAAACCCAAGGCCAATATCATTCTAAATGGAGAAAAATTGAAAGCATTCCCTCTAAAAACTGGAACAAGACAGGGATGCCTTCTTTCACCACCTCTATTCAACACAGTCCTGGAAACTCTAGCGAGAGCAATTAGAAGAAAGAAATTAAAGGGATATAAATAGAAAAAGAAGAACTATCACTATTTGCTGATGATATGATTCTATATTTAAAAGACAAAAAAAAAAACTCCACCAGAAAACTTCTAGAAATCATAAATTAATTCAGCAAAATAGAAGGATATAAAATTACTACTCACAAATCAATTGCATTCCTATATATTGATAAATCAACTGAAAGAGAAATTAGGAAACCTATCCCATTTATAATATCCTCAGAAACCAAACCAAACCAAACCAAAACAAAACAAAACAAAAAACCTTAGGAATCAATCTATCAAAAGAGGTTAAAGACCTCTATAATGAAAAGTACAGAACACTAAAGAAATAAATTGAAGAAGATCTTAGAAGATAGAAAGATCTTTTATGTTCTTGGATAGGCAGAATTATTATTGTCAAAATGGCAATACTCATTTGCAGGAAAATGGATGGAGTTGGAGAATATTATGCTAAGTGAAGTTAGCCAATCCCAAAAAACCAAATGCCAAATGTTTTCTCCGATGTAAGGAGGCTGATTCATAGTGGGATTGGGAGGGGGATCATGGGAGGATAGGGAAAAGGAATGGGAAGGGAAGGGAAGGGGCATGGGAGTAATAAAAGATGGTGGAATGAGATGGACATCATTACCCTAAATACATGTATGAAGACATGAATGATGTGAATATTCTTTGTATACAACCAGAGATATACAAAATTGTGCTCTATATGTGTAATATAAATTATAATGCATTCTGCTGCCATATATAACAAATTAGAATAAAAAATAAATTTAAAAAAAATGGCCATACTACCAAAAGCACTATACATATTTAATGCAATTTCTATTAAGGTTTTGATAACATTCTTCACAGAAATAGAAAAAGCAGTCGTGAAATTCATTTGGAGAAATAAGAGGCCCTGAATAACCAAAGCAATCCCCAGCAGGAAAAGTGAAGCAGGAGGTATCACAATACTAGACCTTAAACTATACTACAGAGCTATAATTAAAAAAAAAAAAGGCATGGTATTGGCACAAAACCAGACGCATAGGCCAATGGTACAGAATAGAAGATACAGAGACTAACCCACATAAATACAGACAAAGGTGCCATAAACATACATTGGAGGATAGATAGCCTCTTCAACAAATGGTGCTGGGAAAACTAGAAGTCCATATGTACTAAAATGAAATTAGACCCTGAATCTCACCCTGCACAAAACTCAGCTTAAGGTGGATTGAGGACCTAGGCATTAGACCAGTAACCCTACTAGAAGAAAAAGTAGGCTCAAATCTCCAATATGTTGGCTTAGGAACTGACTTCTTCAACAAGACTCTAAAGCATGAGATGTAAAATTAAGAATCAATAAATGGTATTGTATTAAACTAAAAACTTCTTCATAGCTAAGAAAACAATCAAGAACAGAAAGAGGGGGCCTACAGGAGAAAAATCTTTACAACCTGCACCTCAGATAGAAAATTAATCTCCAGGATATATAAGAACTCAAAAAACTTAACACTAAAAACCAAATAACCCAATCAACAAATTGGCAAAAGAACTGAACAGACACTTCAAAGAAGAAGAAATCTGAATGGTCAACAAATAAATAAAAAAATGTTGAACATTACTAGCAATTAGAGAAATGCAAGTTAAAATTACGTTGAGATTCCATCTCACTCCAGTCAGAATGGCAATTATCAAGAATACAAGTAACAATAAATATTGGTAAGGATGTAGAGAATAAGATACACTCATATATTTCAAGTAGTACTGCAAATTGGTGCAACCACTCTGGAAAGCAGTATGGAGATTTCTCAGAAAACTTGGAATGGAACCACCATTTGACCTAGTTATCCCACTCCAAAGGACTTAAAATCAACATATTATAGTGATGTGGCCAATGTTTATAGCAGCGCAATTCACAATAGCTAAGCTATGGAACCAACCTAGGTGCTCTTCAACAGATGAATGGATAAAGAAAATGTGGTACATACACATAATGGAATATTACTTAACCATACAGAAGAATAAAATTATGGCATTTGCCAATAACTGGATGGAGCTGAAGACTAGTATGCTAAATGAGATAAGCCAATCCCTAAAATATGTGGATGTTAACTCACAATAGGTGGAGGAGAGGGAGGAGTGGAGGTTCACCAGATTGGACAGGGAGGAGTGGGGGGAAGGAAGAAGGGTGGTAATGGGAAAGATAGTAGAATGAATCAGACATAACTTTCCAATATTCATAAAAGAATACATATCCAGTGTAACTCCACATCATGTACAAGTGCAAGAATGGGAAGTTATATTCCATGAATATATGATTGTTAAAATACATTCTACTGTCATGTATAACTAAAAAGAACAAATAAAAAAAGTAAAAATATAGAATGTGTATCCTGCTGCTGCAAAGTGTATATTATTCTATAAATGTTTATTAGATTCTGTTGGTTTATGGTGTTGTTGAATTCTTCTGGATCCTTGCTGATATCCTACCTAGTTAATTGTGGAGAGAGGGGAGTGGGATGTCTGTAAATATCACTGTGAGTGTGTTGATTTGTCTTTTCAGTTATTTTTGGTTTTGGCTGACGTGTGTTGTAGCTGTCTCATTTGGTGCATATAAATTTAGGATTGCTATGTCTTCTTGGTGGATTGGTTCCCCCCATCATTCTATAATGTCCCTTAGTTTCTCTGGTACTTATCTTTGCTCTGAAGTCTATTTGATATGATGCCAACATAGCTAGTCCTCTTTTCCTTTGATCAATATTTACATAACAAATCTTTTCCACCCTTGCCTGTGTAATTATATTTGAAGTGTCTAATAACATATAGTTGCTTTGTATTTTAAATACACTGCTAATATCGCTCTTATAATGTATACTTAGCCAAATTATATTTAATGTAATTATTCCTATGTTAGGATTTATATCAACAACCCCTTCCCTCTATCTGTTCTTTCTTTCTTTTTCCCTCTGTTTTCTTTTTCAGTCTTTTCTATAAGTGACTTCAACAGTTGCTTTTTAGAATCCCATTTTGATTTGTTTTTAAGTGTGTCTTTTTCATATTTCATATTTTTGTTACTGGTGATTGAACTCAAGGCACACACTATATCTCTGAGCTACACTTGAGTCCATGTGTAGAGTTTTTTTATATGGTTGCTCCAAGGATTTTATTACATTCTATAACTTATCACTGTCTGTTGGTGCCATCAGTTTACTGGTTCAAGTTAAGTACAGAAATCTCACCTTCATTTATGTCATTTCTCCAGTGCAGAATAATGGTTTGAAATATTTTCTTGCCATACATTTAGAACCATATTAGATGGTGTTATAATTTCACTTCAATGATCAAACATAATTTAGAAAACTCAAGGGGGAGATGGAGAGTATATTTATTCATCTATTTGTTTAGTATGTTCTTTCTTCCTGTTTTTTTGAGAGAGAGAAAGAGAGAGTTTTTTTTTTTTTTTTTTTTTTTTTTTTTTTTTTTTTAGATAGACACAACACAATGCCTTTATTTTTATTTGGTGCTGAGAATCGAACCCTGACCCGCCTGTGCTAGGTATGCGCTCTACCGCTGAGCCACAATCCTAGCCCTAAAGGATAGATCTTCTGGACACAATTATCTTGGTTGTCCTTCATCTGAAAATGTCTTGAATTCCTCTTTATTTCTGAAGAATATTTACTTTGCATATAGAATTATTGGTTTAGGGTTCTTTTCTTTCACAATTAAAAAAAGTACTACATTTGTCTGGCCTTATGATTTTTTTTTTTTATAAGGAATCCACTGTCATTCAAATATTTTTTCCTAATAGGTAAGCTGTTATTTCTGTTTCATTACTTTTAAGATTTTTTTCTTCTTTGTTTTCATAAATTTGATTATGAAGTGTCTTAGTATGGAGTTTTTACTGCTTATCATGTTTAGGCTTTGCTCAGTTTTTTAAGTATGTAGGTATATACTACAAAATCTGGAAACTTTGGGCAGTTTTAGGTAGTAGTTTTTTGGAGTTGTCAGATCCAGGAAAACTTTGATATTTGTGACATAGAGAAAACCCAGGAAAAACACCACCATGTTATTTTGGAACCCTAAGGGTCCTATTAAGTCTGCCTTCTTCTCTCCATCTTTCAGTCTTCTAATTGTTCTATGTATAACTGCTAGGGTTTTTATTTATTCTAGTGAGGGGAATAGGGAGGTGTATTTCCAATACATCTTTTTCAGAAACCATGAATGTTTTCTAATTTTATGCCTTAGATATTTATAGCACATAGGGTTACCTATTCCTTAATGCTCTGAAGGAGTTTTCTAATAAAATTGGCTGAGTTTTAAAAAGTGAACTGAAAAGAATTTATTTCTCAAAATATTAGTAAAAGAGTCTTGTGGCAAAGGTGATATTTGAATTTGGCTTGAAAAAGTAAAATTAGTAGGACAAAAAAGTTATATAATTTTGAGTAGAAAGAATAGCAGGAGTCATCAAACCAAAGAGTACCAATAAAAATTATAGTAAGATGAGTAGAATAAAAATAAAAATTTAAATTTCCAAATCACTTTACAAAATAAACAAACCCCCCAAATGAAAGCAGAATGGAGTTTTTTTTCCCCCAATATGGTAGGTGAAGCATTTTCAGTCATTTTTCACATATATCCTTATCTGAAATTGATAAAGATGAAAGAGAAATTCTTTATGTCCATCTCTTTCCTTTTTTTAATTTGGAAGGAACATTGTCATTAAAGTGTCATTTAAAAAAATGGAAATCAGACATAATCCTTTGGCTGATAGACATTACTGGCAATTATTTTCCTAACTTCAGATTTATTTTGTCATAAAAGAAACATCTCATTAAAGTGGAGTGGGACATAGGACCCTATGAAGTAGTGAATAGAAGCTCCATTGTAGACGGCCACATGGATCAATGTTGGAATTTACTACTTTTCTCTAAGGGCAGTGGAAATCTTTGAGGAGTTTTAATATGAGGATATGATTAATTATGCATTAATTCCAGAACATTCCCTTCCAGCAGATTTTTTTATTATATTTATTGACCCAAATTGAGTCAATTGGCCATATTCTTAAATTTATCACTTTCAAAGGGAATGGACCAAATAATTTTTTTTTAAAGAGAGAGAGAGAGAGAGAGAGAGAGAGAGAGAGAGAGAGAGAGAGAATTTTTTTAAATATTTATTTCTTAGTTTTCGGTGAACACAACATCTTTGTTTGTGTGTGGTGCTGAGGATCGAACCTGGGCTGCACGCATGCCAGGCGAGCACGCTACCGCTTGAGCCACATCTCCAGCCCCCAAATAATTTTTATGTACTTTTTTTTTTTTCACTTTCTCAATACTTATCCTTCAGTAGAAATATGCTGAATTCTTTTTTTGGATGAGGTGCTAGGGAACATACCTGGACCTTATACATGCCAAATAAATGAAGTACTCAGCTACTGAGTATGGACATCCCCATCTCACTAACTCTTTAATTAGAAGAAGAACATATTTTTTAGACTATTTGATAAATATTAAAAAAATAGGAAAATCAGACATAATCCTATGACTGATATACACTATTGGTAATTCTTTTCCTAACTTCAAATTTATCTCTATTTGCCTTTTATAGGATGATATGTTTTCAGAAATTTTGTAGAAAAATATCCATTTTACTGATTTTAGTGCTCACCAATGGTCATTTTATACTAAATTGTTCCCTTTCCTGAGCTCTTAGATTAATACACACATACACTTAAAGAATGGTATATGAGTGGTATATTTTTTCCAAGCTCTTGAATATATAAGAATATTTTTGTGTTTAATTCATTAACTTATGCATTCCTTTAACAAGTTTTTATTATGTATCAAGTATATACCTGGCACAATATTAAATGTTAGAGTTATAAAAGTGAATATGACAGCTACGGTCCATGACCGCTTGTCTATAATTCACTGCATAAAACAGATAAGATAAATAAAAATAAAATGGAAAAATAACAAGAATGACATATGGGTGTGGAAGTTAGAGGGAAAAAATCAATAACTTGTTTTGCAGGTCAGGAAAAATTTTTATTTAAAAAACAATCATTAGACCGAGAACTGCAATTTAAGTAAGTACAGACTGGGAATAATATTCTGCATAAAGGGAACTCTACAAATGATAGTATTGAGGTATGGACATTTTACAAATTTCAGATTCTGAAAGAAAACCACCATGCCATGAAACATGTCATTAAAGTGGAGTGGGACATAGGACCCTATGAAGTAGTGAATAGAAACTCCATTATTGATGGCCACATGAATCAATGTTGGAATTTACTACTTTGCTCTAGGGGCAGTGGAAATCTTTGAGGTGATTTAATAGGGGGATATGAATAGTTATACATTTAAAATAGATTACTCTGAATATTGAATTTACTTTTAAAATCTATATACTTTTTTCCATTGTTTTCTGTGACTTTTAATATAAAAAGTAGAAGTCTGAGGCTAACTTCCATTTTGTTTCTTTGAGTGTTTTTTTGTGTGTACATACATGTATATTATATATATATATATATATATATATATATATATATATAGTTTTACTTATTTTCACCCTTAGGTGCTTATGAGAGTTTTTTTACTCTTAAGAAACATTTCCCAAGGATTTCTCTAGGTATAGATATATTTTACTTAAAATTTCCTGAAACATAGCAAACTAAGTTTGGAATGTTTTCTTTAGTTCTATCGTTACATATTGATTCAATTCTATTTATTCTCTTTTCTTCCTTAGAAATCTCCATAGTTCTGAGACTGAATTTCCATATATATTTTTTATATACTTACCATCATTCTTATTTTACAGCTACTTCTCTACTTTGAATTTGAAATGACCCGCAAAGGCCCATGTGTTAAAAACTTGGTTCTCAGCTTGGTATTATTGGAAGGTGGTTGGAAATTTTTAAGAGGCAGGCCTAGTGGGAGTTTTTAGGTCATTGAGGATATGTCCTCTAAGGGAATTGTAGGGTGTTGGTCTCTTTCTTTTTTTTCCTTTTTCTCTCATCACTTCCTGACTACCAGGAGGTGAATGGGTATCTCTACCACATGCTCCTGCCGTGATGTACTATGTCATTACAGGCCCAAAGCAATGGGGCCACTCTATCATGGACCAAAAACCTTCAAAGATATATGCCAAAATAAATCTTTCATCTTTATAAATTGATTAATTTTAAGTATGTGTTACTATATTGGAAAGCTAATATGCAAATACACACAACACACAGAGATATTAATGGACATGTACATACATGCAGACATTACAATATATAATATATGCAGATTTATATAGAAATAAACATATAGGTACGTACATGTTTCTATATGTGTATGGAGACACACCCTAGTTCGTGTAGTTTTTTTTTTTTCTGCCTCTCTAGGGATTTTTATGCAAATTTAGGAGAGGTTTAGAATTTGTTAGGTGGTGTCGAGTGAGTGGAGAAACAGAGTGTAACTTTGTCATCTGCTGAACTGAGTTCTTATCCCATTTGATTCCCAAGGCAGAACTGCCCTCAGAAGTTCCACTTGGCCTCTTTCTAGAATTCACTAAGCCATTCTAGTCCTGTAGTATTTTACTATATTAAAACTGAAACAAAGCAAAACAAAATACAAACATATTATCTAGAATAAAAGTTTCCATAAACATTTAAAGGAACTTATTTTGGGCAGACAGAGAGCTTTTCCTCAAAGTCCAACTCAACCCAAACTGACTCTTAGAAGCCTATTTCCCATTTTCTCTAGGAAATATAGAATATAGTGGTTTTGAAAAATATCCAAATTCTATCCACTTCTATTGATTTTGAGTCTCTTTATGGACCAGGTATATATGTACATTAAAATCTTTCTGACTAGGTGGGTCCTCTCTATACACATAGATACATATATTAAAGAGGATAAATCTTCTTTCATCTGAAGGGATTATTATCTGCAACATTTTGCTTTTAACCCTCAGTGTAAACTTTTTTTTTTTTTTCCTGCATGCCATGTTTCTGGAGAAATGTACTGTTCTGGTGAAGGGCATGGACCACATTAGTCAGAGGCCTGGGCTGGGATCTTAACTCTGTCCCTTATTAGCATGTGGCCTTAGGCAAGAGGTAGATTTGCTGTGTTTCAGATTCTCATTATTAAAAAAAAAAGAAGAAAGAAGCATTCCTTCATTGAAAGAATTAATGTATTTGAGTATGCAAAGGAGCACCTAAAACATCTTGTGTTATGTATTTGCTGTTATTATTTTTTAGTATAATCATAACAAGTCCGTCTTTTTAAGTTGATATTATTCCTCCTGTGGAAATGAACTCAGTTTTTGATAAGTACCATCTCAGGAATACAATTTAAAACTTTCTGAGTTATAAAGATTATTCTTATTAAAAGAGACCAGTTACTTAATTATTTCTAAAACATTAGCTAGATTGTTTTGAACTTGCTTTATTACTAAGTATGTTTTAGAAGTCTTTCATTTACTAGAAATGTGTCCCCAAGTGGACACTATCATGGAAGATGACTAACTTCTTATATAAGTTTAACCCTTAATGCTCTTGGCAATGAAATCTCTTCTTCAACTCATTACATTCTCATGGATATTTATTTATTTATTTTTTGTTTGTTCATTTTTTTTTTTTTGTTTTGCTTTTCTAGTGAATGGCTTTTTAAACTATTATTATCTCCTCCAGTGACCATTGATTCAGAGAAAATAACAAGTGGAATTTACTGCTTTTATTTTGAACTGAATCTTGTGGCTGTTTTCATTGTAATTCAAGGCACTGTTTAATCCTTTTGCTGAGAAGCTATTGGAGTGAAAATGTTCATGTTGCAGATTTACTTTTTGACAATGATGCATGGGAAGATTATTCTGCAAGAACCAGAAAATATGATACTTGCTGGAAGAAATTCAATGTTGCAACCAATTGAAATAAAGAACACCCAATCCCACGTGCTAACAAAGTGGGGATTCCTTTCCAATGCTTTGTACTATGCAAAGGATACTTTTCTGGTGTGCTGAGAAGTTGTCTCTGGGACCGTCACACTTGGAATTCCAGCAGATTACCCTATCATCAAGTCATCAGTATGCTGCTATTTGAATAAACACAGCTGTTGTTTTCCAAGAAATATGGCTAGGAGCAGCAAGGAAAAAAAGGGCAATTAGTGTTACTGAAATGGAGGGGTACTCAGGATGGCATATAGATATTTATGAGAGTTTTCGTTTCCGAATCGTCTATTTGCCATGCTGTGTCTTAACAGTGGGGGAGTAATGATCCTGTCTCCAGATCCCTGGTACTTAGTGTGTTCTTCTATTTGCTTAATATTAATTATGAATAATTTTCATAACTAAATACATACATATTTTAATGTGACCTTGTGCCATCTCATCTCCAAAAAACCTTAATTTTTTTTTCTGGCAACATAACTTAAAAACCCACATTAAAGATAGGTGAATAGGAAAACTTATTTTAAAAATTCTGCTGATGATTTTCACTAGTTCTTTTTTGGGAATACCTAAAGAAAAAAGATATCACTTTCCAGAATTGAGAATAAAGCTTGTTTTTTTGGGGGGGTGGGGGTGGGGTGAGGGGGTGGGGTGGGATTAAGGAGAACTTTCAACATGGTATGATGAAAAAAGTGGTGTCTCAGAAAGATCAGATAATAAACCAGCAGTCTGGCCAATGGTGGAAATCCCTTCCTCTAGGTCTCACCTTACTTATTTATAAACTCTTTATAAAGGTTGTTATAATTCAGGCCTAACATGCAGTGCTCAGTAACACAATGATTACAGAAACCCCTAAGAACTGATGCTTGTCATTTTATAAATAAACAAATATGTAAATATCCTAGCTGTTTTTGTTAAAAATGGAGACAAATGTTGGGATAAATAATTGAAATGTTCTCCATGCTTTATTCACCTAGAATAGCTTGATGTCCTTAGCCCAGAGCTCTTAGTTAAGTACTGTGGTTCTGGGGTATTTGTTTGGCAGATGGGAGGGGGAACGAAAAAAGGATTGGAGGAAGGATATCAAGGTTCTGTTGTTTCTGGGGGAAGAATGACAGGAAAAAAGAAATGAAGTTAGAGAAACCATCCGTTTGTTTAGAGTGGCATTGTTGTGGTATGTTTCAAAACCATCTCATCAGAAAAGTCCAGAAGCCATATCAACACCGAAATGTGTCTGCTTTAGTATCATGTCCAATAACCAGGAGAACCAAACTATCTACTATTTCTGTTCTTCTAAACAGGGAGTTGATCTCTTATTTAAAAGTTAGTCCTCATATGTTTAGTCCAATGAAACCAAAGAGTTTAAAGACACTTCAAAGACAAATTGGCACATGTCATATTGTTTTCCCGTGTTTCTAAGTAGATATAGAAGAAAACCTCATTTAAACCCCAGTCAGAAATCAACAGAAGCTTTAAACAAGAATGATGCAGCTGTGTGAGTAACATTCCTGGTCTATACGGGGACAAGGATGACAGGGCATCCTCTCTTCAGTCAGAGCAGCAGCTGTCTATGCAATGTCTGAGGTCTGACTGTGCGACCTTGGGTCCAGTCAGGAGCTACTGTTGCCCAAATCCAACCCCTCCTCATTAACAGTAACAACACATAGTAGTTTTGTGCTTTATACACTCAGAGCTCTTTTGCATTTATTATCTCATCTCTGATCCATTTTTAGGATGGTGTTAGCCTTACCTCATGCTCTAGCATGTCATCATTTCTTTGGAGACATTACGACTTAGTTGATAGGTCTGGTTTTTCTCCTAATGCTTTGTGTAACCTCTTCACGGGGTGAACGCGATGTTTTGTTAACCAAGTAACAAATTTTAACTGAAATAGAAATCTTCTAGTGGGGGTCAAATAATAAATTCTAAGAGTTGGAATTAAAGAGGGCATGGCATATGCAGTGGGGCTTCTCTCACTATGGCTCCATATCAGGCTAACCATTTCTCACTGATTTTCTCATTCATTTGTCTCAAGGCAACTTCCTGAAGTGGGAGCATTTGTTATTATCCCTACACACAGATGAGGAAACAGACTCTTGAGCAGTGTAACTAGCTTACAGAAGTCACCAGGCCAATTATAGGACTAGTTCTTTTGCCTCTTAGAACAAGGCCCTAGAGCAATCCTCTTAGACCTGTGCCTCCTTAAGCATGGGAGAACTTCTGAAGTTTGGATGTTGGTCTTGTATACATCCCTTTCTTTTCCAGAGTTAACATAGGAAACTGATTCTGAGTAATATTTTATTCACCCTTTGTATTGCTAGGGCAATACAAAGAATTGGGGCAAAAATCTGAGAGGTAATAGATGTTAAAGGAGAACTGGAATCAAAGATGTTAAGTCTTTACTCTGTCATTGGGCCTTTTTTCTATAAAGTGAAGGTGATTTCTGTTTCTTTGGTTTATTGAGGTCCCCAGTATTCTTTGAATTTTATAGACAAAGGAGGACTTGTTATGGCTTAATGCTAATTATTTGGCTATAGCTAATCTCTTGATGAGACCTGCCCTGTTGAAATTTGTCCACTCAAAAACTATCACCTACTGCTTGTTTGAATGTGAACTCCAGGGGTTTTTAAAAGGTTATTGAGTGATAAGAACTAGAAAATCAGCACACAAAGAAATCTGATGGTGCTTTCTACCTTCAATGCCTCTGGAGATGCTGAATAAGTGATGCAAAACAAACAAACAAACAAACAAAAAAAAAACCCCAGAAACCAAAACCAAACCAAAAAACCCAACAGCCTGAAGCCAGGCAGGGGGCAGGGGTAAGCATCCATCTATGGGAAGAATTGTTACCTCTATCTATGTCCACCTTTGTTTCTTCTCTCACTCTTGAACAGGTCCAGTGTGCCAGGCAGGGCACAGCAACAGGAAGCCAGGAACCAGGAACATGGGGAGGCCACAGTTGGACCCAGTTAGTACTTTCAATGTTGGGCCTTGACTAGTGTCTGGAGTTAGTGGATTTGGATCCGCAGAGAAGATAAAGGTCCCAGCCAGGAGGGACAGGTCTTACTCTAGGCATTGTACATTGTTCTATGACCAGAAGACCTTTTTTGCAATACTCAGTGTCAAGCCAGCTGACCTTGTTAATATACTTCACTGTTGGCTCAGGAACAAGCATCAGTGTGTCTAGGTAAGTTTTGAGTTTTTGTCAGGAATGTCATTACTGGTATTGGAATCAACTACTAGTAGCATTTGTTATCCCCTACCAAAAACATGTTCTCTTACCTTTTATAGGTTTTTCTCTTTTTCTCACCTTGATTCTTTCCTTCTCTTCAATTATTGTAAATCAATACCATTTGAAGTGCATTGCCAAAATGCAGTATCTAAGAGAAATGCATGAAAACTTTTATAATGGAATAGTTCTTTTTCTAATGCAAATAATTACTCTAATTGTTCTGTAAGATTGTAATTTGTTGCACATATTTGTAAAACAGGCAGCATCTGCAAAATGATCATCTTATTTAATGTTTCTAAAATCAGGCAGCAAGTCTACAGGACAATTTCAATTCAATTAAAAAAGTCAGTAATATAAGCAGGGTAAGGAAAACAGTGTATATATATCCCACAAAGCAAAATTGTTTTGAAATAGAGCATATTATGTGGCCTCCCTTAGATTTCAGTGACTTTTTAAAGAGATGGCTCTATACTTTGATTTACTATCCATCCAAAAGTTTAAATCCAAGGTTGTTTTCACAATGATGCCTCCATTTCAAAGTGTTCTTATTAGGAGCTGAGAGCACTCAAACAGAGAGGTGAACATTTAAAGCATAGAGCATATAATGAAGCTGCACTAATATGAAGCAATTGTTCTGCATTAGACTCCTGAGAGTTGAATTATACAATTCATACCTAAGAATAAGATGAGCTCCATATTAAGCATGTTTCTCTGTCTCTGAAACTAGGCAGAAAACTTATAAATGCACCTCAACAATCTTCCTGAAAGAGCATTATTACTGGTCTGCAGCTATGAGCACTCTGTTCTCTTCTGAATGTACCTGACTATTAATTCTCAAGCAATTGAAAGGAGGCCTCGAATTGGAACCTGTCCCACAATGTGCTTTATGTGGTGTGGCTCTCAGGGGCCCCTGCCTCCCACACTTTGGCAAAGACTCACTTAACTTAATATACTTATGTATTATATTCTTCTTTTTAACAGGAGTGGCTGGAGTGGGGTGGAAGTAGGGAAGATTCTGGATAATAGACTCGATTACAAAGGCTTTTGGAAGATTGCTGAGGGGAAGTTAGATTTGGTACAAGAGAAAATCTTTCAGAATGTGAGGTGGCCCAATATTTGTTCTGGAAATAATCCTATTTACTGGAGGCATTTCTACTTCATTTGCCATGCAAATGGAATGAGTTTTCTTGTAAAACTTTACACTGAAAATCTGAGCCCCGCCTTGAGTTCTCAGAGCTAAATCCATCACTGGTCTCTTTTCTCTACCATTTCTGCTCTATCATACTATGTCAGCTCATGGAAAATTCTGGAATCCCTTTGTGAAACTAGAAGATGTTGAAACAGCAATTATGGGTTTATCCTTGATACACATTTAATGATTCTTTGGTTTTAATTTCTAGCAAGTTTCATGGGAGGCCCAAGCCAACTCTTATTGCAATCAGTGATGATCTTTGGATTATCTCTTTCTGGTGTGTACTGAATATAAAATAAGAATTGGAAGACTTGGAAATATTGTCAGGGTTTAGCAAACTTGGTGGACTTTCTGAGTGACACTGACAAGTCTCAAGAACTGACAGATAAATAGAAAAGGGAAAACAAGAAAAGACAGAAGAAACAGTAGGAGTAGAGGAGGGGGGAGTAGAGGATGCTCCTGATTACCTTGCAGTGCCATATGGGAGCCAGTTGGAACAGACTCAGCAAAGCTGATTGTAGTTCTCTTTTGAGCCCTGTTCAGTGATATTATGTTGGTACCTTGAAATTGCTATGATGGGAGTATTCATACCCTAGAAATTGGCAAATGCTACCAATCAGAGTTTTTTTTTTTTTCTTTTTTTTCCCTTCAGAGCGCTGGTTGTTAAATATTTACTAGCACATAGAGACCTTAGATGTTCTTTGTGATACCAGAGGCCTAAATTATCAACTGTGTCCCAGCAGGAGGGGACTTGGGACAGCCTGGATAAGTTGGGTAATAGCCAGTTCTAGGATCAGAAATTACAAACTGGAGTTAATGTTCCCGTAGTTGATGGAGGGCAGTGGCACACACCTGCAATCCTAACTTCTCAGGAAGCTGAGGCAGGAGGATCACAAGTTTAAGGACAGCCTGGGCAACTTCATGAGTCCCTGTCTTAAAATAAGAGGAGCTGGGGATGTAGCTCAGTGGTAGAAAGCTTGCCTGGCTCATCTGAGACCCTGGGTTTAATCCCCAGTATCAGGTGTGTGCATACACACACACACACACACACACACTCAATGTTCCAAGGCTGTATAAAACCAGAAGCAGTTCAAGGTCATGGAGAGGAAAAATCAAACTAGTTGAGAAAGGTATATTCTAGCCATTTTGAAGACAGCAGGACTAGTCTTATTAACCCTTTCAACAGATGAGTAAACTGCTATTGAGAGAGATCAGACACACATACTGTGCAGATAAGAATTAATCAGAGTTTGTCTCACTCCCAAGTCCTAAACTCCTAATCCCCACACTAGAGAGTTCCTTTACAGTCTGTTCTCAACCCTCAGTGCCTCGCTCTTACTTCCTGTCCTTGACTGCTTCACAGGGCCTCTGTGTTTTCATTAGGCAGCTGTTGCTCCCCACAATTTCAGGGTTGCCATCTACACTGTGATCTAAATGGGGAACCTGTGAAATCTTCTGGTGCACACTCTGTACAGCTGTGCACAGCAGCTCTGCCGTGGTTGTGGTTCACCCTCCAGCTCCACACATGTGAGGAATGGCCTTAGCCAAAAGACCACCTGCTCCACCCAAGAGCAAAAACCAATTTACCCTGTCTTCTAGGTTTATGACCTTTTCTTTTTTTCTACCACACATTCATTTGGTAAACATTAGTTAAGGCCTGTGTGTACTGTGATAGCAATACAATACAGAGTGGCCTAATGAATACTGGAGGAAAGCCACATATGCGTTGAATTGGAAGCTGCAGAAGATGAAGGGGTGAATACGTGAGTTTGAGGACCACAGATTGAGGAGGGGAGCTTTCTTTCTGGGCCATCAGGGAAACACCATTTCTTTCTTGGTGGTGCAAGGCATCTCTTGCAAATATTTCTCTTTAATATGAGCAAAGGCTTTACCCTGGCAATTTACTCTTCTCATTCTTCTTGATCTTTTGTTCTTGACCCTTACCTAGGACTTTCCTTGAATGACCTTATTTACAGACATCAATGGCCTAGATTCTCCCTTCAAAGCTCCTGGGACCTTCTCTGCCCCTACCCTTAAGGTAAAACCACCTGAGATACAATATTATGTGGTATTTCAATAAGCAGAAGCAGAAGGTGAATAATTTAATTTCACTTATTGAAGTGCTTTTAATTTATGTTAATTGGAATTAAAAGAGCACTTTGATGTATTGATTTAGTAAAATAGTCTATAGTTTTGAAAAATGTTACATCTTGATCCCGTGACACTATCGCGACTGAGTTGGTTTTGATTTATATTTATTTAATTTTAATTGTGCATTTATTAATGAAAAATGCATTTTAACTATAAATTATTATGATACTAACTATTTTGCCAGGTGGTGAATTATCCAAAATTACATGAGATAATCTAGGGAGGGGTTGGAATAAGGAATGTGTATGTGGAGGAGAGCCACATATACATAATGATGGTTTAAATTAGAAGTTGTCACAGTGGGATTCCTGTACCAGCATCCTCAATATCATCTGGAAATTTAATGAAAAACACATTGTTTTAGGACCCACTTCAGGACTGATTGAGAAACTCTAGGAGTGGGGCCCAGCATTTGGGTTTGATGAGTCCTCCAGGTGACACGGCTGTTAGCTATGGCATGAGAATCACTGATTTAAAGAATATTAAGCCGGGCTCAATAGAGCACACCAATAATCCCAGCGGTTCAGGAAGCTGAGGCAGGAGGATCACAAGTTCAAGCCCAGCCTCAGCAACTTAGTGAGACTCTGTCTTAAAATAAAATATAAAAAAGGGGGTTGGAGAAGTGGTTCAGTGGTTTAACACCCTGGATTCAAGCCCTAGGATCCACCCCTCCACCAAAATCAACAAGTGAAGCTAACAATAAATAAAGCAAAATTAAAATAAAACAGTACAGAATTATATAATTAATATCCTTTGATTAGATCAACACTGGGCGGGATCATTGGGCATATTTTTTCTTATTATGTTCTTTAAAGCCCAAGTGTTTTAGTATTTTCACTTCTTTTGCAAATAACCATTAGACAGATTTGTAAAAAAGATTGATCATACACTTTCATTTCCTCAAGCAGTGGTCTATTCTTTAAGATAATACTCATTGTCCAGGCAGCAGACAAAGGACTTGGAGACACACACAGCTGAAGGAAATGAAAAGCGACAAGGCCAGGAGAACAAAGATGAGCATTGCCTCCATCCAGAGGTGGCAGTGGAGGAAGTGGTGATGGTGTGGCTGCCTCTGTTGGAACTTTTAGGAAATGAATGTGTGCGTTTTGTGTTTTTCCCTTTACACCTCAAGAAACTTGGAATAATGCTTTTTTTTTTTTTTTTTTGGTGGAGGATCCTAAATTTAAGCAGATGAAAAACCAGACCTGAGAATAGAAAAATCAGAATCAAAGTAAACACATTTCATTATTGTTTACCATGGTTAGCGGATCTTCTGTCATGGTGTTTACCTCTCTGGCGTAGCTGGTTAAGGGTCACTTTTTAATTTCTTTTTCTGTTTTTTGTACCAGGGATTGAACCCAATGGCCTTTAACCACTGAGTCACATCTCCAGCCCTTTTTTTTTGGGGGGGACAGGGTCTTGCTTAGTTGCTGAGGCTGGCTTTAAATATGTGATTCTCCTGACTCAGCCTCCAGAGCCTCTAGGAGTATAGGCATACCCTACTGTGCCTGGCTCCATTTTTAAATTCTTTTGGTGTATCATAAATAGTAAATACACAGAGAAAGTTTTCATTCATTCATTATTCATCAGTAGATATTAGGACTCATTGTGTTGTAGAACTGCCCAGGATACTGTGTGGAATATATAAAGGAGAGAGCAGCATGAACCTGCCCACCAGATGTTTGAAGTTCACCAGAAAAGAGACAATATTGCATTAAGTACGCATGATAATAGTTACAAGTTTTTATGCTGCACAGTGGGTCAAAATAAAGGGCTATTAGAGGTCAGAAGAATAAAAGTGCACCTTCTAGCTTTGGTTAGATTTGGTTCACAATGGAATCAAATTCTTAATAATTAGGTTTTAATTCTGTCTCTTACTAACATTGGCAAATTAAATTGTTGCAAAAATAAGTCTCTCCCATAAGAGATCTTACAGAAGATCCTAACTGCCCTAGCCAAGAAGACTAGAATTTAGCTCTGAAAAGAATGACAGTAGAGGTCAAAGATGCAAGCCAGGGTTCAAAATATCTGGTCTTTAAAGGCATGAGTGTATGATGAGAAAGCCTGGGGCTACACTGCTGGGGTCAGTCTGCATTAATTGCTAACAATTAGCAGTAATGACCCAACAGGAGTTTGGGCAGCATCCAGACTAAGGCAAAAGCAGTATCTCCAGAGCAAATGCCATGCTGGGAACCCAATAGTTTCTAGGTAACAGGAAATGAATTGGTTTCTCCCAGCAATTTACATCGAGAGTTTTATAATTTCACTACAAAGGATTTCCTGAGGGAAGTTTTAATATATAGCATTATTAAAACTTGCAACCCCTCCTATCCAGAGGTGGTGGTTATTCCCCACCTCTCATTTCTGAACTCACTTCATGACTTGCTTTAACTAGTAGAATGCAGGGAAAGGGAAATTGTGCAAGTTTTGTTGCTGGCGAATCTTCAAAGACCTTGCAACATCCGCCTTAGCCTTCTGGGGGTATGCTCCCTGAGATTGCCTTGTGAGGCAACTGGGCGAGCCTGTTGTAGCATGAGCGGCTTTGGGGAGAGGATCCCAGACATCCCAGTTGACAGCACCCACTCCAGGCTATGAGTGAATGCATCTTGGGTTTTTCTGGTCAATGGTGTATTTAAATATTGAACAAAGTGTTCAATCATTATAACTCCTTCCCAAACACATGGCAAATTTATTTCTAATAATAATAAATACTATAAATTTTTATATGTTGTTTGCTTTTCAAATAACTGCAGGTTAAATAATGAGTAAATATCAATTTCAATGATATTTGAAATTGATCAAAATATTTTAGGTATGAATTAAAAGTTGTATTTATCCAACAGAAATATTATACCCCAGGTTCTCATGTTGATTCAACTTTAAGAAATTTTTACACATATAAAAACTCCAAATGGTCTTAGGAGACTGATTGTAGAGACAAGGAAGAAGAATGTAGTCCTTCTATCTTGTTTTTCTGTCATTGTTAATTTCAGATCTTCTGCTTAAACCCAAGAATATGTAGTAGCACAGGCAGGTGACATGAACTGCACACAAAGGAGGCGTGAACAATTCCCAATCATTATGAAATTATTCTTAAAACCAACGCGTAACTCACACTGTGGGGTTTGGGGCGGGGAATAAATTAATTTCCATGTAGAATGCAGTGTTTATTAAGGGATAGGCAATAAAATATGCTAATTTGAAGCTTATGTTTATGTTATTAAAATCAAGAACTCTAGCAATTGTTTAGAAACTAGACCAATACTGTTTCTGTTTTTATTTTTTGTTTCCCTCAGGAGTAGTAGTTTGTCATTGACGCTGTGTAGAATTGCAAGCACATGATGTAACCAAAAGAAAGCTGACTTTTATTAGTTTTAATTATCCCTCTACAATTCTACACATGATGCACCTGATTGCCTGTACTCTGGATAGTTACTTCCCCCTGCCTCACCCAAAAAGTGCCTCTGCTTCTGGCCATTCTAAAGCCCATCAGATTGTGACCCCCGTAATGTTCCAGGTGAGACCAGCAGACTGCCCAGTTCAACCAAAGAATCATCAGAAATAAGAAGTGATTTTTTTCATGCCATCAAGCTGTGGGGTAATTAGGTAGCTGTAGATAACTGATATAGAAAGTAATCCTATGGAATAATTGGGCTAGATTTTTTATGAAGCAATTATAGGAGCTCTAAATGTGTATGGTCTTCCAAGTTGAAGGCAAAGATTTGGAGAATGTATGTATGTTATGACTTATTTAAAGAGGTGAGGTCATTTATATGCAATGAGAGAGATGGTTCAAAAAGGAAATGGTGAGAAAAATGTTTCTGTGAGGATTGTAGATTAAAAATGATCATGAATGTGTTGGTGAGTGGGTCTGTTTGAAAGAATTCAGTGAACCCCTGAAGCTAAATCATTTGCATGATTCTGAGCGTGAAATCAGACTTTCTGGAATGGAATCTGTATGTACCTGAAGCAATGAAGAACATTCCTAGGTACAGCAAAGACATAAAGTTCTTCCTAAAGTCCAGGAGAAATGACATATTGTGGGGATTGTATTTTCCTTGGAGGGAACTTTAGCATACTTTGTTGGTGGGTAATTTCTGAGAAAGTATTTAAGATAAGAATGTAAAAAATTGGCACAAAAAAGCCTGCTAATTACTAATAACTTTTAACTTATGTAGGGATAAATTATATAACCAAAGATAAATGCTGTTTCCATATCCTGTTCTTTAAAAGTCCACAAATAGAAAACTGAAGTCATATGAAACTGAAGTGCTAACATTTCAGTCAGTTTATATTTTTATGACTTTGATTGATTTTCATGCTATCTCTAAATTTTTTTTCTTGAAGACTATCTTTTTTTTTTTTTGACCATAATTGAGCAAAGATGAAGGGCATATCTGATTCTCATGAGAGGTAATGGTCTGATTGGGTAATATCAAATTGAAACTTGTAGGAAGGAGAAATAAATTTCTGGAATAATGAAGAGCTGTATGTTCTAGCTGTTATGGAGTGTAACAGATGTCTGTAGGTAGAAGAACAATATGGGGGATGAGCCAGAGACAAGGTAGGGAATCAGTGCTGAAAATTATGATCTCAGTGGGCTAATGACAAACAAAAGAGATATGAAAATTTAATTTTGAGTGATAAACATAAACTCCCATCTATCACTAAGACTTAATGGGCAAAAGTTTTGGGAGGTAATATGATAGTGAGAAGTATATGTCTTATTCAAAC
Organism: Marmota flaviventris; assembly: GCF_047511675.1. Taxonomy (NCBI): domain Eukaryota; kingdom Metazoa; phylum Chordata; class Mammalia; order Rodentia; family Sciuridae; genus Marmota; species Marmota flaviventris. The sequence goes on from NC_092508.1 coordinate 82,529,564, forward strand.
AACATGGAGTGTAAGGGCATTATATGTAATCCATTTTTAATAGGATAGGGTTATGATGAATGGTGGAGAGATTTCTGGAAAGATAAAAAGAGAGAAAAATTGATCTGATAGTATTGTAGAATGGATTACTGCATGCCTGGTCAAGTGGAGAATACAAATGGGGCTTTCATGATAGAGATTACAAAATTGATAAAGAGGCCAGATACAGGTAAAAGGTATGGCACATAAAAAAAAAATGCTCTCTTTCTGAACATTACAAGAATCTCCTGTGAAAATTAGAGGCATTGGTACAGAATTAATTTCCTGACTGATGAAGAATTTCATATGTAAGACAAGATTGAGAAATTTAATGCTGGTCTGCTCTTATTTTAATCAATTGGAAAGAACTGCTTCATGAAAGAACAGTGCTGGGAACTTTGGAATGGGAGTGACTATGACGCGATGAAGTTCTTCATAACTAAGAAGAGAAAGACTGACTCAGAGAGATCTGATCTCAGACTTTTCAAAAGTATACTTCAAAGAGCTTAGAGAAAATCATGGTGTAATTCCATGGTCAACGAATGAACCAAAACTAAACCAAATGAGGCAAAATGAATCCAAACTAAAATGAGGTGGAAGTTCATAACAATAGCAACAGTGATAATTGAGTATTTACGACAAGCCAATTACTTTGTCAGGCACTTTGAATAAATTATTTCTAGAAAAAAGTCTGTTTTCATATTTACCACTGATCTCCAAGAGGAGGAAAGGTGTGTGTGTGTGCACACGCGCACACTAGAATTGGCTTATGGGATTCTGGAAGCCAATTTCCACAATCTGTCATCAACTAGCTACAGAGTCAGGAAAGCTGGTGGAGTATTTCAGTTCAGGTCCAAAGGCCTGAGGATCAGGAATCCAGATGTGCAAGGACAGGAGAAGATAGATATCCCAGCCCAAACTGAGAGTTTTATGCCTTCCTTTTATTCTATTTCTGGCCCTCCATGGATTGGATGATGCCTACCCATATTGGTGAGGGTGATCTTCTTTACCCCCTCTACTGGTTCAAGTGCTAGATTTGTTTCTGGAAAAACCCTCACAGATGCAACCAGAAATCATGTTTTACCAGCTATCTGGGCATTCCTTAGCTTAGTCAAATTGATATATAAAATTAGTCATGATTCCATAATAATAAGTAAAGAGTATGAAGAATGTTAGAAGTATTTTGAGATTAACTTATGATTTCAGAAATTCCTGAGAGTTCTGACTTTTTCTTGCCAAATCTTGAAGATTAATATCTGTTAAGCAACTTGGAAACACTAAGTGAACCATCTTGTGCTCAAATCAATTATGACAAATTAACCTGATTTTATTTTTTGCAAGTGTGGGTGGGATATTTTTTTTCATTGGGCTTCCCAAGATTTACTGGATTTTAGTAAAGAATTTCTGCAAAAATAATTTAGGCTGCTACTATATCTTAATGTAGAAGATGGAAATATCAGGACTGAATAATAACACCATTAAGTAAATTTGTAGCCTGTTAAACAACCATATCAAAATGGTGTTGATTAGTGGATCAATATTATCTTGAAGTTACTGTGCTGGAAGGTAGCTATATGACTGTGATCTTAGCAAGGTTATCACCAGTGATTTAAAAGAAGCTGAAAAAGTTTCATTTTTCATATATGCACATGATTAGTAAATACATACACAGACACACATAATGTTCTGGTTAATAGAAATAAAAGTTCCAGCAAGTTGGAAGGAAGTGCTGGGAACAATCAGATAAAATTTAAGTCTAACAATATAATTAAAAAAATTAATACCACAAGTATATGAATCCTGATTAATGATAGTTTGTGTGGAAAATTAATCTAGAAGTTTTAATTGACTGCAAGTTCAATATGAACTTATAATGAGACAGGGTTGCCAAGAAATCTAATTCGATCTTTAGATCATTAACGTAACATACCCAGAACATGCAAAATATTAGTCCCCTTGAATTCTCTATACATCAGATTATGTTGAGAGAATTATATTCAGTTTTAGTGTGGCATTGATAAATTAGCATAGATCTGAGGAGGATGCCCAGAATAACAACAAAAATATAGAAACCACACTGTGGGAGAATGGGAGGGGTTTCACCAGGTAGAGAATACTGATGGAAGAACCATTGTTTTCAAATATTTGAAAAATAGAATCTTGCCTATGAACATGAACTAGGGATTATACTTATTCAGTGTCATGCTAGGTAACTAGGGCCAATTAACTTAGGTTGTAGGGAGATTCCAACTCAAATTACAAAAAAATAATGGGTGGACTTGAAGTTCCCTATCACTGAAGCTATTCTGACAGAAGTTAGTGTTTGACACTTCAAAAAATTTCTCCAATTCATTTTCCTGCATTTTCTGTGAGATTGTATTAGATAATATCTGACAGTCTTTTTTTTTTTAGGAAGAATCTATAATTCCATGCAATATCAATAATTGGATACACAAATGGCTAAAATGAGACTATTTGCCATCTGATTGACTCCCATTTCCTATGGTCTGATTAGGCTGACAAACCATAATGGTTTCCCTGCTACTATCCAGTTTAAGCACTGCAAATCCCAGGTCTCAGAAAATCCCTCAGGCCTGGGAAAATAGGAAAAGTTGTCCACCCTAGTCAGATTCAGCCAATAGCTTGCAGTGTACATCTCAGCTCTCATGTTCTATCTAGGGTTGATCCGTGCAATGGGATTTACTCAAGGGTTTGGTTGATCTAATTTTGTATGACTGTTCTCAGTGAATGGGAGGAAACCCCAAACTACTAAAGCCTCCAAGCCTGGATCAGGATCTCATCAGGAAACTCCTTCAAAGATTTGAGGTCATTTGTGTGGTGATCCTTGGAAGCCTTACAAGGAGAGTAGGAGAAATAAGATGGGAAAGAGAAGAAAAAAGCCAGTAGAGTGTTTTGATAAAGAGTTTATCAGTGTGGGTACTGGGGGCAGACCTCTGGAAAACTTCAAAAACATATGTCAGTGTTAAAGCTCTCAAGGACCATTTCCTGCTAACTTTCTGGTATGTACGGCCCACTCTGCTCACTTCTCCTTTCTAAGGAGGCCTCCCAGGATTTAAGTAAAGGGGAAAGTGGTAGGGATTTGGACAGGGCACGGACAGAGACAGCTACCTGACTCTGATTTAGATTTCATTACTTTGATCTCTTAATTAGTTTCTATACCCTGTCACAGAGGCCCACTGGATTAAAAGAAGCAGCATGCATTTGTGACAGATTGAATATGTGGACTCAATACCTTACTCCTACCTTTCACAGCAATGCCCAGCATAGTCCTCCTGAGCAAAGCAAAGCTACCCTAGCCAACCTGCAGATATATAATAGCAAAAACACATATCTTTGGATGAGTAATCATGAAACTTTAATTTAAAGATATTTGTCTTGTTTCTAGACCACACTCTCTCTAGCAAACTATGAATAATTTTATAATTCTTAAAATTACAACAATCAGAACTATACTACATTGTTTTATTGCATAAAAACATTAATGCATAATATGTAAACATTAAACACTTACACATTTTTATGTGTATATTTGTCTCAGCCACCGTTATGTGTCAGAAGCTATCAATTGCTCACTCTCTCCATCTTTTTCATTTTAGATATAGATCTTGTTGTTTTTTTTTCCAAGCTGTTTTAGGTTCACAGCAAAACTGAGCAGAAAGTACAGAGAGTTCCCATATACTTCTCCCTTCCATGCACAGCCTTCCCTGTTATGAACATCCCACACTAGAGTGGTACATTTGTTACAGTCAATGAACACTGACACATTATTGTCATCCAAAGGCTGTAGCTTACATTAGGCTTCACTCTTGGTGTGGAATTTTCTGTGGGTTTGACAAATATATAATGACATGCATCTACCACTGTAGTATAATATAGAATATTTATTCTGCCCTAAGAGTCCTTGGTGTTTCCACCTGTTCATCCTTTTCTCTCTTGAAATCCGTGACAACCACTTACCTTTAACTACTTCTGTAGTTTTGCTCTTTAGAATCACACAGCAATCCATCCAGCTATGAGATTTTTGTATCTGCAGGTTGGTTAGGGTGGCTTTACCGACGATAGCAGGACTCAACTGGGCAGTTCCAGGCTGCAGCTGGATCTGGGTCTGTTCCATGTATCTCCACCTCTTTAGACTAGTGGTGTGCTCTTCTTGTGGCAGTGGCCAGGGAAAAAGAGCAACAGCAAATACAAAATACTCATCAAGGCTTGAGTTAGCTCTGGCAATCTGGTCCTTTTAGCCACATTCTATTCACCAAAATTGCCACTGGGTCAAATCCAAAGTCAAGGGGCAGGAAAGTTTCCTCTATCTATGTGGGAAGAAGTGAAACTGTACTGTGAAAGGCAGGAATACAGGCAGGAGTGGAGTATTAGTCCACATATTCAATCTGTCACAAATGCAAGCTGTATCTTTCAATCCAGTAGGTCTCTGTGACAGTGTGTAGAAACTAGCCTTTTCAGATTGGCTTCTTTCATTTAGTTATATACATTTAAGTTTCTCTAATTTTTCTAACTATTTGTATTCTAAAAAATATACTAGAAGTTTCAACAAATGGGAGGAGTCCACACTTTCTGATCCCTGAATTTATTTCTCCAAATCTCAATTTTCCCTTATTAAAAAACACTTTGGTGTGCTATTTTGAGGTTAGAGGTATTGCTTAACAAGTAATTCTGCAATAGTGGAATTTCTATAGGAGATTACTAGGGAGGACCCACTGGGATAAGAAGAAATTGATTTAAAAAGAGAAGAAAACTGAGAGAGCAAAGAATGAAATGGTGTTGTCAAAAAAAGGCTTATGTTAAATTCTTCTTTCCCTGGAGGAACCAAGATGGGTTCCTGTGGCACTTTTGCATCTTTTTTGAGAATGATTGAGGAGAAGGATTCTATATGCAGTAGTTATTCTCAAGACCTGTCCATGGGAGGGAGGATGCTAGGAGATTGTAGACTGATGCTATTCTTACTATAGTCTGTAATGATAGGTTGGATTGGAGGAAACTTTGGCTCAACATTCATTGTACATTGAAGGTCTGCTGGAAGGAAGAATATAAAAGTGCGATGCCCATGCACACATTGAATGATGTTGGTGTTTTTTATTGGTAGATGACCCTATGCTGTGCTCAGGTCTCCCATGTATTCTATTGCAATGTGCACAGTGACATTTCTTACATATACTGTATAGTATTTTGTTACTAAAATGTTGTGTCAGATATCTTTTGTTTGCCCCTGCAGACCCACTTTCTATCCTTTTCCATTCTTCTTTGTCTTGGAAGGCTGATCTGTATGCACTACATCAATAGGCTCCATTCAGGGACAGATTTCTTTTCATAACTTTACATTTAAGATAGGTTTAAGCTGGGTGCAGTGGTGCATGCCTATAATCCCAGAGGCTATGGAGGCTGAGGCAGGAGGATCATGAGTTTATGATTAGCAACTTAGTGAGGCACTAAGCAATTCAATAACATCCTGTCTCTAATAATATATATATATATATATATATATATATATATATATATATATGTGTGTGTGTGTGTGTGTGTGTGTGTGTGTGTGTGTGTGTATGTATATATGAAGGCTGGGGATGTGGCTCAGTGGTTAAATGCCCTGGGTTCAATCACCAGTACCCAAAAAAAAAAGTTAGGTTTATAGTTAAGATATTTCTTTAAGTTCTGAGAGAGGCTAACAGTAAAATACATTATACAGCAATTATCCAAAAAGTAAATGATTGTGAGAAGTAACAAAAGATCATGTGGACTGTGCTAGTTCATGCACAAATCCTCTAAGAAGATATGGCATATTTATTAGGTTCAAATGTAAATATACACTATAGATCATATATAAAATATATCTATGTAAAATATTATATGTGCACACACATATGTAAAATAATCATCACATGTTCCATTCTGAAGTTTTGGTTTCCTTTAGAAGAATAAATGTTACAAAAATACAGATTTTTTGTTGTTGTTGTTGTTTCAGAAAGTGGTGGCTGCGGCTAAAGCGTATTTACCATTTTTATTTTTTCATTCTTTTTCCTTCCTTTCCCATTCCTTTGCTTTCCTCTTTTCTTTCATTTTTTCCTTACCCCTGCTTGAGTACTGTAAGATGAGCACTGGTATAAAGTGTGGGTATCTGGAAGGCATAGATTTATCAGAAGCAGTTGCCACCTAAGCAAAATTTGACCCTAGCACTTGGATACTTCCTTCCATTTTAGTAATCCTCAGGATATAGTCTCCAGATGGAAACATATAGATAAACACAAAACTTCAGTTGGCTAATAATAATCAAAATTACACATAGGTGGATTTCATTTTATTGTTAATTTCACATTACAATATGTGATGTGTATATATATTTTGCCAAGTTGGAAGTTATTTTTATTTTCTTCTCCTTTATTCAGATTCATTTATTGTTTTACTTAAGAGATGGCAGGCAGTGCACACAATTGAGCAAAAAGTCCCCAAGAAAGTCCTACATCCACATCATTTGAGAGCTATAGAAAAAGCTAATTCATATCCATAAATCTCTGTTTTAATTATCATTAATAGGAAATTTTAAGTAAAATATTTCACAAAATACAGAGTAAATTATGTATAATCTAGTGAAATTTCTGACATTCATTATTGCAATTTATACTTTCCTATGATTAGTCTCTTCTCTGTAGGTCACTGTATGCCATTATAGACTATGTTCATTTAAAAAAAAATTTTTTTAGTTTTCGGCGGACAACATCTTTGTTTGTATGTGGTGCTGAGGATCGAACCCGGGCCGCACGCATGCCAGGCGAGCGTGCTACTGCTTGAGCCACATCCCCAGCCCTCAAAAATTTTGGATGAATAATTTTTTTTTTGGTGCCAGGAATTGAACCCAAGGGGTGCTTAACCACTAATCCAGTCCCTAGATCTTTTTAAAAACATTTTGTTTAGAAATATATTCTCGCTGAGTTGCTTAATGCCTCGCTAAGTTGCCGAGGCTTGCTTTGAACTCTCGACCTTCCTGCCTCAGCCTCCTTTGCTGCTGGGATTACAGTCATGCACCACCTCTCCTGGATTTTGTTGAATAATTTTAACGACTGCAAATATTCTCATACAAGTGGTGAATGCCCATCCATCCTTCTACCCAACCATCCATCCATTTTCTATTCGTCCATTCACTACCAGAAAAGGTGCTAATATTTGGAAAAAACTAGAAAAGCAACTATATGACTATTCTTGGTAATCTTCAAAAACTAATAAAGGAGAGTGTGGTGTGATCAGCCTCCTAATTTAGAGAGGCTGGCAGAGACTTTTGAAGTAGATGAAGAATAGGGTGAAAGTAGGAAGCAGGGTTTGGGGGATGGTAAATTGCAGTGATCTGAGTTTTGAAGCACAATTGGGAGTTATCCAAGTGAAAAGGGCAAAGGGGGTGGATAGAAGCTGAAGCTTTTAGAAAGACAAAGGTGTGAGAGATCACCTCACTTGAGGGACGGTGTAATGCGCATCATTTAATATATCTAGAACACAGAGTAGAGATGAAAGCCAGGAAAGATGAACCCCAGAGATGCAGGCAGGTACCTGCAGGAAAGCTGTCTCATGAGCTGGGAGAGTTTGCGCACTGGTTGAGCAAAGCAGAGTGTTCAGATATGTGTTTTAGTAGGATTAGTCTCAGGGTGTGGGGAAAGGATTAGAGGGTCCTGGAGTGGCAGTGGAGGCATTAGACTATGAGGGACTAAGAAGAGCAAGGCCCTGTTTGTGTGTTCAAATCTGAAGATGCCTGAACAGCATCTGGTACACACTGGCTCTGCAATGCACATTTGTTGAATGAAGAAATAAACACAAAAATCATGTCGGGGAATTCTGAGGGAATCCTGGTCAGAAATGAGAAAGGCCTGAACTAAGGCACTGGTCATGGAGAAGGATAAAAGGTAGATTATTTAGATTAGTGTTTTCCAAGCTTTTTCAGTTGTGACCTATATTAAGAAATACACATACATGTTTCTACATACCCCACACTTGAAGCTAATGTTTTTACTAACAACATTGACTTTAACAACCTGAGAAGCATTCTGTTTTCTTCCTACATTGTACCATTCCATGCTACACTACTTTGGGTTAATTTGTTAGAGCTGCTGCAAACACAGATCAGGTGGTTTAAACAAAAGAAATTTATTTTCTCACAATTCTAGAGACTATAAATTCAAGGTCATGGTATTAGGGTTTGTCCTTGACTAATGGTTGTTTCATCTCTGAATCTTCTCATGATCTCCCCCTGTGGTGTGTCTATGTCCTAATCTCTTCTTCTTGTAGGTCTTACCCGTATGACCTCATTTTATCTCAATTATCTCTTTAAAAGCCCTATCTCCAAATATACATTCTGAGATCCTGGAGGTTAGAACTTAATTATATGAATTAAATAAAGACATAATTCAGCCCATAACACATTATTCTATTTTTTTTAATTAGCCAACTCTACAGCATACCTTATGACTCATTCCTTGTGTTGTATAGTCTATAGATTTTTTTTAAAAAAAGGTGTAATTGCATGTATCTACATTCAGTGTAACATGCAGGAGAGGTTCACTACTGTTGTAGTCAGCTTTTTGTTGCTGTGATCCAAAGATCTGACAAGAACAATATAGAGGAGGAAAAGTTTATTTTGGCTCATTGTTTTAGAGGTTCAATCCATGGTCAATGGACTACATAGCTCTGGGCCTCAGGTGAGGCAGAACATCATGTGGAAGGTCATGGCAGCAGAAAGCAGCTCAGAACATGACAGCCAGGAGAGTGGGGGGAGATACAGAGAAAGAGAAGGGGTGGCAAGTGCCTGCTCCCATCACCAGGGACAAAATATGAACCCCAAAGGCAAAACCCCAGTGACCTGTTTCTTCCAACCACACCCTACTTGCTTATAGTTACTGTGCAGTTCATCCATATCAGTGAATTAATCCATTTATTAGGTCACACCTCTTATAATCTAATCATTTCAACTCTGAAAATTCTTGCATTGTCCCACACATGAACTTTTGGGGAACACTTCACATCTAAAACATAACAACTACCCTAAAAATCCTATGCTCTTCTTGTTTGTTCCTTCTTTTCCTTAATCCACAGGCCACCCCTGATCTTTTTAGTGTCTTCATAATTTTGCTTTTTCCATAAAATTATACACATGGAATCAAGTAGTATATAGTCATTTTATTTTGGCTTCTTTCACGACATCATATTTAATTTTAAAAATTCCTAGGGATCTGGAAAGCATTGTGTTAAATGAAATAAGCCAGACTCAGAAAGACAAATATCATGTGTTTTCTTTCATATGTGGAATCTAGTGTTGGGGGAGGGAGAGAAAAAAGTGGGGGGCACCATGAAAATAGAAGGGAGAGGTGTAACAATGGAAGTAGGGGAGAGTAAGGGGAGGTAATGTGGAGTGAGATTAATCAAATTATGTTCTATGCAAGTATAAATGTGCCACAATGAAATTCACCACTCTGTATAATTAAAATACACCAATTAATAAGCTTAAAATATTAAAAATGCTATTTCTAGCCTGATAAATTGATTTCATGACCAACTAAAGACATTCTTTTCTATTTGGTAAACACTGGTTCAAAGAGGAAGGAGATAGAACTGGCAGAACTTGGTGAATGTTAAGCTATTCAGAAGCGTGGGATCTGGAACTCGGGAGACAGTCTGTGATGAATATTTGGCTGGCACACAGGTGTTAATTGAAGTCCTGGATGTGGTGGGGTCCACCCAGAAAATGAAGAAAGGGTAAAAATTGGGGAGTAGAGGAATAAATTATGGAGTGTGTCAACCTTACAGGTGTCTGACTTTGTTTTGGGTTTAATTTTGAGTTGGATATCTTTAGTTATGCATTTGTCAGGTTTTTTTTCCTCTGTGAATAGCTTGTTTATCTCTTAGAGAAACACTTCTGTTGGTTTGTTGACCTTTTCGCCAATTTGTGAGAGATATTTCTATTTTAAAGAAAATAGTTCCTTGTTAGATGTTTTGAAAAATTTCCCCCATTTTTTAGACTTGACTTTGTCTACTATGATTTTAATTACTATAAAGAAACTTTAAATTTATATGTAGTCATTTTCACCAATGTGAATCTTTATGTCTTCTGAATTTTATAATATGCTTATCCAGGGTTCTCCTTTCTTTCTTTAATTTAATTAAATTAATTTATTTATTTTTTTGTGTGTGTGGCGCTGTGAATTGAACCCAGGGCCTTATGTATGTGAGGCAAGCACCCTACCAACTGAGCTATGTCCCCAGCCTTTCTTTAGTTTTTAAATTTTTAATTGATTTTTTTTAAAAAATAATGACAGCAGAATGCATTATAATTCAAATAACACATATAGAGCACAATTTTTTATACCTCTGGTTGTATGTAAAGTATGTTCACATCAATTTGTGTCTTCATATATGTACTTTGGATAATGATGTCCATCACATTCCACCATCATTGCTAACCCCTTGCCCCCTTCTTTCCCCTGCTACCCCTCTGCCCTATCTAGAGATCCTCTATTCTATAAAGAACTATATTGTATGTTTTCCTATAGTACTTCTATTTATTTATTTACATTTTTATTTGAAAAATTGATTACCTCTTTTGATTACATGTTTGCAGAAAAAGAAACAGCAAGCAAAATAAAATATACATGACTATAAAATAGTAACACTGCATTGAGCCAAATATAACAATCATATAAATGTGAATGGACTGAACCATATCTATTAAAAGAAAAAGATTTTCATTTTGGTTCCCCAAATAAGACCCAAATATATGCTATATGCTTAAAAACAAACAAATAAAAATAGCAAAACTAAACTAAAATGAAGTGCTTCAAAAAAGCTGAAAATAAAATTGATTATAATGGATAGTCAACCAGGATGTTGTGGGAATCCCAGAATGAATCTAACTGTAATACACAGGACATGCCAGGACCTCTCTGAAGATGGGTGAGGGAAGAAGAGCTGACCTAAGAAACTTTGGAGAATTGCATTTTCATGAGGAACTATAAAGCCAAAACCAAAAGCAAAACAATATAATAACAGTATCCTCCGGTTGGTAAATTTGCTTCTCATGGTGCTATAGCTATAGGTTACGGATTCAGAATCTGCTTTACCTCTATACTGGAGAAGGACAAGTAAATGTTAGAGTTAGATTTTACACATGTGCCTTGCAATTCTCATAGACTTTTTGAGTAGATGCTTTAATTTCTGTATTTACTCTTTCCCCTTTATTGGATCTTTATTTATTTCACCTCTTTGTTCTGGGACTGACAGACGTATACCATGACGTATGTCACTGGCTCAAGCCTCCATGGCATGGTGACATTGAAAGACATTGCAGAAAGTCACGGAGGCTGAGGACTGCTTGCCCCAATACTGGCTGCAAATCTGGTCCACTTCTTATAGCTCTGCTTGGCAATCAGCTGCTCACAAGGCCCAGACCAATACAGAAGGCAGCTGAAACTTCTCTTAACGTCCTCTCAACCTCGCTCTGGTTTCTTTTGTTCTTTTATTTTTTGTAAAGCAAGCCTGGGTTCAATCCTCAACCTGATAGATATCAAACATGTTCAGACCGACAGTTTGCTGCAGGATATGAATTCCTGGCTCTCTGCTTATTTCTGGAAGTAGAGTTCAGAAGGCCAGAGCCCTTAGAGTTGTATTGCTTTGGAGTTCTGTTTAATTTCCACTCCATGGAGATGTTTGTGTGTGTGTGTGTGTGTGTGTGTGTTTCTTTTGAAATTTTTCAGTTTTATATTTTATCTACTTCTGTTTTATATCTGGAGTAGTTGGGAAGTCTGAAAATATGAGCTACAACTTGAGTGGAAATTCCTCATTCCTTCTGTAGAATTTAAAACTTTTCTTTGATAAATCCTGTACAATTTTTGTTCAACTTATGCCTAAAATTATAATATTTTAAAATAATATTAATTTGATCTTTCATCCACTATAATTACAAACTGGCAACAATTTATCGAAAGTTATATATCATGTATAATCGGGCATCTTACCAAATTCTCCAATTTTTCCAATGGTTTTTATACTATATTGACTAGTGTTTCTATATATTAAATTTTAGCATCTGAAAACAATGTCAATTTACCTATTATAAAATAATATCTTTATTTTTTAAAAAGTAGGAAATCTGTAAATTTTAATATATTTATAAATATATTGTTATCTTTCTCCTAACTTTAATGGAAACAATGTAATGTTTTGCCATATTATATATCATCTTTTCATTTTATTTAAAACCAGTAGCATGTGAGTCAATTTAAAAAGCAATCACTAAAACATGATGCATTTATACCTTGAACTTCATGCTTTAACTCAAACATAGGCATTCATTTGCCACACTTTATTAGAGAATTAAGGCTTTTATTTGAAATAGGCTGCTGATTGGAATGTAAATCCTCTCTTTATCATAAATCATACCCATAAAAGATTGTCTATAATTTATTTTTTTTGTGGGTCTGGTTTAACATTATCCCAACCCTTTATTATTCTCTAAAGTATTTTTAGTCGTTCACCCTTATTGAGTCATTCTGAAGAATTTAACTTAATTTTCTTAGAAATAATAATGGTTTTGGCATTTATATTTTATTAATTGTTGTAGCATCTAATTAAATTGTGTTGCTATATAGCACAGTCTGGTTAATATAAATATTTGGGCAAGTATAGAACTTTGAAGTGTACCTGTATCAAGTTGGAACAAAATTGGGTGAGCCTATTCGATTGTAGTCTTCTATTGGTGATCATTCATAAAATCCATGTTCAAAGTTTTCTTTGGTGGAGAGAAAGTTAAGCAGTATTATTCCTAGAAGTCAATTAAGCAGATGTCAATTAAATGTTTTTTTTTCCTAAATACGTGTTTGTTACCCAAAGTAAGGTCATAGCATTCTGAAGGAGCTCATTATTTTTTAAAAAGTAGGAAATCTGTAAATTTTAATATATTTATTATTTTAATTTTAGCAATGACTATATGGTTTTTCATCTAATATGAGTTATATCATTAGATTTCGTTTATTAAGCCATCCTTGCATTCTTAGTATATTATTATTTGAATTTTACTATTATGCTATATTCATTAACATTCTAATAAATTTGATGTCATTATTTTAATGTACAATGAAATGTGCCTATTATTTTATTTAGCATTCTGACATTGAAATGCATATGTGAAATTGATCTACTTTTGTGAGCTGCCTTCATCATATTTTGATGATTATAATAATCTCATGAGGACTCATAAATTTAAATGGCATTATTCTTTGAATTTTGTTATGAATGGAATTTTCAAATAGAAGTTTCCTACAATGAGAAGTAATAACGATCTGCACTGGTATCAATCATCATCACCACAAATTTTCACTCAATCTTCCTGAGGTTGTTCCAACCTCCAGTGGGGAGCTTCTGTCATTCTTTCCTTCACTAAATAAAGACAGAACACAATGAAATATTTTATATCATCTGCTGAGTAAAGGGGAAGGCTTGGAAGTGCTTTTCTTTTTTTACACACATGCACACATGCACTCACATGCACTTTATCTCGTTCTGTATTAGAAGTTAATACAAATTGAAGTGATTACTGAGGGTCTTTCTCTCCATTGGTATGAGGTACATAATTTCCATTGACAGTAATGGAGCTTTAGTGAGTTCATCTAAGGAAATGGAAAGAATGGCAAACTTTAAGTTCTTCAAAACTGTTTTATTTGACATAATTAAATTTCCTTCACGTGGAGAAGGGCTGAAGTTAATTGTATGAGAAAGGCAGATGATAAAGTTTCTATGCTGGGATGTATCTTGATCATTTTCTTCTTAGATGAACATTTTGTTAAAATTATTTACCTACTCAATCAAACTGAACTTTCTCTTGGTAGCAATTAATTGATTCTCAGAGATTAGTATGCATTTGGATCTTTTCTTACCTAACCATCCTTCTTGGACAGAGAGGAGTTATGTTGTTATCTGTTAGCCATAGTTTTAGAGGTGAGAATTAAGAGGTGATTCTAGTTATTATATCTTATTTTGAAAATCGAATATTCTATTATTGGCAGATAGATGCACTTTTCTGCATTTGGTGTTAGCGTATAATTTCCAATTTTTGAGGTTGGGAAACATGACATGAAGTGATATCTTTAACAAGTGCCTACATTAATACTATTTTATTTCAGAATTGAGCATAGTTTATTACCATGCAGAGTTCATTTTGTGTTTTTGTTAGGAGACATTATTAAACATTTCATGTGTTATAAATTATTTATAATGCTAGAGTCAGCTGCATCTTGAACTACTCGCTGATCTATCTAGAAATTCTGTCTCTGATCATAGTCTGCATATTCATAAAGAGTAGAAAACCTAATTGTTGCCTTTAAAAAACATACAAAGAACTGAATTCACAGCTCAGAGGAATTGCGTCCTAATGCATATGTTAGGTAGTCATGGAATCTAGAAAAATATTGTAACTTAAAGTGATAACCAAGTCAAATGTAGAAGAGCCACAACAAAGTTACCCTGTTGTGAAACCAATCAGTACAAATCTGGCCAGAGGTTATTATTCTTCAGTTGTTAACAAAGCCATGAAAAGAAAACATTTGGCACCTTGTGGTTTTAACAGAAGAAAACTGTTTAACTGAAAGTGGAAATATTAAATATTCTTTATTATTAATTATTAAAACATTTAAAAGGACATTGAATAATAAAATAATCTTTTTCATTATTTATCTCCTTTCCCTTTGGGTTTATTGACATTTTCAAATTTGCCACAACTTTCTTAAGGAAATTGTCAAGCACTTTCTTTAGCTGGACTAACTTGGCTTTAATTGATCTGTTTTCTGGTTTTCCCAATTTATAATTAATAGCATGAAAAGAAAAACCCATTTGTAGTGCCCTTCCCTGAGTAGCCATGGCTATATAATGCAGAATAGGGGATAAATATATCTTTACATTTCCATCTAGCAGTGCAGCAATAATGACTTGAGTCTGTTGTCTGGCAGAACTCCCAAGTACTTATAAAGAGACCAAGATCTCTGAAAATGATAGGTCCTTTCCAACACACTGTGCTGAAAATCTTGTCAATTGTAAAATAATTGTTAGCCATTGTAGGGTTTGAGGCAATAGGGATTTACATGACTATAGTGGATCATTTATTTAGAACTGTGTAGGGTCTAGCCAACAGTTCTTGGCAGCATTTGACACAGCATTAAGTTTCCTGGCAATGCCAAGGATCAGGTCCAGGGAAGCTGACTTCGTCACTGTAATTATTTCCAAACTCATTCTGTTCCCAAACAAAGCAACTCGAGGACAGGTCTGTTGTAAATTTTCTAAGAGTGCTTCACATACAAGGCCCCTGAGGGTCTCCTCCAGACACATGTGTTTGGCTCAATTCAGATATGGTTTCTTTGATATTTACTAATTTTCAGTGTTGCAACATTTTTGGTCAGTGTCTAGAATTTTGAGACTTTATAGTCCATAGGGGGACTATGGTCACAAATTCATATTCCACTGCAAGAAAGATGTCAGTATTTGAATCTGTCCATAGAATGGTTAAAAGAATTGCTTCATGTGAGTCCCCCAAAGTCATAAATGGTTTAATTTTTATGTGTGTCCAGGGGTGAAGAAGGAGAAGTTCAGTTTCCCATTGATGTTAATGTATATGGGAAGAGTGAATATATAATGTGCTTTTACAATATGCTGAACAACTTAATGAGTTTTGGAATGAAAGAGAGCATGTAAATCATTGTCAGTTAATTGTTCAAACTCTTGGTTCTTATCAGATAAAACTGCCTTGGCCCTGAAACAAGTGACTTTAGGGACCATATCATCTCACTTTAGTGTGTGAACTGTGTGCTGACCTCTTGTGTAGTCACTATCTTCACCCCACTCCATTCCAGACAGGGATTTGAAAAAGGATGCAAGGGTTTAACAGTACATGCTAGGTGAAGGCCTGTCCTCAAAACACATTTAAAGAGGTTTTCATGTTTTACCAAAGAATGGATTGACTCAGCTTTTGTATACCAGCTCGGGCAAAATTTATACTTATGTATTTCACAATATCGCAATTTAGTTTATAGAACTTGATTTAGGCATAAGTCTTTAAAGGACAAAAGAGGCATTTATTGGAAGCCAATAGTGCCCAAGCTGGAAGCAATTTTAGATATCATTTTGCCAATCTTTCTTTTTTTTAATAGGTAAATAAATTGAAGTGCAAAGAAACGATGAGTTGGTTAGGTCGAGGAGCTGGTTTGAGCTGCACTGAGAGTACAGATCTCCTAACTCTTGATGATGTCTCACTAAATGGAGAAAAAAGTCAACAGGGTTAAAAGCAGCACAAAAATAAAGATCCATGTTCTTGTTCCTAGGGCATCTTTATAGAGCACTTTCTCCCTTTGAAGGTCATGACAGAGGTCATCTCTCTACAGTTATTCAGGATTACTTCCCTGTTGAGCATGGATTTCAGTAATTTGGGAAACATAATATTTTCAGTGAACTATATACTTTTTCCACTTTGATGGTTTCACTTTGTTTCTTTTTAGTACTTATTACAGGAGGACATTTTCAAAACCTTTTTTTTTTTTTTTTTTTACAGTAGTAGAAATAACTTATCATATAGCAGACCTGAACTCCAGGACTTAATATTTTACTTCAAAGGGCATGGTTTAGAATAGAATTTATACTCTTATGTATGGAAAACATTTGAACTATTTTAAACGTCTTTTTGTATCTTTCTATTAAACTTTACTATACACATGACCCTGGTAATGGCTGCTGGGTACATGTAAATTTTGAACCACGCAACCCAGCCTACATACATCTGATAAGACATCAAACATGCACACTTTAGTAGTATTGTAATAATTTTTCTCATGAATATTCAAATACTTTAGAAATTGTATTGTCCAATGCCATAGTCACTAGCTATGTGTGGCTATTTAAATTACAACTAATTAAATTAAAATAATAATTAAAATCATTTCCTCAATCATATGAGCCACATTTTAGATATTTAATAGCCTCATGTGGCTAGTGACTACTGTCCTGGGCAGCATAGATAGAGGACATCTCATCACAGAATGTTCTACTGGACCACTCTGCTCTGAAGAATGAATACCCCCTCAAGGTCCTTGCATTCAAAATGCTTTCTGTGCCTGAAGAATCTATGCCAATATGAAAATATATCAAGTACATTATTTTTTTCTTAAATATTTCTGAGTAATGTCAATAATATTAACATTTTTGTATATTTTTGTTGATCTTATCAATTTCTAGGCTATGCAAACTTCAAAAATTACTCCCTTTGACTAAATTCCCATCATTAAAAATAATGATTATGATACTTGAAAGAAATGGTGTGAGAATGAAATGATGTAATTCAAGCAAATTGTCTAGTACACTATCTGGCATATATTAGAGAGGTGGCTAGTTTATTGTTGTCTTCCCCTATAATGTCAACAAATACTAATTGTTGATTTAAATATTTGTGTTATGTTTCCTAAGGAAATTCAGAAGCTAAGAAAAAAGCAACAAGGGATTAATAATAATAGGTAATGGTTCTATAGGAACATTGGGATAGGCTCCCTTCAGAAGTAGATGCTGGGACCCTGCTCTGAGTCTTTATTGTCACACTCATTTCTATGATTTAAAAATGTTTTGTTTCAGTGTGTGGATAGGTAAGAATATTTTCAACATAACATTCTATGCTTCTAACATCTTAAGGCTGTATTGCAGGAAACCATTTTTAAAGATGTGTAGAAGAAAGATGCATGGAAGAAGGGAAACTCAGCCAAATCATATACTCCCTTCAGATACTTATTACATACTACATATATAAGTATGAAAGCAGAAGGCAGTGGAAGAGTTCAACTTTGAAAATTCTACAAAATGAATTTTACCCATCAAGGAAATCCATGGTGTCCATGTGGTGGGATAATAATTTCATGTTGTCAAAAACTAAAAGATGATGTGTGCATGTTTGATGGTTTATCAGATTATGTTAATTTATTAGCATATATTTTAAAATAATATTTGATAACTCTTTAAATATTTTTAGTGTGTTTTTAGAGTCCTTATCCCATTGGATTACCACAAGTGCCCTACCAGCTAAGCAGAACAAGTTTTGTTGTTGTTAGTTGTATTATTATTATTATTATTATTATTTTAGAGAGAGAGAGAGAGAAAGAGAGAGGGAGAGAGATAGAGAGAGAGAGAATTTTTTAATATTTATTTTTTAGTTTTCAGTGGACACAACATCTTTATTTTATTTTTATGTGGTGCTGAGGATCGAACCCAGCGCCATGCGCATGCCAGGCAAGCGCACTACAGCTTGAGCCATATCCCCAGCCCTAGTTGTATTATGTTTAATTCTTCTAGTATTTGGTAACTTTAAAGACATTATATCTACTTTTAATTTATTAATGTTAGACAGTTTTTTATTAACTTTTTTGTTTTGTTAATAAAATTAGTTATTAGTTCATATTAACTGTTCAGATTGACATGTTTCTCTGAGACATTTCCACAAGGTATATATTGTGCTTTGTTCGAATCCACCCTTCTAAGTTTCTCTTACCTCCCCTCTTCTCCTCTTCTCCCCACCCTTTCCCCTGCCCTATTAGTCCCCCTTCTACTTTCAGGTCATCATTTAAGCAAAACAAATGTTATTGTCAATTTTAAGTTTGAGGCCATAGACATTGTTACTTGTCTAAAATAACACTGCCAGGAGCCAGGTATAACTGGGATTCAAACCTAGATCTTCTGACATTTTCCAATCTTTCCTGTCAGACATGGTATCATACAGGTAAGGAAGTAGAGCAAGGGCTCTTCAGAAGTTATACTTTTGTCTAACTGGAAGGACAAGCAGGAAAGTGGATTTTGGCCAAGGGAGCTTTTCCCTATCGCTCAAATTGTATACCACATATCTGATAATTTTATGTCTCCCCCAGTTCCATTTTTCTATTTCATTAATGAGAACTCTTGGAAAAATGCCCGTGTAGTCAATGAGATAGGAAGTGTCTCACAGAATTTTTATGCTAACAAGGTCTTTGCCCGAGGGAAATTCAGAACCATCATCTGGCCTTTTGGAGCAAGTAGCATTAAGAGCCTTGAAATTTTCTGTGTTCCTTAGAGGTGAGGCCTTGAATCTACCTTAAAGAAACCCAGGGCTCTATGGAAGCATATATTGAAGAAGGCCAAGGAAATGCAGCTTGTGAGTCATAAATATTTACATTTTGTGGCAGCTTTGGGTAAGATTAAGAGACCTGAACAGCAAGACTTTATGTGAGGAGGAGACAGATATTCTTTGAAATAGCCAAGGTGATACTGCTCAGGATTCCAGCAATAACATAAATAAAGTTTCTGAAAGGTATTTTCTGATTTGCTCCAGACTCCATTACATTCATTTAAATCCTTCCTTTTTTTTTTTTCCTTTTGATTCTGCTTTTGTCATGTAAGGTCCAAGATTTGTCTGGGGAAGTTTTAACAAAGAATGCATACCACTAAATGCATGAAAATTAGAAATACCAAGTGGTACGTTCATTCATCTATTTCTTTAACTGACAACAAACACAAATCAGGGATGTACTGGAATTTGGTATCATTTAAGAATGCTTTGGGGGGCTACTTTGTTTGATTAGGATTCAATTATAATTTTAATTTATCTTTGTTTTATTTGCATAACAAGGTTATGAATGATGAGGCAGCTAGAGCCAGACGTGTTGGCTCCAAGGTTTGCAATTTAAGTAGGGAGTATTTTGCAAGAGAGAGAGGGAGGGAGAGAGAATTCACTCTTATAATATGCATAGCTTGCTGAAACCTGAGTTTCCCAGATTGTCTTCCTTGAGCTCCCATATCTGTAAGAATAAAGGAAAAGCAGGAGGCGGTACAGCAGACTCAGAGAGTGGATTAGTTTTCTTAAGTGCAGTGAATACATCCCCAAAGCAGGAACATTCCCATGATGCCCAGCTGCTGCCTGGTGTTTCCAGGGCCTGCATTCTCTCTGCAGGGAAGAGATAGACTGATGGAAAGTAATACCACAGGTTAATATTTTCTAATATCCTATTCATTCAGAAATGGATAAGAATTGGAAATTGAGCTTTGTTACCATGACTGTCATCTCAAAAATAGAGACAAATTGTATAATGTAAGTGGGATTTCTTCTCAGAAATCCTCTCTCTCTATTAAAGTCCCCTGCCTACATTCTAACAAGGAGTCTCCTGTATCTCTGGCCCAATGGTGGCACCCTCAAGTCTGTTTTCCTGAAAGTATTAAGTCAGAATATCTGGTACTAAAGTCACTGTGTGTGTGTGTGTGTGTGTGTGTGTATATATATATATATATATATATATAGTTTTTAATTGATCATGATATTTTCCTTTGCTTTATTTTTGTCTAAATTTACACAAAGTCTAAGATCTAAGGGAGTAAATGTCTAATCCCAAAGTTGATGTGTGGCTGTTGCAGGAAAGGGAATCTGCCCTAATAGGCTGCCTTTGCATAAATGATTGCTCTTTTTGAAAAAAATTCATTCTTAATTGATGCATTATAATTGTACATAATAATGAGATTAATTATGCCATATTTATACCTGCATATAACATAAATTTGGTCAATCTCATTTTCCAGTACCTTCCTTTCCCTCCTCTCCTACCTCTCCCTGATTTTCTTGCTCTATCTTACTGATCTCCCATCTATTATTATTATTATTATTACATTAGTGCATGATAATTACATAGTTAAGCAGGATTCATTGTAATATCTACACGTGAACATAGCATAATTCGGTAGATTTTGTTCCCCAGTACTTCCCCATGTCCTTCCCTCCTCAATGTTTTCTCTTTAACAGTGACCTTCATAATTTTGCTCCCAAAGCAATGGCAAGAGCTTCTATAGCATGCATAGACAATGAGGGGAGATTTCTGGGATGGGAAAACATTTTAGAGGTATCCTAAATATCACCCACTGTGACTACCTACTCTAAGTAAGCATAAGATTGTCTGTGCACATTAAACCTTGCGAGGCCTAATGTATTGATAAAATTATTGAAAAAGCAGAGTGAAATGTGATTGCCTTGGTTTAAACCAGCCTGAGGCTAGGGACCTAGCTGGAAATTGCCATTTGGCTTTTCAATCTATTAAGGGCCTTTGAGATTTGCCCTTGCTGCCAGTTTCACTTTCAATTTCACCTTGACACTTCCGTTAATTTTGTTTAGGAAACCCAGTTACCAAGCTGCAGATGAGATGGAGTTAGAAGTAGATAAGCTCAAGCTATATTGAACTTTAGTAAAGGAAAAGCTATTGTTTATCTGGAACTCTCTGGGGAGTGACTGGTTAGAGTTTTTCTGCTGTTTCCTGATAGACAGCCACAGTGAGGAGTCCCATATTCTCAATTCTGCTCTCAGCACAGTATCTTTTCTCTGGCTGAGGCAGGCCTCATGTAAAGCATCTCAGACACTAACCTGCAATAGATCAGTTATCAGCAGGAAGGGTATAGGGGAACAACTCCTTGGCCATCAAAATACTGTTTCCTTTTTCACCTTGGTGATCATCTAAAAGACATTTTTAAGTTTTCACTCTTGGGAAAATGTTCCTCTAAGCTGATCCACTTAATGGGAGGGAAGACACTCTCCCTATCTACCTGTGTCCTCTTGTTTACTGGGAATAGTCCTATGAAACCAGGAAATGCATAGACTATGATCCATGTTTACTAAACCATGGTATGCAATCAATTGTGGCATGCAAGCTAACTTTAGGTGGTACAAAACAATCTTTTATATATTATTTAAAAATAGTTTTGCATTTATTTTTTATAGAAACCTCCAATTTCTGTCGAATGAAATTGATTTGTCACTTATAATTACAGTGGAAAATTTCCTTCTAAAATAAATTTAAGTTTTAAAGGGAACCACTTTAAAGAAAAATTCTAAAGAAATAAAAATACAATCCATCTGCTGACAGTACATCATCCATGAATTCTGATATGTGAGTGACTGAAGTTCAGGAAATGTTGATTCACACAAGACATAGCAGAATGGACCCAGAGAAAAAATTAATTGGAAACTTCTTAATTAAAACAGTTTTTGTAAATTTGTATGTCATGAATATTATGTGGAGGTTAGCAATTTGGCTCTTCATGGTCTCTCATAATGTTAGCTCCTAAAAGATGCCATTATCAGAAATAATGTTATGATCTTTAAAACCCGCAATGCTGATTTTAAAAAGGAGCAAGAGGCCATGCTTGGCTCTGCACTTTCAATGTTGGTTCTTGATTTGTCTGTTGAATACTTGAAGCTAATTCTAAACCTTTGAGCTGTGAAAGCCCATTGGATTTCCTGATTTAGTGTCTCTAAATCCATTCATCTCCATGCCTACAGCTAATGTTTCCCTACATCCAACTCAACCTCCCAATACCCTGGGTGTCTTTGTGAAATTACCAATAATAAAATACATGTACAGTTATTCATAAATTAGAAAAGAATATTTATAGAGAAGAAAATATAAATTCAAGCTTTGAGTTAATTTATTCACTTAAAAATGGCTCTGAATGATTTTTGGGAGCTGTTCATATTAAGTAGAACACTAAGGAGAATGAAGTACAGTCACCACTTTCATTGAAGAGAGTATGTTATTTACAGGATCCAACATACAGCATTATTATGGTTTGGTGAAAAGAGCATGGACTTTGATATATGACAGATGTGGATACGATTCTTGTTGTTTCCTACTTCTGGCTGTCTGATCTTGTGTCTATCCCCTCTAAGCCACAGTTTCTTAAAGTATGAAATGGGAAGAATACTGGTTTATGGAGGCTATCATGGGATTAATTTAGAAAAGGTATAAAAAAGACTCAATGTGAAAGTTGTATGCTTTTCTCTTTTCCTTTATCTAGCAGTGAAATCACCAAATTTGGCACTTAATTTTATACTTATCTATCATATTCTATCACTGAATTGCTTCTGAGTTGTCTCCCTAAATCCATTATGAGAAGGACAATGTCTTAGTGTTCCTATTACCTGCAGTACTGGAGTCAGAATCAATGCCCAATATCCACAGGCTGATTAAAGGAGGGTAAGGTGACCAGGTCAGGCAGCACTTTTTTCTTAGCCTTGCAGACTGGAGGGGACATCTGAGATCTCCAGAAGCAGTCCTCCCTCTGGCATGCTTCATGGTGGCAGGCAGTGAAACTTCTCAGGGAGATGGCCTTGTAGGGCAAAGGAATTCACCCACATTTCTTAGTCTGGTGCCTGATGATTTGACTCTCTTGCAAACTGGTGATTTTTTTCAGGGCATCTAATTTAAAGCATATCTCTTGCAACTTTTGAGGCTTTCTTTTCTTATTCTGCCTCCCATGAAGATAAGGGATCTTATCACTGCCTTTGTAAGATGAATCTTTCCAAATCTTTAAGGCTACTATCATCTCATTTTGTTCTTTGATTTTCCTTATACTGTAATTCTAGAAAATCCAGGAGTATGGGATTTGTTTTATAGCAATTCAACATCTGATTCTGGATTCAGTTCTAATTGGTAATGTCTGGAATAAAATCAACAAATTCAATGTAAGCAAACATTTAAAATCACACATCTATTGTGCTTAACTTGGGAGGAGAAGGCAATGTGACTAGGCTGTTGGAACAGTTCATTCTGTTGTAAACCTGAAGACCTAAAATCATCTTATAATTACATCTCCATTCACTAGGATTTAAAAAATATGAAACATTTATGACATGGCTTTAGAAGGGATTTTCTAGATTTGCTAATTTCATGTGAACTATTATAGGATCTAAAAGTTCAGAGCAGTCATGTAAATGGTTCCAAAATTACCACAATCTAGAATTTTATTATTTATCCAAACCATTCTATTCTTTCTATACTCATTTATCTACCAAATGTATCAGGAATAGGTATAACTATCATAATTTTACAAATGCATTACTTTAGATATTTATTTTATTGTGCAAGTTGGTGTGAATACTAAAATAAGTGTTTACCAAAAAATTCAAAGTAAAATTCCATTGCCTCAGAATGATTTGTCATTGTGTCTTCTAGTAGACCACCTCTCCATGAAGATAGAGAGTGTTTCCTGTTTTAACTTTAGTACCTTATATAATGTCTAACACTCGGTAGGTACTGACTACTGTCAACTGAATCAATAGAGCAATGAAGTAAGGGAAGCCCCTGAAATGATTAGCTCTGGGTAGATATTTTCCTCTGAGTTTGTCATGTATATGCCCAGAATTTGGATCTCCTGTATCTCAGGGATATGAATTCATTCTGGGTCAGAGTGATCAGGTAAGAGTTAACACCAAAAACTTAAGATTAACACATGGTTTTCCATGCAATAAATTTTTATGAATGACTTGGACTTAGGGGAGAAACTGAAATTTATTGAACCCTTCAAATCACCAGATGCAATAATGCATGACAGGCATCCAATAATCTCCGAGATATTAGCACTAGCTGATGGATATGGACTGGCTGGGGCCCCCTGTTCTGCATGTTTTGAAGATCACAGATGAGGTATATTTCATGGGTCTGAGATATCATGACAGAGGCTTCTAGGCAAGATCTGGTTCAAATGGATCATGCTTTATATAGCATATTTGGATGTCATATGGAAAAACTACAACAATATTGGTTCAGATCCTGGCTTTGCCACTATCCAGCTATGTGACTTTGGACAGTTTGCTATACATTTTGTGACTCATGTCCCTCCTCTGAAAAGTTATGATAAATTTTAATTTTTTAAACCTCTATTAGAGAGCTTTTGTAAAGATAGAATAAAACAATCCATATAAAACATTTATTAGTCTGCCTGGCATAAACTTATAACCCAGTTAAATATTAGAAGCCATTATCATTCTTCATATTCCTGCCTCACTGAGGTATGAAAACAACCAAGTTGTTGAGTTATTTGGCAAGTAGAAAATGAAGAATTTCAACTCTTTGGAAACCAAGGCATCTCAGATTATTCCATAATCAATGGGTTTATGTTTAGTCCCTTCTATTATAATACAGTTTCCTTCCATGCTTGCCAATCAGATTTTAATTATCTTTGACTTCCCTTCATCTGGAATACTGATAAATAGGTGTTGAATGAAAATGAGTGAAACTTATACAAAGTTGCAGAGTTAATGCACCATCAAAAATATCCTTGCTCTTATTTAGTGTTGGGTTTGTTCTATGATAAGATTTCAGAATCTTTAAAAAAACTTCTTTAAAATGTTTTGCTCAAATATAAGGTAAAGTAAAATAAATTTAGAGATTATGTTTATTTTTAGAAGAGAAACTATTATGCAGTTTGGTTAGGAACAATCTCTACTTTTCTATAAATGTCACATTTTTGAACTACAAGAGAAAAACAGTAGAAAGAAAAATTCAATCTCTATTGTTTCAAGTATCATCCAACGTAGAGATTTATTTTTTAACCACTCCTGTTGTCACTTGGGACTGTGGGGACAAGTGAACGAGGTCATGTGTAGCTAATGTGTAGAATCCAGCAGCTGCCCGTCGCATTGGGCTTTGCATCCTCACCAGCTCTCCATGTGCCTGCTGGGTTAAATGTGAAAAATTCTGGAACCAAACATATCCCAGTTCTCTAGGCTGTCTACTTTTAATAGCAAGTTCACATATAGCTGCACCATTTTTTTTTCCTAACCCCTCAGGCAGGGATAATAATTTCAGACACTCCTTCAGCATGCCTTTCTTAGTTTCCCTCACATTCAATCACAAGTGGAGCCACTTGATTCCAAACTTCTTTTCAGGCTTTGGATATGCTTGATCTCTTCAGTCTCATCTAATTGCTCTCCCCACTGCTGGGCTGTCTCCTTTCCTCTCCAGGTTCTTGCAGCTGTCTTCTGTATGGGTTGTTTTCTTTCTTTCTGCTCTTGCTTAGATCTTCACTTTATAGAGTTGAGGAAGTTGTTACAGTGACATCTACAGACCCCTTGTACTGGCATTTGAGATCATTTACCAACATCTGTAATATAATAGGAAAGCCGCAAATAAAATTCCCATAAGCTGAGAAAGTTAAAATGAGTATAGGAGAAATGGCGCATGACTTGCAAATAGAGAAAGCAGAGGTGAGAAAAAGAGAATGTCATGGTTTCTACGCATCTTGAGTCTGCAGACATGCTGTCCAGATATTACCATCTATTTACCATCTATACTAGCATCTGAACACAGTTGAGTGAAAGCTTTTATTCATTAAAAGAATGTCAGTTAGGAATTAGCACCCACACATAATAAGGGTAATGCTTGCTCCCATGTCAGCACTACGGAAACATTAGTGTTGGGGTAAATCCCATAGGTTACAGTGGCCAAAGCAATAGAAGTTTGTTTCTTCAGTAATCCATCCCATGTAGGTGTTACTGGTCCCCAAGGCTTGGGATCTGGGGCTCTACTGAAAATGGCCAAACTTCAAACCAGACAGACATTGCCACCTTCCATATGTGGTTTTCAGTAATTAACTAAGAGCATGGAGGAAGATGTGTGGGAAGTTTTTCTGGATCAAGTTTGTAAGTGGTGATGACATCAGTCACTTTTACTCACTTCTTATTGGGTGGAATTCACATAAGCTAAAACACTGCTAACACAGAATCTGAGACATATAAGAAAAGAAGAAACAAATAGCTGTTTGCTTCCAACTTATGTTTTAGGTGCCAGTAACCACCCCCAAAGTTTTTTCTCAAACATAAATCTCAAGTCTGATTTATTTCTTTATTGCCTAAGGTAGGCTGAGAAATAGGAAGGAAAGGAAGCACATTCTGATAAACAGCTAGCAGTTGATTCTTTGTCTCTATTTTTTTCTATTTAAATATCATACTCAGTCTTTCCCCAAAGGAGAAAATTAATAAACACTGTTCAGTTCCTGTCTCTGATAACTGAGTGAAAAGCAGTTCCCTCCCCCAGGTGCAGATGGGGATCCCTGGGTTCCAGCAACCTCTAATTAAAACAACTGAGACCTCCTCCATAGCCCACCCCCCACAAAAACCCAAACAAAACAAAACAAAAAATCCCCTCAAAAATATGCCCCCTGGCCCTGCAGATACACAATCTTGGATGAAGAGCAGGAAAATTGCAAGACAAATTTTCTTTAGAAAAGAGGAGGATAGGAGGCCAGGTGTCCACTGGTCCATTTCAGGTATGGAATCTTGCTGGACAAGCATTGCAAGGAGCGAGAAGTTTCGATTCACTCTCATGACAGATTTCCTTTTCATTGTTTTCTGCTGCTCTTGATTTGCCCTCAACCTGTTCTTCCTTGACTGGAGGTTCTTATTTTCCCTGTTTATATGGAATGGGAAAAATGGCAAGTTTGCCCTCTTTGGGGATGGGACAGCTTTCACAACCTGCTCTTTGCTAGTGGAAGTTTGGGGTGCTAAGACTTCTTTTAGAGCCATAGGCTATGTTTTCATTCTCCTGCTTTTTAAGCATATTCATAGATTCTTTTCTTCTTCTGTTTTGTAATACAGTTCCTTAGAAAGCTCCCTGGCCCTCATGCTACATGCTTCCAAGCTAGTTTCATGCACCAGTGACTGTCTCTCAAAGTTCTTTCTCAGGTATGACTCTCAAACCTGACTTATTTCATTGTTTCCTCATTTTAATGCTTTTTTTCCCTCTCAACTGAAAGGATGCTATGCCTGAGGTCAACAATTTGAATCCTTTGTTTAATTGTTCAGAATTAATGGGGCTTTTCCATGCAAGTCCTTTGTCACTCTATATCATACATTTTGGGGTTCAGAAGCTGTTGGCTTTTCTAACCCTGTGAAATCTCACATTTCTGAACTCAACTTAATCCTGGAATTTTACTAAAACTTGTTCATTCTTGCATAAGTTAAAATCTTCCTCACAATTGCTTGCTATAAGGAACACAGAGGAACTGATATGCACTAATATCTCTCTTTTTAACTATTTCCCTAGAGGCAGTCTCACTAGACACCTGGTCCACCTTCCGGATTGCTTAAGGCAGCCTTTTTTATCAGTTATTTTGCCAGAAAAACAAAAAACAAACAAAAAGAAAACACACAAGATTTTCCAACCTTCTAACTATCTACAACCTGATAACCTAATGCCAAACACTTGGTTTTGTTTTGGAAGTATCCCCTACGATAATGGTAGAATTTAGAATCTTAGTTATCGTAACAAATTAGTCCAAGGCAGCAAAATGAGATATCTGCACTGATAGAGGCTTTGCTATAATTTGTCTTCAATATGTAGCTTCTAAATTTGCTTTAAATATTAAATCAGCTAGTAGAAGGAGGAGGAACATGTATGTGTCTACAAGCTAGGTAGGCCAGGTCTGGAAACATGGCTGTCCCTGTCACTACACTTCAGTCACCATGGCTACGTCTCACTGCAAGGGAGGCTGGAAAAGTAGTCTAGCTGTATTCTCAGGAAGAAATAAAAATGTTTTTGATGAATACTACTAGCAATATCTACTAAAGTGCCCACAGTTTGTTTTTCTAATGTGACAAGAAACCTCAATGTATGTGGTCCAAGATGGGGCACTGACCCTATGTTGACAATAAAGGGACTATGTTTTTACCATGTTTCCCTATTTTATTCAGGTAAATATTGCTATTTCAAACTCATTGGCCAGAAACAAGTTGAGTGACCATTATTACTAGCAAGGAAAGCTGACAAGCTGGTTATTTTAACTAGGCACATTTCCACTCTATTTAAAGTCAGTTCAGTGAATGAGGAGGAAGGGAAGAATGGAACATCAGAGAGGTCATTAGCAGTGTCTACCACAAAGGGTAATATGGTTTCTATATAATTATTCTAGAGAGAAAGATCTTCCCTGGTACAGATTTTTTTTATCTCTAAGAAAATGATCTATATATAAACACTTTCATCTTCTAAAAACATTAAGAAATTTTGTTTGAAATAAGTCTGTACCTTGCACCATGCCTAGAACATAGAAAGTGATATATATTTTTATTGAAATAGCTAAATGAATGGAAAGTGCACTAGTGTACCTGTAGGACAGGAGGAGTTAAGAGGAGGTGTCCTGACAAGGCTGACTAACAAATGCATGAGCAGATTGAGCTATTTACTGTTTAATATACAAATTGTTTTCCCTGGATATTCCTTATGTATGAGGTAGTGTATGTCTTTGGAAGCCTTTAATGATTTGCAGTCAAGTGTCTTTCTTTTATATTCTTAGAGAAAAAAAAGAAAAATTAAAATTCAGTAAACACAAAAAAGACTATAATAAAATCACCCAAGAAGTGAAAAAAAAAAGTTTACTTAAGGCTTCCGCACTTTTAGTAAGCAAAGATTATATCTTCTTCTTTTATTGTTTTAGAAGACAGTGAAATTCCAAAAAAACAAGTGATGCTTTTTGGCTGAAATTGATTGATTGTGCAAACACTGGTCATTAATATGCCTGAAAATATGATTTAGTTAAAAATAGCAAATGCCATGACTACATGTCCATGAGTCTTTCTCTTTTTAACTTGCTTCGTCTGGTGCTTAGAACAGGGAACGACAGACATGTGGAAAACACACGTTATGTGCCACTATTGCTGGTGCTGCTACTGTTGAAATGATGGAGCCAAAGCCACTTTACAGTTCTGCTTCGGAAGCCACAAAAGACTTCCTGTTATGTCAGGCAGCCTGCAATAACACGAATGGTGGCCCCCAAATTCACATCTTTGGCATATGCTGCCATTATTAAGCAATAATTACTTCTTTCGAGGAGTCAGCTTGCCAATCACTGTGACATGCTTTCAGTTTGTTTCAATGGTACACATTTTCCTTTTGCATTTCTACAGGAAGAGTCTTTGACAAAGTTACTTTGAGTGCCAGTCACTGCCTCACTGGAAGTCTGTCTGGATGTCCCTCTGCAAAGCAGCTCAGTCCCTGCCGCATCAGAGTGGGAATAAAAACATCTCCACAAGCTCATCTCCTGAATCCCTTGGGTGCTGGTGTGCTTGGAATCCAGGACCATGGTGGGAAAGCAGCAAGCTGATGGCCATGAATGTGCCCTTGGAAGTGAAATGGCCTAAAGGTGGGGAATTTCAGTGAGGTGCTGGCATCGAAGGAGTTGCAAGAAAATTCTCAGATCTGTGCACAGAGATATGTTTTTCCTAGAATGAAAAACTTGCCTTGTGAAAATTCTTGTAAGAAAACAGAAAAACATTTTGACTTCACTTGTCAGGAAACATACAACTTATTTCAGGTTATTTCTCATTGCAGACTCAGATTTTTTTAAAAAAATATAACAGGAACAAAATTAAGACTGATTTTTCCCACTGGCCAAATAGGGGAGTGGAAATGCCTTTTTGAGAACTGACCTCACT
Organism: Marmota flaviventris; assembly: GCF_047511675.1. Taxonomy (NCBI): domain Eukaryota; kingdom Metazoa; phylum Chordata; class Mammalia; order Rodentia; family Sciuridae; genus Marmota; species Marmota flaviventris. The sequence continues at coordinate 82,559,880 of NC_092508.1, forward strand.
AGGAGTTCTTCAGTTTCTCTTGCAGTCACAGCCCTGTCTACTCCAAAGTCTACTCCAAGACAATTATACATATTTAAACTATTTTCCACCATAGAAACTGGCATTTCTCAGTTTCTTTGTGTTGTTGGGGCACCTTGTGTGTCCTCTGTCAATGTAACTTATGACCCCGATTCCTTTTTAAAATCATGATTACAGTTGACACGGCCTGCCTGTATTCTTTAGGGGATTCTGTTGGGCTCATATTTCCTTTTGCCCGAGGAGTTTTTAAAGAAAGTAAAATTAAAATGGTTGGTGATGGCTGTTTGAGCATTTTTCTTTTTGTTTAGGCCTTTTTTTTTTTTTGCAAAAGATCTACGTTTTCCTGCATTGTGCTGCTTCTTATTAAAGGGCAACATGATGCCGCCAACCTGTTACTTGACCCTTCTTTTCAGCTTCCTGAGAAAATTACCTGTAGGAAAATATGGTACCTTCATCTGTGCCACAGATAACAACTGCTGACTGCGAGGGATACCTCCCTCTCTCTGTGTCTATATCCACTTGATGGGTCAAAAATTTATGGATCTTTACCTCTCAAATGTTTTTCTAATCTGTTCACATTTTCCATCCCTGTGGCTCCATTCTTGGTCCATTCCACTATCATCTCTTGCCTAAACCATTGCAATGACCTCATTACTGACCCATGTGCAATATTTGCCCTCTCAATGCATTTTCTGGATTCCATCCAGAATGGTCTCTCCTCATGTAAACGGGGGATTTCATTTCCATGCCTGAAATTTCTCTATTGCTTTGTCTAAAAATAATATAGACCCAACTCTTTATCAAAGTCTAACAGTCTTTCATGACCTTATCTTTCTATTTTTCTGAATTTTAGTATTTTTTCCCAAGGACACCCTGCTCTTTCATGCCTCCTTGGGTGCTATTCTATTTTTTCTGGATCTTTCTTTTCCCTTTCCTGCCTTGAGCTGACTCCTATACCTGCTTTAGAACACTGCTCAAATATTCCTTCCTTGATGAACTCTTCCCTCATCCTCTTAACTAGGTCAGGGTCTCTGTTTTATGTCCTAAAGCACCGTTCACATCTTTTTATTATTTACAGCACTCATCACATGTAATTAGATAACTAATTTTATCATTTGATTAATGCCTGTCTTTATTAAGTGAATGTAGTTTTGACACGTGCAGAGCTTGAGTCCCTTTTCCTTACCTTTGTACCCTGACGTGGGGCACACTGCCTTGAACACACTTTGCCCAATCAATTTGTGTGGGAGGAATACACTTTCTGGAGTGCAGAGTGAACAGTTGGCTAAGTCCCCCAGTCACAATCATAATGGATTTGGGGACATAGAAACTCTTCCAGAAATATCTCAGGAAGAAAAAATGATTTTTTAAAAAAATTAGTCTTGAAATCAAACCAATGGGAGGTTTGAGCCATTGCAGTTCCATGGACCTTAAGAAGTAACATGGCTCCTCCAGTGGTCACAGAGTTGTGCGACTCTGAGTCTTTAGGTTTCCAAATCTTTTACTTTTCTTCTACTTGGTGCCCTGCAATGAGCAGGCAGTTCATTGCTTTGGACGTGTCCACAAAACTTCCTTTTATGACTTTCTTTAAGTGTTTCGTGTTGCACAAGCCCCATCTGCCCTGGCCCAAGAAGCCAGAGCTTGTTACTCCAGCTGATGATTCCTAATTGGAACAATCCCGCAAACCGAGTGTCAGTTTGGGGACTGTGTAACGTGTCTGCTGGAGCTGAGTTTGTTTATACTTTGCCAGTGTCATCATTTACAAACTTCAAAAAACACATTGACAAATTCCCTAGCTGTTTTGGCAGCGCTTCCATCAATCACCCAACTAATAGCACCAACATTTCTCCTGGGCTATTATAGTCACTTCAATCGCGGCTGCTGCAGCTTCGGGAGAAGATAAATCAGAAGGGGTTCTTTCAGATGGTCTCAAGTACAACACCATTTTTTATTAAGCACTGCTTCCCTCCTCACTTTTCTCCTCCTGCCCTTCCTCCAACCTCCCATAAACAATTCTTTCTGCTTTGTACTGCCTTAGATAAAGTAATCTGGATCTATGGCTTTCCTTTGGAGGCCCCTTTGCCACGTCATCGGGTAATGGGTCCATTTATTATTTTGGATTTTTGCGTGCCCTCTTTAGTTACCCAGTGCAGCCCTCTCAAATCAATAAGTGTATTGTGTTTCTGCCGACAACAGGTGTCTAGCTTCCCAGGCCCAACACACCCTCTGAGAGCGGCTCACATGTCTAATGACCACAGAGTGAAAACCTGAAACCATTTTGCCTTTCAACCAGGTTCTTTGTGCTGCAGTGTCAGGCAGCAGCTGAATCTGGAAGACTGGGGTGGCTGGAGGAGCCCTGCTCTTGCACTTTTATGTTATCCTTCTCTTACGAAAACCTCACACCCTTTTTCACAAGGAATAAATACTGCAAAAACTCAGCCACTCCATTGTCTGTGCAGAGTTGATTTTTTTTCTTATGGCAACAGGCCCTCCTTATTTTCCTCCCTCAAAGCTTATCTTTCTTTTTTCCTTCCTCACTGACCTATCTTAAATAAGAGTGTGTTTAAAAACAAAACAAGAAACCCCTACCTCTTCCAACTTCCTCACCATTAAGAAGCATGACCACATCTTCTCCCTTCATGACACTCGCATTCAGAATCTGGATGGTGAAAGGGGATTGCCTGCCAAGCTTGGCAGATCAGGTGAGGAGGGCTGGCCCGGGCTCTGCTGCCCAGCTGGAGTGTTTGCTGGCCGTGGTGCCAACTGAAGGGCCAAACAAACCCTGAGACTGCATTTCAAGTTGCTGCCTGAGTGATGCCGTTAGCGCCACCACTGAGGGCTCTATTCATCCTAAATGATCCATGGTCCTGGACAAAGCACCAACTGCAGCCCACTGCAAATCTTGGCTCTGTACCTGACCAACCTATTAATCAGAATTGTAACTGGGCCTTGGAAGGGTTTTTCTTTCATGTATAAGTCAGAGAGCTGATCGCGGTGGGGACTTCATGTAAATGATGCCATCAACTTGATGCATAGGGCCTTGGATGTCTGAATCTGTGGTTACAGGGAGTATTATTTACCCTAAAAAAGTGATCCTTCTCCTGGAGGCTGTAACTGCCCGAGGTTGTCTTGACGATCAGCAGTATCTGATTGCCTGCTCTGTTGCGGCACTGAAACTACCAATAGCAGTAATCATTTTTATGTCTGAAAAGACTTTTCTCTTCAGTTGAAAGAGAAATACTCTTCATTTTCACATCTTTCAAAAGCAGCTTTCACAAGGTGGATTTTTGTTTAAATGATAGTCAGACTAGACTTGAAGCTGTTTTTAGTTGCCCAACAATAATTAACCACTTGTATAAGTGAAGCATTCAGAAAGACAACTGGCTGATTAGAATTCACTGACCTCATAAGGAAGGAATATTTTGGATCTCTCTTTTAGCCTCAGTAATATGAGAAATCCATAGGACTGAGAAAGAATCAACATTTGTTCCTTGTGTATATTGATGATTTTATTTATATGAGACCTAAAATTGGGGTGATGAATGTAAATATTCCAACACGCTTATAGCATATTGTTTTGAATGGATATTTTTAATAGTACAATGTTTGTCAAACCTGATGATTCCATATATTCCATTTAAAGGGAACAATTGTTATGACCCTCAAATGTTGACTTAAATTTATTAAACTATCTACACCCTTCTTCTCTATATAACTTTTTCTACCATTATAAAATGTAGAGAAATAAAAAACTAAATCAAAGCAAAATCATCAAAGCCATACAACATAAATTGACAACATTAATTGTGAAGAAAAATGTTGATTGCTAAAAGTAAATGGGCCACTCACAGTAGACCACTCACAGTAGAACCATGGTCTTGACTTTTGTATAGTGTGACATGATGGTGGTAATGTGCTTTGTGGTCATTAGTGTACTGTAATGCTGTCTGGCCTCAACTGGTGTTGGTACATCGTTTATTTCATCGGTTTCCCTTCTTATCCTGTTGGCTCACAACAATTAATAAGGTATGGGTTGGCCTCACTTGATCATGTGACTTATAATTCTCAAATCTGGCAACAACTGGTTTGAAAGCAGTGTTCTCAATCCTCCAGCTAATTCAGAACATGTTTGTATCACTTTTAAATATAATTGCCAAACAAACACAGCAGCATTTAAAATCTCTTGTAAAGAAGTTTTCAATTCTGAAAATGTATCCCTTGGCTATAGTTTCACAAAACTGGTTTGAAAGAAAGCATGTCTGAGAATATTCCAGTCTTCACTGATTGACACAGTCAAAACCTATGGAGCTGCTCACTTAACCTTCTCAGACATTAATTGTCACTTTATTAAGCATAAGATCGGCCCCAAATGATACAATTTAATGCTATATATTAATGCTATGTTTCACACTGTGTATTAGGTGTCTGCTGTGTGCCAGTCATGAATAGGAAGCTGTTATGCTTTGGATATGAGGTGTCTCCCAAAAGCTCATGTGTGAGATAATGTTAAGAAAATTCAGAGGAGAAATGATTGAGTGGTGAGAGTTTTAACACAGTCAGTGATTTAATGCCCTGACAGGGATTAACTGAGTGGTAACTGAAGTGGTAGGTTGTGGCTAGAGGAGGTGGGTATTAGGTTGTGGCTTTGGTATATATATTTGTATCTGGAGAGTGGAGTCTCTTTCTCTCTCTGCTTCTTGAGGAATGGAGCTGCCCTTCTATACACTGAGACCTCTGATTCCATGAGCCCTCCAATCAACTTTTCCTCTTCTACAGTTCTACAGTTGTGCTGGTTGGGTGTTTAAGTCACAGCAGTGAAAGAGTTGACTAAAATAAAGGCCTAACTCTTTAATTTTAGCTTAACATAAACCAGGTACATTATAGCTAGGATGAAGTCACTTTTATCTTAACCCATATATATATATACTTCTCTTACTGACCAGAAGTGTAGAGAAGCAACTGTTCTTGCTGCCACCCAGGGCCACAAAACTACTGTGACAAATTCACATGTTGCAATTGTGGCCTCTAAGGAATTGTGGCAACAGGTGAGCAAACAAGTATTTCTGAGAAATATACTGTCTTTAAGTGAGACATGTCATGTCACAAAAAATATTGTCTTAAATGTCTTAAAAGTATGGTATATAAAATTTTTGATGCCATACTCGAAGTGATTGTCTTCCAGAGGCAAGGCCATGGTTGTAAGTTCCACTTTGAGAGAAGGCAACACTGAGAATCTTATACATGAAGCAACATTTACACATCATAAACAGGTTGGTGCAAGAAGAGGCATAAGAAACTCAGATGTTCTGGTCCTTGATTCATATTTTAAATCAGGTTTACAAAAAGCAAATATTTGGTTTTCATGTTTGCTAATTGTGCCATATTGAAATGGGGCATTGTTAAAACAGATTATCTGTCAGCTCCAAACACAGTTGCCTCAATAGTAACACTAGGTTTGTTACACTTAGTCTTTTAACAGCATTCACATTTGAGTACAGATATTCTTTTAAGAAAGCAATATGTTTCTACAAATAGTGTGCAGATACTTATTTTTTTGAATGATTTTTGACTAAAAATATGCTTGATCTAGATTTATATTAGTGAGGAATTCTAAGATGATAGGTTCCAGAATTAACGTAGGTCAGAAGTGCAAGAATAGTTTGGATTATTTTGTGAATATTCAAATTTGATTCAAAGCCTGGGGATGTGGCTTGGTAGTAGAGCATTTGCCTACCATGTGGAAGGCCCTAGTTTTGAACCTCAACACTTAAAAAAAAATCTAAGCTAAGACAACATTGAAGTCTTTGCTATAGGTGACTTAATTGTTTATACAGAGAATTGAAAGGAATTGATAGAAGAAGTATAAAAAAGAATTTCTTAAGATTTTCTGATGTAAGATATTCAGTAAAGATATGCTGTTATAGTTCCATGGATCTACTTTAAAGAATTGGAGAATTTTAATAGTGCTATTTCAAAGTGTATTCAATGTCAGCACACTACTTACATTTGAAGGTAGAGTATATTTCCTATTCTTTTGAGCCTGGACTATACTCTGAGGAGGCCCCTTTCCTTCTGGACAGACCATGTTTAGATGACAAGATCCTAGTTTTCAAACAGGAGTCTGATATCAGAATAGTATGACAATGTCAAGTGCTGACAAGAATATGGAGCAATGGGAGTACCTACATACCAGGTGTTAAAAATTGGAACTAGGTTCAAGGGTACCCACGTATAATCCCAGCAACCCTTGAGGCTGAGGCAGGAGGATTGCAAGTTTGAGGCCAGCCTTAGCAACTTAGTGAGAACCTGTCTCAAATAAAAAATAAAAAGGATTGGGGGTATAACTAAGTGGTAAAGTGCCCCTGGATTCAATCCCCAGTACTGGGGGGAAAATTTGGAATAACACCTTAGAAATAATGTTATATTTATTTTATAAATATGGCGATGATTATATCCCAAGATTAGCAGAATAACCCCTTAAATATACACACTATACAACACAGAGAAACTCTTGTACATTGCACCAGGAGATTTGCATGTGTATGAAAATATCCAGCCCCAGTTAAATGGATACACGATTCGTGCTATTTTTGTACAGTAACATTCTCTACTGCAGAGGAAATTAATTATCTACAATTGAACATATAAATGTGGATGAGTCTCAAAAACATAATTTTTAGAAAAAAAACTTTTGAATTATATGTGTAGAATGATTACATTTTATGAGTTTCAAACAGCCAAAAATAACATTATTGAAAAGTACATATATGTGTGTGTGTACACACAAACATGTATACATGATAAAACTATAAAGAAAGGCAAGGAATAAAATTAGGTGGGGGCATAGTTTGAATGAGTGGTAATCAGCTATATATTTTATCTATTATTTTAGTCAATAAAATGTACATTATAGTCATTCTTTTGTATGTATAGTATATATTTTGCACTATTTAGAAAAGTGGAACAAAAGTCTCATTATTGAGAAATTCAAATTAAGAAGGAGTGTCATTGCTTATCATGTGCCTTTAAAGGATTTACTAATGATATCCAGTTAAATTTGGCAATTGTTATGTTATTACCAAGTTGAAGGTAATAGTCATATACTTAATGTAAAAATGACATTATAAACCAATCCATATATATATATACACACATATATATATATATATATATATACATATATATATATATATATATATATATATATATATAGAGAGAGAGAGAGAGAGAGAGAGAGAGAGAGAGAGAGAGAGGTGTGTGTGTGTGTGTGTGTGTGTGTGTTTGTGTACTGAGGATTGAACCCAGAGGTGATTTACCACTGAGTCACATTCCCAGTCCTTTTGAGACAGGGTGTCACTGACATACTGAAGTTGTCCTGGAACTTAAAATCCTCCTGCTTCAGCCTCCCAAATCACTGGGATTACAGGCATTTGCCACCAAACCGAGAAAAACAATATTTTAATGAAGACATCTAGAATGAAAATTTCAGAAGTAGCCAAATAAAATGCTATTGGGAAAATGGTAGGAAGATAAGAAATATTTCAGGTTTCAAACTACTAAGTATGTTACGGTTTGGGTGTGAAATGTCCCCCAAAAGCTCACGTGTGAGATAATGCAAGAAGGTTCAGAGGAGAAATAATTGGGTTATGAGAGCCTTAACCCAATCAGTGAATTATTCACCTAATGAGATTAATTGAGTGGTAATTGAAGGCAGGTGGGGTGTTGCTGGAGGAGGTGGAGCATTGGGGGTGTGGCTTTGTGGTATGGCTTTGCTGTATATATTTGTATTTGGCAAGTGGAGACTTCTTTCTCTCCTTCTTTATCATCTTGTGGGCTGTTTCCCTCTGCCATACTCTTCCACCATGATATTCCACCTCACTTCGAGCCTCAAGAAATGGAGCCTGTTGTCTATGGACCGAGAACTCTGAAAACGTGAGCTCCCAAATAAACTTTTCCTCCTCCCTTTAGTTATTCTGGTTGGGTCCTTTAGTCCCAGTAGTGAAAAAGCTGACTAAAACAAAGTGTTAATAAAAAAGACTTTCCTGGATTAAAACAGACAAACAACAGGAAAAAAATGAAGCAACTATGACAACATCCATCTGATTTTAAAATATGCAAAAAAGTCACAAATATAAAAATAAGATGGCAAAAGTAAATCTGGAATTATCTGTTAGAATGACAATATCAATTTGAATATAAATAAAATAGTCACAGTTCAAGGAGAAACCATAATACTATATACTACCATATTCATTAAGAATGGAATTAAACAAAGGAAACTCACCTGCACACAGATTGTAAGAGACCTACACTTAAAAGTGAATTAATAAGGTGATAGAAAAGGTAGGAAAATGCATCCATGCCAAGTAAAATGAAAATTTGAAGATTAGCAAAGTTTGTTTTGCATCAGATTAAGTTTAAGGCAAACAATATTACAATGCTCAAAATAGAGATATAATTGACATAACCTTTTAGTAAAAGCAACAGAATAATGTAATTTTGGGGGTATGCATTACTATAAGGATTTCCTTATAGTAATTCAGTCACAGTTGTAGCATTTTTAAAAATTATTTGTTCTTTTTAGTTACATATGATAGTAGAATGTATTTTGAAACATCATACATACACAGAGTATAGATTCCCATTCTTGTGGTGGTACATGATGTGAAGTTACACTGGTTATGTATTCATATATGAACATAGGAAATTTATGTCTGATTCTTTCTACTGTCTTTCCCCTTCCTATTCCTCCTCCCTTCCCCCCATTCCCTCTTGTTCAGCTGTTTCATCTTAAAAGATTACCAACATGAGATATGTTACAGAATTGCCCTATTTTCTGGTTTTACATGAGTGTGGATTTTCTGGGCCATTTTTTAAGGTTTATAATCTCAAAACAATGAAGATATTTTACTGTATAACTGTGAAATTAAGGGAGCAGCTTTCAAATTCAATGCAGCTATGTCTGCTGCTATTTTGATCTTTCCCCTTAGCATTAAACTACTTTTTTGTTTGTATGTTTGCGTTTTTACTTTATGAGTAGGATAAGGCATTATGCCATGAGTATGAGACTTTTTTGCAGAACCTGGGGTAGGAATCTAAAGTCAGTTCTCAATTTGCAGGTTGTAAAACTTACTGTTGCTTATTATGATAGTAGCTTGCTACCCACAAATCCTGAAGACGCTCAGGTCATCATCATTCAATGAAGAAAATTCATGTTTAGTAGCTTCCTTCAGGATTGGAGTTCCTACCTGTTCCAGCCCTGCTCAGGTGATGATTATAAAGTTATTCTCCTTGCAGACTCAATTGGATGCATTCCCTTAGTCAGGCATTGTGATCTATTATGTGCCAGTAGGTGGGTCCACATTTAGTTTTACTGCCCCCAAACTGTTATCAACACAAGCTTGATCAGCACTGTGCTAAGTAAGCTGAATCCTTCCCCCACTAGCCCTATAATTTACTTAGCTCCTATGGCTAAGCTTCTTCAGGAATTCTGCAGAACCCCTTTCCTGGGCTCGCTCGCTCTCTCTCTCTCTCTCTCTCTCTCTCTCTCTCTCTCTCTCTCTCTCGTCTGTCCCTGCTCCCCATACTCTGTCTTTGTTGCTTCAGCAAATTTGGGTTTACTATTTCATTGCAAATGACCTGGCTCACTTCCTCTGGCAACAAAATGGTCCTGCCTACCTGAGGATACATTATCTTTGTCAGAGCTGATTACTCTGGGCTCAGCCACTAGTTGTGCCTTTTGGATATTTATACCAGCAAAGTCAGAGCTGAGAGGGTCAGCTTGTCCGTGATTGTGAAGTGCACACAAGCCATCAGTCTGAATTCTAGCTTCTGCCTTTTTGACCTACTGTTCCTTACTGATCTGTTGTTGAAATCTAGACATATTTTGAAGCCAGAGGATTATGATATTTGATTTCTGCTGTTTCTAATTTCAAGTCTATGCCATATATCTGTGATATCCCAACTGTGAAATCAGTAGAAGGTAAACCTGGGAAAATACTTGATAAATGCAATGTTCTTTTGACACATTAAAACTTTACTTAAAGTAAAAGAAAATTAGAATTTGCAATATCTTCTTAAGACTGAATCAACCGAGTCAAAGAAGGTGACTCTTAGCTTCCCCAAGATGTAATTTCTGAAATCCATAAGGCACATTTACTAAAAAATAAAGGAAGAGATTAAGCCTTCTTATTGGCTTAAATTGGAGCTATGCAATTTCTATCATATTCTGGTTGTAAGAATGGCAAGTGATATTGATTGAGGTCACCACCTCTTGAAGAAAAATCCTTTCCTTGGATTTGGAAGTTAAGTAGTGTTTGCCTCTGAGCATAGCAAAGTTTTTATGACTTTCAAAGTCTATGCTCCACTTTGTAATAAATATAAACCATTTGTATCTCACTGCTTCTTGTTTTAATTTTGTTGGGGGTGTTTGTCCTTTCAACAATTAACCAAAAAGCCACTAAGACTCTGATTATTTTATTACCCAGCATTAATTGATTAAAAGGGTATAATTGATTATCAGGCACAAAGTGATTAAGGGACTGTAGTGTTATCAGGGGACTCAAGAATTCTATGACTTAGCATTTAAAATTCATACTATTCACAAGCTACTTTTAACATTAAAAATAAATCTCCACTTTTTATTATGGTTCTACATACTATGTCACTAGAGTTCCTTGCCCAACATCAATTACATTATTATCCACAAACCCAGAGAAGTTTTAAAATCTCTGAGGCCCACTTATTACACATTTTAATATTATCACTCCTAAAAAATTTTAGTATTGAAGGTCTTTCCTGATATGCTGCCTTGTGATGTACAAATAAAAGTATGGAAAGCAGTATTACCTTAAGATCTTAAAGTATGTATTTTACAATTATGAATTCATTCAGCTGTAAGTAGCAACAACCCAGCGTACAATGGTTATGAACTGGGCTTATTCTTGTTACAAGAGGTCCAGGAGTAGAAGACCATTGATTTTGATTTAGTGATTTGATGGTGAAAAAGCCAGAATTGTATGACTTTTTCTTTATACTTGTGTTTTAGTCAGCTTTTTCACTGCTGTGACTAAAAGGTCCAACAAGAACAATTGTAGAAGAGAAAAAGTGTATTTGAGGGCTTATGGTTTCAGAGGTCTCAGCCCATGGGTAGCAGTTTCTATTTCTTGTGGGTTCTAGGTGAGGCTGAACATCATGGTAAAAGACTATGGAGGAGGTAAGCAGTTCACATGATGATCAGAAAGGTTGGGGGGAGAGAGGGGGAGGGAGGAGAAGAGGGAGGGGAGGAGGGGATATATATATACATATATATCAGAGAGAGGGGGAGAGAGAGAGAGAGAGAGAGAGAGAGAGAGAGAGAGAGAGAGAGAGAGAGAGAGACACTAAACTCAGCTCACACTCTATTCACTTTCAGCTACCACTCAGTTAATCCCTATTAGGGGATTAATTCATCAATTGGATTAAGGCTCTCACAACCCAATCATTTCTACTCTGAACCTTCTTGCATTGTTTCATACATGAGCTTTTGGGGGACACCTCACATCTAAACCATAACAACTTGACACTTTTAGACATTAATAAAGATTGTGTATGACTAGCACAACAGAGAAACTATCTAAGGAATTTCATCTGCTGTTGATTGAATCAAAAATTGTACCCCTTAGGAAATAATCATCAAACATGCATCAGTAAAAGGGGTGATCACTATTATCTGAGCTTACTACTAATGCCATATATTTGAAAAATCTTTATATACACACATTGTATGATCTTGAAACATCATACGATAGAAAAAGAAATGGTAAAGCTAAAAAATAAACCATATTTTCTCAAAAGAAACCATTTTTCTGTAAGAACAGACCAAAACTATCTTAGTTGATAATGCACATTTACTTTGCAAGATAATTTCAGAGGCTACACTCAAAATGTCTCAAGTACTTTTAGTTGAGATATTCTGTGTCAAACATCTGCTGCTACATTTGCAATTCTGTTACACTTTCAACAGAGACTTGCTATTCACTATAAATTCTGATGGGGTGCCTTCCTCTCATTTTAGTTTAATGAATCTGTAAAAAGAAAGTATCTTTGCCTCCACAGATAGGCAGTCTTTCCTTTCTAAACTTTCACTCACTTTGTAAGAATAATAGCTAATCTTTATTCAACACTTACTATTGCTGGGCAGAGTATTAATTTGTATATTCACAACTCCATGTAGTGGCTCCTTTTAATGTTCATTTTGTAATTGAGGTAACCGAGGCATACAGAATTGAAGTAACTTTTCTGATTTATTCGGGTAGTGAAAGATAGAACTGTAAATCAATCCTGGGAACTCTGGTTCTAGAACCCAATATCTTAACCACTTTCTAAGAGGTATAGTTTTATCATACACAATTTTGGTTTATTCTTCTTCGTGGTCTATAAGTTCCTCTTATAAACTTCTGTAAGATGGTCTGCATTGTTTATGTTAAAGCCCCACTTTTAATAAACCCAACAAAATCAACTTAATCTGTTAGACTGGCTTATACTTGGTATATCTATTTATTTAATTTATTTATCTGAAAACTTTGATATAACTTCAGACTTTGAGACACTTATAAGAATAGTACAAAAAATTTCCACACACCCTTCCCCCAGATTCTTTAAACATTAACATTTTGCTACAGTTGCTTCTTCATTGTATCTAAATCTCCATCCCATTTGCTAGAACTTAAACCTCTGATTAAATCAGGTGGGCTGGAAAATCTAGCTCCTTTCTGACTGATGAGGTGCTTTGCTAATTTTTGGAGATTTTGTTACAGGAAAGAAAGAAGGGGGAACCAATGAACGGATTGCCATGATAATAATGATGATTATGATACTACTACTTGGAGGTTTGTCTTTCAGATTACATAAGGATGTTCCAGGCACTATGGAAATATATAGACTACACTTTTCACATTTTATGTATCTAGTGCATGTTTGCTGTTGTTACTTGCAAAAAACAAATGCAATAAAGCCCTGGTCAATTGTATGCCTCCTTGTTCTACTTTAAGTTACTACTTCTATTCACCTATCACTTTGCATCACTCTGTTATATTTGAGGGAAACAGAAATGTTCCTTAGAAGTTCTACACTGGGGGCTGGGGATGTGGCTCAAGCGGTAACACACTCGCCTGGCATGTGCAGGGCACTGGGTTTGATCCGCAGTACCACATAAAAATAAAATAAAGATGTTGTGCCCACCGAAAACTGAAAAGTAAATATTAAAAAATTCTCTCTCTAAAAAAAAAAAAAAAAAGTTCTACACTGGGATAATCACTGTTACCTTCACATGGCTCATAGTTGAAAAGACATGATTTTTCAGTGTCATTGAACTTCACAAATAAGCAGTTTTTAAAGCATGTAAAAAAAATAAGATCTCATGTAAATGTAGTAAATTCCCTGCTCAATTTATTCATGCATCAGATTTTATTTTCAAAGCAGGAGACACTTTTATTTAACTTATACATCTTCATTCAAAATACAAATTGCTCTGAGGTAGCCTTTTCCCTCCAAAACCAGAACCACTGGTTTGTGTAGTGCATTTGGGGTACTGCCCTCCAAGTATATAAGAGTGGCATGAGAATTTGAAAACCACAAATAAACTCATGAATGCTATAATTTTGACCTTCTTCTTTATAGTAGTCAGCTCAGAACATAGGGATAAAAAAATAGTGATCAAGACATATGATTACCTGAATAGAGAGGCCTCATGGTTTATAAATATGAGTTTATTAACCTGTCTAGGGGGGATACCTGTTGACATCCAGGTTTCAAATTGCAACAAAATAGATTTTAGCAGGAGTTTCCAATAAGATGTTTCCAAGTGAGTTATTCACACAGGCACGCATACATAGTTTCAGATGTTAGAAACAGGGACTAACAGGTAAGTGTGTTTCATTTAATTATAAAGGCTTCGATTTCTAGGGAATCTGATACATGTTGGGAGAGAGGGCTTTTGACATATTGAGTATCTTTTGCTGATCATTGCCTAAGGACATAGAAGACATGAGGCCCTTTATTTTGTATCATCAAATGCATAGTTTCATTTAAATGTCTGGGTTTTGTTTTCATTGAAAATTTTAAAGAAGGTATGAAGATACAAAGAACTAGGGTGAAAGCAATACTTGAGAAGAAAATATGTGGACTTTGGCCTTAAGCTGACTAGGACTTAAATTTAGCTCAGGTATTTCATAAGTATTAGGACTTTGACACCCTTTCCTTACTTCCTCCAAATCTGTTTCCTTCTGTCAATGGAAAAAGGTTGCCACTAATTTCTTCCTTGTTAGGTTGTTTTAAGGGGGAAAATAGTTAAACATACATGGAGTATCTATTACCATCTACTTTTGTATAAGAAACCAGTCCAAAACTTCATAGTGTAAAGGAACAGTAACATTTATTTAGTTCATAAATTTGCAATTAGGAGGAAGGATTCAGTGGAGACAGTTTTTTTTTTTTTTTTTTTAAAAAAAACTAGGCACCAAAGAGACAGTCTAGAATCATGTGCAGTGCCACTCTTTGCATGTCTGGAAGTGAATGTGGAGGTGACCTCAGCCATGGCTTAGTTGGATGCTGTTCCTCTCCATGAGGCCTGATGTCTGAGTCCACTTTTTTTTTGGACTGGAGATTGAGTTCTGGAGCACTTAACCATTGAGCCACATCTCTAATCCCTGTTTTATACATTTTATAAAATCCCTGTTTATATATATAATTTTGAGACAGGGTCTTGCTAGGTTGCTTAGCACCTTGATCAGTTGCTGAGGCTGGTTTTGAAATTGTGATCCTCCTGTCTCAGCCTGCCAATCAGTGGAGATTATAAGCGTGAGCCACCATGCCTGGTTAAGGTCCCACTCTTTGATTGGAGAGATATCAGAAAGTTGTGGACATGTGTAAACCCACAAACAATGACACACCACAAATGTTTATGCCCTTTCTTTCCCTTCAGGTTTCTCACTTATCCTTTATCTTAGAATATATTATTCAACCTCCTCTAGAAGATCGACACATTTTCTGCTATCATGGAGCACAAATCCATAAGCTAAACTTTATGCTTTCATGGGGATAAACCCAGACAAGATGATATCCCTTAATTCAGATATTTCTAAACATTTATTGAGCACCTACAGGAAAGGCCCTCTTCCATATACTTTGAAAGATAAAGTTGAGAGGTTCATCTCCTAGGTTCTTCCATTTGAGCGGGAATCATAGAACAGGCACAGTAACAAATGCAGTAATGAGGGCTATGATGAGCACTCTGAACAAAAAGTAGACATGGGGAGATGGGAGGTGAGGATTGTTAGAACTGGGTGGTTCTGGGAAGGATTATGTTACTACTTCATTAGAAAAGTTTGAATGTGTGAAGTATATGAAAATGTCTCCCAGACAGTCAAAATAATTCCTGACATATGTAAATTGTTTACAGTTTACGAAAAGATTTTATGTAACTTATCTTGCTTAATTTTTCTAGTAATCATATAATTCTACACACACACACACATACACACACATACACACATAAATAATAAGTAAATAATAAAATTGAGGGCTGGGACTGAAATTACTCGCTGGAGAGTGCACGGTTAGTAAATGATATACAGAGTTAGGAATTTACTTGATGATTTGGTTCAGGCTAAGTCAAACAGAGCCTTGAATGCCAAACCAGGGGAGCTCAGACGTTATTTGATAACTTAAGTAGGCTTATTAGTAACAGAGACATAAATAGGACTGGGAGTTAGGAAAAGTATTCTGCAATCAGTGTCAAAAGACAGATTAGAATCAGAATTATTTGAGACATGGAGTCCTGTTCTAAGAGCATTTATGTCAGAGGTAATGAACAACTGATGATGTGGTGACATCCATGAGGATGAAGAAGGGAGAAGAGAGGTGCATTCAAAAATAGCATGGGGGTTTAGCAGGCCATATGTGGGCAAGAAATGAAAAATGTAAAAACTGAACAGAAATCAAGATTTTTTAAGTCTACATGACTGTGGCATAGACATTGATAATGGAGAAGTTTATGTTGCCACAAGCCAAAAATGGAAGAAGTGTGAGTGTGTGTGTGTGTGTGTGTGTGTGTGTATGAGAGAGAGAGAGAGAGAGAGAGAGAGAGAGAGAGAGAGAGAGAGAGAGAGAGAGAGAAAGAATACAAGCTGATCTAGTAGATTTATTACATTAGATTCTTTTTTAAGTTCTGGGAAATAAGTAAGGACATCTTGGTGTATTCTGGGGAAGATGAGATCGCAGGTCAGAAAGGCATTTCAGTATAGGAATAGAGTGAAGGTATTTCTCATTGTGGCCCTTAAGTGGCATGCAATATGATCATTTAGATGCTGGCAAGCACAACCTCAGACGTGCACATTTTAGGCACTAGGAAAATTTGACAATGTTTGTGTAAAGTCATTAAGTTTTCATATTTATTTCTTGGTTTAAAGGCAGCAATGCATTGTAAGAAAAACATGAAGGCAAGATGAACATTTAAATTCTAGGTCTGTCCTGTTTGATCTAAATTAATGTAGATGAGTTAGCTAAACTCTGAGCCTTGTGTTTGTCATCCACAAAATGAAGTTACTAATACCTTTTATGTCAGAATGAAAAAAAAAACCTAAATAATATATGCAAAGAATAGAGCACCAGAACACAGTAAATGCTCAATAAGTTAGAATTATGTCAGCGTAGGTTGAAGATGATCTTGTCTCAGAGGCTAAGAATTAGAAGATCCAAGCTGTGGAAAAGAATCATGAAACTGAGTTTACTCCTTAAAGGACCCTGACATCTGGCAACCCAGAAAACCTACAAACAGACACTATTTTTGATGAATGAAAATCAACAGTGACATGAAGAAACTCAGCAGGAATGAAAATCAAAATTATTACCATATTTTGTTATTTCAGTTACTTTAGTAGCATTCTCATGTGCATGTGTTTGTGTTTGTATAGCAAGAGAATCAGATTTGTAAATCATAGTGAATATCCTGGCTTTTTTATTTAGTGGTTGCATGTCTTTATCTCTGAATTTTCTTATTTGTTAACTAAAACGCTCTCATAGCATTGTTATGAACTTGTGCTGTAAAAGTTATATTGAGCATCCTTTGTAAACTATAATCTGCAGATAAAAAATGGATATGATTTGTTTAATCATAAAAACTATTTACACTTACGTCATCATGTCAAACAGGATTTTACCCCAGGTGCAAATAAAATGACCTGGAATTCTGTTGAGAGAATAATTCTGAGGCTGAGACTGTATTTAGAAGGAAAGAATTCCATGATTTCTTAGCCATGCTTAAAGTGGTACCTTAATTTATAAGTCAATGTGTTCTGGGTTTTTTGCTTCTTCTACCTCCCACTAAGATAAAGGGACCCAGAGTGTCAGCTTCTCCACTTCAGTAAGTCCGAAGGTACATGGCACATATACTCAAGTTCCATTCTGTTTACAGGACTCACCTGAGGCAGGTCAAGGTGATGGTAGTAAGAGTAACTATCTGAGGCAAAAATCTAACATATTGTATTGTACTGACAATAAATGTTTCCATGACTTCTTCATCCTATGCCTTATATATACATGGATTTTGAAAAGATGCCAGAAGTGAAGTTCATGCTTTTTCTCATCCATGAATTAGGTACCAGCTATGTACTTTAATCTGGAAGACATCTTGAAAAAATTCACATTGACTGACTTTATTTTGACCAGAATTTACTTTCTATTTGATTACTGAGATTATTAGAACCACCACTGTGAACTCAGCTACATCTAGCATGGAGCCCTTCCCTCTACTCCCCTTCTCTTCTTTCACTGCTATCCTATGGATCCTGTCAGAGAGCTCTGTGTGCATGTTGCACTGAGTTCTCCATCCAGTGGCTTTGGATAGTTTTCTTACATTAGGTGCCACTTGTCATTCCCCTTATATTCCTTTTTAATTTTCAAACTCCTTTCATATCTATATAAACCATGGCATGATAAAGAGAAGTTGCTGACAGAGGTCATTTGGATATATAGGATATATAGGCCATGTGAATATGTGTGCAAATCCCACCAAAACTCCACACCTTTGGG
Organism: Marmota flaviventris; assembly: GCF_047511675.1. NCBI lineage: Eukaryota > Metazoa > Chordata > Mammalia > Rodentia > Sciuridae > Marmota > Marmota flaviventris. The sequence continues at coordinate 82,577,967 of NC_092508.1, forward strand.
GGAATGGCTGTTAATTCAAAGACTTTATGATGTTATTAGAAGTGCAATTTATTTTGAAAAGAAGCTTCCCATATTACTCAATATTTTGCCACAGTCAAAAATTTTAAAGATATTTAAATATAATGCCATTTAAACAATCATCACATATTTAAAATTGTTTTTTATTATAGTTAAATTGCTACAAGAAGAGGTACAAAAACAGGCTTTTTCATTTATGTCTTAATATGAACTTGAGCTCAACTTAAATATGTTGAAATGCATTGAACATCTGGCCTTTGAGACATCTATGTCTCTAAAATAATGTGGCCACGTATCCTAAATTATGATGGAAAAAAGAAAGATCTATAATCATTTGGAATAATTAGTGATTTTGATGAATTTCCTACAAGATAGAAATCCAATAAGAACAGTTTGATAAGGAAAGAAGAGTTATGAAAACATACTTCAAAACAGGCACAGAATTAAACTATGGAAGTAAAAGTTTCCCCAGTGATTCTACAAGTTTGGAAATAATAAAAAGCTGATTGGGTCAAAACAGTGCTGGTATTTGACCCTACAGAGGTATAGTCATTCTAGTGTTCTCATATTAAAATACATTGTGCAAGTTCATAAATAGCCATTTCCGTGAGCCCCAGGTACCCAGAGTCCCTGAACCTCCCTGTGACTCAGCATCTGAGGAGTTAAACTTGGCACAGAGGTGGCCTTGGACCCTTGGACCCTCCTCTTTTGAGTTTCCCTGGGGCCTGTGTTAAATATCACACTTGGTGTGGGATAATATTTAGGGACATTAAAAGTGCCATTTTGAAATACCTGGTCTCCATTTCTGGCCCTCTATTTTCTCTGGCGCACATCTTCATGATATGACTTAAAAAAATTCTTCTTCTTCTTTTTTTCCCCCCAGAAAGTGAATATCCTGCATTTGGATAGCTACCAGCTTGAATATTGAGCCTGAGAAAGAAGCATAGTAGAACTTGAATTAGTTCTAGAGCTTTCTTACTAGATATGAAGGAAGATGGAATGAAATTTCTCAAGAGGGTATTATAATATTTGCCATTTAATTTTGCTTATTGACTGGGCTCCAGAAATTGTTCTGTAAGAGTTGTGTCTATACATTTATGGATACTTTCCAACAGCCCACAGAGGAAGGTTAATATTAGTACTTCCATTGTATGGATGAGGAAATTAAGGCCAAAGAAAAGTATAGATTCTTGACAGAGGGCACAGAGCAAGTCAGTGGCTGACCCGAAGCTTGCACCGTGGCTCTCCAGGCCAGCTCTGATCTGCTGCAAAGTCCTGCCTCTCAGCACACTGGAGTGCTCCATTACCAGAAGGAGACAATGCCATTTTGGCCATTGGTAGTCCTAGCTCACTGTTTCTGTTATCCACTGATATTCTGTCAATAAACTCCCTATCAGGGAAGGCAGAAAGAATTGTTTTTTGTTGCCTCCTACCTTCAATTGAAATTGCTACGCAATAAAAAAATAAATAAATAAAAGATAAAGGAGATAACATGGCAGCTCAGTGTAAGAAACAGACCTGAACAAAACAGTCAAGCAGAAAGAAGAAATTAATAAGGTAGAAATTAACAAAACAAAAATTGATTGGTAATAAAACATTGAGAATTAATATGAAGAATTAATGAAATGAAAACATAGTAGAGTTGATCAATAAAAATAAAAGATGGTTTTCTGGATAGAATGTATAAAATAAACACAAGGTCCAACTAAAATGAAGCAACTACCTATATACAGCTTATTATATAACAATTGAAAACAAACATAATTGTTGCTACAGAGAAGACTTTTTAAATGTAAATAAAACCTTGAATGGCTATACTAGAAGGAATTCTGTAATTTTTCCATATTATTTATTTTATGGAATATGTAAATGGTCAACACTGACTCAAGAAGAGGCATAAAAACTATCAATGAACAAAGAAATTAAAAATGACCTATACTTAAAAGAGTATTAGGCACAAAATATTGTAGCTGAGTATAAAAACTCATTGAAGAAAAAGCATCTTAAAGTAATACTGTTTCAGAATATTGAAAAAGACAGAAAGCATCAGAACTCATTGTATAAATTTAGCATATCTGTATTAATAAATCCATCAAGGATAATAATAAAAGATAACTATAGATTTATTTTATTTCTGAATAAATAAGAATGATAAATAAAATATAACACAATCAAATTCAGCAACATCTTAAAAAAATAAATACAACATGCTGAAGTTAAGTTTTATTGAGCATAAATGCTCAATAAATATTGATCAGAAATGTAAGAATGGTTCAACATTAGAAAAATCCATGAATGCACTTTACTAAAGAGTTAAATGCTATTATCACAGAAGCCAACAATCATTTGGTAAAAGGTAATACTTCTTTCAGACCAAAACTCTTAAAACATCAGGGAGGGCTCTGTCAGAAAATAAAAAAAAAAAAAAATTCCTGCTAGATATTTCTAGCAGGAATTGAATATAGGAAATTGGCCATTTTCAAAACTGAAATATACACTCTGCTGTATCTTTTTCTAATAAATATTTAAGAAATATATTTATTGGCAGAACAAGAAAGGTGAAGGCAGTGGAAAGCCCACCACCAGGTTTTAGGACTGCCGGGGTTTCCAGGAAAATAGGAAGTTCCTCCAAGTTAGGAACTGCAGGAAACCACAGCTGCTGGTAACAGCTGGCTGCTGCACAGAGTTGGTTGACTCCTGGGGAAGCCAGGGGTTGCTGCAAAACTTTACCTCTGCCAAAGCTCAAGAATCTGCCCAGTACTGCTGGAGGAGAAATGATGGTTTCCTTTGCCTCCCAGATCTCACAAAAGCGCTTCTTAAAGGAATCTAAACCAGAAACGGCATGCAAAAGATTTTTAAAAATGTTGCTTTCAGTCTACCAGCCCTGTAGCATGTGGAGAATATTAAAGGAAGCTTGAATTGTATTAGTATGAACACAAAATCTACAAACTCTATAGGAATCTTTATAATCAAAGATGAAATATTAATAATATGTCTACTAAAGTTAGCAAAAAAAGAATGTTGTCCACTGACATGACTATCTTTCAAAATTGAATTCTAAGGAAATGATTTGAGATGAAAAAAAATAATAGAGGAGTTACACTTCTAATAATGAGTTATATTATATTTGGTAATTATACTAATTAATATGATTATAAGTAATATAATAAAATCATTAATGTAATTAGAAAAAGCCTCCATAATGAGCTTGAGGGTAAGAAGGAGGCCAACTATATTTTGAAATTGGTGGATGGCAGGAGGAAGGGAGAAATGAGGGTGTTTTCCACACCCTTGCAAATCATTTGCTATCAAGAAGTCAAAGATTTACATGAAAATTGGAAACAAATATATGCCCTTAAGAATAACAAATATTAAATATATTAATGATACTGGAAACTTATTATGTACAAGGGAACACAAATTCTCACAGATTGTGGTGGTATTGTAAGTAAACATAGTCCTTTTTGAGAGGAAATATGTGTCTATAAAACATATTCTTGTAGTCAGCATTTCTACTAGGTGTAATCTACAGGAAATTCACTTTTGCAAAAATATGCATGTAAAAGGATGATAATTGAAAAAGTGTTCTTAAGCATACCACATGGCAATTCTCTAAGTATCTATCAGTAGGGCAATGTTCAAATTAACAGTGATTTGTATACATTGTAAAATAGTGTTCAATCATTAAAAAGAATGAGATGGTCTTTATAAACCAACTTGGAAAGATTCCAATTATATATTGTTTAGTAAAAGTGATAACATGCAGAGGAGCCATATAATATGATCTCCTTATGTAAAGAGCACATATTTGCATATTTGTCAATATATTAAACAAATTATTTGAAAAAAAGTGTGTTAAATAAAATAGTTTAAACTGCTAAAATTTATTACTTCTTGGAAAGAGAGTGAGATGGGAAAGACTGTTCAGAGGGTGGAGAAAAAGACCTGCATTTCTTTCTGTTTTCTATTACTTGAAATTTCACAAATGAGAATGTAATACCCATTTAATCATTAAAAATGGAAAAGGCCAATTTTCTAATTCTCTCTGTTCATTCTGCTTTTTTTAAAAAAAATATTTTATTTTATATAAATGTTTAAGGTGTATAATATATGTACATTATACACTTATTAAAACGGTTACACTTATTAACCATATCCACCACCTCATCTACTTTTTTGATAGTGTGTGTAAACACTTAAGATCTACAAATTTTCAGTTAGGTAGAATGAATAACTTCTAGAGATGTGATAAACACCATGAATATGGGTAATAATACTATATTACATGTCTTTGACTTTTTAAGTGATGATGACTTATCCACACTATGAAAACCTGGAACATAAAAGCCAGGGGAAGCTGACTTTTATTTTGTCTTCTGCAATGGTTCTAGCCCACAGAACCCATCTTGTCATTTTCACATTCAATCCCATCATACCTTCTGGTTCTGGAATTCTATTAAGACTCTTCTCATTGGCTTTTGGACCTCTGTTTCTCATTCTTCCTAGTGTTTTTGTTGATAAGGAACAGTTCCTTCATTATAATGTCTATACTTTTATTTGCTATACAATGCAACAAATTATCAAGCTTTTAAAGTTAACCTGGTCCTTTCATAGAATCTCCTAACATAAAGAGCAAGAATCTCAGAGAGTTCAAGTGGTAAGTACACACGGCCTTGCATGGCCTATGTGATCTAGGAGTCTGTTTTCTCAACTGTGAGATGATTAACAAGACAGGTGATCTTTTTCTGCTTTACCATTTCATAGTATGTAATTGAGGATAAATATAATTTACAATGAAAGACATATGCTAAATAGAGGTAAAAATGTTGTGTTGGGTATTTTTTTTTGCCATGTATTATTAATTACATGCCAATTATAGTAAATAATAGTTTGTGCTAGATTATGGCCACACAATGTTCCAACCAAACCAGTCCCAAGGCCTACAGATAGATAGGACTTAATATTTTCCCCCAAAGCACAAATAATTATTCCCCCACACCTACACATACATATACAGACACACAAAGTTATTTAAGAGACTAAACCAGATTGTATTTGATTGCATTACAAAATTACTTTATAATAACATTTTATATTTTTAAATATCTAATTATGAAAATATATTTGCATACAAAAGAGCAATACAGTTAGTATAATCTGTATTATATAACCTTGAATATCACTTTTATCTTAGTTTAAAAATTATAGTACATTTCTTAGGGTTTTTTGAAGAGCAAAATCAATTATTATATCCTCAAATGATAAACTAGATGAGCTAAGTGAACATGCTGGTAACAGAATGTTGAAAGCTAACCATATGAGAAAGAAGAAAAAGAAATACCAAGAAAAGAAATAAAAAAGCTAGGGAAGGGAGTGAACACTGAAGGCTATAGTCCTGCAAAAATGTATTTCCCATTAACATTATTGTCATTTCCCTCAAAATACAAGATATATAGAGATCGTAAGAATTTCCAGTGCAGATACATGAATTTTTCTAAGTTTCAACTCTCAGCTTCCACCATGTTGCTTAATAATGACAGTCCAACTTTAGTTGAATTGAAAGTCCCTTAACACATCAGGTCAAAGTAAACATGCTGCATGTTCACCAATTTGGGGGAAAGCCACAGGAAGCAGTGCATTTATTTTTATCAGGTTAATAAACAGTTATATCATCTGCTCATCTAAATTATTCAGAAACTTAATTCCATTCCTAATAAACCATGAATGCATGTGTATGTGTGTGTTAATGGGAAGGACTTATGAATAATTCTCAAATTTATGTGGAAAAAGAAAAAAATACCTGGAGAATTTTAAGAAGAATAAGAAGCAATAAGCACTTATCCTGCCAGATTCTAAAGCCAATTATGAAGCTAAAATAATTGCAGTAGACTTGCACTACTTCCAAAATAAAATGGAAAAATTTAAATGAACAGAATTGAAAGCCAGGAAAAAAAAGTAATAAACATGTTGCATCAAGTCAGTGACAAAATATGAAATAGTTAACGAATACTAAAATACTAATATATCATAAAAATTATTTTAAAAAGCTTCAGAAGAATTAAGTTTTTAGCAGAAACATCGATTTGAAACAAATATTTTGTGATGCTGGACTATCAAAAGACTTATTTTTATTTATTTATTTATTTTATTTTTTTAAATTTTTTATTGTTGGCTGTTCAAAACATTACATAGTTCTTGATATATCATATTTCACACTTTGATTCAAGTGGGTTATGAGCTCCCATTTTTACCCCATATACAGATTGCAGAATCACATCAGTTACACATCCATTGATTTACATATTGCCATACTAGTGTCTGTTGTGTTCTGCTGCCTTTCCTATCCTCTACTATCCCCCCTTCCCTCCCCTCCCCTCCCCTCTTCTCTCTCTGCCCCCTCTACTGACATTCATTTGTCCCCCTTGTATTATTTTTCCCTTTCCCCTCACTTCCTCTTGTATGTACTTTTGTATAACCCTGAGGGTCTCCTTCCATTTCCATGCAATTTCCCTTCTGTCTTCTTTGATATAAGGAGAGTAACTAAGAACAGAGTAACTAAGAGCATGAGAAGAAGATTAACATTAAACAGGGATGAGAGGTGGGAGGGAAAGGAAGACTTATTTTTATTTAAAGAAAAATATTTTGCAGTGTAAGGATTGAACCCAGGGGGAGCTTTACCACTGAGCTGCATTCCAGCTGCCTCTCTCTTAGCCTTTTATACTTTTAAAATTTTGAGACAGGGTCTTGCTAAGTTGCTTAGTACCTCTTTAAATTGACTAGGTTGACCTTGAATTAGCAATCCTTCTCCTTCAGCCTTCTGAGACTCTGGCATTACAGGTTTGTGCCACCATGCCCCAGTCAAAAGATTTTAAATATTTCACCAAAAAAGGAGAGACAATAACTAAAAGCAAGAAATAATTGGCTTCCCAAAGTCTAATAAACTTTTTCTTTATTTAATAACTTCTATTTTTTAAAATTTATTTTAAAATTAACTTATTTATTTTAGTTAGGTATATAAGACAGCATAATGCATTTTGAATGCATTGTATACAAATTGTATACAAATGCAACACAACTTTATGTTTCTATGGTTGTACATGGTGTAGTGTCACACCGTATGTGCAGTCATACATAAACCTAGGGTAATGATATCCATATCATTCCATCATCTTTCCTGCCCCCATGCATCCTCCCTCCCTTCCCTTCCCTTTGCTAAATCAAAGTTCCTCCATTTTTTCCCATGCTTCTTCTCTCCTGGTTATGAATAAGCATCCACTTATCAGAGTGAACATTTGTCCTTTGGTTTTTTGGGGGATTGGCTTTCTTTGCTTAGCAAGATTTTCTCCAACTCCATTAATTTACCTGCAAATGCCATAATTTTATTCTCTTTTAATGCCGAGTAATATTCCATTGTGTATATATACTATAGTTTCTTTATCCATTCGTTTATTGAAGGGCATCTAGATTGGTTTCACAGTTTAGCTATTGTGAATTGTGCTGCTATAAACATTGATGTGGCTGCATTACTATGCATTACTATTACTATTACTGTATTCTGATTTTAAGTCCTTTGGGTGTAGACCGAGGAGTGGGATAGCTGGGTCAAATAGTGGTTCCATTCCAAGTTTTCTAAGGAATCTCCATACTGCTTTCCAGATTGGTTGCAATTCCAATTAAAATCCCAATGTCATTCCTCATAGAAATAGAAAAGGCAATCATGAAATTCATTTGGAAAAATAAGAGACCCAGAATATCCAAAGCAATCCTCAGCAAGAAGAGTGAAGCAGGAGGCACCACAATACCAGAACTTAAAGTATACTACAGATCAATAGTAACAAAAATGAGATGGTATTGGCACCAAAATAGACATGTAGACCAATGGTACAGAATAGAAGACACACAGATAAACCCACATAAATACACTTATCTCATACTAGACAAAGAAGCCAAAAACAAACAGTGGAGGAAAGATAGCCTGTTTAACAAATGGTGCTGGGAGAACTGGAAATCTATATGCAGTGAAATGAAAATAAACCCCTCTCATCATGCACAAAACTCAACTCAAAGTGGATCAAGCACCTAGGAATTAGACCAGAGACCCTGCACCAAACAGAGGAAAAAGTAGGCACAAATCTTCATCACATAGGATTAGGCCTCAGTTTCCTTAACAAGTCTCCTAAAGCACAAAAAAATAAAATCAAGAATTAATAAACAGGATGGACTCAAACTAAAAATCTTCTTCTCAGCAAAAGAAACAATTAATGAGGTGAACAGAGAGCCTACATTTTGGGAATAAATTTTTGCCACACACACTTCAGAAAGAGCACTAGTCTCTAGGATAGATAAAGGACTCGAAAAACTTAAGACCATAAAAACAAGCAATCCAATCAATAAATGGGCTAAGGAGCTGAACAGACGCTTCTCGGAAGAAGATATACATTTGATCAACAAATATATGAAAAAAATGTTCAACATCTCTAGCAATTAGAGAAATGCAAATCAAAATTACTTTAAGATTCCATCTCACTCCAGTCAGAATGGCAGAATATAGACAAGAATATAAACAACAATAATGGTGGCGAGGATATGGGGGGAAAGGCACACTCATACATTGCTGGTGGGACTGCAAATTGGTGCAACCAATCTAATAAACTTTTCTGTAGCAAAAACCACCATAAATATTTAAAAGACAAGCAGCAAACTGAACATTTTATTTACATCAAAAGATAAATAATTATTATTCTTATTTTAAAAAATTCCTATTTCTTGTCAGTGAAAACCAACCAACCAACCAACCAACAAACAAATATAAAACTGCTCAGTAGAAATGAAGTTGAGGATGTGAATAGTAAAATTATAAATGAATAAATAAAAATGTTAAATATTTAAAACTTTTTTCCCGCTGAAAGTTAAAGATGAAAAGCCACACATCAAATGTTTTATTTTCTCATTTATATTTATTTATTATATATAAGTATATAATAAATACTTATATTTATTATATACTTATATATAATAAATATACTTATAATTTATAAGTATATTTATAAATTATATAAATTTAAAGGTGAAACATAAAAAAACTGAAAATTTTGGCAAATACAAAAGTCAGTAAGAAACAACAACAATAACATAACAGAAGATACAAGATTACTGTTTTGGTCCAGCTTTTCCAAAAAACAACAACAACAACTAACAAAACAAAAAAACAAGTATGAAATAGATGTGTGTGTGTGTGTGTGTGTGTGTGTGTGTTTGAGGCTGACTCAGATCATTATGTAGTGCTGTCCAGATCTCTAGCTGGCAAGTTGAAGACCCAGAGAATTAACAGTATAGCTCCAGTACAATTCCAGATACCCAAGATCCAGGATTGCTAATGGTGCAAGTTCTAGTCAAGTTCAAAGGTGGCAGAAGACCAAAGCCCCAGCTCAAAGACACAGTCAGGCAATATAAATAATTCTTTCTTATTTAACCCTTTATTCTAGTCAGGTTTTCAGTAGATTAGATTAGATGAGGCCCACAAACATGGGGGAGGGAAATTTGCATAATTTACTCTACAAATTCAAATATTAATCTCATCCTGAGATACCTGCACAGACTTGCACAGAAATAAGTCTTTTTTTTTTTTTGGAACTGGGGAATGAACCCAGGGATGCTTTACCACTAAGTTACATTCACATCCTTTTTTTGTTTTGTTTTGTTTTTATTTTGAGACATGAGTTCACAAAGTTGCTTAGGGCCTTGCTAGTTTGCTGAGATTGGTTTCAAACTAGCAATCCTGCCTCAACCTCCCAAGTCACTGGGATTATTGGACTGACTAGAAATAATGTTTAATAAAATATTTTGTTACCTCTTTTATGTTGATACATAAAATGAACCATTATGTTATCCCATTATATAATTTTGTAGCCATAAGTCATCCAATATGATTATAAACTTATTAAAAATTTAAAATAGCATGTTGCAAGAGTCATATCATCTACTGTATAACAATATGAATTGTTACAATCTTCCTTAAAAGTAAATTCAGTAAAATTTTAAAGTAAATTCTAGAGGCTTTATGAGTTCATCTATAAAATTCTCTCTGAAAATTATTCATAAAAGTAAAATATTAATTTCTTGGCTCTGAAGATGAGGCACATATTCAACTTACATTTGTCTTCAACATATTCTGAAAGCAGAGCTGTGCATGCACTTGGTGTCAAAAATTATTTTTAATGGTGATTAGCTGAATGCTCAATACTTGTTATGGTCTTTCATTAATAAGTTTGAAATATTTTTACGATGTTGATTGCTGTAGTTTTGACACTATTTACATTGTAATAAGGAAATTTTTAATTGATGCATTAATATTTATTAATGATATGATGTCTACATTTGGACAAACATGGTAAGAAATTGCTTCTTGAAAAAACTGCAAGGAAGTTAAATGTGTCTTTTCTTAATGGTGAAATGATGATTAATCTTAGTAATTTAAAATTGTCTCTACCATTCCAGGCACAGCTATTATTACTCCTTCCTTCTGTCTCTTCATGATCATCAGGAGAAATTTAGTATCGTTAGCTGTATTTGAATCTTCCTGTCATCCTTTTCCTAAAGAATGAGTCAGAATCAATTTTGATGTGTAGGTCACTGAGCAGCCACAGGACCATCAGGCACTCTGTGTGGAGTTATTGACTTAGGACATCCCCTCCATTTCTATATATTAGGAGCACTGGAAGTCACTGCCAGAAAGCATTTTGGACCCTGAATTACCACATTAGTTATGTATATTTGTTTCACTTAATATGGTTATGTTAGTCATCTTTCTGTGACCATAACAAATACCTGAGATAATCAACTTATAAAGAGAAAAGGTTTATTTTGGCTCACAGTTTTGGAGGTTTCAATCCATGATTGATTGGTCTTCTTCACTTTCTTCCTGTCATGAGGCAGCACATCATGACAGAAACGTGTGGTGGAGCTAAACTGCTCATGACATGGATGGAAAGAAAAAGAGACCTGGACTCTACAATTCATTCCCTTCGAGAGCATGACTCTAGCAACTGAAAACCTACTTCTAGGTCCCACCTCTTAAAGGTTCTATCATCTTTGCATAGTGCCAAGCTGAGGACCAAACCTTTCACACATGGGCCTTTGGAGTATATTCCAGGTCCAAACTATAACACAACTTAGTGACCCATTATTATTTTGTGTTTGTCTTCTTAGTCCAGGAAGCAGTCATGGCAAACATAGAATTCCCCGGGTAATGTAAAACTGTTCTGGGTGTTTAGGATATAAATGAAGGCTCAACACCATAGAAAACATTAAAAATAATGTGAATGTTTGAGCAACATACATGGTCCAATTTCCTCAAACTTACCTTGAAATCTTCGATGTTTTTTTTCTTTTTAAAAAAATTTAATTTGTTACATATGACAGCAGAATGCATTACAAAAAAAAAAGAATGCATTAAAAATCATATTACACATATAGAGCACAATTTTTCGTATCTCTGGTTGTACATAAAGTAGAGTCACACCATTCCTACATGTACATTCATACATGTACTTAGAGTAATGATGTCCATCTCATTCCACCATCTTTCCTACCCACATGCCCCCTCCCTTTCCCTCCCTCCCCTTTGCCCTATCTAGAGTTCATCTAATCCTCCCATGCCTGCCCCCATTATGAATCAGCATACTTAAATCAGAGAAAACATTCGGCATTTGGTTTTTGGGAATTGGCTAAATTCACTTAGCATTATACTCTCCAGTTCCATCCATTTACCTGCAAATGCCATGATTTTATTCTCTTTTAATGCTGAATAATATCTCATTGTGTATATATACCACATTTTCTTTATCTATTCATCTACAGAAGGGCATCTAGTTTGGTTCCACAGTTTAACTATTGTGAATTGTGCTGCTATAAAAATTGATGTGGCTGTGTCCCTGTAGTATGCTGTTTTTAAGTCCTTTGGGTACAGACTGAGGAGTGGGATAGCTGGGTCAAATGGTGGTTCCATTCCCAGTTTTCCAAGGATTCTCCATACTGCTTTCCATATTGGCTGCACCAATTTGCAGTACCACCAGCAGTGTATGAGTGTACCTTTTCCCCCACATCTTCACCAACACTTTTTGTTGTTTGTGTTCTTAATAGCTGTCATTCTAACTTAGGTGAGATGAAAGAGTAGTTTTGATTTGCAATTCTCTAATTGCTAGAGATGTTGATCATTTTTTCATATGTTTGTTGATTGATTATATATCCTCTTTTGAGAAGTGTCTGTTCAGTTCCTTGACCCATTTATTGATTGGGTTATTTGTTTTTTGGTGTTAAGATTTTTGAGTTCTTTATATATCCTAGAGATTAGTGCTCTGTCTGATGTGTGTGTGGTAAAAATGTGTTCCCAAATTGTAGACTCTCTGTTCACCTCACTGGTTGTTTCTTTTGCTGAGAGGAATCTTTTTAGTTTGAATCCATCCCATTTATTGATTCTTGATATTCTAGTCATTCTCCTACATATCTGAGCCATTTTTTGAAAATGTTTTATTTCATTGCTTTACAATAGGTGGCCCCAAACTGAGTTCTAATAATTTTTGTAATTATATAACAAACAACATATTTACCAACAGGTCCTGGAAAACATTCTGACACCCAGAGGGTGTGGGGAAGCTTGCTTTGTGCTGATTTCTGTTATTTATATTATTAAATATTTCCTGTCATGGTCAATTTCAGCTACCAGCAGTTTATCCACAGGTTCACAATTTCTTCAATATTTAACAATCAGCTCTCTAATGAGAAAATACTACTTGGTGCATCCCATCGTGTGTCTGTGTTTCTCAGTGTAAGTAGCAGAACATTTGGAAAGAGTGTTGAATTCATTCAGGAATTTGAACTGAAAACAAACAACAAAAACAACAAACTAAAGGTAGACTCAGAATCATTCAGGGATTGTTGCATTTACTTGCAGATTGTTAAAATTCATCCCTACTAATCATCCATATCCATTATGGAAAAATCTGAAAGCTTTCTCATGAGGATGGTCTGGCTTTGAAAAATGACATTACATTCTTTTGGTCTCTAGAACACCTACACATTTAAAATCATCACCATGGGCTTCTCCTCCTCCCTGTTTGGCAGGCCACTTTTCCTACAGTCTTATAGTATCTGCAGATAGTACTGTCTTGTTGCAGAATCAGTTTGAATAGTGGATGACTTGAGGTGAATATCTTTCATAGTTCCAACTGCAAATGAGCTGGGAGAAATGAAAATAAAACTTTCCTTTCTTTCCTTACTACTTGGAGGCTATTGTATGCGTGGATGGCAGAGGTTTGTATTATAGAAAGGAACCAGGTCATTTACTATCATTGAATACACAAGAATTTACAGCATTTGAAGTGAGGATGTGTGAGAATGGGTACAAAGAGACATAGTTTTTGGCATAAGGAAATTATAATATTGTTAGTTCTGCAAGTTGGATGCATGTATTTCTGGATGATAACTGGTGGTTAAGGTAACTTTATGCTAAATATTGGATTTTTGGTGGAAATAAAGTTAGAACAAGTAGTGACTAATGCTGATTCTTAATATGCATGGATCAATAGGGGTGTTTTAAAATTTATATTTCAGGCTGTCTTGAAGGGCTAGGGATAGAGTACACATCAGCAACACAGCTATTGACACCATCACGTTTTAATAGTAGCCAGTAACACTGACTAACACTATGTCAGGCATTCTGCTAAATACTCTGTTACCCCATATAATTCTCACAACAACTCCATGAAAAGGGTATATTAGCTCTGTTTTGTAATTAGAATTAGAGCTTAAAGAAGTTGAAGACTTAATTCAGCTTGAATTTCCTTTTTTCTTATTATTAATCTATTTGTAAGTTTATACATGTATGTGTTTTTAATTTAAAAATTATGGAAAGTGATAAAGAAATTAGCATTGTTTAGAAGGTGTGTGTACCAAGTTTAGAATGACATGGTTTAAAGTGCCTCCTGAATTTTAGATATGGGATACCCTCACTGGTTTGAGGGCAGTGCCTGGTGGCCAGGTTGACAGCATGTGACATCACTCTTGTAATAATGCACAATGGGGGTATACACTTCAAGTATTCAGGAATTATGCTATGGACTCCTGTGTCCATCTCAAGGGAAATCGTGACTGACAAATGCAATGTGAACTGGGAGGCCCTCACAGATGAACAAATAAAGAAATCGCTGACAGCAGTGGAGTAAAAATCCAGGCTCTCAATGCATTTGTAAAGGTGAATTAATGAGCATTATGGGCTTCATACTTCACTGTGGTGTGTAACACTTTATGTGCAAGAATTCCTAATGGTTTCATACCTTATGTCTATTGTAGATCTATTGGACAGTTTTGGGGACTGTGTTTCTGTTCATGAATAAACATTTTTGGTATATTCACATATTTACATAAACTGTTTATTTACAGTTCATATTGATGTGATATGGAAAAAGTGGGGGCATAAGCTAGATTTTTTTAACCTACCAGAATATATCTCTGTTTTTATATGCAAAATTTCAGTTTGATTTAAGTGTTTTTGAATCACTTGCCACTTTCCAGGAACCTAACCAACATGTAAATTGAGAGATGTTAATATATATGTCACTGAGTTGTTTTAAAGAATCACAGTCCTGAAAAAGAAAAAGCAAACATACAAAATAGGAGGGATTACTCAGAATTAAAGAATCTAGGGCAAAAAGTAAAATGTAGTTAGATAATTCTTATTACCCTTAGAAGGCAATGTTATTGTTTCTAAAACAAAATGACATTTTCTCAGATAATTAATTTTCCACAGAATATGTAACCTGACCTTAAAAAAGAAATATTGAATAACCTGGTGCTTTCATTTACACCTTCACAACAAGTGTGTATGCAGTCTTCACGTAAAATTTTATCTATCTATCTGCTTATCTATCTAGGTTGAGCCAATGAATCTGAGAAATAAAATGATGTATGAAGAAATGAGCAAACAATATGAGACAGCATGCAATTATATATTTAATGTAGGGATAAATTGGTTTTGATCAAAGAAAAAGAGGATAGTGGGGCTAGACACAGGGAGAAAATAAGGCTGATACTTGGCCTTGACTTTGGGGTCAAAGAATAAATTAGTGGACTTGGAAGATAGAGAATAAAAATATATGAGCAAAGGGAGAGTAAAGAGAGCATGCTATATGAATCTGGCGTGAGAGTGATGAGATTATCTGAGTGGAAGACAGAGTTTGTACTGAAAAGTGCTGGGATGCACAATTTCTAGACTGTTAGGTTCACCAGGGCACAGCTTGTATTCACATCTCATTATGTGACACCTAATAGGGGTCTTTTAAGTATTTGTGATTGACTTTGATGATAGAAATAAGGATAGCTGGCTTCATTTGCAGTTCCAACCAACCCTTGACTGAAATTATTTGGAAGAAACATGTAGATTTTTTTTCTTGTCATTATTCCCTAAACAATATAGTACAACAGCTATTTACATAGCACTTACATTTTATGAGGCATTTAAAGTAATCTAGGAATGACCTAAAACACACAGGAACATGTGTGTAAGTGATACGCAAATACCATACCATTTTGTATAAGGGTAGATTTTAGTATGGATTTTAGTATTCAGAGGGGTCTTGGAACCACTTTCCCCAGTAGATAGTGAGGGTGTATGTAAAGTGAATGTGTATAAGCAATTCCAGCTCCACCCCAGTGGAGATATCATTGCAATAAGCATCAAATGCTTTGAATTCAGATTCTAATTTCAGTTACATAACCTTGACCAATTTATTAAATCTATGAGGTTTAGTTTCTTCACGTGAAATGGAGGTACAAGCATATCAGATTCATTGTGAAGATGAGAAAACATCATTTATGGGGAAGAACTTTGCAATTTGTTTTGTATTTTCTTTAAATTTTCTTGTAGCAATGAAGGAGAGCCCTGTATGTTCAGCGCTCTGCTTATGTTTCTCTAGGTGACTAAGACTTGTGTCCATTCCTGTGTCCTCTTCTTTGTGTTCACTTAGCTAGACTACATGTCCAAGCATCCTTTAAAATTAGGTGGTCCGTGTAACTGAGTTTCTACCAATGGAATGTGGATGGAGTTAATGTGTGGCACTTCCAAGCTGACCCTATAAAAATCTCTGATACAACCTTCGACATTCTCTATTTCCCCATCCCTTGGATAATGAAACAGGTTCTGAAGATTTAGATAGTAGAGGCAGAATAAAAAAGGAGTTTAGGTCCCTAGCAACCACTCAGTAGAGAGCCATCTGGAAAGAGGTATTGATAAGGACTATCCACATTGAATAGCTACATGAACTAGAACTTTTCGTGTTAAGTAACTTGAAGTTTTAGGATTGCTTTTTCAGTCATGATCTCATTTGACCTAAAAATGTGTGTGTGTGTGTGTGTGTGTGTGTGAAAGTCATTAAATCTTTATAACTAGAGGAGCTGGTTTGTACTAGATTCTGAGCAATTGTGCCCCTATGAGAGACCTATAACCCTTTTCTACATTAAGAAAAACCTCAAATATACCCATGACCACAAGGAATCAAATAGACCTATCCAAATCCCAGTCTTCCCAATGTCTGAAGTGGGCACAATGACCGACCATGCGTCCTTTCACATACTCTGGATACCTCTCCACAGGATGTATTTTTCTTTTACATTTTCTTTTTAAACATTGCAATTTGTGTTGTTTTTCTAGAACTTCAGGCACAAGTTTGATCTTTGGCTCGTAATAGACATCCTTAACCAACAAGACAAAACAATCATAAATATATATGCCCCAAATAATGGTACAGCTATGTTTGTCAAACAAATTCTTCTCAAGTTCAAGAGTCAAATTGACCACAACACAATAATCTTGGGTGACTTTAACACACCTCTCTCACCACTGGATAGATCTTCAAAACAAAAGTTGAATAAAGAAACTATAGAACTCAATAATATAATCAATAATTTAGACTTAACTGACATATATAGAATATCTCAACCTGCATCAAGCGGATATACTTTCTTCTCAGCAGCACATGGATTCTTCTCTAAAATAGACCATATAATATGCCACAAAGCAACTCTTATTGAACATAAAAAAGTAGAGATATTACCATGCATTTTATCAGATCATAATGGATTGGAATTGGAAATCAATGACAAAATAAAAAATAAAAATTTCTCCAACACCTGCAACTAAACAATATGCTACTGAATGAACAGTGGGTTACAGAAGATATCAAGGAGGAGGTTAAAAAATTCTTAGAGGTAAATGAGAACATAGACACAACATATCGAAATCTCTGGGACACTATGAAAGGAGTACTAAGAGGAAGGTTCATTGCATGGAGTTCATTCCCTAAAGGAAGAAAAAGTCAACAAATAAATGACCTCACATTACATCTCGAAACCCTAGAAAAAGAAGGACAAATCAGCAGCAAAAGCAGTAGAAGGCAAGAAATAATTAAAATTAGAGCTGAAATCAATGAAATCAAAACAAAAGAAACAATTAAAAAATTGATAAAACAAAAAGTTGGCTCTTTGAAAAAATAAATAAAATACACAATGGGTTCTAATAAAATATTTTACATTCACATATGAAGATGCACTAACTTCACCCTCATCTTCTGTATTCATATTACTATGCATTATGTCTGAAAAGCAGTCTATAAGGGTAAGCAAAATTATTTTGATCTTTAGAAAAGCATTCAATTAATATCTATTTGAAAGCTTCTTCAGGATGGTTTTGTGGAACCCTGGTCTGGTAAAAAACAAACAAACAAGTAGTCATGCAAACAAATAATTAAAATGCACCATAAAAAATGACAAAAGAATTTGAAACATCTGAAAATTCTTTGAGATAAAGAATAATGTATTGGATGTGGGAAGTTCAGGAAAGCTTTCTAGAGGAGACACCATGAAAATAATGATATTGTGAAGACCATGATTATGAAATAGATGCTATTATCTGAAACCGATTCAGAGACACAGTTAATCTAGCAACAATTAAAAAGCTAATAAGTAAAACAGGTTTATATTCATATATATCCCATTTCCAATATTATAACCTAAATCTCCAAATACATTTGAAAAATAGGTAACAGTACTAGACAGTGCACAAGAGCCATTGAGTACTCTGACCTATGAGCATAGAAAGATGAGAAGGAGCTGCTACTGTGGAGTCACAACCTCATGTTGTGTGAGCGTCCCACAATTCACAGGGCCAAACTGGAGCTCTCAATAAATTATCTCAACCAGCTTACAAGGTGAAGTGGGGGTTGTATATATAAATAAGCGATCTTATTTGAACAAATATTTCCACTAGCTTATATGAAAACAAAATATTTCTATTAAGTAATATTTTGCATGCGATGCTTTCCTATGCAATGCTTTTTCACATAAAAATACCAGCTCATTATTGAATCACCTTTAGTTTCAGGTACCATATGTGTGCACTCATTACAATGGATCAATTTATTTCAGGAGTGAGAGTGTAGGAATCAAAGGTCACAGGCACTTGGCTTCATTTATTTTTTGGACTTAAAATCTATTAATTACATTGCCTATGTTCAAACAACTGCAGGAAAAAAAATGATTTCAACTTTTAGGTTTTTAAAATGTGTTTTAGAAGATAATCTCAATTTCTGTTGAGGGAACAGCATGTGTTTCATAGTTGTAATTATGTATAATTTTGTCAATTTCCATGTTTTATGCAGAATTGTGCTCTAAATATCTAATACAAGTGTAATATGAATGATTAATTAATAAATGGTTTTATGCTAGCATAAGATGCACTTTGCTTGCCTCTTGGCCATGACAGTAGATGAACCTTTATTGGAGATTTAACAGGGACTGTAAGCTACAGTCTGTGAGCCTAATCAGGCCCAAGGTCTGATTTTTGTAGCTTCCAAAGTTTCATTGGAACACAGCCATGCTTATTCCATCACAGTTTTTTTTTTTTTTTGGTTGCTTTCATATTATAATGACAAATTTGGGTAGACCATATTGTCCACAAGTTTAAAATATTTACTATCTGGTCCTTTACAGTCTAAGTTTGCCAAGCTCTAGATTATATGATCATGATTCAGGAATGCTATATTTTAGTGTTTATTTGCCTATTCCTAAGTCCAAGAAAGTTTTCATAGATTTGATAAACTGTGCCAGTCAGTGCAAAATGTTGAGGAGTGCACAGCCGTGAGGACCACAGGCCTTGGCCCGAGTCTTGTTGAACATGGTTCCACCTGTGCCACCTCAGGCAAGTTATCCCTCCTGCCAAACCTCCCCTTTCTAACTGTGATACATATATAATCTCTATTTCATGTTTGTGGGAAATATTTTTGATAGCATATTTAAAGTCAATACTCTATTACAGCTAAAATACAATAGCTTACTCAAATAATAACTCTTTTTTAGAATCACCTCAGCTCAAATTTGTGTTTCTCATTCTGGTTTGGAGACATCCTAAGAAATCTTTTGGTCATCTCTAGGCTGATTGTGTGATTTTGTCTTTCAAGTAATTTTAATTCAAATTGATAGCGTCTCATATTATTAAGATACAGGTTAAAGGATATAGTTCAAATTTAAATTAAGGATCCATTTAAATAAGAATTTATTAAAAAATAAAATTTGTATAAGGCATTATGCTTGACCTTGGTTATATACAGGCAAGTAAGATCCTGATCATTTTTTTTTCTTGATTCTTTTTAGATATACACGACAGTAGAGTATATTTTGACATATTAGTATTCATGGAATATATCTTATAATAATTAGGATCCCGTTCTTGTGGTTGTACCTGATAAGCCAATCCCCCAAAACCAAAAGTTGAATGTTCTCTCTGATATGTAGATGCTCATACACAACAAGGGGGAGAGGGAAGAATAGAAGTTCAGTGGATTAGACAAAGGGGAATGAAGGCAAGGGAGCGTGCATAGGAATAGGAAATACAGTGGAATGAACTGGACATAACTTTTTATGCTCATATATGAAGAACTTGATCTTAAGAAGTTAAAGGCTGAAGTATAGCTCAGTGGTGGAACACTTGCCTAGAATGGTAACAGCCTAGGTTCAATTCCCAGAAAAAAAAAATCTCTCTCTTTCACACACACACACACACACACACACACACACACACACACAAATGTTATAAACTTGAAGATAGAAGTTGGAACACAGACAAATGACTAATATGCAGGGTTTCTGCATGGTGATACAAGAAGGTGTTAACAAAATTTTTGGAGCAGGATGTACTCAGAATATTATATAATATGGGAAAAATCAAAAAAGATTTTATAGAAGTAGAGAAATTTGAGATGAGTCACAAGGAGAAGGAAAAGAAGAACATACAATGGGAAAGGAGATTCCAGGGAACAAATAAAGAGAAATAACAAGCAGAAGTCTTGTGATAACAGGGAGTTCTGTGTTGAATGGAACATATGTACACAAATAACAGCAGTGAGAGATGATATCAGGAAGCGAACACTGGGACCAAAGTGTGTGGGTATTATTAGGCTAGAACATGATGTAAATTCCAGGTGAGTTCTAACAAGGACTGAAATTGAGTGGAAATAAAAAATAAGAAACCATTTTAATAATTAATACATCTTTCCCAAGAGCTTATAAGCACTTGTATAGTATCTTGTTCATCTAGCCCTCTGACCTGCCTGTCTGTGCTAGGTATTTTCTCCAATGAAGAGGAGGACAGGGAGACTGGAGGCCAGTATAGAGGGAAAGTTCTGGTTCATCCTCAGCTTTATGGGTTCTAAGTCACAGTCCTTTGCTATATTACAGTTGCTGTTTTGATAAGGAAAGCAGAGAGGGGAGATTCAACCTGACTTTCTAGGACTTTACAGAGAAACTGACCTCAGAAGGGAGGAGGAGATGTTTGATTTAGATCTTGGGCATTTGAAGGCACAAGTGTTCCTGTGGAGTGTGTTTAGAAGGAAGTTGGAAATAGAGTTGAGGGGCTCAGATGGTCTAAGCAGAACCTTCCTCCTGCTCTACAAGTCTAGTAAGTGTCATTTGTGACTTTGTCCTATCTGTCCCTTCTCCCATGTCCTTTGAGGCTGTTGCAGTTGTTTCTCATTGAGAGAACACAGAACTTTGATGTATACACATTCTAGGTCCTCATGCTTCTTTTTTATCCACTTTTGGAGTTGGGGGATGTCTTGGACTTTATGTGAACCATTCTATACTCTCTTCTCAGGCAGCCTTGGGCATGGGATTTATAGGCAGGAGTCAAGTCCAGAACCCTACTTTTTTTGGTTCTTCTAGAGAATTTTTTTTATTCTGAAACATATAATATGAAGAAACTGGAAGTGCCTGTGGCAATTTCTGGAGCTATATATTTAAGCAATGATAGCCAGGGGCAAGGTAGCATGTACCTGCAGTCCCAGCTACTTTGGAGGCTAAGGTGAGATACCCATTTCAGTCCACAAAATTGAAGATAGCTCAGTCAACCCCATAAGAAAGCAGTGATGATATGTGGAAAGTAAATATAGGCAGTTTTTCTCTCAAAAGAAAAAAATTGACCACACAGTGGAAATTTTGCTTTATTGTAAACACTATGGATGGGCAATGAAGAGTCTGACAGTTCTCTGAATATTTTGCTGAGCAAATCTTAGAAAAGGCTCTTGTTTTATGGAGTAAAACATGATAAGACTAAGATTTGAGAGATATAGATTTTAGACCTGAAACTAAGGGAAACTAGATTAATTACTCACTGAGTTAATTTTCTGTAAAATAAAGACAATATGACCAAATTCCCTGAGTTGTTAAAGAGAAGATGTTATACTAAACACTGACGTATACCTTGAAGAAAGTCTATAAAGAAGGACCGCTTCTTCCCTCTGTGTGACATCTCCTCACAATCCCTTTCATTTCAGTTTCCCTGTTTTGGCCTCTCACACCTGTGCTAATCTTGAACCAAGAATAAACTTAGTGAAACATATCCCTCCATCTTTACTGCATCTCAACTGTCTGAAAAGGTCAAAAATGACATAATGACAACTTGCTTTGGAACCTGCATAGTTCTTTAACTAAAAGGCAAAATCCTAATATAATCCTATGGTATTGACATAGGGGAAAATTACTATAATTATGCAAATTAAAATAAGTCAACAAGTTTCAGAACACAATGCACGATAAGTAATGTTTTTAAAAATAACAGTCACTGAGCCTGGTCATTTGCACTTAATAATAGGCTCAGGAGGGAGCCTAGTGTCTGGGGAGAAACAGCTGTGGTAATAGATGTATTATAGCTTTGATAGGTTCTTTCTAGTAGTTTTATTTCTGTATTTGCTTTAGATTATAGAATGCTCCCAAAGTGCCCTGCTATTGAAATTCCCATCATTCCCAGGGCTTTAATTAAGTGATTGGATTTGATAGAACTTGAATTGAGAAGGCCCACCACTATGTCAGTTTATGCCAGGATGATATTATCAGGGCTCTGGCAAGTACATGCTCAGGCTTTAATTTATGTCTTGAGCTGTCTCACTGTGAAGCCTAAGAAACACATGCCTCCAAGGGATTTTAAAAGGCACTGAGAATGGCTTCTCACAGTGGTACAGTCTTCATAAAATCCAGAAGACAAGAAGATTCAAAGCAGAAATTTTGGCATCATGGAGCATAGAGTGCCTATAAGCTTTGAAATAAGACCTACCTGGGTGTAAATCTCAGACCTACCAGCCATTAATGGATCATCTGGATAAGTGACTTTCAGAGCTTTGGATTTCTTTTCTGAAAAATGAGAATAATTTTAGCTATCATAAGAGTCGTGCCAAAGTTTAATGTTATAAGGTAAATAAACCTGAGCCGACCAAGTATGTAATAGGAGTTTAATAAAGATTATTGCCTTTTCCCCATCTAATTTGAAAAAAAAAAATCATCACTTTGTCTATTATTCTTCCATTTCTTTTCATTTGTGAATCTATGATTTCTTGACTTGAGGACCAATTTTGCCACAAGAGTGTGAAGTTGGCTGGGGTTATAACCATTTTGATTCAGTTTTAGAAAAAAAAAAAAAAACATCATTTGCAGCAGTTTGGCATTGTAGCTTTCGTCTCACTACTCCATCCATCCCACATATACCTCATTGAATGACAGGTGTCAATGTATTATTCCAGCAGAGCTGGAAGCAGCTGCAACAACATGCTATGGAATGGCAAACATTGATCGTGTACAGAGGTTTGTGGGTTTTGTCTCTTAGATGAAGCATCTTGATGTGGATCAGCTCCCACTTCCTGGGTAACAGGAAACACACCCATTTCATAATGAGTAACAGAACTTGCTATAGTTCAACCCAGACAGAAGAGCAAAGTTTGGGCATACAGAAAGCATTTGACTTAGCATATGTTATTCATCAAGCACTGAACAATCAACTTCATTTCTATCATATTTTACTTTTTTTTCTATACAAGCATTAGGTATTGTTGTGTTTTATGATTAGTAAAGGAAAAATTACATAACAAATTTTAACACATGGAGTCAATGGAAATATTTTTCTACCAAAGAGTAAAACAGGAAAGTGGAGACTATTTTAGGCTTAGGTGAGCTACACACCCTTGAGGAAACAGGCAAAGTGGCTCCATATCAGCCCCTGAGGAGGGAGTCCAGCAAGTTGGACATTCTGCTTCTTTTTCCCAGTGTTTATTCATCTGAACAGAGGTGAAGTAATCCTACCGATCAGTGCCCATCTGGCCCAAAGTGTAATACAGGGAAGCTTGACCCTTCCAGGATTCCCCTCACACTCTGGTTTTTCATTCCCTTGCTCTGGGGTCCTGCTTGTGTCTGGTCCCCTGGTTCCCTCCACAGCATGACCCAGACTCATATTTTTCCTCTATCTTCCTCTCCTTATAAAAGTGTGATCTCTGTCATCATCATTGTAAATTGCTGCCAATCTCCAAGAGACATTTGTATATTATCTGAGACAGTTTCCTGAACACATTTCCTATAGTTGGATCTTAAATAACAGGTATACGTGAATAAAACATTCTGAGGCAGGCATCCCTTTTCCACATTATTCAAATCATATCACAGGAAATAATAAGATGCTACAGAAAAATGGAGACAGGCGTTACAGACTTCTTTTACAAATTTACACTTAAGTTTGCATTCGTTTAAGCTCTGCTGGCGGTTCAGATTAAAAACTCATCAAAAGAGATCCCAAAGTGCATGATATATTAGCTTATGGTAGAAAAAGACTCCCGCTGAGAACTACAGAAAAGTTGGGCAAAATTGAAAAATGATCTGTGTGAAGAATTTGGAGAACAGCTGAGGCAACTAAAGGGCCAAGTTACTAGAAAAAAAAGATATAATTATTGAGAGATGAGTTGGTATTTTGTGAACTGCTTCTCTTCCAGAAATATTTACCAATTCTTGGCCTGTGGAGTGAAGTCTAAAATCCTACAGCTTCCTTAGCTGCAGCTAAGAAGCAGAGAAGCCAGCAGAACTTCTGATGATTTCACAATGCAAGGGAAAGCAAAATTGAAGTTCAGGGTTATGAGGACTGTCAGGACCCAAGGGACCCAGATTTGGGAGAGAGGGAAGGTAGAGAAAAACAACCCCAACCTTTCCAGACTCTCCCTTGAGTTTTTGTGGAATTCTGAAGCTGGGCAGAGCCAGAGTTTAAGAAATAAACTAGAAAGATTCACTCTGAAAAGCAGAGTAGGGCTTTTAGAGATCTGTGGAGCTAAAAAGAGCAGCCAAAGATTGGCGCCATGGCCTGTCAAGCAGGGAGACTCACAAATTTCTTAGTAAGGACCCTGGAAGTTACACTGTAAAAAGGATGACCCAGAGTTAGATGAAAATTTACCAAAGCTACAACCAGCCTTGATTTAGTTCAGTCCTTGTTTGGATGATGGTGGTCTACACTCAACTCCTAATTAGTATCTCCAAATGCATGCAATTTTTTCTTTATGGAGAAGGACTTCACCAGTTGTTTTGATTTTTAGCAAAATAGGAAAATTTGACTTAATTAGTATGAAAAATTACTTTCATGGCACACGAAGATGACTCTTTAGATTTCCGGGGTATTAAAGCTTAACCTATGGCTTCATGAGCCTTCTAGTGTTGAGTTATGCATTTGTCTGAAGGCAATAGGATAAGCCTGTTCATCTTTAAGAGTCTAGAGTTCAATGAATGAATATAAATGGTCTCTTTACCTATCTCTAGGTGAATGTATTCTCTCACCACCTCATTTTCAGCACAATTTGAAAAGATATTTTAAGTGTGGAGTCTACAAACCACAAAGATCAACATCAACCTAATTCGTGTTTCAATTTCTCCTGTGCAGAGTTCTAATGATACCTTCTCTCTCACCATTGTAGCAACTAGAGCAAAATATATGAGATTGTAAAAAGAGAGGGTTTTCCAATACTTGAAGAATGCCAGAAACTTAGTGAAGGTCAAGAGTTTCTACCACTTAACTAAGGAGTAGTGTACACTGTGACATGTATTGCATAATAGTGTTTCAGCACAGAGAGTCGGCAAAAGGGTTAAATGTAGGTGACTGGGTTTTGAAGTAGATTAGGCTACAAGAGAGAGAAATTTAATATGTGCAAAAGCAAAAGGTCACAAAGGTGGCCATTTGGGTATCTGTGTAAAACTAGAAACCAACCACTTGAGACATATGGTCTGAACAGAGCAGTGATAACTGTGAGCGTCAGATAGACACGAGATCTGGATGGAATCATTGTGTAGTTTGTCTAGACAAGAAGATTGTCCAGATCTTGTATTTTAAACACATATGTCATTGTAATGTTTGAAATAAAATTAAAACTTAATTTTAAATTAAAATGTGTAATGCACAATGTAGAAATCAGCTTAGGCAAGACAAGGGCTGTGGAATTTCCTTGAGAAGTTTGAAATGCATTGCATGAATCTGCAGTAAATAATCCCATAATTCTTCAGACGCAGTTCAGATGGGGACAGGCTATGTATGTCTGTAAATTGTATAGGAGTGCGGATGTATTCCTTATGAATGACAATATTGAAGGTTGAGACAAGTCATTATGCATTGCCTAGGACACTTTAGGGACCTTAGATAACCATGCCACCCACCCACTCATTCACTAGAAATAAGAGGGTGTTGCAATAAAAGCAAGAAATCACAAGGCTTGTAATAACACTAAATCCAGGCCTTGAGGTAGACTCTGTTTATTCTAAACTCTTTTAATTTAGTCCCTTCACATTACGTAAATGATGTAAGCAACCGTTAATGACATTTTTTTAATAGAATTGATTCAGAAGCATTATAAGCCAAATGGGATGCTTTAGGGTGAGTCACAGAAATTTAATAGGCTTAGGTACTGGTCATTTATTTTCTAGAACTGTGCTGTCCATTCCAATAGGGTTGGTATCAGAGAATAACAATATGTAAGTGCTTTTATTTATTGTGCTCCTCTCTTAATTGTGTGTGTGTATATATCTGTGAAGAGGAAGAATTGTGACCTTGGAAATGAACTTTTCCTGAAGATTACCAGTCTTGTTGGTTTCAATAGCTGGGGCTCATATAAGGTTTTTGAGTGTATCTTTATTTTCTGTCTAGTATGATATCTAGCACATATTTGGTACTCATTGAATATTTTTCTACCTTTTGCTAATTGAAGGGGAAAAAAAAAGAAAGATAACTGAATGATAAGGACTTAGTCAAGGTAACTAGGGCACAACCAGGCCTGACATCGGTTGGGACAGTCCAAGAAGACAAGGGTGCAAATTGCCAACACTTGCAAACATGGCTTGGTGAACTCTTGGGTGGAAAGTAGGGTCCCTTATATCCTCCATGACAGGGTCAAAAATAGTCCACATGAAGGGTAGGACTGGGCCTGGCAGTTGGGAGAGTTGGTCACCTCACCAAGGTTTGGAGCAGATGGAGGGAGAGGAGAGGCGTACCTCTACCTGAGGTCGCTCTTTGGTTTACAGGGCACTCCTAAATCAAAGTTCAACATGAACAGTGACTTTTTATTGTTGTTGTTGCTGGTGCTGTTATAATTTTTTAAAGTTTCCAATCAATCTCAAATTAACAGAAAGTTGTAGGTAATTTTTCTGTATCATTTGAGTATAAGTTGCCGATCTTATGTGTCATCAGCTCTGAATACTTAAGTGTGTATTTCCTATTGTCCAGGCATTTCCCTACCTAGTAACAATACAATCATCAAAAATCAGGAAATTGGCATCACTACTTTTTAATCCTCGGGCACCATTTAAGTTTTATTTTTGCAGTCATATCTCATTAGAGCACAAAGACCTCATTCCAAATTTTGTCTTGCATTTACTTGTCATGCATTTTTGGTCTCCTTCAATCTGAAACAATTATTTCATCTTTTCTTAACTTTCCTGACCTTGACAATTGTAGGATATCTCCCATTTTTTACTTCTCTGATGTTCCCTCAAGAATAGAATCAAGTTATACATCTTTGGCTGGAATAGCTCAAAAAAAGATGCTATGTCCTTCTTGTTACTTTATATTTTGATTTGTCATGTTCCTGATGAAGCTGTGTACTTTCATCACTGGATAAGGATAGTGTCTGCTAGCTTTCTCCACTGTAATTTACAAGCATTTGATGGAAAGATACTTTGAAACTACGTAAACATCCAATCCCTCATAAAACGTGTCATTCATTCATTCATTCAAACTTATTTCCACACTGAATTTTCAACTCTTTCATTCATTTGTTTATATCGTTAAGAATTTATTTTCTATTCAATCAATTATAATTTGTAACCATTATTATTTATTTTGATGCTTGAATTGTCCTAGATTTGTCCAGTGGGTGTCCCTTCACATCTGTGTCTTTTCAATATGTCACCATTGTTGTTGACCACTCACTTGCTTTCTGGCAAAAAAAAAAAAAAAAAGTGTTCCAGGGTAATGATGTACTCTTTTTTTTTTTTTTTGCCTTAGTGCTGGAGTATATCATTTCTTCAAGGGACTTAAATTCCACTTAATGGCATTATAAAAGTAAAATTGTACTCATTGCTATTGAGGATTCCCAGGTTCTTTTATTTATATTTCTCTATGTATTCAGGTTTGTATCTCAATTAACTTATTTATTTATAAATGTGTCTCTATATGAACATAGTTATAAAAATAAGTATAGGTATAATGAGTAAGTACAACCATAAGTATATATAATAATCATAAACTCATATCAACATCACCAATTTCTATGCACAAAGTTCATCCTAATTTTCTCCCTTTTCATATCTATAATTCCCTTCCTTAAAAGTGAGAGACCTGGTTCCAATGAACCTTCAATATTTACTTATTTAATCAGTCTCCCTTTATATAACCAATTTTCAAGTTCTACCCCCAGTCCCAGCTCCCACAAATGCCTCCCCACTCTGCCGGGGCTTTGGTCCTCTTTCTGCTATCCCACACGTGGACTTCTTCTTGTCCTCCTCAGCTGTAATTCCCAATGACAGGCCACTGCTGTCATGCCTCTTCAAGAATACCCTTCTACTCTGGTTGGTATTTTTTTCCCCCATCTGGGTCACATCCCCTCCATCCTGGTGAAGACATTTTCCTTGCCCAACTCTCTTTGATGGTTTTAAAACTGAATTACTTCAGAAAAAGAATTCATACCCCACTTGAATCAAATGTATGATATGT
The DNA here is from genome assembly GCF_047511675.1 of Marmota flaviventris. Classification (NCBI taxonomy): domain Eukaryota; kingdom Metazoa; phylum Chordata; class Mammalia; order Rodentia; family Sciuridae; genus Marmota; species Marmota flaviventris. Next base: position 82,606,588 of record NC_092508.1, read on the forward strand.
CAAGATCATTGTAATGTTTAGGGCAACTAATAAAAAAAATTAAAAAAAAAAACGGAATTACTTCAGAAGAAAAGGAAGAGAAAAAAAAAAAGAAGAAAAACTTTTTAAAAAGTTACCTTTCCCATTATTGAAAGATCATGTCTATTAGATGTTTTTGAGCCAATTTTATATTTTAAAAAATATAGGCCCACAATGTCCTTAGGGTTTGGTGGATGGGAATCTGCTTTGGGCTTTAGTTTGTAGATTATATGCTGGGGTCTTGCTGATCCTGCCATAGTCGGACGAGAACATGGGTTTTGAACTGTGGTCTCTACAGCCAAGTTCTGTGGACATATCTCAAGCCTGCTGTGACACAGTGTAGAATTTGGGGTGCTGCACAGTCTGAGTGGCATTCCTTTGTTTCCATCCTGCTTCAACCATAGCATTCTGGGGTGGGGGTGGGCGAGTGGGCGTGTTGTATTAGGATTCCACATGAGATTTCACTTGAAAATTAAAAATTTCAAATATTAAAAATACTCTGAATGTTTCAGGTGAGATTTATAAGAATTAAGTTTTAATTCTTACTGTAGTACCCATTTTTGGTCATTTAAAAATGTTTCCAAATCACTGTAACATAACCATTTTAGATTATTTTCAAAATATAGAAGAGTGGAAAACAATTCTCTCTCCCATTCTCCAACCTCAAAGTGATCTGATGAAGCTACTCTCAATATTTTGAAGTGTTTTCTTTCAGTATTTTTATGTGATTTATTATTTTTAATGAATTTAAATATAAGTTATATGGAATATACTTCAGTTCTCGGTTATCTAGAGGGAAAATCTTATGGGATTTCAGTTTCTACAGGGTATATACCAATGGGAGTTTTCATTTGTTAGCCAATCTATTCATCCAAATACTAAGTGTCTACGCTGTTAGGCTAGGGACACAGTCTCTTTTTTTTCTCATTACATTGCAGCCTAGCAGGAGAAGACACTGTCAGCTCAAATGTGGAGGAGTTTGAAAGAAATTCAGGATGCTGTGGGAGTACCTGATGGATACCTGTTGTGGAGCAGAAGCAGAGGGTGGGCAAGTCAAGACTTGTCGATAGAGAAATATTTAAGATCAGACCTAAGGGTCAGTTAGCTGATACAGGAAGAGAAGCTAGGGAGAAGTGGTTTTCAAACAAAAATGTAGCCTGTGCAAATTTCTGTGGTAGGAAAGAGCAGGGAACATTCAAGAAACCAAAAGAAATGTAGGATGTTGAAAGCATGGAAAGCAAAGTAGCACAAGGTGATAGTGGAAAGGTAGTTAGGACATAAACTAGCAATTTTGTTGCTATCTTAAGGTCAATATTTAGCACTAAAGGCTTTTAAACAAGGAAGAGATATGGTCAATTGTATGTTTTATAAATAAATATCTGTGTTTTTAATGAAAAAAATAAATGTGATATGAGTTGGTAAGAGAGGATGCATCTCAACTAATTGTGAGGATACTCACTAATCCACATGAGAGATGCCAGTAATTTGGAGCAGGGTATAGGCATTTGGTTACAGAATAAAGGATAAGTATCTAAGATAGAAAGACGATAGAACTAGGTGACTGATTCTGTGTATGTGTGTCTGGGGAGAGGGATGGAAGGGGTGTCCTGACTATGCCTACCTTACCAAGAGGACTCCACAAAGAAGAGTCTACTTGCTGACCAATGTTAGTTACTTGCCCTTTGTGGATGGGGTACAGGAGTCAACAGGGCTACTACCAAGGTTGAAGGAATGGGCACATTCCATCCATGTTGCCGCCATGATGATTATGCATATGGGAACCTGTCTCAAATTGGTCCATTAGACCCAATAAATATAAATCCTGGTATTTTTTATGTACTATCAAGGTATCAAGGAAGTAGACTCACTTTTTTTCTCACAATTCTAAGGTTGAGAGGACTTAGGGACTGGAGCCATTGTCTGAACTTGTCATATTTTGGTTGATACCAATGGTAAATGAAATAAGAAGATATGCGGAGTCTTTATAAGCCATCTCCCCTGCAATTTTTAGATATGAAAGTAAAAAGTAGTAAAAATACTATTTTTTAGAAGATCAATTTGAAGTGGGTTTGCTATCATCATTTGCAACTAAAAGAATACTCCCTGCTTCACCCATCAGAGTAAGTTAATATTAAAACTTTAATCATATTTTCCAGTATTTCTTCAAATGATATATTTTAACAGATTAGACATCATATGCTTACATTCTATTTGATGCTGTACTCTTTTCTTAATTTGAAATCTTAGAAAGAGACCTTATGATCAGATGTGGTTACTAATTATTTATTTGAGAAGCTATTCACATAAAAGAAACACTTTTAGGGAAGTAAAGAAGTAAGACAGAGATGGGAAGGAAGTCAATATGTGTTACAAGAAAGTTATGACTGTAGGTGCCTGGAGTTTATTTACTGCTGAGGGATTTCTGAGAAATTGTACAGAGCATAACTCAGTGTTATTCTAGTGTCAGGTGAAGAAGCTGACCAACTCCTTGTGCATCATTGGTTGAAAATTACTTGGGGGTGAGGGGTGTTAGCTTTCTTTCATCTTGCCCTGTATGTGAGCCAGCTTGTTTTTGTGTCAGGAAGTAGCGTTAGTGGACTTGCAGGGACTCCCCAGCTTTCAGCCTTCACTGTGTAGGTACAAAGAGGAGGGGACCCAGCACTAGCAGGCTCTGACACACCTCTCTCACTTCTTAGCCCCTGAGAGATTCAGATCATTAGATTATAGACTTTGATCACTGAGTTTTTATTTTTCAGCACTTTATATATATCTTGCTCTTTTTCTTTTATAAATTCTATTTTGTTGATTCTTTTTAGTTTTACATGACAGTAGAATCTATTTGACATAAATATACAAGCATGGAATATATCTTATTTTAATTCAACCCCCACTACCTTTCCTTTACCTTCTTTTCTCCCACCCCCACTTCCCTTTTCCCCACTGATCTATCACTTGTTAAAACTCTCCAACCTAAATAAAATATTGTTTTTGCATTCCCCTCCATTACATTACTTCCTTTTACTGTTTCACATCAAATATTTTAAGTTACATGTAGCTGCAATTTCTAGTTCATGTGCCCACCCTTTTCTCATTATTTAGTCCAAAAAGGTTTATGTCCTTATCTTGGCACTGAAACTGCTCTTATGAAACTAAGTAATCATCTCTCTGATGCCCTAACCAAAGCTCATATATTTATCCTCATTTTATTCAATGTTTCAGTATAAAAAACAGCAAAGATGTGACTCCTTCAAGAATTTTTCCTTCTCTTGATTTTAGTAATGCTACATCCTGGTCTTCCTTTGTAGTTCATTTTCTGGTGTGATTGTACCTAAGTTTGATCCACCTCTGTATTCTCCCTGATTTACCTCATTCAATTCTCTTGATCACATCACTAAGCTCTAGTTGCATAATTAGTAAGTATCTAAACATGTTCACCAACAAATTCTTATTTTTTTTCTCCACTACCTCTTCATTTATTAAACTTTTATTACTGAGAAAATGTCTACCATCTCCTTAGTTGCTCAAGCCAAAACCTATGAGTCATTCCTGATTTCTTTTCCCCTCACCTCCCATATCTCACCCCATGAGCAAATTCCCTTGTCTCCATCTCAAACATAAATCCTGAATACACCAGTTGGCTCATATCCATCTCCACTACTCCTGTACAATGTATTATCATCTTTCTCCAATCTACTTGCAATAGCTTCCTGACTGCTTTGTTTGTTCCTCCCCTCCTGTACCCCCTGATAATGTATCTCATACACAGTAAACTGAGTGACATTTTAAAATCAAACATTAAATTATGTTGCTTCCTTCTTAAAATCCTCTAATGGTTTCCCTAACACTTAACAGCAACAATGACAGAACCTAGCTCCTCCCCACCTTGCTGACTCATCGGCCACTTTCCTTTATGCTGTCTGTATACTAACCATACTTGCCTTTTTTTTTTTTTTTTTGAAATGATTTTTAACAAGGGCAGCACCACTATCTGGAGGCATTTTGAAATTAGTGTGTTCATCTTTGGTTGTGATGGTGTTTGGTGGCATTGATAACACTATGTGGGGATCAGTGATTCCAGATGTCCTGCCACGGGCAAGACAACCTCATATGAAAGGAAGCACTGATCTGATCCCATATGACTTTCCAGTATCCTACCAGAGTCATGTAGGTGAAAAAAAAGTCTACTTATAATTATTTGGATCTAAACCTAATTTCATTTTATATATACTTACAAAGTACTTTTTCATAGTTTTAATATACACTGAAATTTCTAGGAACAAAACAACATTGTAAATTGAGGGATTTAATGTGTTTTGTTAGAAACTCTATCAAGAGTTACTCGCTATTATAGAAAAATTACATCACCAATGGCAACGCCATTTGTGGTATTTGAGTTGCCAATGCAACACACCTGTACCAGACTCCATTTGTCATTGTCACATTCGTGCGGATTCTAAGTATAGACACAAACATCTGACTGCTTCATATGGCTCCTTGTTATGCTACCTGAACATTTTCATATAGAAATGCATATCATTTTGTTATAAATTGTCATTATGTTATTTTTACTTTATATCATAGTTAAGACATTTTGTTAATATTTTGGAAATCATTTTTTAAAATACCTTATATTGATATGAATTTAATTTCAGGGTAATAAAGGGAATTTTATAAACTAGTTGTCATAAGAAGTTCTGGGCCCGAATGTGTTAAGACTGCTGCTCTAACATTCTTGATCTCAACCTAGATGGTCCACCTGCTAGTTGCTTCCACTGTAATCTTGAACAATGAACAAATTCCTTTCAATAGCAGGAAGGCAGGGTGATATGCCAGCTCCTAAGCAAATTCTAATATCCATCTAGAATTAATGTAGTAGTAGAGTTGCACTCAAGGTAGAAATTATTAGCTGTTGATCCCTTTCTCTCGTCTTCATTAACAAAACCATATTCCCCAGCATTGATTTGCCAGTACATATGGCTAAATGACTGGAGGAAAAAAAAAAAAAAGGATGTCCTTTTGTCTGTATGTAAATCCTTTCTTCAAGGAAATCAGATTTTCTAAGATATAGTGTGCATTGACATTTCCCTGTCCTTCTTACCTGATCAGTTCCTCTGAGTTGCTTTCATGGAGTGGATTTGGAAAGGTTGCAGGATACATGGGTGTGTCGCAGAGGTAGCACTCTGATCACCCAAGAAAGTGGTCTAATAGGGAAGTGGTGGCACCAGTTACTCTTTTATTGTTCTTTCACTCTCACACTGGTTCACACTTACAGTAATCATGCAAAAAAGAAAAGGTCTAACTCACTTTCTTCCTTTTCACTTTTCTTTTTTAGAAGTTAAAACTTGAGTAGGGTTTTCTCAGGCCAAATATATTTTCCTCATATTTAACTTGTTTTTCTCTTAGATGTTAGCATGGAATTGCCCGTAAGTCTTTATTTTCAGTGTTGAGGACTTTTTCCATTTGGGGAGGAGGTGACTTCAGAAGTATTTTAGAAATTTGAGAGTGGGTGCATGGAAGCTAATGGTGTAGAAACATTTTAAATCAAGATCAACTGTACTTCTTTAACAGGTTAACAGCTTGTATGATTGTTGCAAGTTGATAGTTATCCAGGGAGGAATGCTCACAGACAGATGAAAATAGCAGAAGCCCTTGACTGCAGGTAAAAACCAACTGACTTATGCTATATGGTCAAAGGGGGTGAAAAGGCATATTGCCCTTGGACACAGTGAGCATCAATGGACTTCACATCCCCACAATGATGGCCCTTTGCCAAGGAGACCCTCTGACTGTCATGAGAATAAAGGGTTTTGAGAACTGTTTTTTTTTTTTTTTCTCCTGACCAATTTCCCCTGCTCAGGACACCTGGCATACCTGCCCACCTGCCAGATGCAGATAATTCTTCAGGATATTTATGAAATCATGACGGTGAAAACATCAATTTCCCAGGTGAACTATCAGTATAGGAGCATAAGATTTAGAGTTGCATAGTCTATTCCTTCAAAGTTAAGCACCTCATTTTTCTTTGATGTTGTTCTCAGTCTTCAAGCTAAGTTACCCTGTGTATGTGTTGAGTACTAGGGTTAGGACTGATTCTTTATTCCACATTATAATTACTGCCATGACTATTTGCCTAGAAGAATCAGGGTAATGCTCTAACAGCTTCTAAGTGTGTGTGTGGAGCTGTTATTTAGACCTTTCCAGAATATCAATTGTGTTTTCTTATAGGTGGCATTTTAAAAACACAATTGATATTCTGGAAATCACAAGATAATATTGTAAAATCCAACTTTATTAAGTGTATGAAGAAATCAAGAGTAAGATAGAGAAAAGCATTAATTAGAGTAGTTCTGTTAATAATACCTGTAGTTTTCATTCTTTAGGAAAAATTAGGGGATGTTTATAAACATGCTTCACACCAGGGTAGTCAAATCAAGTCAACATATCTTCTTTCCAAGGAGGGTGCTTGGGTAAAAAGAAATGAGGAACTAAATTGACTACCAAAAGGCAAACCCACTGCTTCCAAATAAAAAGCTACATATCCCATAAGATTCTGTTTTGGAGATAAATTCTATTTTAGGAAAAAATGCAATGCATTTGTGGAAGACTAGATCAAATATATCTTCTGTGAATTTGAGATCAGTGTACTTTGGCAGAATTGGTCAATCCTTCCTCCAAAAGTAATTTGTTCACATTTTATAGCACTGATCTTCAATTATTATTATTATTATTATTATTATTATTATTAGTAGTAGTAGTAGTAGTAGCAGCAGCAGCAGTTATTTGGCAGGGCCTATTCCTTATTATTATGTGTATCCTCCAGGCTCATTTTGGTGCCAGACATATTGTAGTTGCTCATCAAATGCTTATTGAAATAAATTTCTGCATGCATACCCACATGTATGAATCAATAAATGAACCAATTCAATGAAAACAGTGTGATTTTCTCCCCGTCAGGTGTGGAGCAGATCACAAATCCCACAGACATGGGAAGACTGTGACTTTCCTACGACAATAATGATTTTAGACTTTGTTGATGGAAGAAATGCAGTTTGGAGGCATTTCACTAGTAACCAACTTTCTGAAAGAGAGACACAAAAAGACTGGATTTTTAAATTACCAGCAAAAAAGTGTTAAGGAAAAAATTATGGAATAACAGAAAATATTAAATGATCATGATCTCAAAATTAGATCTTTTTTTTTAGACTTTATTATTTAGTTTTAAAAGCACAACAAATTAAGAAATGATAAAGATTTTTTTTTTCTCCCTGGAAAACTGCTGCTTTATGTTGGTAAAAGTGGGCTGTGGTGTAGGGAAGCCAGGATCCAAGGGTCAAGAAAGCAGGTCAAGGTGTGTATTTGCTTCCCTTTGAATTGTGAGTGCTCTCCCTAAAAGAAAGAACACATTAGGTTCTCAATAATATTTGCCAAATAAATGGATCGATAAATAAAACATGTTAATCTGACTGTGGTTTTCTGATAAGATTTACTGGCCCAGAACCAGTTTCTTTTGAAAGTTAACTTTCAGAGCTTCACTCATAACCTTGGTAGTCCAATCTTGTCTTTCCCTCAAAGACTTAGTATTTGGAAATACAAATTCTCCCGGCACAGGCTTCTACCACGATCAATTCCTCTTGACTCCAGCTGCCTGGTGCTTAAGCCTAAAAGTTATTTCAAGTGCTTCCCCAGCACTTTGTCCCCAGCACTCCTGGAGCACTTTCTACACAAAATTGCATTTACAAAAAGCCCTTACCAAATGTAATTTCCCTTTCATGAAATTGTCCATATGTGGATTTACTTTTGTACACTTTTCCACAATCACAAAAATCTTATTTTGATTAGATGCACACCTGTTGGGGATAATTTGAAAAAGAGGGAGGGATGAGGAGTTGGGAATTTGGAAAAGCAGAAAAGGTAAAACAGGTGGCAGAACAGGAGAGAAATTTTTAAAGTGTAGCTTTAGGAGAATTTAAGGTGGCTGAGGCAAAGCTAGCCATCTTAAATTTCATCTGTTGGCTGGAAGGAGAAGTGCATGTGTTCTTGCACATGGTTATGAGTAGAGTTCAAGTTACATCAGTGGGTAGAACGTAGGCCCCAGAGGTACCTGTTGGGTATGACTAGTAGCTTAAGTAAAAGTTTCCTAGGGCTTTTCCCAAGCAAGTTACTCGGCATATGTGGTGTCACCATGGGACGCAAGACAGGAGTCAATGAGTCATCCACCTGCTGAGAATTTAACTGTTATGTGGAATATAACTGCTACCATGACTAGGTTCCTAAAATACATGTCACAAGTGACACTCCTTATTTTTGGCTGAGGCATCGACTCAGACTTGTGCCTTCTCTCTTTTGACTTTGGGTAAAGGGGATGAACAATAAAAATTAGTCTAAAACTTCTTTCTTAAGTGTATGTAGAACCTGTGTTGGCCCAGAGTTCTTAGTTGAAGGCAACAGAATCTGACCTAACGAGTGCAGGGTAAGGCAGAGACGTATTATTGTGCCACAAAGCAAAATTAACATACAGGTGTGTTTTGAAAAGAGCTTTTAGTATGCTATCTTCACTGTTTGTTTTTCAGGAAAGGAAAGGTGTATTTATAATAACTTTCATAGTTATTTACAACCTTGGTGGCCCAGTCTTATATTTCTCTTAAAGACTTCTTTTTTAAAAAATGTGAATTCTCCTGGCACAGGGATTTTTGGAGCTTCATCTTTTTGTTGGAGAGGGAAAATATATGTTTATGTAGCAATGTGCAAATTGCATGAGCCACAGAGATGCAAAAATATTCCTTTATTTATCTTCCCATAACTAGACTTAATTTTAATCCTGGACCCCTCTTCCAGTCTGAAGAAGAAAATTTCATTTAGCTACTATAGCGTTAGTGGTTTCTTAGTGATTTTAAATTAAAATCCAGTCAAATTCAAGATTTCTCCCCTCTGACTCCCAAAAACCCCAAGGCTGATGTTAACCATAAACACATGCAGCATATTTGGAGAGAAGGCAATCCTTTCTCCATTTTGATCGCCATGTGCTGACTTCCATTGAGGAAAATAGAAATTTTGTCACAGGCTTTGGTTATCTGTACATCTGGAACTTAAGGACCATACAAACTGTTATTTATTTTCCATTTGAATTGATATTTGTAGAATCTACACTGTAGCAACTTATTTTCCCCATGACCACCAGAATCTTCCCTATCTATTAGTTTTCTGTTATATCTGGGAAATTTTTTGAGAAAATATTTGGTAGAACCTGATTTAATTTGACCCTAAGAGACTGCAGATAAACCTGTTCATATTAATCCATCCTCCAAACATCCATCCATCCATCCATCCATCCATCCATCCATCCATCAGTTCATACACTTACCTACCCAACTGTCAGACAGCAAGTCAGCCAGCCATCAAACACTGTCATGGTGGTGGTGCCTTCCCTCACGTGATAGGCAACCAAGTCAACTCTGTATTATGTATACGTTGTATCAGTGACATTGGAGCTGGCACTTGACAATGGTACCATCCTGACTCAGCAGCAAGCCCCACTTCTAAAAGAAGGAACAGTTAGTCTTTAGCTCCTTTAGCTGTGTATGACTATTTTAAATATATGTTAGTGCCTGATCAAAAGTCAGGCTTTTCATTGCTGACTCACAATACAGTTTGGATACCCAGTATAGATTGCTTCCCAATGGATATTTAAAATATGATCTTTGTTGATGGCCATGTTAAGATATGCACAATGCACCTATTAGTTGTACCTCACATATTGAGTGTGGGCTGTCCTGAGAATGCCAGATGCTGAGTGCTCCTTACCTGTCCTGGTGCCATGCTCCATTCAGTCATCTGCTATCATGACTAGGTTCCTAAAATACATGTAACAAGTGACACTACTTGTTTTTGGCTGAGGCATTGACTCAGACTTGTGCCATCTCTCTTTTGACTTTGGTAAAGGGGATGAACAATAAAAATTAGTCTAAAACGTCTTTCTTTAGTGTATGTAGAACCTGTGTTGGCCCAGAGTTCTTAGTTGTAGGCAACAGAATCTGACCTAACAAGTTTACTTGGAAAGAAATTTAGATAGTTCACACAATTATTGGGAGAGTTAACAGTACAGACTCTAGGCTGAGTTTCTGGGAACAATGCCCAGAACCACACAGAAAACTGGCTTGCTAAGGAAGTTGCTGCTGCCATTGGCCTCAGAACCCCAGTGCTTCTGCCATGATCAGGAGGATGTTGCACAGGGCAAGGACTGCCACCACTGCTGGCCTCAGAAGAAGCCACTGCTTCCTGCCTTTCCACACCATGCTGTTTGAGAATAATTTTCCAAGACTGATGCCTGAACCAGCAGCATCAGCATCACCAGGTAACTTGTTAGAAATGCAAATTATCAGGTCCTAACCCAGACGCACGGAATCAGACACTCTGGGCATGAGGCCTAATGATTTGTGTGTCTGATTCAGACTAAAGTTTGAAATCTGCTGCTGTATGAGATTGTTCACTTTATCATTCTAAGTTTTGTGTACATGTGCAGGTATGTCTTCTTGGTGGAACATTATAGGAGGAACTCAGGGACTCAAGGCACAAAGGAGAGTGAGAAATGGAGTCAAGCAGGATGTCTCAAAGTTTACAGTGCAACTGAATCATCTGGGTAACTTATAAAAATGTAGATTCTGATGATTAGGTCTGAGACAAGGGACATTGCCAACAGGATCACAGGGAATGCTGATATATCTTCTCTATATACCAGAATTCAAATATGGAAAGTCTGTAGTATAGAAGTCCTGCAGAGAGAGGTATTAATGGACTGTGGCTAATCCATTATTCATATCTTCTCCTAACCCTCTTTTAATAAAAGCCCATGCCATGGTTTGGGTAAGTATCTCTCAGAGATCCACGTGTTAAAGGTTTGGTCTCCTGTGTTATGGTTTGGATGTGAGGTAGCCTCTAAAAGCTCATGGGTGAGACAATGCAAGAAGGTTCAGAGAAGAACCTTAGGAGAGTCTTAACCCAATCTGTGAATTAATCACCTGGTGGGATTAAATGAGTGGTAACTGAAGGCAGGTGGGATGCGGCTAGAGGAAGTGGTGCATTGAGGGCATGGCTTTGGAGTATATATTTGTATTTGGCAAGCAGAGATCCCTTTCCCCCCTCTCTCTGCTCCCCTTCCTGTTCATCATGTGAGCCCCTTCCTTCTGCCATACTCTCCCACCATGAGGTCCTGTTTCCCCCTGAGCCCTGAGGAATGGAGCCAGTCTTCTATGGCTTAAGACCTATGAAACCGTGAGCACTCAAATAAACTTTTCCTCCTCTATAGTTTTTCTGGTTGGGTCTTATAGTCAAGAGCAGTGAAAGAGCTGACTAAAACATCCCGGTGGTACTATTAGGAGGTAGTGAAATCTTTACAATGCAGGGACTAGTGGGAAGTCTTCAGGTCATTGAAGGTATATCCTCAAAAGATATTTCCCTTTCTCCTTCCTTTCTGGTCCTAAGTGTGTGATTTTCCTCTGTCATACACACACGCATGCCATGATGTACTGCCTTGCTACAGTTCAAAGAAACAGGACCAATCAATTAAGGACTGGAACTTGCAACACTATGAAGTAAAATAAACTTTTTCTCTTTATAAGCTAATTATCTCAGGTATTTTGTCTCAGTTACAGAAAGCTAACACAATGCATAACCTCTATGGTTTGTAAGAGAAAGAGATTCTCCACGTGGAGAGGGGCCTGCTGAGTCTTTTTCTTTTTAAACAATTTTTATTTGTTCTATTTTGTTCTATATGACAGTAGAATGTATTTTGACATATTATACATACATGGTGTATCACTTGCCATTCTTGTGGTTATACATTATGTGAAGTTACACTGGTTTGGATATTCATATATGAACATAGGAAAGTAATGCAGAATTCATTCTACTATCTTTTCTGTTTCCATCTTCTCTCCCTTCCATTCATTCCCCTTTGTCTAATCTAAAGTATTTCTATTCTCCCACCTCCACATTGGGTGTTTGCATCTGCATATCAGAGAAAACACTAGACTCTGTTTTTTTGGAACTGACTTATTTCACTAGCATGATCATCTCCAGTTCCATTCATTTACTGATGAGTCTTTGAAAGCCAGCCTTCAGTGGCCTAAGACCTTTCTGTGTACTGCCTTTATTTGAGTAAGAAATCCATCATCTCCTCTCTTGGAAGACATTGAGATGGATGAGTATTGCATTTAAAAAGGGAGAGAAGTTGGATTTCCTTAAAGCTCAAGCTGTCAGACTTCATAGAAAGTTCTTTAACATTCTTTGAATTTCTTTAGTCTTCTTATATCAAAAGTCTTCTTTGATATAAGGAGAGTAACTAAGAACAGAGTAGGGACGAAGAGCAGGAGAAGAAGATTAACATTAAACAGGGATGAGAGGTGGGAGAGAGAAGGGAAATTGCATGGAAATGGAAGGAGACCCTCAGGGTTATACAAAAGTACATACAAGAGGAAGTGAGGGGAAAGGGAAAAATAATACAAGGGGGAGAAATGAATGACAGTAGAGGGGGTAGAGAGAGAAGAGGGGAGGGGAGGGGAGGGGAGGGGGGATAGTAGAGGATAGGAAAGGCAGCAGAACACAACAGACACTAGTATGGCAATATGTAAATCAATGGATGTGTAACTGATGTGATTCTGCAATCTGTATATGGGGTAAAAATGGGAGTTCATAACCCACTTGAATCAAAGTGTGAAATATGATATGTCAAGAACTATGTAATGTTTTGAACAACCAACAATAAAAAAATTTTAAAAAAGGGAGAGAAGTTGGATTTCCTTAAAGCTCAAGCTGTCAGACTTCATAGAAAGTTCTTTAACATTCTTTGAATTTCTTTAGTCTTATAAGACCATTTCTCAATCAGAAAATATACTCCAAACATTCAACAACATGCCTTCTCCAAGTCTCATCTTGTGACTGTCACTGTTTAGTGCCTTCCAGCTGAGAGAGCCTAGACTTGAGTCCAGATGTGGGAATTATTCATATGGAATTCATCTGGTTCTACTCTTTCCCTCTCATTTCCATGTCTAAGAAGGTTGGCTAGAATGAGCTTCATCATCTCTCTTCCTTTCTGGTGTCTCACTCTTTGTCCAGTGGGGAATATAATCATTTGAGTTCTGGGGGAGGACAATAATGCTAGGTGCTTATTTTCTTGGTTCCTTGTGGGTTGCAGGATACTGAATGCTTCCGTGGACCAGAGGACAAGCCTCCATCTGATGGCTCATCCCACACTTCTCTCTCTGTCTCCAGGTTCTCCCTTTGCCTCTGCAGACTGGAGGAGGTAAAAAACAGCTATTTCTTATGCTCCCTTATATTTTCTTGCAACTTTCCTACTCCATTTGTAACTAAATTCCTTATTAAACTCTCCACAATTTACTCATTTTGTGAGAGATACATAAGTCCTAACAGACTCTTTCTGATTCTTGGGTGAGCTTTGACAGCTTCCCTTCTAAAAAGACCAAGATTTAAATCCTACTGAATCCCCTTGTGGCAGCAGAATAATGAACTTTTATTTTTAAATTAGTCCAGGAATACTCAATCATATAGAAAATATCCTTGCAAATGTCCTTCTATTTTGACATAAGTTGTATTCAACGAGTTTTCAGTACACTGAAACAGGAGAGAGCCCCTAAGGTGGAGGACTCCATGCACACTGTCACTATACAGTGTGGTGGGTGGTTCTGCATATCTGTTGAGCAGTAGTTCTCAACTGTAGGTCAATACAGTCCATGTCCACCTGTTGGTTGTGAGGTAGATGACATTTTCTCTATATATTTTTAGTGGACATGTTTTCCTTTTGTTTTTATTCTTAATTACAAACTTTTAATTTGATCATGAAACGATTTGTAATGCTATATTTGTTTGTGTGACTTCCTGCAAAACTAAACTGAGTTTCCTCAGAGGACAGAAACTATATTTATTTTGCTTATTCTTAGCCACATAGAAGACACAATAAATCTTTGTTGAGCAAATGAATCAACCCCCACCCACCCCCTTTGATATAAAGAACAACGTACAGGGGCTTTTAATTTTGTGTTACTGAGTGTGCCTGTGATATGAAGATCAATGATGTGATTGGTTTCAGGCTACTTATGCTATTTTTGTCACAAAACCAATGTTTGGGTACTATTGGTTTTCTCTTGGATGCCAGAATTAAAATTAGAAGAATTTATTTTTTATTTGAGAATAAAATGGCTTGTAAATTAGTTATTTGTATGTACTGACTTTAAAGTACATGAATATTAAATAAATGAGTATGTGAAGATGAATAAACAAATATTTCATCTAAGAGGAGAACAAGGGAGACAAGCTGCAGGAGTCTGGTCCAGGAAACATGGGCAGTGAGAGCACCCGCAGTGTCAGCAAGCACCTAGAGGCAGAACCCCCAGAGGGCATTTCCTAATCACTTATCCTCTCCCTCCCTCCCATCTGTTGCTGGGGTTGGTAAACATTGTTGTGAGTCCTCACATTCCAGACAGATTTCCAGGTAGTGGTCATACATCAGTCAACAGGACAGATATGGCCCTTCTTTCATTTAGTTTCTAGTCAGAAGAGATTCCTTTTACCTCAAGCAACATTTCCTGTGCTGCCTCTGCTTTGCTAGAACTTCAGGTTGATTGCTCATGGCTTCTTCTGAAACTTAAAGAAGCAGGAGATAACATTTTTTTTTTTTTTTTTTGACCTGAGAAAGAGTAAAAGGAAAATGGGAGTTTTAGTTTAGGGACAAAACTTGATTCTAAGAAGTAATTGTGTCCACCTCACTTGGAAAACACTGGCAAGCTAATGAGAAAACTGGGGTGGGTGAGGCACCATGATTTCTTGCTAAGTGGAAGTACTGAGATTATTTTGGTCAAGTTGATAGATTTATTGAAGGGAAGTTATATCAAAGATAGAGATCATAAAAGAAAAAAATTTATATCATTAAAAAAATGAATGAGATTTTTATCCCAGAATTACGTATGAACTGAATGCATTAGAGCAGGAGGATTAAAGGAAGACTGTAACTGGATTCAGCAGTTTTGCAAGTGACTTAGATATTGAGTCTAATGGGATAAAGGAATCAAGTCTACAGAAATGCCATTTGTTCCTTATTGATAATTGCTTGCCCTGTCTTCAAGGGGCAGAGCCAAATTTTCCTCCCCTTGAGTGTTACTGGATTTAGTGACTCACATATAATAAATTAAGGAAAGTGGAAGTGATGGTGTGCGACTTCTGATGGTCACAAAGACCGATGGGCTTTCTCCTGGCTTTTTTCTGGATCTTCTGTACTGGGGAAGCTAGCTGCCACTTGTGAGGCCATGTGACCAGCATCATGGGAGGTCCAGGCAGGGAGGTAAAAGACCTCTTTTGAACAACCTCCAATGAATTCAAGTCTCCAAACAATAGTTGTTCATCTTGGAAATGGACCCACAGGCCCTAGTTCAGCCTTCTGCTGACTGGAATCCCAGCTCCTGTCTTGACTGCCACTTCCTGTGAGCCCCTCAGCCAGAACCGGCCAGGTACAAAGCTCTTGATCTCCTGACCCACAGGAGCTGTGTGAGATAAAGCGTATTTGTTTTAAGTTGCTCAATTTGGAGGATAAATGGTAATCCCGCAGTAGATGACCAAACAGGGAGTAGTACATGTCTGTGGGCTTGTATTTTCTCAATACGGGTGCCTTCATGTCAGACCAGTTTCAAGGTATGCTCTGCAAGACTTGCTGTCTTACCCTTGGGATAAAAGCAGAGCATGGGACTGACAATTGCTTTGGATACAGCAAGTTAGAAGGGCAAAGGTATGTGTTGGTTCAGGTAAGAAACAAGGAGGAACAGGCCTGATAGATAATATTGGAGAAAAAGAGTTCCCTGCTTTATCAAGTCATCTTTTGTGGGGACCATGATGGTAACAGGAAGAGGTGGGGCCAGTGCCTGACTTGACCCCTTATCTTCAGCTCTTATGCAATATCTTGAGTAAGGCCCACAAGAGGAGGAGGCACACATGCACATTTAACTGAAAAAGTGAATGAACAAATGAAAGAAAGTGAAATAAAGAAACAGATTGGGAAGGATGGGGGAGAAGATGGGGCAAGTGTGAGGAAATGAAAAGGAGAATGAGAATGAGGAAGAGGATGGCAGAGAGGAAAAGGGCAAGGAAAGAAATCAGGGAGAAAGGGGGTATGAGAGGGGGAAGAAGAAAGAAAGAGGTGGCAGGCAGTGCCATTCCGCAGGAGCCTGGGGGTGAGGATGAGATCTGAGTAGGGAGCACATGTTCTCAGGTCCCAGAGCAGCTGGGTGGGAGGCAACTGACCTGCAAGTGACACCAGGCTCCTACATTTGTCAGGCTGAAGGCAGCTACCCCAAGCCCCTTCCTCTCATGATGGGAAGTGTTGTTTGTAAGATGTTGGATGCTTTCCATGACTTTGCCCTTGATTGTGATGTTCAGAATTTTGTGACATGTTCTCATGATTCTAACAAAGGAACCACCCCCTCCATGTAGGTCTTCCTTGTCCCATCTTTTCCACCTTTCTCCTCTGTTTTTGTTTCTTCATTCTTTCTTACATTGTGCTTCTTGTGATGCTCGTGATCATAAAAGGCAACAGAAGACCTTTTAAAAATGCAAATTCTTGGGCCCTGCCCAAGACTCACTGAGGCAAAATTATCTACTAGATTCTCAAAATATATTATTCTTGTTTATTGCTGTTCATGAGAATTTTCCTGAAAATTATCTTGCTGCCAAACTCAACCCTCTTACCCCAGTCCACTTAGTCCATTTTCTACCACCATTAAAGACTGTCACCGACTGGGAAATTTATAACAATTATGGTTTATTTGGCTCCCACTTGTAGAGGCTGGGAAATCCAAGATGAGGGGCTGTATCCAGTGAGGGTCTTCTTGCTGTGTCCTAACATGGCAGAAGAGTGAGTAAGCATGTGAGAGATAGAGTGGAAATCTGGCCAAATTTACTTTTTTATCAGGAGCCTGTTTCCATGATAACTAGCCCATTCCTCCAACAATGATAATAGCATTGATCCATTCATGAGGCAGAGCCTAATTACCTCTTAAAGGTCTACTTCTTAATGCTATAATGACAAATTTCAACATGAGTTTTAGGGGGAATATTCATAACATGCCCCAATCCTAATTATTAACCAAAATATGTATCTTGAGGCTAGTGTTTCTGGAACCATATGTGGTAAAAGGCAAGTTTTTTTTTTGTATGTGTGTGTATGTGTACATGTAACTTGCAAACTGTCCCAGACAGTATATGTATACATCCGTGCATGTGCATGTGTGTATTAAAAAACTATAAAAGTAAACTTTATTTATTTTATCTTATAGTAAAATACTATAAAAAAGAAATTAAAAAGACATGTAAAAGAAAACCCCCCAATTTTTAATTAGTAAGTTAAATGTATATAAGGCTATTCTGTCAAATTACATAAAGGTTTCTAAATGTTTACTTCAAATTACTGTATTTATCTCATTGGGAGCTGTGAAAACCAGCTATAGAGTTGCTTTGGGATTCTTATTCCTAGCTGAATAATTCTGAGCATTTTGTTCCCTCCCTGAAACATTTACAACTTCAGTTCAATTTTCACAATAAGTTAAAGTTTAAACTTTCCAAAAATTCTGCATGCAACACTCAGGGACATTCATGGGAAGACCAAAAGATTGGCCCTTGCTTTTTAGCTGCCTGCCACCAAGTCTCCTCTCTGGCTGACATTAGTTTTCTGTCCCTAAGCCAATCTGTAATCCATTCCAAGAGTTCTTCCCCTAAGCTATGTTTTTGATCTTGTAAATCAATCCGTGTGTCATGCAGTTGTATCCGTGCTTCTCTGATATCCAGCTGTCCACTCTCTCACCCTGATCTTTTCATTAGACAGAATGCTCAAAGGATTGAAGTCAATTAATATGGAAGGGCACATCGTTTCTCTAGTGTTCCTTGCTTGTGAGCTGACACTGGGGATTCTGTAAATTATCAATTAACATGCTTTCTCCTGTTGCTTCAAGACGTGATTTTCAATATGTTTCCACGAACTTTGAAGTTCACAGAGCTGGATTTCTCTTTGTTTTCTTTTCTAAATATTGGGAATATAGAATCCATTTGTGTTCTGTTATCCAAATATGGACTACATATTTCTTTCCTTTTGGTTAAAAATTAAGGAAATCATTTAAAAAAAAAGACCTTGGTTTTTTGAACACTCTCAAAATATTGGGGAAATGGGGAAAGAAAAGATGTAATGGTGCATTGCTTGCACCTCAAAGATGACTTTCAGATTCCTTTTTCTCAAATCACCTAACTTCTTACTAATGATTCAGTCTTATTCAAAAGCCAGAGTCCCAAATGTCTGGTTGGCACTTTAAATTCAGCAAATGCCAAATATAGTATTTTTTTTTTCTCATGCCAAATATTTTATTCACCATTTACTCAAGTCACAATGTTGTTATCATGTTACAGTTGACTTTTTTTTTCTATGTACCTTGACCTACATCATTCCTTTCTGCAAGGTATCGTCCCCAGTACAGGACACACACTTATTTTTATTAAGAGTTGGATTAAATGACTGCCTCACCTTCAGTCATTCTTGATATTAACCCAATTAACAACTGTCACATCAATTTATTTTATTTTAAAACTCATAAATTTATTTTAAAAACACAGCTGACCCTAGTGACTCCGTATTACCTATGGAATATAATTCACATTCCCTAATATGGTATTGGAGAACTTCTTATCCATGATGGTATCTAAATTCCTGCAGATAAAATCAGGGACTTTCAAAAGCACATATTTCTTGTGTTCTATCCGGGTGTGTTTATGTTCCATCTCTATGGAATGTACCATTTCCCAATTTATCTGCCTCTTGCCCATTATAATCCCTACTTTTTAGAAAAAGTGTTCTTTGATATACTTATTCAAAAATAATCCCTCTGGCCAGGTGTGGTAGCACATGCCTGTAATCTCAGCGGCTCTGGAGGCTGAGGCAGGAAGATTGTAAGTCCAAACCCAGCCTCAACAATTTAGCGAGGTCCTGAGTAACTTAATGAGGCCTTGTCTTTAAATTAAAAAATTTAAAAAATGGTCTAGGGATGTGGCTCAGTGGTTAAGTGTCTCTCAATTCAATCCCTGGGTGGACTGGGGGACGGACTGCAAACAAAACAGAACAAGCAAAAAACCCAAACCAAACCAAAACAAAAACTCTCTGAAATAATATTTCTTCTTTCACTTCTTTTAGTCTAGACAAATTTGCTTTTTTAAAAAAAAAAAATCATGTGTTAGATTACAAGTAGCTCTGTCAAATATTAAAATTTTATTTTATTATTAGAGTATAATTTTAGAAATCAACTTGATAATATATTTTTATTATCATTTTGATGTATATAATTTTGAAGTCACACAGGCCTGGATTTGAATCTTGCCTTTATCACTTTTGTTTTGTTTTGTTTTGTTTTGATTTAATCCTCAGTTTCCCATCTGTAGAAAGGGGATCATAATATGCCACTGTATAGATTTGTGTTTGTGTGTAAGAGAGAGAAAGAGACTCAAATGAGATTTTGTATCAAGCGCTTAGAGAGTGCCTTAAATGGACAAAGTGCTCAATAAATTTTGGTTAATGTTATGTGATGCAAGAGATAAAAGGAGGCTAATAATTAACTGATTTGTACCCTAGATTCATTTGTATTGTAGTCTACAGCCTTAGTTATATGGGATTCCTAAAGAAGAAAATGGTAAAGCAAAGACTACAAAATCAGTAGAAACTACCTCATAGGAATTCTAATCCAAGAAAGGTCTAGAATAGACACGAAGGCCTCCTCCTCCTCATGCATAGAGTATCTGCTGCCCTCCACATCTTTCTGTGGCTTGCCTCACAAGAGCCATGTGATTCCCAGACAAGTGAGTAAGTTATGTTCCTTAATTTGGGGGCTATATATTCTAGATGGGGAGGTAGTTCTGTGTACATATAGATGTCATACAAAGTAGATTTAATTCCAAAGAGAAATGGCCTTAAAGGACAAGAATGACTTCAATGATTAGAAGAAATTGAAGGTTGTTCCTATTGGAAATAAGAGATCACAAAAGATAGTGATGGAAAGTACATCATTTCTCTGGAGGTTATTGTTGAGATATTTTATTCTTATTCTACTCACCTCTCAGTTACCCTTAGAGGTTCTAAAGTGGATAAAATGAGGGTGTCTGTTATCTAAGAAGAGTGCCACTCTCAAAACCTCTCTGTCTCCACTTCCACAATGAAAGAACCAAGTGAAGGATAATCTCCCATCACTTTCTCTATAAACATTTCTGCATGAAGTAGTTATCATGGTAGAAATCATGGAAAGAACAGATGAAATGCAACAATATAGGTGCATCATCAGTATTATATGCTCATTGCTATTCATGAAAAGAGGAGTCAACCACAGTAAGTATCAATATCATTTTCAAAAATTGGAAAAGTGTACAGAAAACACATATAATAAAAAGTTTCAGGTAAGGTTTAGGTATCTTTCAGGTATATTTATTGCAATGTCAGTGCATTTACTATAACCAATAGTAGATATAATGAAATGATCATGGTAATTTGTATAGCTAGGCTCCTGTTCCTCTTAAAGTGCTTTTAATATTTCATTCTCTTTCATTGACCCAATTTCTTTGGGAGAAGGGTCTAAGGAGGCCTTTTTAAAATAAAGATTATAGAGCAAGTGGGCACTTTTCTCTTTAAAAGTCATCTAAAAAATAGGGCAAAGTACTTTTCCAGCTTTGGATATTAACATAAAACACATGGAAAGTGCTGCTGTCACAAAATAGCATAGACTTTTTCCCCCCCTGTGGATCCAATTTATCAGAGCCTTCTGAATTCGAGCATAACTTTTTCAGTAAAAATGACTCTTCACTCATCTATGTGAACAAATGGGACTTTAGGCATAGCAACACAGGAGGATTTCCTATGCTATGTTAAGACCCCAATATAAGGCACATTCCATTGTGAGTATAAATAACCCTAGTCTCTCTAAACATGCCTCTCCATATGCTTTTGCTTAACAATGCAGCAGATGTCGTGAATGGAAACCACCTCCTTAGCTATAGGCAGGCAGGCAAGCTTCCC
The DNA here is from genome assembly GCF_047511675.1 of Marmota flaviventris. NCBI lineage: Eukaryota > Metazoa > Chordata > Mammalia > Rodentia > Sciuridae > Marmota > Marmota flaviventris. The sequence goes on from NC_092508.1 coordinate 82,627,703, forward strand.
TCACTGTGTTCTTGCTGGTAGGTCACTGGACTCAAATTCCACTGGGGCAATTCCCTTGGCAGTCAGCCTTGCAGGTGGCTTGCAGGCTTGGGGATGTTTTGGGACTGCTGGACCTTAGAAGCCTGCTTAAATTTGTTCTTTTGTGATGTGAGGTCATGACGGTCATGACAGTTTCTTCTCCAGGTAAATTGGTTGTCTCATTCTCTTTCCATGAATGGTAATGTGTATACCTTTCAAATAATTTAAATTTTCAATGTTCAGAAATAGTTTATTTGTTGAATTTTAACAACCCAGCAAGTTTTGTATAATTCTTTGTAATTCCACACCCTTTGTCAGTGTAAGTTTGCTCTATGTCCCTAACCAAAATCATGGAAAAGGTCAGGAAAGTGCATTGTAGATGAGGAGGTAAAATTCAGAAAAAAAAAAAAATGTGTCCAAGGTCACAAATCTGTAAGTAGTGAAAAGATCCTGAACCCAGAACTTCTGACTCTTAAGTAACAATTTTTCAAGCTTTCCTGTGAATCACAATCACCAGGAAGGCTTCTTAATATATAGATTGCTGAGCTCCACTATCAGTTCATAAGATTCATGACAATTTGTGTTTCTAGTAGACTCCCAGAGACCAAAGAAGTGTTGTTAATAGATGAAGGCATTGTAAGAGAACATAGTTTGCGAGATAAAGATAGCATAGCTGTGGCTCTTTTTTTTTTTTTTTGTGGTACAGGGTATTAAACCCTGTGGTACCCTACTATTGAGCTACATCCCCAGCCCTTTTTACTCATTTATTTTTATATTGAGAAAGTATCTGGATAAGTTGCTTAAGGTGGCCTTGAAGTTGCAGTCCTCCTGCCTCAGCCTCCTGAGTAGATGAGATTACACGCATGTGTTACCACTTACCTCCTCCTTCTTTGGATTTACCAAGCAACTTTTATTAAACACAGAAACAAAAAAATCACCAATGATCTTAGTAGTTTAGTGAGTGAGTTTCTTAATACTTCTTAAAAGATTCTATGGTTCTATTAGAAAACAACAACAAATTAAGGAAAACTTTAATATTTTAAAGACATTATCCATAGTCATCTTCTGTTCCATCTAGAAATTTTAAAGCTGATTTTCCACACTTGAAAATGAGTCTACCTGGTTGCATTTATTTTGCATATTATATTTAACTCTAAAATCTTAGATCTGACTCAAGGTTGTTGGTCCTGGATTCTCTATACTTGTTGTTTTTACTAAATTATCTGTAAGTCCTGAGGAACTCTAGAGAAACAGGAGTCAAATTCTGATGAAAATATCTTGTTTAGAATAGGAAAGAGAAATATTTTTCTTTTCTATTAGGGAAAAGGCTAGATGCTTTATATAATTCATTTAATTAAACAACAAATCAAGCAATATATATATATATATATATATATATATATATATATATATATATATATATATATAATTATCCCATTTAGCAAATGGTAAAACAGGCTGTAAGAAGCTAAGCAAATTTACACAGTATCATTTAGCTAATTATTAATGGAGGCAGACCTTGAACATTCATATTCCAAGCCTTGGTTTGGCTTAGTAAATTCTGTGGACATAAAACCACGAGTTTGACTGAATTGTTCAGTTCGCTGTCTTATTGCACCTCAGCATAAAAAGTGGTAATACAATGAATATTTCTTAGTTCTTTGTAAAATTATCATTAGAATTTTATCCGTGACTATTCAATTGTGGTTTACAGAGCAGTGAACATAATAAATCACTTCCAAATTTGATCTGAGAAAAAAAGCTTTATCTCTAAAAGAACTAATGTTTTATTATAATAAATAAAGGTGTGTGGGATTTTTAAATTTTTAATTTATTTATTTTTAATGTTCTAGGAGACTCAAGACTCAATTTTAAGGCTTAATAATGGAAGTTATTTTTAGAGGTTGTCATATCATCTTTTTCATCACTTAAAAAAATTCTTTTCGTACTGTTTCCTTTAAGACTCTGAAATTAACTTTTGAAGAACAGCAGTTTTAAGTTATAAATGATTAATAGACATCCAAAATTGAAATATTTACTTTTAGAATGAGATTTCTTTTCTGTCTCTGTACCTATCATCTGTCCTCTATCACGTTGTTCTCACTCTCATATTGTTTTTATTTTTAAATTTTTTTTCCCAAAATTTGAAAGACTTAGCCAAAGTCTTACACATTACTTTTTCAAAGATTGAATTGAATATTTATTTAAGGAAAAAGCTTGCAATATTCTTTTAAAGGACAGAACTTACTAATTAGATTTTGGTTTAAAAATGATGAAATGCCAAGTCTTAGTTCACAGTTTATTTTAAATTTTATGAGAGTTTGCACTTGCCTTCTTTTCTCCTCCTGTCCTTCCCCGAAACATTCCAGTCATTATCACATCATATTTATAGCAATCTTTCCTCTGAAAATGTGTTCATGGAACACTGACCATGTTTCATATATAAAAATGAATCCAAAGTAAATTGATTGAAAATATGCATATTGTGTTTGAGTTAAGATGATGTCAAAGCAACTGGGTGACTTGGTTACCTCAGCACTTCAGATGTTCAACAAATATCGTTATTTGGCTGAGTCTGTGTGAAAATGAGTCTAGGTAGTTACTTAGCATTCTAGAAAACAAAACAGTTGACTAGAGTTTGCATCTTCCAACCAGTTCTGTTGGTGTCCCCTAGGGTGGTTGCCACAGTGCTTTAGTATGGTTGTCTGGCTCAACGTGATTTACTTCTCTGATTACATAGGGTAGAGAGCATCTTATGCCCTGAATCCCAAAGTTCTGAACCATACACGGCTAGCTCTAACAGCTCTGATCTTTTGATTGGCCTGCGTGCATTTTAGAATATGTACATCGACCCTCTAATATCAGCACATGCTTTGTGTATTTAATTGGATCTATGTCTGATACATCACTTATTTTCATCGACGTCTTCTCCTTGTTGAGTTTCAGAAGGCTTTTCCTGCACTACCAGGGATAAAGTAAACACAGGGAAGAACGTCGTCCCTAAGCTTGTAACTAAATAATCTAATTTGACAAATCTGAGACTATTGGGGCTGACAGATTGAATGTTACCTTTCAGGTTGAAAGTAGCCCTGAAACAGAACCTCCGGAGAGAAGCTATTAATAAATTTCCAAATTACTTGAATTGTGATAAAACAGAAAGAAATAATATTATGCCTCCCTGTTTATGATTAAATAGCTCATGGATTTGGAAAAAAAAAAGAGCAAAGAATAATTTATGTGTTCTAATTACAGCTGGTTTCAGTTTGGGTGTCGCCTCTGTGCATTTTACTATTCCCGAATGTGTCGTGAGCAGTTGGATCAAGATGATTCCCTAATATATATAACTCCTACGGCTAAATGTCTATATCTTTAGTATTCTGATGCTTGAAAGTGGCAATATAAAATAATTATGTTCAGAATTGTGAAGTTTACTGGCTGTGCTGCCACTGTTATATTTATTAGCATAGATTACAAAGTGAAGTGGGGATTTGATGATTTTATGGCCCATCGATCAAGGTAGGTAGCACAGGAAGATAATTCAGGACTTAAAGTGAACTGATAAGCTGGACTGTAAGTAACAATCAGTTATTGAGATAATTCAGAGTATGCACTTTATCTTTTGCCATCTACATAATCCCTGAGTATGTGACCAAAACACATAAAAGAATAACCCATTGCTGGGATGTTATTTTTTTTTATAGGACATGAACTGATTTGACTCAACCATTTCTTTGTCCTTTCTTATCTCTGTATTTGGGATATGATGGCACATTTTCATTGTGCCTCTGTGTTCCTCTAATAGCATGACTGGTGATGGCCTCCCCTGGACAGGAGGAATGAGAATATCCCTTTGGCTAGCAGCAGGGTGGTGGCTCAGCTGAGTCCTGCATTGAGGGGAAGGACTCTTTTGTTTCACATTCTTGAAGCCTTTTCCTGGCCAGTGTTGATTTGGCAGGATAGCATACTTGGGCTCCTGGGCTGTTGCCAGTCACTTGGTCCTGAAACTGGAGTTAGTAAGATCTTGCCAAAGATTAGACTGAGAAATCTGGATGCAGGCTGGCAATCCAAGCAAGACGTCTCAGCCAAATTGGCACAGTTGGGAAAACCTTGGAGAATCACAATTATTTTAGACAAAATACGAAGTTTGTGAGCTTTCTAAACATTATGTAAATCAGCCTTGATTCTTAATTCACAGAAGCACAGAAGTCCATCACTTTGAGTAAGTATGTGAATGTCTTAGTGCCCTGATTCATGTCAAAGTTAACCTTCGTTGCAAAGAAGTTGGATGGTGCTGCAGTGGGAATGCTTCAGCACCTGCAGCAGCAGACAGAAAACTCAGGTGCCTTAAAGTCTTCTTAGAATTCTGGTTCTTATCTCCACCATGCACCAGGGGCTGGCAGTCTGTGAGTGAGTGTTGTGCTGAGGAAGCTGATGTAGAATATTAACAGCACCATTTATAGGGGCCCTACTCTTCCCAGTTCTTATTCATGATCTCATTTATGAGACAGGCACTGGTATTTTTCCCATTTTTTATTTCAGAGAACTGAGATGCAAACCCCATTTCCTATATGCTGGAACCTGGAATTTGGTCCTTGTGGGTATCTTATAGTGCTTTTTAAAGTTTTGTATATCTAGAAATCCCCGAAGGAGCAAAACATGCTGATTCCTGGGGGCTGGGCAAAGCAGTTTTGTTTTCACAGGTCTGGGGGTAGGACCAGAGTTCTACTGAGTGAGGAGTGGCACAGGTGACTGAGTCAGAGGGTTGGAAATGCTGCTCTATAACTTCTTAATTTTAACTAATTGGTGTAAACTCATGTGTTCGAGTAGAACACCTTTTTCCTTCAAACTGCTTGTAAAGTGAGACCCAGATAACTCAGCTCCATGTATAGTATCATGCTGATAGTCTTTGAAAATATCCCACGCCCCTTTCCCCTTCTGTATGCCCCTGGTTTACTTTGTTTATTCTTGAATACTGAGGTTGGCCAAATTTTAAATATCACTGATCCATAATAAGAGACTTCCAAAGCAGTCTGAAGCATAAAATATTTGGGTGAAAATCTATAGACCTGATAGACTTAAAAATCCAGTAACAAAACATACAAACTCAGTTCTTCTGATGACTTGCTTCAATATTCTTGGTGAATATGCTTTTCCTCTCAGGGAAAAGCATTTACTGCACCATAGGGAATCTATAAAAGTCATTTGGTATCTTAAATGAAAATTATATATTACTTGCATCAGAATCTACTAGTCTGAAAAAAATATAGAAGATTATATCTATCTACCTCTATATATATTTGGATAACATATATATATATATATATTTATTAGCATAGATTACATACATATAACATAGATTATATATAGATATTACATATATTATATATAGATGTTACATAGATTTTATATATATATATATATATATATATATATATATATATATATATATATATATATATAAAACATGTATTTGTATTTGAGATATAATGGAGCATTTTTCTTGTGCCTCCATGTGTTCCTCTAATGCCATATATATATATGAAATCTGCAGAGCCCCTAAGCTCAGTTGTGTCTTTTTTTTTTAATTGAACACATTTGTTCTTTGCTTATCTGAGAAAAGCCTAAGAAAAGTTCAACACACTTGCTTCTAAGTCTGGGTAGAATCTGCTTTGGAAATGTGAGAATTTTAAAAATACCACCAAAAAATAAATAATTTTTTAATGAAATTCAAGAATAGTTTCATTAAGACAAAATGAGAGTTGCTTGTTTATTTTATATTTTACCATTTATAGTTCATAAAGTTCTACTCAAAAAAAATCCAATTCTTAGAATTCTGACATTTAAAAAAAATTAATACTGTGATGTCAATTTCTGACCTTAAGATAAAAATTATTTCTTTTGAGTTTGAGTCTTTTATTTTATAAGCAAAACCTTCCTATAAAAAATTGAATCTACTTGAATTAATCAATGTAACTTATGGTTTTTCCATTTACATTTATTCTGAAATTATGGTGATTTCAGAGGATATTAAATTTTATTTGATTTAGCATCTAGCCTGAGTGGCCGTATTTCTTCAGTGAGTAGCAAGACAAACTGTAGCAATTCCAATGATGACTTATGATTTGTAGAATAGGGTGATCTAAATGTCACACTTGATTTTAATTTTGCCTGGGTGATGTTTTGCAAATTTTTTTCTCTTAATGTCTTTTCTACAAGTCTTGTTGAGAGAAGATATTCCCAGGGGTGCATGGTATAAGAAGCTACAAAACATGTTTTAGCATTTCTGTGATATTTTAGGCTTATGACTTTTTAATTGTTAATTAAATTAATCAATTTATTTTACCAAGAAGTATGTTGATGCAGAGAGACAAACGCTTTTGCTGAGTCACTTGTTTGGGGAGAAGCATGTAAAAGCATTATGGTGATTTCACATCATGCAAAAATATGATATGTATTACACATACATAAAGGATTGACTGATTCTGTGGCATTCCTGAATGAAGGGTGGGTTGTAGTAGAGCTTTATTGTGCTTATTCCAATAACTATTCTTTATGCACCAATATTAATAATGCTTTTTATGAATTCAGAGGGTAGAAGTGATCATTTGGTAATTTTAGGCAGTGGCTTATAATTTTGAAGGTAGTGGAAATTTAGGCTTGAGCAAAAGGAACAAAAGAACACTTGGAATGTCTTGGGGGAACGTGATGAGAGAAGTGAATAGCTGGAGGAAAATAACACAAGAGGAAGGTCATTCTCCTGTTGAAACAGGAGAACAGAGAGTTTCTGCTGGGAAGACTAACACAAGTGAGGAGATGGAAATCAGCAAGTCGTGTAGCATCAAGAAGAAGGTGTATAACAAATTAGAATAAAAAATAAATTTAAAAAAAGAAGAGGGTATATTTGAAAAATTGAGAAATCCAAATGTGGAGTACAAACAGATGTGGTTGGATAATATGAGAGTCATTTGGCTTTAAATTCTAGTTTGGAATTCAGATTTTTAAATAAGTGACATGGTCACCAGAAATTGCTATAGAAGATTCTGGGACTTAACAAACAGCCAGAGCTCAATAGTATCTGCCCACCTTAGAAGTGGTCTTAGGCAAAACCATGACCTGAAACCAATTAGTCATTTATATTCCTGCTTGACTCCTGTTGATATAACTTGGCAACCCAGGTCTGAGGAGTTAGAGGAATGAAAGGAAAAATTGGGGACTCAACATTTATTTCTGCAGATGACAGATGATCTTCAAATGCTGCTAATTCTCTCAACAGGTAGAAAGACCTGGAGGCTTAGTCATGCATCTCTGCCAATGGACCACAAATCACCCACTGACAGGAAAATGTCAGTCATTTGCCAGACTGATTGTATGGAATAATATACAACACCCACCATGAAGTTTTCACGTTATTGACTGAACCTGCCATTTGCTGTGTTGGCATACCAGCGAGAGCCTGAGGCAGAGCTATGATTCAGATCAGAACTTGGGCTCATGGGTTGGAAAAGGTTTCTCCAGGACATCAGCCTAAAGGAGCTTTTCAAGGACAAGAGTATTGCTTAGCCTTAAAAGATCTGAATTGTACTTCTGCCTGAGCAGAAACCTGGGAGACCATGGCTTAATTGCTCTGGGGCAGGGTCAAGGTATCCATATTTTCTAAATCTCCCCACAATTGTGTGAACAGGTTTGAGAATGATTGATGTAAGCCCCTAACACCTGTATGCTCCTTACTCACTCACGTGTCTGATATGAATGGTACTGGATAATTGCCCAATAGGTGTTTCTAGGATAAAGGTGTCTAAGGAATGAGATAAGAAAAAGGGATGGAGTCTTGATGTCACACAGCTGGATTTAGATCATAAGAATCCATGACTGCTGTCCAGACACATCAAGCTTGTAGCTAGAACAAGCATTACAATATCACGTGTAAAAACTGAGTTGGACAAAAGTGGAGGAAAGAAGAGTAGGTTGAGCAAACACCAGGGCAGCCATGCCTAATCCATTGTGAGAAAGTCTGCAGGAGAAGCTCAGGGTGGCATCTGCACGGAACTGGGGGTAGCATCTCTTTCCCAGGGCTTCACCTACGTGTTTTGCAGGCAACCAAATTCCTGGTGATGATTTGGGTTCAGAAGTCTGATTTATGGTGGAGAGAATATAGAATGATGAATGCACTTAAACTTATTGAGCTTGGAAAAGAATTCTTAAAGCATCTAATTTAAAGCATTTAAATCCCCTTTCTTCCCTGCAAAAGTTCTTAAGGATGCTGGAAATTAGTGGATCTATTTTATGAATAATCTGCTCTCCTCACCACCTCTCCCTCCCATTCCCCTCTCCTCTCCTTCTTATCTTTAAATGCCTTATCCTAAATCAAAACTTAAACAACAATTTTTTCTCAGTCTACATTACATTTCACTTTTAATTCAGTGCTTTAAAAATCTCTGTTACCACTAAGACATTCCTTCTTCTGAGGCGCAGCTGTTGTTTTGAAATCAGATGGTTTCAAATCCTGGTCCCATCACTCATGAATTGCATGGCCTTGCTCAGGTTACATGGCTTCTCCCAGCTTTGGTGTTCTCATCTTTAAAATGGGAACACATCACATATTTGTAAATGGCTCTTCAGATGATTGGAGGAAGTATTTCATTCCATGCCAAGGACCAGTAACTATTCAAAAATACTAACCTTTGCTTTTGTCCCCTTGAGAGAAAGGATGAATACAAATGCCCAGTGTTGCATGGGGACTTAAATCAAAGAGAGAGAGCTAATTCCCTCAGGAGATATTCATCAGTAGCTGTCAGTTCTGATTTAAACATTTCGGCATAAGTTTTTACCTAGTTCCTGTGCTCTAGAGAGTGAGTAAAGTTGGCACAGGGTGTGAGCTTGATGGATTATACCCAATTTTGTTTCACAATCTTTATATCCACCAGTAGTGAGATGTAGATAGCATTTTAGTTAGAGGAATACAAAACGACTGGAAAAATCACAGGCTTGACACTACATGAACGTAGACATTACTTCTTACTTCCATTTAAAATACCAATGCATGATTTTATTTTACCTGAAATTTTGACATAGTTTAAAATTTTCAAAAGGTATTAAATCAATTTTGTTTCTGAGGCCGTAGGATGTGAAAGATTTTTTCCCCCTCTCTTCATTTTGATTAATGGAATTGGCTTTAGTTGGCAATGAGTATCAGAGTTGCTACATTTTAAACAGTGTCTTTGGTTACTTTAATATATTTGTTTGTATTGAGGGTGTTCTTTTCATATTCCAATGTGCATAGGGTGTCATATTATTTATGTATGTCATATTATTTATGTATTTATGTATTATTATATTATTTATGTCATATTATTTATGCTAAGAGTTTAGAATAGAGCAGAAATAATTCATTTTTTTGATTATTCAGTTGTTTATACATCCAACAGATATTTATTGAAATGACTTTTTAAAAATTTTTTTTCCTGGTCAGGCTTCCAGGTGACTTACATTTTGAAAAGAAAGATTCAACTATTTCTTTCAGGATTTTGTAGCACAAAAGACAAATATCATATCAACTAAAACAGTATTTATATGGAATCAGCAGTTTACAGTAAAATGAACATGGCTTTAATGTTAAGTGAATCTGGCTTAAATACTGGCTGTGCTATGTATTAGCTGTATGATCCTGGGCAAAGCCTCAGTAGTTCGAAATAATTCCTGTGCAGGATGCAAATGAGGATGGTCAGCAATGCATATAAAGGGCCTATCAGAGTGCTGGCAATGGCAGAGGCAGATATAAACAAGAAAATTACTATTACATCTCATACAATGATGTCATTGGTCAGGCAAAATGGAAGTGCTGTGATTATTCACGTATTCATATTATGATCATTTACATTTATGATATGGATGTCAGGATTTTAGACAGTTAAGAAAACTAGTCTAAAGGTACATAGTTTTCAAATGGAGCTGCCTAGAGTCAAACAAAGCCCCCTCTTCAGACTCAAAACCTCTATGCACTTTAACTCCCTGCACATCCCATACTGCTGATTGGGTTTCTGAGTGTGTTCTATTACGGTTCATATCTACGCATGTGATTAGGGGGACATAATAGAAAACACTTCAGGACTATTGAACTATCTGTCATCCTAAAATGTTTCAGAGTGAAAAAATGTAGTATTTGTAAGAAGAAGTGCTCTATACTTCCCCTGAAATGAGAATTAAGCATTTTTTTGGCCAAGTTTAATTTTACAGCTGCCTGATAACATTATTGACAATTAATATATATATAAATGTATTTTTAAAAAGGCAAAAATTACCACCAGAAGCCTGTTTGGATGAGCTCTGAAGAGCTTTTTCAAAGAACTCATCTATAAAGTAGAAAGATCCCTGAACTGAAATTATCAACATACTAAGAAGGACTTCCCAGTCTGAGATGGTTCTCGAGGAATTACGGTTACAGAAGTGTCTGTTATGTGGATTTTACCTTACTTGGATTAATACCTGAAAAAAGGGTATGAATAATAAAACCTGAAATGATAATTTCAGCAAGAATCTTAAATCCTGTCATGTGCTGGGCTATGGGAAGGACAGAAAGTGAGTGGCACATCTTTGGATCCTTTGCCAGTGAGCATCTCAGCCTTCCTCTTCTCGTGGGCCACTTCTCTTCAGAATATTTGATAAAGAGGAGATCCTGCCATGCACAGGTAACTTGCTCATCTGGGAACTCATCCTCAGCATGGCATGCTTCTTATGCATTCTTCCAGGCTTGTGTTGAACCAGCAGGCTGATTAACAAAAAACATGTGGGTGCAGTTGGCATTGTGGAAATCTGGGACCTAAGAATTGGCCTCAGCACAAGAGCAAATGTGGGATTGATTCCTTTCCTCTGCATGACTTGTTCTTTTATCTTCTGCAATAGTCCCATCCTGGTGACATGTTTTGCCCACGGAAAATTACTAAAAGTTGTGATAACTAAAAATATTTCCACTGAGAAAATTGATAGGTATATATTAAATACAATTTCCCCCATAAACCACAGGGGGAAAAACCCCAATAAATTAAATCTTTACAGAATGTACTCAGTTTCTAACCATGTTCTGCTTTCTTCATACTCATACCTCTCTGAAAACTACCTCTTTACCCTCTTTGCTATTTTCAGTCTCTCACTGTGTGACAATAGACTCCTAAACATAGGGGCTTACAGTAACTATTTTGTTAGTAATTTTTCAGGTCAGAAGTTTAGAAAGGACTCAACTGGGAGGTTCATCTCTGACCCGTGTAGCTTTGGCTAAGGATGGAAGATTCCCTCCAAGATGGCTTTTCCACTTATGTTGCTGGCTCCTCCATACTCTCTATTCTCTCTCTTCACTTGCATCTTATTTTCTAGGACCTGTCCGTGTTGCTTCCTTAGGCTTCTTCACACCATGACAGTCATTCCCCCAAAGCTGGTATCCCAAGGGAGACAGCATAAAAGCTGTTAGCTCTTAAGACCTGTTCTCAGAAACAGAGGCATTATCACTTCCACCATATTCTAATGGTCCTCTAAGTCACAGGGACTTCCTAGTACCAGGGAAGGAAGCGTAGGTCTCATCTATAGATGGAAGGAGTGTCAAAGAGTTGGAGACACTCTCACTTCACAGTTATATTTTCATCTTTTGGTAATCCCAAGCTGTTCCCCTAGAGTTCCTAGGACTCCCTCCTCCTTCCCAGTGGCATATCTAACAATCTCTATGTTATTCATGTGAATCAGTTTATGAATCAAACTTGCCTTTTCATTCTCCTCATTGTCCAGCAGGTAAGTATTGACACAGACACATAAGCACATCTTTCCAAGGCCTATATTGATTCTCTATGACAGTGTAATTGCAATCTATAAAGAGGAAAAATATTTTCCTGATACCTTCCATAATTTATAAAGCGGTTCTTTCACAGTGGAATAATTATTTCTCACTTTTGCACGAAACAATCTTCATTACTTTTCTTAATCCTTAATCCCCACTTTACCCATCCCTTCACATTATACTCTCTCAGTTTAAGAATAAAAAAATTAGATCTTTGATAAACCAAATATTTTAATATCCAAGCCTTTAGGTAAAAAGAAAGAGAAAGGAAAGGAATTAGACCAAATGCTTAAAAATCGCCCTAAAAGGGTTTAGTTAGATAACCAGACAAAGATCTTCTTGTGTCCATATTTTGGGAATAGGAGACATGATTTTATCTTTTTTAGTTACATATGGCATTTTTTTATTAATAACATCATGCATCCCAAGAGGTTAATTAATACAAGTATTGAAAATCAAATCGCATCAGAACTCAGAAAGGCCTTTCTGGTTCAGTGTTTTCAAACTCTTTTTTTAAGTTGGTGTACATCTTTCTCTAGAATTATATGTGAATTAAATGAGATTCACTCCAAATGAATAAATCATAGCAGTTTTGCTTTTATATTTTAAGCTGGGCATGAGAGAGGTGGTGGTATGCAAACATCATTCTGTTCTTCACTGACCCTCCTCTCTCTTACACGGTGGCCTTTGAGGAGCTTTCAAGAAAACCTTGTGATAGTAGAAGCAAATGTGACTCCATTTTGTTTTATGACTTCATCCTATAAAACAACCATGCCAAGTAGAGGGTCATGACTGGGGCAAGATGTTCTTTTCCTTTTGCTATAGAAACCTTTAAGAACATGGAACTACCTAATGGGGCATTGTTTCTATAACTAGGTAACAGGGCTCTGTTTCTGTAACTGAGGTGACTGGGCTAACTGTGATTGGTTACGCTTCCCACCACTTGACGGCACTGTCCCACTTCTGTAACCTGGCTTGCTTGCATTGGCTAGACCCCCAAACATCCCTTTTGCAATTTTCAGGCTTATAAGGAGTGCCCTTGCAATTGTTTGGGGCTGATCAGGGGTCAGCCGCCACTGGTGTGCTTCAATAAAGGCTTGATTCGATTATACATGAGTGGTCTAGAAGTCAGTTTAAACCCTGGGATGAAGCTTTAACTATAACACCTTAAACTCTGTGGACCACATGCTATTCCCTAATTCCACAAGTGGAAGAATATTAGGTCCAGCCTGACCAAAATTTGCCCATGGCTAGAATACAATGGGGAGTACTTTTATCTGGCATTCATAGTGACTTTGAGCCAGTGCCCTTCTAAGTGTGGGCAGGGTAATGCATCTCTTCTTTACATCAGCTCTGTGATGTGCCCATTCTCACTTCCTCATGCAACAGATGAGAAGAATGAAGTCAAAGACATAACTGATCCTATGCAACCATAAGACTTGACCTCAGTTTCTTTGACCCTTCAGCTGAGACACTTACCACATTACAAATTCTGCCATTCCCAGAAAACACCTTCAAAACCAGCCTCTGATTAGAACTAAATGTCAGCATCAACAAAATCATACTATGCATTTTTAGTCCTAAATTCTTAGGTTCTTTCCAGGGAGATGACATGTTATTTAAAGGCCAGAGAGACTTAAAACTTGTACATTCCCATGTGCCCTCAAGTCCTATGCTGCAGTCCGCTGTAGGCCACAGACTTTAGTACCAGAGAGGCTGACTCAGACGTGGCCACCACTGGGAATATGGGGATAAAACCAATTGAGGCATGGCAAGAATAATGTGAAAAGAGGAACTGGAAAAGGACTTTCCAGTGTCCATTTGCAGAATTAGATTTGCTTACCACCCATGGTAACTGGGAAAATGTTTTCCTTTTCTTCTTTTCTATTTCTCTAGGGTAGAGACTGTCCACAATTATATCTTGATATTCCCCTTGTGTATTCCAGAACTTGAATACATTTTTTTTTTTTTTTTGTCGAACTAGTGGGCAAATTGGCAGCATTATCTCTTTCTCTAATTAACCAAGTGACTGAGGCCAAATAGCACTCACTCTTCTTCCCTCCCCAGCCTGCTTTGCTATTAATGACACAAGGGCCAGCTGCAGAGTGACAAGGACAGCCGTCCACAAATTAGCAGTTTAGGGGGAGAAAAGAGGGCCAGGATATCTGAATGACCTACCAATTGGATAATCCACTTGTGGTTAATTGAGAACAAGATTCAATTAACACATTTGTATACAGTTCATCTGAAAAAAAAAAAAAAACCAATAAATTTAAAATCAAGAATAAATTATGCAAGGTACATGAATATGTTTTTAGGTGAATAGAGTTATTTAATTTGGGTCATAATGAGAAAGAGTGATTATCTTTCTTATCTGAGGTCAAGGCAATGGAATTTGAAAGGCTAAATTGAATAAAGCCATGAAGAGTACACAATTTTAATTTAGAACAGAAGGCTCAGATCTTGTAGATTCTGACACATGCATGTATGGAAAGAAGGAAGTACACTTTTTAAATAGTAATATTTTAGGTGGTATGAAGTCTTTAGCTCAAACTTTAAAACACGATTTAGTTAGATGTGTAAATGATGGTTTTATCTCCTAGGATGGCCTATACAAGTGAATATTTGCTCAACATTTTAAGATTCTCAGATTGAAAGTGCTGGGTAAATACTGGGCCAGATTAGCTCACCATGTGTCTCCCTGTGTGCACAGAGCTTTCACTGACTTCGACGGGTGGAATGTGGTGGGAGAATCTGGCTCATTATTAGTTTTCCTATTTTGATTTGATCAACTGTTGTCAATTACAGACATTGGTAATTACCCACAGAAAAAGAGAAGAGGGAGAAAAAAACTTGCTATCATAATATTTATCTTATCAGTTATGGTATTTTCCTATATTGAAAAAAATATTGTGGTGAATTGTGCAACACAGCAAGCACTGATTTTACAGTGCCCCTGACTTGAGTGTGTTTTTATACAGATTTTAAAAATTTCTCAAATAAAATCCATGTGATTATGGAACAGTGCCACTTCACTTACCACTGTGCCCTGTTAATCCTCCTTTTATCCCTCTCCTGACTCAGATTTGCCCTTCAATTTGCTCCCCCATCAATACCATAACCCAAACCATGCTTTCCACTTTCTGTGATGATCTAAATGTTTGAATCTTCATGGTCAAATGTAGTGTACAATAGCCATGTGTGATTACTGAGCACTTGAAATGTGGTTAGCGTGATTGGGCCATTGAATTTTTAATTTAATTCAATTTTAACTAATGTAAATATAAATAGAAATATGTGGTGAGTGGTTACTTTATTCTCATGTAGAGCAGACTCATACATCTGAAACATTAGGATAACCCATTGACTGCTCTTCTTATTGGCAGAATATTCATCTTCAATTTCTTTTATACCACCAAATGGTCTATTTTAAACTCTACTTTTCTTATTAAATTTCTTATGTAGAATTTTTTGGTGATTCCATGTACTCTACTACAGTAATCTCTTTTTAATCTCTAAATTAAATAATTATATTTATATGTAATAAAGGGATTCATTATGCCATATCTGTATATGCACATAACATAATTTGCTCAATGTCTTTTCCAAATACCTCTCCCTCCCCTCCTCACCTTCTTCCCCATCTACTCGCTCTACTCTACTGATATATCCCTTCTATTATTATTATTATTATCATTATTTTAATTAGTAATTCATTGTGGTATATTTGTACATGGACATAGGATACTTTGGTAGATTTCATTCCCTAGCGCTTCACATGCACTCATCCCCTTTCTCTATTCTATTGGTCTCCTTTCTACTTTTTGTACAATCACCCCACCAGCTCTCTAACTTCCATGTATGAGAGGAAGCATTTGATTCTTGACTTTCTGAGTCTGGCTTATTTCACTTAATATGATGTCTCCAGTTCCATCCATTTACCAGCAAATGGCATAATTTTATTTTTCTTTATGAGTGAGTAGACTTCCATTGTATCTCTCTATATAAAAAATGTAATATATATACATATATATTACTTATATACATATATATGCTATGCTTTTCACTTTCTGTGATGATATAAATATTTTGAATCTGCATGTCAATGTCGTGTTCAATAGCACTCATGAGTGAATGAGTGAGATATATATATATATACACAGACACACACACACACACACACATATATATATATATACATACATACACACATATATATATGTGTATATATATTCATTTTTCTATTGACAGGCACCTAATATGGCTATTGTGAATTGGGGTGCTGTGAGTATTTGTATGCATATATTACTGTAGTATATTGATTTTAGTTTAACCAAGAAGTGGCATATCTGGATCATATGGTGGTTTTATTCTAGTATTTTGAGGAATTCTTATAACGCTTCCATACTGTACTTTTCCCCCTTACCCTTGCTAGATTTTATTGTTATTTGTATTTTTTATGCTTGTAATTGTAAATGGGGTGAAAAAAATTCAGTGCAGTTTTGCTTTGCATTTCCCTGATTGCTAAAGATGTCGAACATTTTTTCATGTTTTTCGGCCATTTTTATTTCTTCTTTTGAGAAATGTCTGTTTAGTTCATTTGCCCATTTGTTGATTGGGTTATTTGCTTTTTTGCTGTTATTTTTTTTTTAATTTTTTTTAGTATATTCTGGATATTAATCCCCTGTCAGAAGAGTAGCTGGCAAAGATTTTCTCCAATTCTGTAGGCTCTCTCTTCATGCTCTGGTTTCCTTTGTTATGTAGAAGCTTTTAAATTTGATGCCATCTTACTTACTGATTCTTGGTTTCATTTCCTCAGCTTTAGGAATCTTATTAAGGAAGTCAGTGCTTGTACCGATTTGTTGGAGTGTTGACCCTCTTTTTCTTCTAGTAGTTACAGTGTTTCTGATCTAATTCCTATGTATGATCCATTTTGAGTTTACACACACACACACACACACACACACATATTGCCAGATCAGATGTAGTGATCTAGCTTCATTATTTTACATACAGATATGTAGTTCCCCAAATACCATTTGTTAAAAAGACTATCTTTTCCCCCAGGTGTTTTTGATACCTTTGTCAAGGATTAGATGACTTTACCTATGAGCAATGCTGGAGGCATCACAATACCTGATCTCAATTATGTTACAATAATGCATTAGATATTTAGTAACAAAAATAACATGTTATTGTCATAAAAACAGACATGAAGACCGATGGAACAGAATAGAAGATACAAGAATCTGTCTAGCAAAATATACTTCAAATCTGGCTGCCTGTTAGAATCACTTGGAGACACAACATAAGAGTATTTGATTTACTTGACCCAATATGAGCCTAGAAAACTAATTTTAATGCACAGTCTACTTTAAGATTCCAAGTTGAGTATCTCTACCTTTCTACAGTCTATTCTTTCAACTCTATATAAATTCATGGCTTTCCTGGACTCCTGAAACATTTTACCTCTATCTCCTTTCCTACCATTTCTCCTGATCCCCCACAATCCTTTACCAAACAAATGAAGTGATCTTTCTAAAAGTTAAAACAGTTCATATTGTTTTGACAGTTCAGTCCTCCAAATGCTTCTCATTGCCTAGGGAATGCTATTCAATCTCTTCCCATGCTCATGATCTACAAGGCCTATGGGGTATTTTTCTCATCTAGCACTTGAATCATTTCTCCTTTCTTACTACTGGTATTCTCCTTCCTTGAATGCATCAAATTTCTTCCCATCTGAACTCCTTCCTGTTATTTTTTTTTTCCTGACTGTACTGTTGTTTCCCAAGAAGTTTGACCTCTTTTCTTCCTCTTCCTCGTCTCAGTTCTCATATTAACTCAGGAAAATTTTTCCTACTTCTCTATTGTCTCTGTCCATTTGTTATGCTCTGTGAACCTCTTTTTATGTTTATAAGCACTTATTGTTATCATCAGAAATTAGATTCTGTTTATATATCTATTATCTATCTCTATCTTATCTCTTCTTACTAGAAAATAGGTTCAATAAGAGCAGGTATTTTATCTTTTGGTCTTAATGCTTATATAATCAGTATGAAGAATCCTTGGAAAATTGGGAATGGAACCACCATTTGACCCAGCTATCCCTCTCCTCAATCTATACCCAGAGGACTTAATATCAGCATACTACAGTGATACAGCCACATCAATGTTTATAGCCCATCAATTCACAATAGTTAAACTGTAGAATCAACTAGATGCCCTTCAATAGATGTATGTATTAAGAAACTGTGGTGTACATACACAATGGAATATTATTCAGCATTAAAAGAGAATAAAATTATGAACTTGCTGATAAATGGATGGAGTTGGAGAATATCATGCTAAGTGAAGTAAGCCAATTCCAAAAAAACCAAAGGCAAGTGGATAAGTGGATGCTGACTCATAATGGAGGTGGGGGGCTTGGGAAGAATGGAGGAACTTTGGATAGGAAAAAGGGGAGTGTGAGGAGGAGAAGGGTTAGGGAGTAGGAAAGATGGTGAAATGAGACCGACATCATCACCCCAGGAACATGTGTGATCACCTGAGTGGTGTGACTCTACCACATGTACAACTAGAGAAATAAAAAGTTGTACTCTGTGTACAATGAATCAAAATTCATTCTACTGTCATGTATAACTAATTAGAAACAAAAAAAATTCAGACAAAAAGAAAGTCACTAGAGGAGATATAAATACTGACCCACTCAAAAGAAGGGAGAAAAGAGAAACAATGTGAAAAATATCAGATGAGGCAAATAGAAGTAAATATCATGATGAAAGGTATAAAAAGAGCATCAATTATTGCAAATATATTAGAATCAAACACTTCATATGAATAAGGACTTTTTGGACTTTTAAAAGCAAGAACAACTCTATGCCATGAATAAAAAACACACTTCACATATAAAGATACATTTTCATTGATAGAAGAGGATTTTAAAAGGTTATTCTATATACACACTAAAAATAGCAAAGCTCAAGGACAATTGCAAGAGTGGTAGAAGGAAGGGACTGGGGATGTGGCTCAAGCGGTAGCGCACTTGCCTGGTATGCGCGGGGCGCTGGGTTCGATCCTCAGCACCAAATAAAATAAAGATGTTGTGTCCACCGAAAACTAAAAAATAAATATTAAAAAAAGAGTGGTAGAAGGAAAAGATAAGAATTGTATCAAAAGGTCACTTATCAAGAAGACAATGATAGTAAATGTGTATGTACATAATAACAGATCTGTAATATTCAGGTAGCAGAATTTAATAAAACCAAAGGGATAAAGAGACCAAATAATTGGATGTATTAGCAGCTCTTTATTTTATTAGTAATTTAATAATAAAATTACTTTATTTTATTTATTTTCTTTATTTTATTATTACTGCAGAATTCACCCATTCTTCAAAAGTGCAAACTCAACATTCACTAAGTTAGAGTATGTTCTGAGTGATAAGATAAATTGCAGTAAATGTCAAATGCTTGAACTCATGTGTGGTTATTTTTTGACCAGTATGAAATTAAGTCATAAATAAGTAGTAGTAAGTTTATTTGGAAACTCCAAATATTTTCCATTTAGAAAATATCAAATCAAATCTTCCAGGGATTAAAGACAAAATCATGACAACTTAAAAATATTAGAAAATATTTTAGACTGAACTATAATGAAAACACAACACATCAGAATATAAGGCATGCCTATATACTGCTATACCACTACTTACAGAAATATTTATAGATTTTATACTTAAAAATTTAAATATTCATTTTCTGCAAAAGAAAGATCCAAAATCAACTGTATAAACTTCAACTTTAAGACACTATAAAAAAAGAAAAAAATTAAACAAAAGCTAAGTAGAAGAAAATAAATATTTTTATAAAGCAAAAGTACATAAAATGGAAATGGCAAACAAATCTGTTTTTATTTTTGTAGAAATTAATAAATTTGATAAGAAAAATACAGATCAAGAAAATGAGAGAGAACAAAAAATGACCCAGATGAAAATTTTAAAAGGAGACACTACTACACATCTTCAAACTTTTCGACTGAATCAAGAAATAGAAAATCTGAGTAAGTTAAATCTAATAAATAAATTGAATTAATAATTTAAAATATTCCCACAACCCAAATCCCCAGACCAGATGGCTTCACTGATTGATTCTATCAAACATTTAAGGAATATACACACACACACACAGACACACACACACCATATCTCCCAATCTTATCCAAAATCTGTAAAAAAAATATAGTGGTTATAAGCACTTTCCACAATATTTTATGAGACCAGCATTATTCTGACATTAAAACCAGATAAAGCTATTATGAGAAAAAGTTAAGTTCAATATGCCTCATGATTACACATGCAAAAATATTTGATAAAAATTAGCAAATTTTATTCAGCAATATATAAATGAATAATACTTTATGCCCAAGAGTTATTTTTAGAATCCAATATTAGATTAAAATTTTTTTAATGTTCATCTATGTAATTTTCCATATTATTGAGATAAACCAGAAGCAGTGCTTATCCTGATACAAAACAACAACAACAACAACAAAACACTTGACCAAAATAGCACTCTTTTATAACACAAAGTTTCAGTATGTAACGACTAAAAGGAAACATTATTGTTTATAAAGAATACTTATTTTAAAAAACTTTCATATACATTTAAATAAATTTTATTCCCTAAGATTATTATCAAAACAAGAATACTTATTTTCACTACTTCTGTTTAACTTGCATTATAAGTCCTATTTACTGCAATAAGGCAAGAAAAAGAAAAGTCATATGAATTTCAAAGAAAAAAGTAAAACTGCTGTCTTTTTCTTTCTTTCTTTCTTTCTGCCCCTTTTTTTTCAGACAAAGTAACTGTTTACATAGAAAATCTAAAGAACCTAACCCCCAAAGGACTATTACTATTTTTTTCCCCAAAAAGGAGTATTACTAATAATGGAATTTAACACAATTTCAATGTAGAAGTTAATATTTTAAAGATTTTATTTCTATATATTAACAATGAACAATTGGAAAATTAAAATAAAAAATTTATAGTAGCATCACAAGGCTTTTAATACTTGGTAATAAGCTTAGTTAAAGATATGATATCAAGTGCTCTACATGGGAAATTATAAAATATTGATGGAGAAATTAAGAAAACCAAATAAATGGAGACATATATCAAATTTATAGACTCGAAGATCTAACATTGTTAAGATGTCTATTCTCTTCAAATTGATCTCTACACTCAAAGCAAAGTCAATCAAAATTTAATATTTTTTTTTCCTAGAAGATATCAATAGCTAAATTTACATGGAGGTGCAAAGAATCTAGATTAGACAAAACTATCCTAAAAAAGAAGAATAGCAAAAAAAAAAAAAAAAAAAAAAAAAAAGAAGAAGCATAAAACCAGAATCATAAAGCCTATTATATTAGCTGATTGGATAAAGGAGTAGAATCCAGAGCCTGATCCATGCAGAATTGATGGAGTAGTGACCAAGGTGCCAGTCACATATTCTGAGTATGAGTTCTTTAAATATCTGACAAAAGACTCATATTCAGAATATTTAATTATCTTTAAATGTTGACAATAAAAAGACAAACAACATGATCAGTAAATGGAAATTATACTTGGACAATCATTTTACAAGAGAAGATACACGAATCACTAAGAATTACATGAACACGTTCTCAACCATTACTCATCACAGAAATGCAAATTTAAGCCATATGATACCCACTAGAATGATGAAAATCAAATTGACTGACACCACCAAATGTTGGTTGGGATGCAGGGCAAACAGAAATCTAATACATAGATGGTTAAAGTGTCAAATGATACAGATACTTTTGAAAACTCGTTGGCATTTTTAAAATAGGGTAAAACTTCCATCTACCCTGTGGCCAATGATCCCATTCTTACCCCAAAAATATTTGCTTAGGAGTATTTATAGGAGATCTATTCATAATATCCTCAAATTGGAATCAAGTCAAATGTCTTTTTGATATGAGAAGGGATCAACTATATGGATTATAATTATCCAATGTAATGCTATTTTTCTATTAATGTAATGTATGTTATTATGTGTAAACTTATTATGTAAACAATGTAGATGTACATCAAAAACATCAGGTTGATTGAAAAAATATATACTTTAGGATTTCATTTATGTGAAATCAAGAAATAATAAAAATATTGTATGGTATTTGAAATTGAAAATTTGTTGCCTCTACCCAATAGATATGCAAATCAAAACATCACATTATACCTCATAAATATGAACAAATATTGTGTCCATATAACATAAGTAACTATTTAAGTAAGAATAAAAATTGTTGAATGAAAAGGGCAAAACGGAACTCTCTGGAGTGATATAAATGCTTTAAAATATGTTTTAGAGAATTAGTGGCCCAAGTGTACACAGTTATCAAAACTTATCACACTGAACTAGGCATTTGTTTATGTAAATGATATCTGAACTTAATAAAATGTTCTTTTGATACATATACCCAAATAAAATATTACTTAGCCTTAAATAAGAATGAAATTATGGCATTTGCAGGTAAATGGATGGAGCTGGAGAATATCATGCTAAGTAAAATAAGCCAAACCCAAAAAAACAAAGGCGGAATGTTTTTTCTGATAAGCTGATGCTAATCCAAAATGGAGACAAGGGCTGGGGATGGGGAAGAATGAAGGAACTTTGGATGGTGCAGAGGGATGTGAGGGGAAGGGAAGGGGTGTGGGGATAGGAAGAACAGTGGAATAAGATGGACATTATTACCCTATATACATGTATGATGACACTACCAGCGTGACTCTGCACCATGTTCAGCCAGCAGAAGGAAAACTTGTTCTCCATTTGTGTACAATGTGTCAAAATGCATTCTACTATCATGTATAACTAATTAGAACAAATTAAACAAAAAGAATTCTTTTGATATCTCCTATTTGCTGTTTTTTTCCTCAAGTGTTAATTCTTCTCATTCTTAATTTGGTGCTTTCATTTCATTTGGCTTTTTAAAAATGTTTCATGATTCTAGACTGGATGTGTCATCTTTGCCTGTCTATAGATGTAGTTCTGCTTTGTGTAACCTGCCTAATGAATGGTAAAGCAGTGATAACAACAGGCTGTTGACAAATATCAGGAGCTTATTTTCTAGCATTGAGACTCCCTTTTCCTCCTGACTCTGGAGATTCTGCATTGTCTCTGTAGTCCAATTCACACCATTAAAGTTGCTAAAGATCTCTGTTGTTGCTTCTGTGTGTGCATGTTGCAGAGGGTGGAGAGCAATTATTTAACATGCTAACCTCTTCACATATATTTACACAATCTAACTAATGGGTGCGCAGCTCTCTGGGTATGCAGCAACTTTGAAGTCCTTCTTACCTTTTGTGACAGTCTTCTTCTGTGCATAGTTATCCCACCTGCTTTCCATTTGGAGATTTCTTTAAAACTTCTGGCCCAAACCTGATTGCTTTATAAATTTCCACTGCTATAATGAACGTACCACTTAAGAAAACGTGTGTGTTTTCTGTCATTTGTGGAAATTTGAATAGGGACTTAGAGACAAACATGTTTGTTGTATTTGCCATCTTAATCTAATTTCTCAAGTTACTTTTAATTAGCAGCTTGCTTGATGCTTTACACACTGATGTGCCTCATAACTCTCATTATCACTTTCAAGTAGCCCGGTCTAATGGTCTGTGCGCTTGGCAGGCAATGATCTAGACTCTTGCTATTTGTAAGGTAGATATTTCACAAGGCCATAAATGTAAAATGAATAAGGCATGGATTGATCTCTAAGGTACAGGCATTTTTAAAGAAGGAGAAAATTAGTGCAACCATGCTTGTGTTGGCAAGAAATGAGACTAATGTTTCAGAATCTTCACCTAGAGATTCAACTTTATAGACAAGTAACCCCAGACTGGGAAAATGTGGGGAAGCCCTATTCCACATTGCCCCAAATCTCCCTAAGCACATGGCCCCTGACTATTTATCATTCTAATGTTGACCTAACACTTTAGGAGGCTGTGTCTATAAATGAAGGATGTGTTTGTGCACCAAAGTCAAGTGCTATTTGCTGAGGATACTGTGACTTCCGTTTGATTTTCTTTCTGATAAAAGCAGATGGAAAGGTTTTCTTTCGTTGTTTGCTTTCACATTAAAAACAAATACTTACTGCCAAAAACAAGGATTGAAGTACTGCAGTTCCCCCTCACAGCTGTTATTTAGAGGTAGTCCAAAACTGTTCAAAGAACATTAGACACTAGGAATCCATAGGAAGCCAATAGTGAAAATAGCATTTCCTATTTTTGCCTACTGTTACAGGTCATTTCTAACATTGAGGGCTGAATGTGTGAATTTGTGAATTCATGAAGAGTACAATTTTATTGACCTTTTCATGTTATAAAGTAGGAAAGTGAGTGAAGCACGGAATAATTAGGCCACTTAGACTTATTTATTTTTCAAACGTAGAAAAGATTTTATGAAAATATAAAGCCTCTACAATATCCTTTGAAGGAAGAGTATACTTTGATTATTGTAATAAATTGGCATTAAATCAATCATTTTTATCAAATAGAATTTTGGTGCTGTATTTAGAATTTCCAAAACATTCTTTAACCAGACCTGACTGGCTTCATCAAAAACACATATTCATATAAGAAAAATTTCTAAAAAGCCTTAATTCTACAATTCAGAGGTCAACATCACATGCATTATATTTTTTCTGCTTATACATACAGTTATATTGTAAAGATCATTTGCTTTTATCAATTCAACTTTATTCTTAGCATGCTATTTTTTAAAAATGTGTTTTAATAGACAAATTATACTAATATTGGTAGAAATTTGTTCTTTCTTGGACTTTATTTCTCCTACTATAAATTACAGTAACTTATGAATTTCTTATTATAATGAAGATCTTTGAAAATAAAACTGTAAGTGCATAATATGATTATTTTCTAGAAGCTGATTCTGAGGAGGAAAACGAAGAGCCCAAAAAAGGGTTGCATGACTGATCTAGTTGTAGCTTCCATCTCCTAAGCTAGTTCCTGTACTGAATTCTCTGAACATGCTCCCAAGATCTATGTATATGACTTGACTCTTCTTTCAGGTTTCTTATAACTGTAATGAAATTCTCTTTAGAAATGCTGCTCCAATTTATATTCTCACCGATGTTATTAAAACTATTATTGAATATTATTTATTTAGAAATTCTAATAATTTAACATATAAAAAATGACATATTCTCATTTTAATTTGCATATATTTGTTGCTAGAAAACTTTGCCAGCCATTTGTTCTTCTTCTTTTGTGACATATACATTTATGTCTTTTATTCAAGTCAATATTTTGCCAGCATGTAATATACATAACTAAAAAGCATGTACAGACTGATATATGATCATTGCCATGTTTCTTTAAAATATTCTAATTTGATTATTTCTAAAATTTATACTCTTTTATGAAATGAAAATGTTAACAAATTTTGTAATCAAGTATATTAATCTTTTTTTTTTCAGCATTTCAAGTCGTGAAATTTTAACTCTATTCCTTTTCATGATATAAATATTACTAATGGCACAATATTGTGTTTGGGAGACCAAGTAGGTGCAAATGCAGATTTAATTTGTATTTTGAGCTTCTTTCTTCAAAGGGTGCCTTATTAAACATTCTCCATTATTTACAATTAACTGTCTTTAAAATTTAAAATATTTCACACAGGATTATCATTAAGCAATGATTAATGACTCACATGCTGTTTTAAAAACTTGATAAGACTGCTTTCCTGCTATAGCTCCTAATCCCAGAATTGTGTAATGTTCAAAGACAGGCTACCCAGGTCTGTTTTATCTTAGAACTCCTAAAACCCTAGGTTACTTGGTTTGAAGTTACCAGACTAAGTCCCGCAAACAGGTTTGAAGGGTAGGATCTGATGACCTGGAATTCTAGGTGCTGAGTTGGTTTTTGGCCCACAGTTGATGTGACACCATCCATTCTGCATTTCAAGCAAACGGTAGCCCAGTTGTGCCCAGGGATCTGTCATCAAACACAGTTCAGATTTCAACTTTAACTTATCTAAATATAGGCTTACTGTGAGTGACAAGATCCTGGTAAATGGCATCCTCTGTCATCCTTTTGATATTGTTTCTAGTAGATGACTCATGGCTCTGCTTTGCCCTAGAAAATGTTTAATTACACTAGGGGCTTTTCATTGAGTCCAAGCCTTATTGACAGATCAGCTGCCATTCTGACAGCTTGGATTATTATTCTGCTTTCTGGAAATCACAGAGTATTTACTTTTCTAACACTGACCATCTGAAGGGAATTTCAACTGGATTTCTACAGAGTCTGAGGCTGTCAGGTGGAAAGACAGTTGAAAGTTTAGAAATAGAGACACATCTGAGTTTTGTGGTGAGATTCTATAAAGCTCTTGATGTTAAATAGCTTGGCTATTTTGCTGTGCTGTAAACTTTTCAGAGGGAATGAAAAAAAATAACTTTACTTCTTTTGACTATAAGCTTTATTCAGTTAAAAAAAGCATATCCAAACATAGCTTTGATGTGAAACCTACTTGATGGATTTTATGTGGTAATATAATTAGGATACATTGAGACATGAGTCTTAGTAGGAAACAGTTTCCTTTGATTCCACTGATGACTGTTTCTTTGCATGACACATGCCATCAAATCATTAAATTTGGGTATCTGGGTCTCTTCAAAAGGCTAACCAGTGGCAAGGAATGGTCATGAAATCTTCATTCTAGCCTTTGGTGCAGGTGTCTGTCATAAAGTGATCCTTCTTTGGCTTGAGTGACTGTCACAACCTCATTTCCCACACAGGACCTCGTGCCTTCTGAGTGTACGCTGAGCTGAAAAGTGATTCCTGCCAGGAGGATTGTATTTCTCCTTAGCATGTTTTCAGAGCAGTCAGGAAGCTTTTCTTCCCGCAGATGGAGAACACAGGAGGCTTCTTGTTGATAGGTCATATGATTGATAAGGCCACTACTGCCATGCTCACTCCCTGTTGTATTTTCATGGATGGGAACAGGTTCAGGGAGCAAGTTAAAAAAAAATCACATAAATCTTTCAGCAAGAACATCGTCCTCTCCTTTCATTTTTCTTGATTGTTACTTCTCTAGGAGCTCCTCATTTCCTGTCCCAGAGTTCTTGGAGGATAAGCTGCTCTTACTTTAAGAAAGTAGGCCTGTGGGAGAAATCACATTTCAGATTTTACTATTAACTTTGATGCTTGAAAATCAGTTCAACTGTGTAGAGAGAGATGTGAAGATCAAATTTGGTCAAAGGTTGGTGGTCACTCAGACTTGTGTCTTGTGGGCTCCATGTGTTCATTACAGAGCTGGGAGCCTTTGAGAAACTTAGGCCTTGTGAAGACCTGCCCTTCAAACCCCAGTGCTGCCATCAAGTTAAAAAGATTTCAGACATGTAGTTCATGGTAAATGGCATGAGTTTATTGAAGGGATAGAAAAAGAGAAAGGGGACACTTAAGGAAAGAGTAGATCTGCTCAGAAAGGAGAGGAATATCATGCCTCTCCTGCACTCCAGTTTTATTGGGGATCCCAGAGAAATTTCTAGAAAGTCCCACCCAGGTCTACCGCTTGACATGACTGACAGGAGGGTGACATGAGACTTTCAAGTCCCCTTTGTCCCATGTTGAGTGGTTCTAATTGGATTCTTAATTATTTCTACAGGTTTTATGGTTAGGAGGAATTATCCTTATTTTCCAGAATTTGGTCAGTTAAGAAGGGACACAAAAGTCTCTCCCTTCAAAGTAACTTGGGTTCCTCTTATCAATGTTGTTCCCTGCCTGCATTTCCTTCCAGATAACAGGTAGTTTGCTGAGCAAAGTGACATATCCTGTGTACTTAGAGCAGGCAGGGCTGCAGGTAAATTGCTTTTTTGGCAAAGAAAGCATGTGGGGGTCAGCACAGTGCACCCATTTTATAGAATCATTATCTTAACCTTGTGTTATCACCATCGTCATCTGTCTGTTCCCTAACATATTTAAATATCTGCCCTTGGATGTCTCTTTGGACCAATAGCCTTTGCTTCCTCAAGTCCTGAATGGTGATGGTTTTCATATCTCCTTCTGGAAACAATTTCAAGGTTGAAAGGCAATCAACTGAGAGTTTGCCCTCACCAAAATCTGGGTACCAGTGTTCCTGGGTGAGCCCCAGAAATCCACATGGCCACTGACTTCCTATCTTCTCTCTCTAGTCTCACTCTGAGGCATTTAGGACTTTTATGGACCCTAGGCATGTTTTACTCTTTGGGTTTCTTCATGTATATATATACACAATACACACACACACACACAAATAGATAGATAGATAGATAGATAGATAGATAGATAGATATAAAAACAATTATAGCCAGGTACAGTGATGCATGCCTGTAATCCCCATGGCTCAGGAGGCTGAGGCAGGAGTATAGAGAGTTCAAAGCCAGCTTCAGCAAAAGTGAGACCCTATCTCTAAATAAAATACAAAATGGGGCTGAGGATGTGGCTCAGTGGTTGAGTGCTCCTGAGTTTAATCCCTGATACCCCAAAAAACAAACAAACAAACAAAATCTCAAGTATAACCAAGGCTTGATTTATTATGATATATTTATTACTATTATGTTCTGATTTTCAGAGCAAATAAACATGGGGAAAAAAAAATCATGGATCTCTAAAAGCATCTCAGGCCTTAGGCTCTGTACTTCATGGGTAAGCAGGCCCTGTCTTTATTTACTTGACTGAGTGCATTGTTCTGTTATTAAGACATAGGCGTTCTCTAGTTTCCAGCCTGGGCTTTCTGCTCTAATCCAGGATGCCATTCCATGTGGGAAGCTCCCATGACAATTAGCTGACAAATAGTGATGCACTGTAACTGGAAGAGACCACCCAGTACCTTGGTTTTGCTACTGAACTCCAAGTATTTCTATTTGCTGAGAACTGCCAAGGCCTCACTGAGCCATTAAATATGATCCCCGTGGATAGTGACACAGGCCTGGAGTACACTAGAGTTATAACAGCTCTGCTATTTGTACAGCTAAATTATTTCCCAAAGGGGCCAATCCTACAAACCACCGGCCTTTCTTCTATCTTGTATTAGCATCACCATCTGCCTTACTGAGGGGTCTCCTAGTCACTCACTGACTGCTGTCAAAAAGATGCTGGCAAAACAAATAGGCTATTAGGAACAAAGTTACTAATTTAGAAAACAGTTTTATTCTTTGTGGAAATTTAAGCCCAGACTAGACTTCTTGGTCCTTCTATGCTCTTTCTCTTATTTTTCTCTTTGCTAGTTAACCTCCCTCTCCAGGAGTTGTTTGCTCACCTGTGGCCACTGTGATTCATTCAGTGAACTTAGGAAACCCTTACTGATGCTGCACTTTGGGG
This sequence comes from Marmota flaviventris, assembly GCF_047511675.1. Taxonomy (NCBI): domain Eukaryota; kingdom Metazoa; phylum Chordata; class Mammalia; order Rodentia; family Sciuridae; genus Marmota; species Marmota flaviventris. The sequence continues at coordinate 82,656,944 of NC_092508.1, forward strand.
CACACGTTTTGCCATGTGCTCTTTCATTGCCCACAGATGCTAAGAGTGAGTACCTTAAAATTGTGGGATTTAAATTACAGTTGAATGCTGGGAGCCATTAGCCAAGTAGGTATGACAATTTCCTTGCCAGCGTACCCCATGTTGCTTAGTGGAAGGACTTGTGGAAATAGGACATTTTGCAGTGACATTGCATCTAAGGTGACCTTGCTCAAGGACCAGGGCGGATCCGGGTTTAGGGTGTTCCCGGTTTAGGATAATCTGGGTTTAGGGCTTTCCAGGTTTAAGGTTATTCCTGCTGGGAATAGGGCGTATCCTGCTGCCTGAGTTCCCCTTGAGTTCTCACGGGATTCAGACAGTATTTTTTGGGAGACAGAAGCCCAGTGGGGGTGGATTTGGGCAGAGAACGTGGATTTCCCCAGAACGTGATTGTAGACGGCTGGTGTGAGTTCGGGAATAAAGAGTTGCTGTTTGAATCTACAAGCTGTGTGGTGGCTCGTGATTTTGTGCCCAGCCAGACTGCAGCAGTTGAATACTTTTTGTCATTGTTGGTTTTGGTCCTTTTTTAAATTATGAAAACAGTACATACATTTGGGTGTGGGTGGGGGGAGGGTGGCACAGTCAAATAATAGTTAAATACATGGATCCAAAGAATGAGAGTTTAGAACTGTCTCCCTAATTCTAAAAAACATATTTCTCCAAAGACAATGTCCTTCAATTTTCTTGTTCTTCGTTGCTTTCAAAAATTTGGACTCCTTCCTCTGAAACACTGTTCTTCATCTTTTGTGACACTACTGTCAAATTTTCTTGATGCTTCTACTTCCCTTCTGAAGAGTTTTTCTTACTGAAATTTCTAAGCCTCAGATTTTGTCCTCAAGATTTCTCTGTGATTTGCCTCTTCTGATTTGGCTCTATAAATATTCCTTTGAGTTTAAAGACAGGAAGATTTGAACTTATGCTATCCTAAGTTCTCTATGTGTATCTTGTATTTCAATATAAGTGTTTATCAACTCTTATCCAAATATATGAAATATTTTACATCTTTATGCCATGTAATTTCAGAAATTTTTTCATTTGGCAGTTGGGAAATCATTTGATTATATATTCAGTAGATGTAGACATCTTTCATTTGCCTCGGCAAATACATCCTTCCTTCATCCTTTTCTATACAGCCCTTCCCCTGGGAGGCTGACCTGAGAAAAGGTCAACCTATTGGTGTCAAATTGGGTTTCTCTAATGGAGAACTCCAGGAGAATGGAGAGGAGGAGGAATGTGAGGTTGGTATTTCCCAGAGTCCTTCCTGCCAGGGTGTTATGTGTTGGTCATAACCTTCTATTGAAGGCCTCAGCCAGCCAACCATGCCATGAAATTTTCTTTAAGTTTACTACCTGGTCCCTTACCCTGATCCTTCCTTCTGACCTGGGGCTTATAAGAGTGGATGTGAAACTGAGATATTTCACTTCTCTTGTTGCTTTGCCTAAGCTCTTCCCACACTACAATAAATAGTTCCTTTTATTAAATTTTCCTCAGTTACCCAGTTTGGGTATGTCTTCTTTTTTCTTTTCATGGCCCTAACTAGTATGCCTAAAATTTATTCAAAGTACTTGGGAGACATTCCTTAGGACGTCTCTCATATCACAGATTTTCCCTGCAATTTCCTTGTTTATTTTAAAATCTTCAACTATAATTGCTGTCATGCTCTGCCTGCTGAATTCTCTGCCTTGTTCAGCATTCTGTGGACTATGGTGATGGTGATGATGAAAGGAAGATTCTGTCCTCTGTTTACATCAAAATGTCTTCTCCTCGCTGAGTCTAAGGTGAAAAAACTCCATTATATGATGCAAGAACATATTCTGTATAACTATATTAGTCAGGGTTCTCCAGAGAAACACAACATATTAAATAAATTATGTATTATAAATATAACACATATTCATGCAATATATATTATATTATGCAACATAATACATAATTTATATATTATATATAACATACATAACTTATTATATACATATTATTTATAATATAGTAATTCTATTTCTCTGGAGGACCCTAATATGCTAACATAGGGAATGTTCAGAAAGATCTGTTTTCACTTCAGATTCCAACAAGAAAAAGATATTCTTTTGTGTGTGTGTGTGTGTGTGTGTGGCAGAGGTGTGTTGGTTCTGGTGATCAAAACCAGGGGTGCTTTACCACGGAGCTACTGAGTTACATTCACAGTTCTTTTAATATTTTATTTTGGGACTAGGTCTTGCTAAAATGATGAATGGTATGGTAAATTGCTGAGACTGTCCTTAAATTTGTGATTCTCCTGACTCAGTCTCCCAAGTCACTTCAATTACAGGTATGTCCCATTGTGCCCTGCTCAGGAAATAGATGTTCTGATATAAACAAAGGACAAAATCCCCCTTTCACCATTATCCCATAGTCCATGGAATGACAAACATGGTGTGAATTCAGGCAGACCTTAACAGAGTAATACATATCTGACCTAATTTTATCTGTTTTACAAATGTGTGTGTGTATGTATAGATATAGATATTAGATACTGGTCCTACCATAGAGAAACTTATATTTTTTATATATGTGTGTTTGTGTGTGTGTAAACACCTTATACTTTCATATATATATATGTGTGTGTGTGTGTGTGTGTATGTGTATACATATATAGTATATTTAATTTTATATTGTACAAATGAAGGTATCTTTGCTAGAAATCTTTAACATGTAAAGTTGTCTCTGCTATTAACAGATATATGCATCTGTTATGTGTATATATATATATATATATATATATATATATATAGTTTATATATTATATATAGTATATATATTGTAAAGTTGTCCCTGCTATCAACAGATATATGTATCTGTTATGTATATATATAGTATATATATATAGTATATATATATATATCTTATATACATATATAGAAATACTTCTTATATATGTATATATACATGTATATATACTATATATGTATTATTATATATGTATATACATATATAGGAAAGTAATATATACATGTATATATAGTATATATATAAGAATATATATAGTATACATATAAGTGTGTGTATATGTGTGTGTATGTGTGTGTGTGTGTGTGTGTGTATATATATATATATATATATATATATATATATATATATATATATAATAGAAAGTATAAGGTATTACCTCACATGACTGTTGAAGCTGAGAAGTCCCATCATCTTCCATCTGCAGGCTGGAGGCTAGGAGACCTGTAAAAGCTGGTGTGTGTTGCACAAGGTCTGTGAGCTAGAGCACCTATGGTGTAGGGTCTAGTCTGAATCTTATAGAATCCAGATCCCCATGGGAAGGAGATCAATGTACTAGCTCAGCAGTCAGATAAGGGAAGAAAAAAAAATCTCCTTTGCTTTTATATTTTCTTCAGGCCGTCGTTGGATTAGATGATGCCCACCCACAATGGGGAGGGTAGTTGGCTTTACATAGTCTACAGATTCAAATGCTAGTTACCCAAACAGATGTATAGAAATAATGTTTAATTAGATATCTGGGCAATCTGTAAGCCAAACTGATAAATTAACCATCACAAAAATGTTACTAAATATCATCTGTAACTGTTCAACCACCTCTATTAAGGACAGAGTCAGCTAAAATAATACCTAGACCAGACCAGTGTTCCATAATGTGGACCACACACTGGCAGTTGAACCCTGTTCAACTACTGTAATGAGAGCAATTTTCTTTCTTTCCCATAACATTGTATCCTCCCATTTAAGAGGAAAACTACATCACATTTTGGATCTGTTAATAGCAGAGACAACTTTACACATAAAAGATTTCTAGCAAAGATATTTTCATTTATAGAATATTAAATGCTTCTTCTGACATGTCCCATGATTTTTAAAATTGCTTTTAATTTTTTTCACCTTAAATAAGATTAAATCATAAAAATAACTTTTTCCTTTCAATGAATATCAGAAACAACGTGTTTGTGAACTACTTGTTTGGAGAGAGATTTAAAACATTTTCTTTATGTATTTATATTACATATTATGTTTATTTTAAAAATTATATATTTATACAGAATATATTCTATGTGTTTTCTCTAGGTTTAGCATTCCTAGTTACTAATTTGAGTATTTTTATAAAGTGTGTTAATAAAATATTCCATAATTAGATTTGTGGATAGAAGTTTTGTGACCGGTGAAATAGTTGGTCTTTTCAGGAGACTTCCACATGTCCCTGCATCCCAAATAGTAACTTCATACATATATGACATAACCTTTAGTTGATTGGAATATTTCATTAGTCTGAACATATCTCTCTTTAAACTTTTCAAATAATTCTTTAGATCTTTTAGTCATGGGGCAGGGGTTAATCAATAAATTGATTTGGAATAATGCAGAGAAGGGGATTTTTAATATTATCTGGTGTATAAAACAGTGTTATGTTTCTAACTGCTATGGCCTTTTATTCCTATGAAACATAGCACTGAGCTTTAGGCAAAATAGGGTAGTAAAATAAGGACTGATAAACTGCAGACCACAAATCAAATCCTGCCTATATTTTTAAGAACTATGGGGGAAAAATGGATTTTACATCTTTTATTTTAATCAAAAGAAAAGCAATAGTTAAGTACATGTGAAAAGGACATGAAGTCCAAATTTTAGTGTCCATCAATAAAATTTCATCGGAACATAATCACATTCATCCATCACATCTCCAGGTACTTTATGATACAATGACAACTTAGTTTCAACAGAGACCATAAAGTTTCTGGTCCTTACAGAAAAGCTTTCTGATGTCTGCTTTAGATAACTAAGTTTAGCTTTTCTTTACTTAAAGTAATAACCTAACTGAAAAATTTAACTCTCGGTCACCAATGAATTAACCATGTGTAGGTTTTTCCTTATAGGTTGAACATCCCTAATCTGAAAATCCCAAATCTGAAATGCTCCAAAACTCAAAACTTTTTGAACACTGACCAGACACTACAAGTAAAATTTCTACACCTGATACCTCATGTAGTGGGACACAATCAAAACTAAGGTATTGAATAAAATTACCTTTAGGCTGTGTGCTTAAGGTGTATATAAACATAAATTAATTTTGTCTTTAGATTTTGGGTCCCATCCCCAAGATATCCCATGTATATGCAAATGTTCCCAAATCAGAAAAAAAATCCCAAATCCTAATCACTTCTTGTCCCAAGTCTTCCAGATAAGTGAGGATCATCCTATATTAGTTTTATAAGAGAATAAGAGGCATGAAAGCATTATTTCCTCAGCAAGATATCACTGAAAAGATAATAAAATCATAGGACTTTGTTTAGATGTCATTCTCTTATTTAGTTATCAAATATAGCATATGGTGCATTAGCTTATATTTGACGATGCTCCTGGATATCTTCAAAACCCCACACAGGAGCTTTTATTCACTTCAAAGTAGAGCAACAGTAAAAAGGGAAGCCCAGGCCATTGCTGGTTCAGATTAAATCAGTCTCACCACCTGTCTCATAAAGTAATGACCACTGTGACATAAACCACACTGGCAGCTGGGGATGTAGCCCAGTGGTAGAGTGCTTGCCTAGCATGTTGAAGGCTGTGGGTTTGATCCCCAGCACTGCAAACAAAACACCACTACCACCTGAGCTTGTTTTCTGTGCAAGAAGCCAAGGAATCTATAGATATCCTAAGACAAAAGCAAACTTTTTATATACCTGCAAAATATCTGACATCAAATATATAGATTTTTTTCCCCCACACTAATGATTTCTCCAGCTCTCCTGACACCAACTGTATCCTTCACTTCAGTTCTGATACTAACTACCTGTAGTTATCACAGACCCCACAGGTATAGCACACCTGCCTCCACCTCAGGTACTGATCGGAAGTCCCAGCTTATCACTTGTCCTTGGACCATCCAGCTAAACACTTGGTATTCCCCAAGCTCCTTCTCAGGTTTAATAATTTTCTATAATGGCTCATAAAATACAAAGAAACATTTACTTACATTACTGGTTTATTATAAGGGACTGGATACAGGCAAAGGGCTAGATGCAGAGGTATTTTTGGTATTTTTGGTAAGGTCTGTGAGGGTCCTGAGCAGAGGAGCTTCTGTCTTTTTGGAATTGGGGTGTGCCACCCTCTTGGCAAATAGATGTGTTCACCAAATCCTGTGGTTTATATGTCTTGTGGCAGTTTCATGAGGATGATTGACTCAATTATTGCCTATTCATGATTAGTCAGTGACTAGCCCCTCTTCTCTTCCTAGAATGGAGTTTGGGCAGAAAGTTCTAGCCTTCATGCCTTAGTCTTTCTGGTGATCATTTCATCTCATTAACAGATAAAAATACAGTCATCACCACAGAGATTCCAAGGGTCTTAGAAGATTTTGTGTTAGGAATTTGAGACTAATACCAAATATCAAAAACAGAGGTGCTTCTAAAACTCTTAGCACTCTGAAAATTACAAGGATTTTAGTAACTCTGCATCAGAAATGGGGGCAGATACCAACTGTGTGTTTTGTATGATGTCACAAATATAGTATAGAAATATTTTCCTCATGTTTGAACTCAAAATGGGACCTAGCAAGTATGAGAACAGGTGTTTCAATTATGGCATCATCCAGAATTCTTGATTCTTGATGGACAATTGCACATAATATCTTTATTTGTTTTTTTTCTCTTGCAATCTAGTTCCCAGCAGGAAATTTACTGAGCTGCCAACTTGTGATCATCTAATTGACTCAGAAAGAATCTGAATGAGTTTCTAAATATCCAACTGAAATCAATTGTGACTATCTTTATTTTAGGCCCCAGGCAGATTGAAATTGAGACAATAAATGGAAGCACCTCATTCTGAAAGAATGAGGGTTGGCAGCTTTGGAGCATGCATCATATACATACACTCACATACATCCATGTGTGCATGCACACACACACACACACACAATGACACACATGCACTCTTCTGCAAAGTTTTATATTCAGGAAGAATGCATGGTTGGATGTGTTTGGCATCTTGAAAATCAAGCTTGGCATGTTAAAAGCTCTTGCTTTCTAAGATCCTTGATTTCAGCAACCTAGAAAATAAACATGTTGCTAAATAAAGGCAATATTGAGGCCTATTGGGCAGTAGTGGAGAAGTACGACTAAGACTTTTGTTCTGTTCCTATTAAAGGTCTTGAGTCTCTAATGTTCATTTTACTATATTTTGCATTTTACTTATGGAAAAGTTTTGCCCAAGGTTCATCTATCTGTACACATTTTATGTTTAAATGTTTTGCTTCAATTTCATTTTGTGTGAAATAGAAACAACAAGAATTTCTAACAGCATTGTTATGGTTTTAGTAGGCCATCTGCCATCCTATCCTCTTTTCCTGAAGGACTGTGAGAATAAACAAAGTGTTCAACACTGCACCTCAGTGTTAGGAGTCTAAGAATCTGAACCCATGGAAAGGAGCGAGTGAGCATTCAGTTGTCATTGAGTCATCTGATCATGACAGGCACTGTTAGAAACCGGTTAGAGATAAAGCACTTGTAGTATACATTCCAGTAGGCACTAAGTGATTGAATAACTACTCACCATGAATGAGTGTCTTCAAGAGGATGTGTAGTGGTGGAGCAGCCATGTCTTCCATCCTGGGGAGTGTAAGATCTGTTTAGATTCTTACAAAGAAGGCTCTCCTGATTCACAGGGTTCCAAAAGCCCTATCCCCATCCTTATCAAAGGGTGAGAGGATGCTGAGGAGCCATGAGAACAAAGATAAACACATCAGTCTCCTTCCATACAAAGAAAAGCCATTTCTGATTCAGCTCAGAAAGCAGAAGCCAGAATGTTGCAAACCACATTAGAAGAAACATTACATTATATCACATGGATAGGGAACAATTGAAGACAAAAGGAGTTTAATATTAAGCCTAGCTTACATCCTTAAACAGATAAGAGCCAGATGAAGTATAGAGCTATGAGAATTAAGAGAATTAACAAAATTTGGACCATGCATGTAAGAGGACCAAGGCAACACACTGACTAAGAGTTTTTTTGCCGTTGCTTCTCACTGGATATTGACAAGCAGAGTCTTCATAGCTCTGGGTGATGAGGCTGAGCTAAAAGGTCTTCAAAACTGAAATGGTTCTTTTTAAGAATATAGAGAGGTTAATAATAATGATAAATAATACATAATATTATGTAATAAGAACATTTAGTCTCATATTAAGAATATGAGAATATTCTCAGTATTCTCTTCTGTCACCAAAAATTTACAGTACCAAGGAATCTGTCTGTAGTCCCATACTAGGTATTGTAGGTGGTAAAAAAATGGAACTTTGAAGGTGGGCCTGTTAACCTGAACATGTAAGTATAACCCCAGGAAAAGGCAATGTAGGGGGTGGAGTGGGCTGAATGGAGGTAGAGCTCGACCTTAGAGTCAGGCAGCGCTGGGTTCCAAATCTTGCCCTTCCATTATCTGTGACTGTACTTACGGTACTTGACTCTTCTAGGTATCATTTCCTTACTTGTTGAAGGGAATGTATTGCTTCCTTGTGGCTGCTGTAATAAAGTACCACTAATCACATGGCTTAAAACAACATAAATTTACGTGTTACAGTTCTGGAGCCTAGAAGTCCAAAATCAGGGTGTCGTGACAGTGGGTTCTTTTTGAGGGCTCTTGTGGATAATCATTGCATGCCTCAGTTTTTGATGACAGTGTTCCTTGGTTTGCAGATGCATCACTACAATGCCAGCTTCTGTCTTCTCATGACACCTTCCCCATGTGTGCCAAATTTCCCTCTTCCAATAAGGACACTGTAAAAATTAATGCTCATCCTAATGACCTCCTCTTAACTTTTGCAAATAAGGTCACATTCACAGGCAGTAGGGATTAAGATTTCAACATGTGTGGGGGGACGCAATTTAACCTATAAATGGGAACAAGAATTAAATACTTTCTTTAGTTTTTCAGAAAATATTAGCTAGTAATTCAAAGACCACTAAGAGTAGGGTTTTGCCCTTGGAAACCTTTTTTTTTTTTTGGTTTCCCAATGTTCAGTGTGTCTGGCTTTGTAATATAGTCAGGCTCTGGGTCTTGTTCACACCACTGGCTCGACAACCATTCACTCTATTACCTTGGAAGTTCTTATTGTCAATATCACAGTTATTACTATTATGTTGCCCTAACATTGCTTCCTCTGTGCGGGTGTGCTGAACTCTGCAAAGCTCAATGCTGTCCGTGAACTTTCTGTCTGTTCTAACTGTTCCAAGTTCTACTTGGAAGTGGCATCGAGCTGGTATGAACTGGAAATCTGAATGACTGTATGAACACAAAGACAGATGGCAGGATCCCCATTGGAATGTGTGGCCAGCACATGGCTGCTATTTGTTTTCACTCTCGAATAGTCAGCAGACACACTGTGACTGCACTGCAGCTGCGGTGAGATTCACTTCCAGAACTTTTGGGAACTGTGGGGCAGTGCATGGCAGGGGTTACCTGGACAGGTGAATCCCCAACAAGGAGGCAAAGAATCTATTCTTTTCTTTGGAACAGGATATGGGAGGCAAGAACCCTACTAAATGAATAGACATATTCTAATTTTCAAGAGTCTTGGAAGTCAAACTTCTGCATCAGTGTAATTTTGATTCTTTAACTTCTTCAGTATTATTTTTTAGTCAATCTTCATCTAATGGTCAAGTTTCTTTGCATTCATTGTAATGTAGTTCACAATTAGCCCCTGAAATTTTTTCGAGGTATCTTGCTATTTCTTATCTTTCATGTTCCCAGAATTCTTGCATTCCTGATGCATGTATAATTTTTTTTATGGAATTAAATTCCTATTCACTTCACTTAGTTTACTTTTACCTTCTTAAAATTTCAGTTGAGGTTATTTCTTTACCAGTTGGCTTCTTCATACCCTAGCCCTCTTTATTTCTGGCATTCTATCCATCTATCTTATTATTTACAAAACTACATTAAACTTTTTCATTTTCAGTCTGGACCTGATCTTTTTCATTTTGAGACATTTAGGTCTAGGAAGTACTTAGTATTCAATAAATGTTAGTTGAATTGAATTATACAGAACTTCTTCAGAATGACTTTTTAAAATCCTTTTTTTCTCTTATGCTCCTTCTCTGTTAGTATAAACAAAGATGTGAAACCCTATTTAGCCCTCTTTCAGAAGAGTAACTTCTTTCTTTAAATAGGGTGAACATAAAAATCTTCTAGAGAACCAGATGCAGACTTGGGCTCCTGAAATTTTTGCACAACTGGCCCCTGAAATTTTTTAAATCTGAAAGGCATTCATTCTTTCAACAAATATTTACTCAGATCGTCTTTTTGGTAGACATTGAAAATATAAGATGAAAATTACTTGTCCCTAATCACAAGGAGCTATTAGTTCAAAGGCAGTAAAACCCATGAAGAGATAATTTTATCATGGTAGATGAGAACACCAAGAAATTATGCCCATGTGGGCATAATCAAAGGTTTCTAGATACAGGAAAGAAGTGTGGTTTAAAAATAGATAAATAAATTTCTGTTTACTGTCTCATCATCCATAGACTCCATAACTTTATCTAGTTTTCAACCATACTTTCCTACTAATGGTTCTGCCAAAGTGAACAAAACCCCATATGTTGTCAAATCTAGTGACTGTTTTTCTTTTTGTGTTGGTCAACCTATCAGCCAAATCTGACATAATTTCTTACCCTTTTAAAAAACCCTCTTCCCTAGGTTGCTAGGATACCCCACTTTCTTGATTTTTCTCCCTTATCTCTGACTACTTTCTTCTTCCATCATCTTTGTAAATTCCTCTAACCAACCCATAGGGAGATTTACTGTGAAGCTTATGAAGTTGAGGCCTTAAGATCTATCCATTACATGGATCTCTTCCAAGATCCTAGGCAAAGGATTGACATAGTTGTAAATCTTTGAAAATTTTGCAAAAGTAAAATATTTTGAGCTAAGGATTGAGGCAATAGTATCTTTTTATTTCAATCCCCAACACCATCCTTGCCATTGTGTTCAGTGTTGGATCTCCATAGATGTTTTTTATTGTTATATATAATTATATATATATATATATATATATATATATATATATATATATATATAATTTTTATATTATTAAAGAGAATTTGGATTAAGGAAATGTTGTTTCCTTTGAATTTAGTGGGTGACATGTAATTCATATACATGTGAGGCTAGTGAGGTTCCTAAAGACATTCTACTGGCCAAGTCTCCTGCCCTTGTGACATAAAAGTACAAGGCCAAAGGTAGCATCATGATACAAATGTGTCCTATGGTCCTGTTTTAGCCAACTTTTTCATCTGTGTGACCAAAATATCTGACAAGAAGAGCATAGAAAAGGAAAAGTTTATTTTGGCTCATGTTTCAGAGATTTAGTTGATGTGTAACTGGCCCTGTAGTTCTGGACCCAAGAGGAGGCTGGACATCACGGCAGAGAGGCATGGCAGAGGAGATCAGCTTCGTCATGGCAACCAGAAAACAAACATAGAGCTCAGAACACCAAGGACAAAATATAAACATCAAAGGCATCCTCCAGTGACCAATTTCCTCTAGTCACAACCTAAATTCCTACAGGTCCTGTGCAGTTAATATATACCAGTAGATTAATCCACTGATTTGGTTATATATCATATTTTAATCATTTCACTTCTGAAAATTCTTAAATTGACTTACATATGAGCTTTTGGGGAATACCTCATATCTAAACTACAACATTCTGTTCTTGGCTCCCAGAAGCTTGTGCCTGTATCACAATAAAAGTTACATTTAGTCCTTTTCCAAGAGTCCACATAATATAGTCTTAACAGTTGCAGCATTGCCCAAAACTTCAAGTCCAAAATCTCATCTGAGGCTCTAAACTCTCAGTTTATATATATAATATATAAATATATATTATATATATAATATATATAATTCTCAGTTTATATATATATAATATATATTATATATATTATATACACACACACACACACACACATATTATATAAAAGTATATGTGTACTTTCCAAAATATATCTCCAATATATAATGGCACAGAGTAAATATTTCCATTCCACAAGGGATAAATAGGGGCATAGAAAGAAGGAATTGTACCAAAGGAAGAACTGATCTCCAAGCCTTTCCTTTGAATTCTGAGTGGAAGCTCCATGACCCCAAACTCAAGCATCCTGCATTCCTGCAGAACCAGCACAACTTAGTTGTTGCCAAGGTCTGCTACCAACATAAGTAGTAGCCAAGCCTTCTCGGACCACAGCCACAGCAGACTCTGAGTTCCTGGGCAAACTAAGCGTAGTGAAACAATTTCCTAGGCCTCTGCTATGCTAACAGGGTACTCCCTAGATTTCTTCTCAAAGGAATATTTCTTTTATACCCTTAAACTTGAGATGGGTGTGGTCTTGCCAGTCCTTCATATTGCCTCTTTGCAAACCACTTAGCATTTCTTTGGTAGATGTAATGCCTTTAAAAACCATAACTTCCTTAGCCTCAGTTTTACTCACACTTTTCTGGCCAAACTGCAAGTTTTTCAAATCTTTATGCATTGCTTTCTGATCCTGATTATCACAGTAAATTTGGCTGTCAACCACCAGCAATATTCATGTTGCTACCTGAATGTTGTGCTCCCTTAAATTTCTTCCTTTAGATTAACTAGTATATCATCTTTAAATTAAGCCTCAGAGAAAACTCAGGACATGGGCAAAATGTAGACAATTTTTTTTTTGTAAGCTGTAACATGAATGGCCTCTAGTCTAATTTCTACTAGAGTCCTCTCCAAAAGCTTATAAGTCTAGTCTTTACTGTCTACATACTATTCTCATTTTGGTCTTCTGAGCTCCCACTGGAATCACCCATAAAGCTCTGCTCATAACGTTCTAAAGCTTTTCCAGCTTTCTTCCCTAAATTTTTCAAAATTCTACCCGTAAACTCCAAAAAGCTTCCAAAGCTTCTGAACCACATGGTCAGGTTAGTCACAGCGATGCCCACACTCTTGGTACTGATTTCTGTTTTAGTCAGTTCATCATTGCTGTGACTGAAAGACCTGATAAGAGAAACATAGAGGAGAAAAAGTTTATTTTGGCTCATGGTTTCAGAGGTTCAGTCCATGGTTGGCTAACTCCATAGCTCTAGATCCAAGGTGAGGCTGAACATTATGGCAGAAGGACATTACAGAGGAATTCAGCTTAGGACGTGGCAGCCAGAAAGCTGAGAGAGAATGCACTGCTTACCAGGGACAAAATACAAACTTCATAGGCATACCCCTGATGTTCTGTTTCCTTCATCCACACCCTACCTGACTATTGTTACCACCCAGTTAATCCAAATCAGTGGATTAATCTACCAGTTAAGTTATATATCTCATAAGCATTTTACTTCTGAAAATTCTTGGATTGTCTCACATGTAAGCTTTTGGGGGTCACCTCATTACTAAACCATATCAGGTCCCAACACTGGATGAATGTGGGTAGTGAAGGAGAACAATTCTGGATGCCCAGAGCATTACCTTTCTGTTGTCCCAATATCAACAGTATTATAAAATACTAAGAGAAATATTTTGAGTCAGTCTGGCTGTTAATACTTCTGAATATTATGCAGTTTTCCTAGATTTTGTGATGTTGGTAATATTTAATCATCAATTTTGCATCTGTAACTTGTAACTAAGTTGTCATTCTACCATCTTGAAATCTCTATCCATATGTTGTTAGTGTTTTCCTTGTAAAGGATCCACTACTTCACCATTGCATTGCCCAAGCCCACTCTTTGAGCTCATTCATTTCTACCTTCCTAGGTGATATTAACAATTTCCATAGTTTTATAAACAGAGTATATATGTATTTATTTATTGATTGGAATTCAATTTTTTTATCTCTCTCTCTGTCTCTCTCTCTCTCTCTCTCTCTCTCTCTCTCTCTCTCTCTCTCACACACACACACACACACACACACACACATACACATACCCTGGAACATGGAACACTCATGAATTAACTTCTTTATATTTTTAAATTATTTTTAGTTCTATTTTTTTGGTACCAGGGATTGAAAACCCAGAGGCTCTTAACCACTGAACCATATCCTTAGCCCTTTTTATACTTTTATTTAGAGAGAAAATTTCCCTGAGTTGCTTAGGGCCTTTCTAAATTGCTAAGGCTGGTTTTGAACTCATGATCTTCCTCCTGCTTCAGCCTCCTGAGATGCTGGGATTAGAGGCATGTGCCATGGTGCCCAGCTTCCTTATTTTTATTAGACTTAAAAAAATAAAATTGTTTCCATTATTTTTTAAAACTATATGGTGTGCAAAATACACTTTTTAAATTACCCTTCCTTTATCTTTCCAGAGGAAAAAGAAAACCATTATTTTAAGATTGCTTAAATATCTACAGACATTTTCCATTCAAGTTTAAGTAGCAATACACACACTACAGACATATTGACATACATACATGATATATACAACTATGTATCCATGTACATACATATAAGCAAATAAAACTAAAAAATAAAATTTTCTGTATAATTGTAAATATTTTTAGATATACATAGTTATTAAAAATATGTATATCCAATAAGTTGTTCATGTGCACATGCTTTATATTATTGGGAAAAACAATTAAGCAGTGACAACTCAGAGTCCTATCAAGGTAACTGATTATCAACAACTTCATCCTTATGTATTGTAGGTGTGCACCTGCATATGCATTTAATGATGGTGAGGGAGCAAAAGTAGGAACCTAAGGGTGAATTTGTTAACTAAGATCTTAAAAACATGCAAACAATGAAACAGACAAGCTTTTCTTTCTGATTTCTAATTCATTCATCACTCAATGTTTGTTAAGGAGCAATACTAAAGGTAGTGGTCATCTCCTGGGGTTAACTGAATAGGTCATGAACTCTGGTTCCAACTCCAAGTATGATCCTTGGAAAATTATCCAACCTCTTACTCCTCATGTCCTTTTTTGCAAAATTTTAAATTACATAGACATTTAGACACTGAAGAATATCAATACCCTATTTCAGGGCTTATGATGATTTGATAAATAGTTATCTTTTTTTGGTATGTTTACCTAAATTGGACTAGTGCAACTTGCCAACCCTTTTAGCAGTTGAATTTTAAGATATAAAAGCAATTCCCAGGGAAAGTAAGTTTTCAGAGGCAGCGATAGAGACATGGAGGGGAAAGAACATCCATGGAAGTGAAAGAAACCTTCTTTCTTTGACTGAAAGAAGACAAATTTATTGGTAGGTTTTAAGAGTCTGGGAGTACTTGGTTATTGATATTCAGTTTTTGTTTTTTGGCTTATTTGTTTATTTTTGTGGCCCTGGGGATTGAAACTGGGACCTTCTGCTCTACAACTGAGCCACATTTCCAGTTCACAAAGGTTACTGATTCTCTTGAGATATGAGAGGGAGACCAGTTACTAACACAGCTACACTTTGAATTCATTCCAATGGGTTGCTGTACTGAATCTAAATCACCAATGACTTTATAATGTGTGTATGTATTATTTATTGTAGTTGACTATGATATCAATTCCTTTAGATTTTGGTCCTTGTATATACTTCACCTTTGCAGCATGTTTTATATTATACTTTAGAGCACAGCAACATTTTTTGGTCAATGCACAGACTTTCCTAGCCACTGAGGCTGTCCGTTGTCCAGTATTGGATTAGGGCCCTAAATAGCCACTGACCTTACTTTCAACTTGGCTTTTGAGGCACATATGCAGATGGATGGGAGGGATGTGTAAATGGGAGGTTTAGGGGAGGCTATATATTTGGAGTGGATATGGTTGGATTCACCCCAGGATAAAATTGCTCTAATAAATAAGAAGCAAAAGTGAGGGGAAATTAGAGTATGTGATCAAATGATAATTGGTATTTTGCAGAATAAAAGGGGGAAGCTGCTGCAAAAGTGTGTGTCATGGAATATCTGTGTGTGTTCTACCTCTTGCATGCTTATGTGCTTGTGTCTTCTCATCAGTGTATCATTGTGTGCCTCTGGCGTTTTACACTTCTTTGTGAAAAATGAGTGAGTTGATGCAAGTAAGTTCTGAGGCCTCTTCCAGGCCTGGGTTTCTCTGTCTATTTTTTTCAGTGTTTGCATATATGCTAGTGTGCATGTTGAAAAAAAATGTGTTCTGGGTGGTTAATTATTGGCTTATACACACATGATTACAATAATAATGAGAGGAAATCTCTTTCTCAATCTAATGGTTAGAGTCTGTCAAATGAATGGAAAATTTTTCCTGGCTTTCTTGCTTCCTGGCCAATCAAAAGTTGATGGCATTTGTTTGGGTTAATTTTTTGTATCAACTGGATTCAGGTAACAAGTTTCCCAGACATTTGTTTGAATATTATTCTGTGTGTGTATCTGTGAGGGTGTATTTGGATGAAATCAATATTTGAATCAGTAGACTGAATAAAGCAATTGCTCTGCTGGATGGGGGTGGGCGCTCTACATACTCAGAAGTTCTGAATAGAGCAAAAAGTCAGGCCATCACACCAGGAAGGAGAACTCCTGCCTGTCTACCTTGAGCTGAAACATCAGGCATTTTCTGTCTTCAAACACTGGCTCTTCTTGGATCTTGAGACTGGCAGTGTTCAGACTGGATCTTTACCATCAGCTCCACTTGGTCTCCAGCTTGAGTACTGCAGATCTAGGGATTTCTCAGCCTTTATAATCAAATGAGTCAATTCCTTATAATAATTTTTTTTTGTACACATATGTACATCCTATAAGCTCTGGGTTTTCTGCAGAATGTTGATGAATATAGCACCTAAAAAATCTTTCAGAATGGGATGGGCTTCTAGAGACCTGTTTAGGAATAGGACTTTAAAGGTGACACTGGGAAAGCCTAGAAAGGAGGGAGAGCCTCAAATGAGTCATAATTCCCTCCCCATCTGGCATTTCTTCAAGGAGGGAGGCTATTCAAATCTGGATACAGTAGTTTTGACTTGTCTGAAATATCTGCATGGGAACTTTCAAATCACATATGAGGAGAAGGTTCTAATCTTCTTATACCCCAAATGGCCCATGCATTGGTGAAATTAAAAACCTCATGATTTAGCTTCAGATTATCTTCTTTCTTTCTTTATTTTTATAAGAGTTAACTCAGTAAAGTGTCGTGGAAAATTCACTTGATTTGAATGTAGAGAGTGACTAGGCCTGAGCCCCAGCTCTACCTGCATCAGCCAAATGGGGGTGGTTTGCTCACCCTGACCCCTCTCTGTCCTCTCATCTATGGTGTAAAGATAACACAGGAAGATTAGGGAGTTATTGAGTGAACTAAGGAATGAGATGAAGTACTCCTGTGCTGGTGAGGCCAAGCACCTCCTGCTTTCTGTCGTGCCTGATGTGGTTGCCTAACTGGTTGGCCTTCCCCACTGGGACACCACGTCCTACCACTGCTTACTCCCATGCTCATCATCTTTATGTATTCCTCCATCTAGTCCAGTGCTTCACATGTGCGGAATAATTTGAAGTCCCTAGAATGATCATGCTCTCCCTTGGACAGGATTTGTCAATTTCACTCATCTTGCCCTGGGATAGGAAAGCACCCTATTCCAGAATCTCAACCTGGCTGAATCCTATTAATCCTTGATGACCTAGTCTGGGGTTGACTTATCCTAGACATGCTTCTAGGCATGAAACCATCTCCTTCCCCCTATGGGCTAGGGTTGTCTTCAGCATGTTCCCAGAGCACCTACTAGTCTGTTACATCCCCAGAGATGGCGAGTACTTTAAACAATGTGGGCTGGATCTAATTCATCTTTGTGCCTGAGTCAGGATAGGTGCTTAATAAATGTTCATTCAATGAATAAGTTCCTGAGTCTTCTTGATGCTTGCCTCTTACTAGGAAATGGCATTTGTCGTCGTACATTCCATTTCTCTTAAGGTCTTGCCCTCCTGTGGAAAATTGCTAACTAGGAATTTGGCAGGGATTAATGTATACTGATATATTGGTTCCTTAGTAAAAGATACACAAATATATGTAATTTTAGAGTTGTAAGTATCCAAATGAGTCACCAATTTAATAATTTTTTTAGAAATGAGAAATAGTGGCCTAGAGAAACTAATGACAAATCCAAGGTCACACAGTTAGTGTGAAACAAAATTAATGCTTGTACTCACTAGTTAAGAATGTGTTGCTTTTTTCCTTTTTCTATTTCTTTTGACAGTAGCCAACATTAACACTGTTTTAACCAATCAGTGTGACTGTATTTGTGAATTCTTTCTAATTATCAGGAAAGTTAATTTGGTCTTTCAGGCTTTCTATGCGTTTCAAAACATACCATATAGTTTAATTTTTATTTTAGTCATATGTTGGGGTGAGTTATCAGCAGATGATTTCCTATTGAGTGAATTATTTTATAATATTTACACAAACTTATTCTTTTCCTTCTATCCTGTCTTCTTCTTATTCAGGAAATATCTATTTGACCCTCTCTGTCACATTCTTTAAGTTGGAAAATTATTTTCCTTGCAAATTCTCTTGTCTCTCTTTTTACCTCCTCCTTCTACTTGGAACACAACTATGTGGTTAAGCCTCTTATAGTCTTGTCATTTCTAAATAATTTAAGTGCAAAATTATTGTAAATGGGAATAAATTAAGATATTTTTAAGAAGATCATGTATAAGGTATTTTCTTGTCAGTTCCTAATGTACCCTTGACTTAAGTAACATGTTTAAGGTAGATTTGTCAATCTCATTAAACAGTATTGAGAAAAATAAAAATGATATGTTCCAGTCCTTCTATCATCTCTTCTACCACATATTTTTTTCCCCTGATGTTTCAACTGCATGAAAGAATTCCAGACTAAAAACTATGAGCTGTTCTTCAAAGAACCTTGATTCCCTTCCAGAACTCATTTTAAGACTATTCCTAAGCCACGGATTCTTTGGGATTGTGAAGAAACCACCTAGCACTCACAGAAAAGAACCTGCAATCTAACTATAGATGGTGGTTAAATTTAGTTCAACTCCCAGCTCCTCTAAGCCTGAGATAGAATTCCTTGGAAACCCCGTGTTTGGCCACACGGCCCAGATCTAGACCCACATTGATTCTTTCAATGATTTCTTTCTCACTTAAAAATGATCCCTTGCCCTCCAGACAGGAGACAGCATCTTCTAATGCCCTGAATATTTTATATGTTTATATTTGTTGATTTTAATTTTTCATGCCTTATTTTAAAAAGGCAAAAACAAGTCTTCTACCAGTCCCTCAGATTGTTAGAGACCTAGCTCCAAGCATCTAGGTTTCTCCATCCCTGTATCACTCTCTGGCCTTAATTCACCTAGAGTATGTCCTTGAAAACTCATAGTTATCTGAATATTAGACAGGGTGTAAATAGAATTATAAACTCAAATGCCTAAGATGACCAGGTAAATCATGCAAATGTGTGCAACAGTCCCCATGGCGACTGAGGTGAACTGTAGAGCACATGTTCTCTCAGAAAAGAGAAGGGAAAATATGAAAATAGGGTGGAAATGTCCCAATTTAAAGATAGAGTCTGTTAAATGAAACTTCTTTTTAAAAACATGGGCTAGATCTTGCAAATTGACTTTGGCTCACCGTTCTCTAGTATATGACCTGTTTATAGATTATCTTTTCTTTCTGGAGTTGCATAAAATAGATGAAATGTAATGACAATCAAGTGAATGTACTAGAAACTTTTATTAAAAGAACACCCTGATTTCTCTCAAAACAACTTTTCCTAGATTACCTTTGCCTTTTTTTCCCCCTTCCATCTTAATTCATTCTTTCATTCCTAAAATAACAACCCCAAGGATTTTCTCCAATGCCAGTTTATCATATATATGGTCATATTTGTTACATAAAAACAAAAAGCATACATATATGTATATGTCATATATTTGCATATCATGTAAGAACTATTATATACAATAGCTAACCATATGAATAATTCAAAATGTACCATTATTTGTACACACACCCTCATCCTTTATTTAGAAATGAGAAAGTTAGTAGTACAAACATTGAGAATACAATTATGAACTGAAAGTATTAAAAAGCTGTCATAAAAATCTCTGTACTTTTTAAAATTTTTATTTGCATGCATTAATTGCACACATTGAGGTGTTTCAGTGTGATATTTCCCTATGTGCATACAGCATGTGCTGATTAAATCCAACCGTACTTTTTCCCACCTCTGTACTTTCTTTGCAAAGGAAGATTGCTTCCTTGCAGACAGCCACCTGGGAGCAGCACAGTGGGAGCAGCACAGTGGGAAGGGGTAGTGGCAAGAATGACTCCTCAGCAGCCTGCATGCTCCACATCCAAAAGTGGGTGGGCTTGCCTTCCAGCAGAGGTCTTGACTGTCAGCTAATAGGCCCAATTACAGTGTTAAATGATTTCAATTTAAATGCCTTTCCAGTTTCATCATCCTTACCACCTTAATACCAGGCCAGGCTTTCCTTATTATATATTATGAGTCACATCTTTGAAAGCATTTGAATCTGCAACCGTCGTGTTCAGGAGCAATATGGAAGACAGAGTAAAAGACGCATGACATCAGAAAAATGGAAGGGGCTTTAAAAATGAGTCTTCTGAAGTGCCAGGTCCAAGAAGTATAGATGTTCCTCAATTAACTATGGGATTATAGCCCCATAAACACATGTAAGTTGAATGTTTTCTAAGTGGGAAGTGCATTTAATGCACTAAGTCTACTAAACATCATAGCTTAGCAAAACAGAGCACTGTAAGTATTGATTGTTTCTCCTCGTGATCATGTGGTGCAGCCACTCACTGCCCACCATCAATAGAGTGTGTTCAAGTACCTATCATTAGCCAGGGAAGGTGTCAAAATTTAAAATTCAAAGCATGGTTTCCATTGAATGCTTTTGGCTCTCATGCCATTGAAAACTAAGACGTCCCACTATGGTAAATTGGGGGACATCTGTATTTTACAGAAGAAATAACTATCAACTTAAGTTTTCATTGACAAAGATCTTTAGAACCTGGTATGGAACCCTCCTTTCAGTGTTGGGCAAGATCAGTCTCAGCATACCTGACTTTGTTTCCTTCCTTCCACAGGTATCTTTCCCCTTTTCATATGTAACTTCTTAGGGTCACTCTCACTCTCTCCAAGCCTGGGTGAGGACCAAGTGTCTTCCAATTGGCCTTATCTTACTTTCCTTTAGAATGCAGACATTCTCTAAGACATGGGGTGAGTGTGTGAGTGTGTGTTCATTTCTAATCCTAAGAAAAAGTATACAGAAGATAATGAGAAAAATAGCCAACATACAGGTAACAATAATTAAATAAATTAAAAATTTATTTTAATTCTAGCAAGGTTTTTCAGATTTTTTTCTACACAGAACTGAAAACTTTAATAATGTAGGTAGAATTTTATTTTAAATGTTATTTGTCTAAGTAGACTTTAGCTCAAAGCGGAGTCAGGTGAGAACTGACACTAGGTCTAGTGTGATACTCTACTCCCAGTAAAACCTATCTACTAATCTTGTTTTGATCTTGACCTCTGGTAGTGGCCCCTTCAGGGTTCCTGAAGTGAGGAAACTACTTTTCCCCCTGCATGCTGAAGGTATTCTGTAATCATTTTTGTATGCATTTCCTTTAACTTTCTGTGAAACATCTGGTGGAAAAGTCTCTGTCCTATCTGGTCTAAACATTTCCCCTGTGGCCCTCCAACTGTTCTATGACTGCATTTCTGGAATCTCCATTAGAGGCTCCCCTTGTCCCCAATCTTTCTGCTGGGTGTCGCTTCGTTAATGAGTTGTGGAAGCAGCTCTTGCTTGTTAGTATTACTGTGTTATAGTGTCCCCCTACTTATTTGAAATCAACAACTATTTTTGTTTTCTTTAGAAATCATGGAGTCTCCATGCCATAATGTTTCTCACAATGACTTGTGTTTTGTCATATGCACCCACTGCTATTTTTTGAGCCTTCTTATCTGATAAAATATGCTGATGTTTTTATTTCCCTTGAGAGACGGTTACCTATTTTACCAGTCCTCAACAGCAAACAGCCAGACATCAAAGGGTAATCTAATACAGCATTTACTGAATCATGTTTTATAAAACCCTACTATTATTTCACAATCAAATAATTTTAGGAAACATTGCATACTCTACCTTTTTGGGGAAAATCACCATTTGCATAACATATTAAAGGCTCTGAGAAGTCCTACAGTCAAAATACCTGATTAGTTTTTAGACCAAACATACAAACTTAATTGACCATAAAATCATTTTCCCCCATTGGGTTACCTTTTTATATCTTTTGATATCTTGAAGTCCACTGGTTCAGAAAAATGAATTTAAAAATTATTGGTGTCATCTTGCAAAGTTGCTACTTTTCCCAAGCAATGCCCTGTCTCACTATAAACTTCCTATAGCCCTTCTTCATTCTTCATTCTGTACTGATGATTTGGTTCTCACTTTGCTCATTGAGAAAATATAAGCAACCAGAAAATAACATCCTCTCATCCCCAAACTTAGCACAGTACTTGCACCTGTGCTACATGAGCAGTCTTCTCCCCTGGTACAGTGAATGGATGGCCCACATTCTAGTGGGAGGCCAGCACTGCCACTGATGCTTTGAAGCCCGCCCCTTTACACCTGAGAAATTTGCTCCTGTGATGAAGCTAATCTCCCTGCCCCTACATTAATGTTTCACTGTCTCCTGGATTATTTCCCAACATGCAAACATATTATACTATGTATTATATTTAAAACAAAACAGAAGACAAAATTCTTTTCTTGATTCTCATATTCATTTCCAGTTAGTATCCTCCTTCTCTACTCTGATTATATCAAAATTCTTGAAGGAGTTTTCTACAATCAGTGTCTCTACCTCTTTTCATTTTCTCTATAATCTACTTTCATCCTGAGTTTGCCTTCTCAAGAAGTTCTTACATGGCAACATGACCCCCACGTTGATAAATCAGATGGTCAATTCTTGGTCTTCATTTATTTTTATTCAGCTTTTGACCCAGTTAATCATTCTGCTTACAGGCAAAGGGCAGATTGATTTCCTAAACTAATAAAGATCACCTCGTCTTGTGGGGCAGAGATTGGGCAGGTTTGGGATCACTCACTGAGATTATATAAACTCTAAATTCCAAAGCTTGAACAGAGATAGAGTTATGTGGAGTATCCACTTGGGTCTACTTTTGTCACACCCCTGCAGGACTTGGGTAACATGGGAAACCAATGCAAACAAGAAGCTCATGATCCTGCTGGGTTGGGAATAAAATAGATCTATCTGTGCACATGGAGAAAACGTATTTCGAAAAAAGAGAATGATTAACTGGGTCAGAGGCTGAGTAAGAATAAATGAAGAAAAAGTTTTCAGTTACCAGGAAAATTTACTAGTATGAAATATAGCTTTCTCTGATTATCTCAGTTGATTAAGGAGCTGTGCACTATTGAATTATCTTCACCAGTCATTGACAGGACACTGTAAAATAAACAGAATGGCTTGGCTGTAATCCAGCCTTGTAGGTAGATTAAGAAAAAAATAACATGGATAAAATGGATCCACATAATTTCCATGCATATTAGTCAGGTGTCCTACCATAGGATCCTTAGCAAGTATCTTTTTATTTTTTAAACTCTATACCCTTCTGCTGGATTTATTTTAAGATCCAGGCTGTAAACCCATTTAGATGCTTGGCCAGGTGACCTCTATTGTTCAATCTAATTTCCCACCAGAAACTCAGCAGTCCTTTTACTCTTGAGTACAGATCTAAAATGCCTTCTCCTAGTTCTTAGCCTGTGGAAATGTTTCTTCCCATTTTTCTTCAGTGGCACCATTAAGGTATGAAGCTGATGAGCCTGCATGCACTACAAGCCAGTTCTTCCATGAATTAGGGCTTGGGAGAGGAAGACAGCATTCACGCAGCAGCAAGCCCAGGAAGCAGATCACCATGGCTGGTGCCTGCCTTGCTGATTGAATCATCTGTGTGCCTGGGACAGTAGGCAGGCTGATTTCAGGCCACCATATGTGTGTGAGGCCTGACTGTGTCCTTCTCCTGGACTTTCCTCTGGGTGCTAATTGCTTTAGTGAGAGGAACTGTGCAAAGCAATTAAGCAGCTCCCTTCTCTCACAGTCCCAGCTCTCAGAAGCTAGGGGCTGGGAGAGGGCTCCTGCTCTCCCAGTAGGTTGCAAATTGCTCAGAATGAATAAATACATTTGTTCACTTTTCAAACTGTGACCAGCCACCTGGTTCTCTTGTGTTGCTCTCAGAGCAGAGAAGGCAGATGACGGGCTCCTCATTGCTGAACTCCAGCCCATAAAAATGCTTCACCGCACTCTGAGCTATTTTTGCAAGGACATCTGTTGCCAAAAAAGAATTTTAATTAAGCAAAAACACATCTCTGTTTTGTCCATGGCAAGGAGGCTTGTGAAAGCTTTCTTGTCTCAGATGCATGCTAAATCTGGAGAAATGGAAGCCTTAAGGTATTTTGTGAGGGACATTTTGCTGCTCAATTTGAGGGACACAACAGATTTTCCATGGGAAGACAATTATTGGAAGTGCATGTTTGCGCTTTTCAGAATAAGACCCAGACTGCATTAATAATTAATTGTACGTAATATAATCTGACATGTTACCCCATGGTTTGATAAAGTCGAAAGCTATTTCCACAAGGCAACTTGCCAGTTCTTTTGCTCTCTTCCAATCTTCTTCCCAGGTGATATTCATCATTTTAACATCAAGCTTCTAGAACACCACATTAACACATAAATTAGAGGACCTAGAGCTGTGCTGGCTATTATAGCTAGTACAGATAAAATTGCCCAATAAGAAGAAAAAAAAAGTAAAGTGATAAACAAAATCAGAAGGCAGTTGTACACATTAATACTGCATAAATTGCTTAAGATAGGGTTGGAGAAGGGCCTTTCTCTAGTTTTCAAAAATGCAAGTATATCGAATACCATTTTCACTCTTCAAACACTGACATACTGGCAGATACAACTTCTTCAAATATGAAACTGATTCTGAAACCATATACCCTTCAAATCCCTTAAGTGCCTTTAGGGGCACCCTGTTTGGCAGCATAAGCATATCAGATGAGCTGATTACAAGAGGGGCACTTTCAAATAGCAGGCCCGAGGGGTATTGCTGGGCAGCATGGGAGGATGGATTACCTGATAATATTAAGATTGTTTCTGGCCACTTCTATTATTGGCTAGGGTCACTCATTTGCCCTCTTGGTGGGTGGACAGAGAAGATCATCTAGGCAGCAAGGAGTTCATATTTCTACATGATAGGATCTCTGCAGACACGAATCTAGCCTGAACATTAAGGCATACAGAATCTCATATTGTACATCAAGTTGAAATGTTTCTCTCTACTCTGGAAACTTTCTGATAATTTAGTACTCACTTTTGCAGATTTACTCCACATGGGTGAGGGAGCAAAGGGAAAAATTTTCTTTCCCCAAATTTTCTTATGAATTGCTAGGACATCCCTACTCCTCATTCACGACCCTTAACTAGATTGATTTAATTATGCCTAATGCATGGCATAGAGCATGCAGCTCCGGGGTACCAGCCGTATCACCTAAATAAATATTTATACAATTAAACTGTGTATCACTAACTCTTTCAAAATCAGTCCTCTGATAATTCTTGTGAGGCTTGATCATTGTTCTGAGTGATGGCTACTTGTACAAATTTAAAGTTTGACTTTCAGCTTTGATTTTCTTTAGGCTAGCCATTTCCTGGTTTTGTTAGTGTTTTGGATGTGAGAGGAATTCAGTGAAAGGCAGATTAAGAAGAAATCATTCTATTTTACAATATGCTTTCCTCTACTATTTTAATCAGGTCCTTTGACCTGATAGTGTGAATAGCTTCTGCTTCACTTGCTTTTTCGGCATTTCTTTCTAGTGATTCTAACAAAGGACTAGATTCTCAGTACCATAGTCAGAGCACAGACTAAGGTAGACTGCCTAGATTTGAATCCTGACTTTATCACCTACTAACTGTTTGATCTCTTCCAGGAAATTTACCTCTCTGCCACAATTTTCTGGTCTACAAATTCAAAACAAGAGCAGTTCATACTTTGTAGGCTTGTTAGATGTATTAAACCAATTTAATATATGCGCCAATCACAAGGTATGTTGCAGCTGTAATTATGATTGTTACATGCTGCCTACGAAAATTATTACTATGGCTGGTAGACAGTTTGCATTGATTTGACACAGCTGGGTCATGCAACTTCTTTCAAAACTGGCAAGGGACCTTCTTATACTTAAACCACAAGGATGGAGAATAAGTAGGGAATACTTCTTTAAAAGAAATTTGAGGACCTTGTATAAGACAAAGTAACTGACACCAACAACCTTAGCAATTGATACAACTAGGTAAGGGAGTCTACATATCGGCATTGCTTAGAATCTAATCTAACAGCATAGTAGAAATGAAAATGTTTTTGAAATAACGAAGCATAGTACCATTTCAATTGAGTCAATGATTTGTCTAGGTATGAAATAAAATTACAGCACTATCTGAATCCAAAAATTAGAAACACCGAGCTCTAGTCCTTCTCATCATGGACTTCTCCATTTTATTGAGAACATCAATATTGAGACATTGCAGAGAACTAACACGCATACAAGAAAAAACAAGGACAAAAGAATCTCACATAAATTAGCAATGGTGAGGTCAACAATTAGGTAGAGGAGTAGCTAGTTCTAATCATAAAGGATTTATTGAAGGAAATCATTTGCTAATGGAAATTTGAAACCACAGCAATATTGAATTATCAACCCCCAAAATAACTTTTCTATACCCCCATAAAATCAACTAAAGAGATTTGTTGCAATGAATTCAAATTAAAGGAACAATCCAAGCACTTTTCCAATCATTAAATGTTGCTTGTCTTAGTCACTATGTGTGCTTGCCTCAGCTACAGAATTCAGTCATATCATTTTCTTAGGATTAAACATAGGGTCCTATTGATTCCTTGCAGAACTTCAGAACCCAAAGGTTGGGATCAGAGATGAGGAGACACCCTTGCATGATCTTCAGTGTTACTTATCACTCCCTTATCTTGCTTCATACGTTTTCATGTATTACAGGTTATCTCTTCTTTCAGGATCAGAGATGAAAGGAAAAGTTGATATTTTTCCTGATTGATCATGCTAATTCCTGTCCTTTTGAAGGCGGACTATTCAGCTAATTTACACAGTAACATCAATCAAGATTATCTTTAGGAAATATAGTGCTAACAGCTACTGTTCTATTTCTAAAGGTAACTCGGCACACAAGAATGGTCCCCCAGGGCTGGACCATCTCAGAAGCAATCTACATAAAGGGCACAGCAGGGTCTTCAGTGAAACCCTGTCCTTTGTAAAAGGGAATACTTAATCTTATATGTTACACTTCATGGGAACTGCTAACGCTAGTACATAATTACAAAGTCTCCAGTTAAACCTTGTTTTGAGTACCTTTATCATTTTGAATAGAATCTGCTTTCCACTGCTTCCTTACAGTAATGATGTAAGGTAAATGGGAGCAGACTCTGTGACTCAGCAGGGCTTGTTGGGGCTTAGCAACTGTACCCTTCAAAGGCCCTCAGTACACTGGCATTCTAGATTTTTAAAAGAGTGTATTTGCAATGCAAATAAAGCCTTTAGTCAAGACCCTCCCTAACAGACCCCTTTGAAATACATGGTGTAAATAAGCAGTATTTTCCTAGCCACACAAACTTGCTTTCAGAACAGATTCTGTCTTTCTGCAGATCCAGCCTGATGGCTCCTCCACTGCCCTCTTCATAGAAACTATGGAGTTGCTATTGGAAAGAAGCAAACAGTATAATAATCACTTTAACACTGGAGAATCTGAGGCAGATATGTGCAAACTTAACTCTATTTTTTTGGTTCTGTTTGTACTAAAATGTGTCAGTGCTTAGGACAGGATGTGATAGCTTTGATTTAGAGAATGATAAAAAGCATTGAAACCAGGATGCACAAGGTATCATTAGTCACATGTAAGATTACATTGTGGGTGGAGTTTTCAGCCAAATTATTGAATTCTGAATGAGGGAGGTGAGACTTTCAGAATGGTGGAATAAAGATCCCCCCAAAACTTATTCCTCTATAAAGGCAACGAGAAGAAGGTAAAATTATCAAAATAAACAAATTAACCAAAGATGACATAAACTGCAGAGATTTTATTCAAGAAAACCAACTGAATCTTGGTTAAAAAGAAAAATAGAACTAAGTGGTATAGTTATTAACTATACTGTGATTTAAAAACAAAATTTCCTATCTTAATCATTTTGAAGCATTAGTGTGCTGTTAACTATATTTACCTTGTTATGGAACAGATCTCCAGAAGCTTTTCATCTTGCAAAATTAGAACTTTGTTACCTTTGAACCACCCCACTGGAGCCCTCTCAGCCTCTGGCCAACACCATCTTGCTTTCTGTCTCTGTGAACTTAACCAGTTTATATAACTTATTGTGTATTAGTCCAGTTTTCATTTTTTTAAAAATAGCTACTACTGAGTACTTACAAAGAAAATAAGTTTTTTTCTGGCTACGGGTTTGGTCCAAGGTCACAACTTATGGTTTTTCTACTGACAGAGTGCCAAGGTGGTTCAGGGTTTTCACATGGCAAGAGACTGGGGGCTGTCTGTGTTTTGGTCTCTCTCCCAACCAGTACTTTATCATGGGGGCTTCACCCTGATGATCTTTCTAAATCATTCCCTGAGGGTCCTTGCTCTAACCACCAAAGTTAGGTTTTCTTCTTCTTAAGGTTAAAAAACATTCCATTTGTTATGGTTTGAACTTGATTTTTCTCTAGCAAAAGCTCTTGTGGAAGTTTGGTAGCTACTGTGGCAGTGTTGGGAGGTAAGGCCCAATGGGAGGCATTTGGGTTATGGGGACAGGATCCTCAGGCTCTAAAATATTGAGCTAAAATAAACTTCCTTTCTTTATATGTTACCCAGCCTCAGGTATTCTATTATACAACAGAAAATGGACTAAGAAACTATTGTACACATATAAAACATTTTCTTCATTTGCTCAACCATTCATGGACAGTTGGGTTGTTTCAACTCCTTGGCTATTGGAAATGCCACAATGAACATGAGTGGGAAAATATCTCATTAAAATTCTGTTTTAAATTAGGTACCTGCTTTCGTTATGTACCCAGAGGTGGAACTGCTATATCATATGGTAATTAATTTTTAGTTTTTTGAGGAATTGCCACTCTGTTTTTTTCTCCAGTGACTACACCATTTTACATATTCCCTACAATCATGCAGGAAGATTCTCATTTTTTTTTTCACATCCTTACCTACATTTATTATTTTCTGGGTTGGTTTGTTTACTTGTTTTGTTTTTATTTTTGGTAGTAGACATCCCAGTGTGTATGAGGTGATATTTCAGTATAGTTTTTATTTTAATTTATAAGGAAATATCTCATTATAGATTTTATTTTAATTTGTATGATAATTAGCGAAGTTGACGATCTACACATGCTCCTTGGCCATTTGTATATCTTATTTGGAGATATTTCTGTTCAGGTTCTTTGCCTTTTTAAAATCAGATTTGTTGTTCAGTCATCAGATTTTAGAAAACATGTTCTGAATTTTATTTTTATCCAATATACATTAAAAAACATTTTGTACCTTTTTCGTAATTAAAATTTTACTCTGAAGATTATTTCTTTTGCTATAAAAACTTCAAAAAATATTTATTTGGGGGACTCTGGGGTCATAGCTGAGTGGTAGAACACTTGCCTAGCATGTGTGTGAGACACTAGGCTTGATCCTCAGCACCACTTACAACTAAATAAATAAAATAAAGGTATTGTGTCTATCTACAACTAAAAATATTTTTTAAAATTTCATTTGTTCTGATTAGTTATAAATGACAGTAGAATGCATTCTGACACACCATACATAAATGGTGTGTAATTTTTCATTGTTCTGGTTGTACATGATGTAGGATCACACTGGTCAAGTAGTTATATATGCATGTAGGGTATTAATATTTGATTAATTCTATTAAACTTCCTACCCCAATAACCCCTTCCCTCCCTTCACTCCCCTCAGCCTAATATAAAGTACATCTATTCTACCTTAGCCTCTCACCTTTATTGTGAATTAGCATCCACATATCAGAGAACACATTCACTTTTGGTTCTTTGGGATTGGTTTATTTCACTTAACATGATATTCTTTAGTTCCAACCATTTACCTGCAAATGCCATAATTTCATTCCTCTTTAAGGCTGAGTAATATTCCATTGTGTATAGATACATTTTCTTTATCCATTCATTTGTTTAAGGGCATATAGATTGGTTCTATAATTTAAAGATTGTGAATTGAGCCACTATAAACATCGATGTGGCTGCATCACTGTAGTATGCTAATTTTAAGTCCTTTGGGTATAAACCAAGGTGTGGAATAATCAGGTCAAATGTTGATTCTATTCCGAATTTTCTGATGAATCTCTATATTGCTTTCCATAGGCCCATCAGCAATGTATGAGTGAATCTTCCCCCCCCCCCACATTCTCACTAACATTTATTGTTACTTGTATTCTTGATAATTACCATTCTGAGTGGAGTGAGATTAAATCTTAGAGTAGTTTTGATTTCCATTTTTCAAATTACTAGAGATGTTGAACATTTTTTCATATATTTGTTGATTGATTGTATTTCCTTTTCAGTGAAATGTCTGTTCAGTTCCTTAGCCTATTTATTGATTGGGTCTTTGTTTGTTTGTTTGTTTTGTTTTGTTTTTTGGTGTTGAGTTTTTTTTTCTTTATCTTTCCTGAAGATTAATGCTCTATCTGAGGTGCATGTAGTAATGATTTTCTCTCATTCTGTAGACTCTTTCTTCACGTTATTGATTGTTTCCTTCGCTGAGAAGAAGCTCTTTAGTTTAAATATGTCCCATTGATTGATTCTTGATTTTACTTCTTGCACTTTAGGAGTCTTGTTAGGGAAGTCAGTTCCTAAACCAACATGGTGAATATTTGGGCCTACTTTTTCTTCTATAAGGCATAGGGTCTCTGGTCTAATGCCTAGGACCTTGATTCACTTTGAGCTGAGTTTTGTGCAGGGTGAGAGCTACGGGTCTAATTTCATTTTATTACATATGGATTTTCAGTTTTCTCATCACCATTTGTTGAAGAGGTTACCTATCCTCCAATGTATGTTTATGGCACATTTGTCTAGTATGAGACTATGGGTTGTCTCTTGTGTATTCTGTTTAGTATCATAGGTGTTCCTGTCTGTTTTGGTGCCAATCTCAAGCTGTTTTTGTTACTATTGCTCTGTAGTATAGCTTAAGTTCTGGTATTGTGATGCCTACTGTTTCACTCTTCTTGCTAAGGATGGCTTTGCCTATTTTGGGACTCTTATTTTTCTAGTTCTATGAAGAATGTCATAAGCCTTTTAATATAAATTGCATTAAATCTGTATAATGTTTTTGGTAGTATGGCCATTTTGAAAATATTAATTCTGTCTATCCAAGAACATGGACAGTCTTTCCATCTTCTAAAATCGCCTTTAATTTCTTCCTTTAGTTTTAGTAGAGGTGATTTTGTTAGATTGATTCCCAAGTATTTCATTTTATTTTTGAGACTATTGTGAATAGGTAGTTTTCCTAATTTCTCTTTCAGTAGATTCACCACTGATGTATAGGAACATGTTTGATATATGGTTGTTGATTTTATGTGCTGCTACTTTGGTGAATTCATTTACTAGTTCTGGAAGTTTTCTGGTAGAATATTTTGGATCTTCTAAATGTAGAATCTTGTTATTGGCAAATAGTAATAGTTTGAGTTTTTTTCCTATTCATATCCATTTAATTTTTTTCTTCTGTCTAATTGCTCGGCCTAGAGTTTCAAGGACCTTGTTGAATAGAAGTGGTGAAAGAGGGCATCCTTATCTTGTTCCAGCTTTTTTAGAGGGAATGCTTTCAATTTTTCCCAAATTAGAATAACGTTGGCTTAGGTTTAGCATATATATCTTTTACAATGTTGAGGTATGCATGTACTTTCCCTAGTTTTTCTAATGTTTTGAACATGAAGGGGTGCTTTAATTTGTCAAATGTTATTTTTTTCTGCATCTATTGAGATGATCATATGATTCTTGTTTTTAAGTCTATTGATATGATGAATTATGTTTATTAATTCCTGTATGTTGAACATTCCCGGAATGAACCCCACTTGATCATGATGCACTATCTTTTTAATATGTTTTTGTTTGAGATTTGCTAGAATTTTGTTGAAAATTTTTTCGTCTACATTCATCAGGGAGATTGGCCTGAAGTTTCTTCTCCTCGATGTGTCTTTGTCTGGTTTTGGTATCAGGGTGATACTAGCCTCATAGAATGAGTTTGAAAGGTTTCACTCTTTTTCTATTTTATGGAAAATTTTGACAACTACTGGTGTTAATTCTTCTTTGAAGGTCTTATAGAACTTGGCTGAGAATCCATCTGGCCCTGGGCTTTTCTTGATTGGTAGGTGTCTCCTTTTTCATTGCTTGAAGTTGATCTGTTTAAATTGTGTATGTCAACCTAATTTAGTTTGGGTAGGCCATATGTCTCTAGAAATTTGTTGATTTCAAAATTTTCTGTTTTATTGGAGTATATATTTTCAAAATACTTTCTAATTATCTTTTGAATTTCCGTAATGTCCATTGTGATAGTTCTTTTTTCATCACAAATTTTAGTAACTTGAATTTTTTCTCTTCATTAGCATTGTTAAGGGTTTATCAATTTCTTTGAATTTTTCAAAGAACCAACATTTTGTTTTGTCAATTTTTTGAATTTTTTATGTTGTTTTAATTTCATTGATTTCAGTTCTGATTTTAATTAGTTCCTGTTTCCTACTATTTTGGATGTTGTTTGTTTTTGTTCTTCTTGTAGGGCTTTGAGATGTAATCTTAGGTCATTTATTCACTGACTCTCTATTCTTTTAATGAATGAGTTCAATGTGATCAATCTTCCTCTTAGCACTGCCTTCATAGTACCCCAAAGGTTTTGATATGTTGTATCACTACTCTCATTTACCTCTAAGTATTTTTTAATTCATCCCTAATTTATTTCTTTTGCTTTCCATTCACCATTCAATAACTTATTATTTAGTCTCCAAGTATTAGAGTGCCTTCTATTTTTTATTTTATTGTTGATTTCTAATTTCATTCCACTATGATCTGATAGAATGCAGGGTATTACCTTTTTTTTTTTTTTTGTATTTGCTTAGAATGGCTTTGTGACATATTACATGGTCTATTTTATAGAAGTATCCATGTGCTGCTGAGAAGAAAGAGAATTCACTTGTTGATGGATGAAATATTCTATATATGTCTGTTTAGTGTAAATTATTGATTTTATTATTTAGTTATATAGTTTCTTTGTTTAACTTTTGTTTGGAAGATCTATCTAATAGTGAGAAAGGTGTTTTAAATCACCCAGTATTATTGTGTTGTGGTCTATTTGATTCTTGAAATTGAGAAGGGTTTTTTTTTTTTGATGTATGCAGATGCTCCTTTTTGGGGGACATAAATATTTGTGATTGTTATGTATTACTGATGTATCATTCCCTTAAGAAGTATGAACTGTCTTTCTTTGTCCCTTCTGATTATCTTTGGCTTGAAGTCTGCTTTATCTGAAATGAGGATGAAAAACCTGCTAGTTTACTCAAGCCATATGAGTGATGTTTTTACCCATTCTTTCACCTTCAGTCTGTGGATGTCTTTGTTTATGAGGTGAGTCTCTTGGAGAGAGCATATTATTGGGTCTTGTTTTTTAATCCAGTCTATGTCTTTTTATTGATTAGTTTAGGTCATTAACATTCAACATTATTGAGAGATGACTTATATTCCTAGTCATTTTGGTGTATTTCTGGGTTTTAATTTGACTTAGTTTCTCCTTTGATTGACTATTCCTTTAGTGTAGCTCCCCCCCTTTGCAGGTTTTCACTTTAATTTTTTTTTTCATTTCATCCTCATGGAATTTTTGTTGAGAATGTTCTGTAGTGTAGGCTTTCTAGTTGTGAATTTTTAAATTTTTGTTTATCATGGAAGTTTTTTATTTCATCTTCAAATCTGAAGCTTAGTTTTGCTGGATATAAAATTCTTGTTTGGCATCCATTGTCTTTCAGAGCTTGGTAGATGTTATTCCAGGACCTCCTAGCTTTGAGGGTTTGGGTTGAGAAATCAGCTGAGATCTGAGATCCCTCTTTGTGTAATTAGATTTTTTTCTCTGTCAGCCTTTAAAACCCTATCCTTTTCCTGTATGTTAATTATTCTCATTATATTATGCCTTGGTGTGGGTCTCTTTTTATTTTTTATATTTGAGGTCCTATAAGCCTTTTGTATTCAATTTTTCATTTCATTCTTCAGGTTCAGAAATTTTCTGATATTATTTCATTGAAAATATTGTGCATTCCTTTGGTTTATATCTCCATGCCTTCATCTACCCCAATAAATGTTAAATTAGGTCTTTTTATGTTATCTCATAATTTTTGGAAGTTTTGTTCATGGTTTCTTACCATCTTCTATGTGTGGTCAACTTTATTTTTAAGATTATGTATTTTGTCTTAATTTCCTGAGGTTCTTCCTTCCAAATGGTCTAGTTTGTTGGTGATGCTTTCTATTGAATTTTTAATTGGTTTATTGATTCCTCCATTTCAAGGATTTCTGCTTGATTTCTTTTCAGAATCTCTCTTTATTGAAATGATCTTTCACCTTCTGAAATTTATCTCCAATTTCACTCCTTACATCATCCTTTAAGTTACAGATAATTTTAACTATGTACATTCTAAATTCCTTCTCTGACATTTCTTCTGCTGTGTTGTCAATGCATTCTATTGTTGGACCATCTGGGTTTGTTTGGGGCCCTTTCTCCCTTTGTTTTTCATGTTGTTTGTGTTTCTTCCCCCTAGCAGTATGGATCTGAGGCAGTATAGTTTCTACCATGTAGATGTATAGTGTCCCTGAAGGTTTCCAATACCTCACCTTTAAGGGGGATACCAATATTAATAGCACACAATGCAAACAATATACAGCCTTAAACCCCAGTAGCTCCTATTAAGACATGTACAGTTTTGTCACAATAAACAGAAATGATGTGTTCAATTATTGTCTATGATATAAACAGTAAGTTTGCAAAAGTGTTCACAATTTCTAATTGTTGAGAGCCACAGCCAAAGGGGCCCCAGCAAACTTCCAGCTGCCAGCAATCCAGCTGCCGGCTGATGATTGGCTCACAGCGGCCCCAGCAACATCTAGCTGATTGGCTCCTCGGCCCCAGCAACATCTAGCTGATTGGATCCTCTGCGGTGATGCTCATTGGACTGTTTCCCTGCCCTTTCAGACCACGGAGCTGCTCATTGGGGGACTTTTTGGCTCTGCCCACGTGACCCAGCCAATCGGCCTCAAGAGCAGGAGGATTGTGGGAGGTGAAAAGAAGCTTGTGGGGGGAGAGAGAGGCTTGTGGAAAGCCGGTGGTGGCAGTTGAGGCTCTGAGGATTTTTCCTGAGAGGCTGTTTTGTTTGGCATGTGTGGTCCTAAAAATAAAGTTAGTTTCTTTTGACAAGTGGCTTCTGATTGTGCCCAGCCAGACTGCGGCATTTGGTGGCTCGCACGGGGAGCGACTGAGGGTAAGTGAAACTGCTCGCCCCTGAGGGCAGGGCGAGAGGATGGGTAGCCATTTTAAGATTCTTCTTTTGTTATTTTGTTTCACTTTTGTTTTAAGTTGCCTGTCCCTGGAGATGTGTAAGATGGAAGAAAAACCGCTCACATCTAAGGAACAGATAGGGAGAAAGGACGGATGGACATTTCAGGAGGCTATTATAATGATTTTGTGTTGTTTCAATTTTGTTTCACTCTGTTTCAGTTTTGTTAGGCGTCATCTTGTTGGGTTGTATTATAGTAGAAATACGGGATCAGAAATTAGTAAAAAACAAACTGAAAGAGTGTTAAGTAAATTGTTAGAGGAAAGAGGCATCCCAGTAAAATCAATAGCAGTCAGGGCATACGTTGATACAATACAAAAATGTAGCCCATGGCTTTTTAAGGAGGAGTTGTTAAATATATCACAATGGAACCATCATGGTGAAGATTTAAAAAGAATAGAAAAGAAAAGCCCAGGGACTCTGCCAGTTGGCACATTGCCATTGTGGGCGTTCATATCTTGTTTGCTTAGTCCAAAGCCTTCAATTCAGACAATGGTAGAGGAAGGAGAAGACATATTGATTCAAGTAAAAGAGAAGGCCTCTCAAGCTAGTCAGACAGAGGAAAAGATTCAAGTAAAAGAGAAGGCCTCTCAAGCTAGTCAGACAGAGGAAAAGATTCAAGTAAAAGAGAAGGCCTCTCAAGCTAGTCAGACAGAGAAAGAAAGTGTAAAACAGAAAAAGCCATCGGGGGAAAGTTAAAACAGGAGACTGCTACTAACACCTTTCTATCACCAGAGGACGTAAGTGTCCAACTAACAAGGCCACCTCCATATGCTGGGAGGTCCCCAACCCCCGCAGTTGATAGTTGGGATCCTGAGACAAGATCTCAAATATTAACATGCCCTGTATTTGAGGCAGGAGGGCAGCGATTTTACCAAGTTTTAAATTTCAAAACAGTGAAGCAGCTAAAAGAGGCTGTAACAACCTATGGTCCTCAAGCACCCTTCACTGTAAGCATGGTCAAATCCATTAACAACTTGAACATGACGCCAGCAGATTGGGCTAATATGTGTAAAGCTGTGCTAAATGGAGGACAATACCTGTTATGGAAGGTTGCCAATGAGGAATTTTGCAAGGAGACGGCTAGGCAAAATGCAGCAGCTGGTTATCCTCAGAGAAATCTAGATATGTTGTTAGGAAAGGGACCTTATGAGGATCAGCAGCAACAAATTGCATATGATCCTGGCGTATACGCACAAATTGCTGCAGATGCAATTAAGGCATGGAAGACTTTACAAGGACATGGAGGTTTACAAGGTCAATTATCTAAGGTAATACAAGGAGCTAATGAACCTTATGCTGAATTTGTAGATAGGCTTATTCAAACAGCTACCAGAGTTTTTGGGAATACAGAACAAGCAATGCCATTACTAAAACACCTGGCTTATGAGCAAGCGAATCGTTGGTGCAGAGATATCATTAGACCATGGAAACATGAAGATTTAAACACATATATTAAATTATGTAGAGACATTAATGAACAAGAGCAAGTCGTGGCAGCTGCAGTAAAACAGGCTTTAGATGCCAGAGACATTAATGAACAAGGGCAAATTGTGGCAGCTGCAGTAA
The DNA here is from genome assembly GCF_047511675.1 of Marmota flaviventris. Taxonomy (NCBI): domain Eukaryota; kingdom Metazoa; phylum Chordata; class Mammalia; order Rodentia; family Sciuridae; genus Marmota; species Marmota flaviventris. The sequence goes on from NC_092508.1 coordinate 82,694,210, forward strand.
AACAGGCTTTAGATGCCAGGCCAAGAACATGCTACAATTGTGAACAAACAGGACATTTTAAAAGGAATTGCCCCATTGGAGGAGGGTTTAACAAAACTAGGTATCCAAGGAGTAGAATACCAGGTATTTGCCCACGATGCCGTAGAGGGAGACATTGGGCTAATGAATGCCGTTCTCAAACCACCATAGAGGGTACTCCATTATCAAAAAACGAACAAGGACCAGGTGTTTATCCACGATATCGTGGAGAAAGGCATCAGGCTCCATTGCCAAAAAATGGACAGGGGGGCCCAATGCTCCGGGGCCCAAAACCACAAATATACGGAGCACTGGAGGAACCCAGCAACCCCATCAGGGTAGTGCCCAGGACACATTGTCCATCAGATCCCTCATCAGACAAACCAGAGGGAGCGCAGGGTTGGACATCTGCGCCTCCGCCAGAGCAGTACTAACTCCAGAGATGGGAGTTCAAATCATTCCCACAGGGGTGAAAGGACCTCTTCCCAAAGGAACAGTAGGCTTATTATTGGGACGCAGCTCTTCTACTCTAAAAGGACTTATGATAAGTCCTGGGGTAATTGATCCCGATTATGAAGGTGAAATAAAAATTATAGCCAGTTCTCCAAAGGGTATATCAGTAATTTCACCAGGAGATAGAATAGCACAGTTACTAATAATACCCAGCCTACATGATAAATTTTCCAGTCGTACTGTAGAAAGAGGTTCCAAGGGATTAGGTTCCACAGGTGTAGATTGGGCTATGCTTTCTTTAAATTTAGATTCTCGCCCCATGCTAAAACTAAATATTCAAGGACATGAATTTAATGGGCTACTGGATACAGGTGCAGACCTTAGCATCATCTCTCGTCAAGAATGGCCAAAACATTGGCCATTACAACAAGCCACTCAAACGCTTCGAGGCCTAGGAGTGGCGACTAATCCCCATAGAAGTGCAATGGTATTAGATTGGAAGGATCCTGAAGGATGTGAAGGAACTATACAGCCATATGTATTGGATCATCTTCCCGTAAATTTATTGGGACGAGATGTCCTACATCAATTAGGTTTGACATTAACAAATAACATCAACCAAAATGCACCCACTATTATGACTAGACAAGGTTTTAGGAAAGGAAAAAGATTAGAAAAACAAGAACAAGGTATAGCAGCACCAATACAAATAGATCAAGGAACAGAAAGACATGGGTTGGATTTTCAGAAAGGGCCACTGAGACAATAAAAATTACTTGGAAATCAGAAAGACCAGTATGGGTTCCTCAGTGGCCCCTGACTAAAGAAAAGATACAAGCAGCCCATGACCTGGTCAAACAACAATTAGCGGAAGGACATATACAACCTTCTGTATCTCCCCATAATACTCCCATTTTTGTCATCAAAAAGAAATCTGGTAAATGGAGATTATTGCAAGATTTAAGAGCCATTAATAATGAGATGGTTATTATGGGACCTGCTCAATCAGGGATTCCTCAGTTGTCTGCTTTGCCAAAAACCTGGTATGTTTTAGTTATAGATATTAAAGATTGTTTTTTTTCAATTCCAATTCATCCTGAGGATAGTCCACGTTTTGCATTTACTATCCCTGCACCAAATCATGAAGGTCCTGATCAGAGATATGAATGGAAAGTACTCCCTCAAGGGATGGCTAACAGCCCAACTATGTGTCAAATTTATGTTAACAAAGCAATCCAGCCACTTAGAAATCAAAATCCTGAACTACAAATATTTCACTATATGGATGATGTATTATTAGCACACAAAGATAAAAACACATTGCTAGAATGTTATGCCACACTTACAAACTTATTAAAAAATTATAATCTAGAGATAGCAATAGATAAAGTACAATTAAATTTTCCAATCAATTATTTAGGAGTTCTATTATCCTCAACCATGGTCCGTCCACCAAAAATTCAAATACGAGTAGATCAACTCAAATCACTTAATGACTTTCAAAAGTTATTAGGAGACATAAATTGGATAAGGCCTTATTTAGGTATACCAACAGGAGAGTTGGGACCTTTATTTGATATCCTAAAAGGTCCATCAGATCCAAATTCACCCCGAATGTTAACGCCTGAAGCAAGAAAGGCATTAAAAATCATTGAAACATATATGGAAAATATGCATTTGGATAGAATTGATATAAGTTTGCCTTTATTATTTATTGTACTACCAACAAAAAATATTCCTACAGGAGTATTTTGGCAAGAAGGTCCATTATTATGGATACATTTATCTTATTCTCCTAACACTATTCTTACTAGGTATCCTGAGGCTGTAGGACAATTAATACTCAAAGGAATAAAAGCAGCAAAGGGAGTGTTTGGAATTTCTCCCAATAAAATTATTACTCCATATACTATGAATCAAATTGATGAGTTAGCTAATGAGTTAAATACTTGGGCAATAATCATGTGCAAATCTAATGTTTCATTTGATAACCACTTACCATCTAATCCTTTATTGTCTTTTTGGGCATTGCATCCTGTAATTTTTCCAAAAATGACAAGAAAAACACCTATCATGAATGCTCCAAATATATTCACTGATGGGTCAAATAATGGTACAGCAGCAGTAGTTACCCCTGATCAAACTTTTACATTTTTAGTACCCAAACAATCAGCTCAAAAGGTAGAGCTTAATGCAGTTTTACAAGCTTTTGTGATGTTTAAAGATTCTGTATTTAATTTATTTTCTGATAGTCAGTATGTAGTTAATGCTATAGTATCTCTTGAAGATGCTGGTAGGATTTCCCCTTCTTCTACTGTTTTCTCTTTGCTTTCCACTATACAAAGTCTAATCTGGGACAGAAAAGATCCATTCTTTATAGGACATATCAGGGCACATACAGGATTGCCTGGAGCCCTTAGTTTGGGCAATGATTTAGCAGATAAAACTACACATGACATACATATTTTCTCTACACTAGAAGAAGCTATAAATTTTCATAAAAAGTTCCATGTCAATACTAATACTTTACAAAAGCATTTTAAAATAACTAAGGAACAAGCTAGACAAATAATAAAACAATGTCAAAATTGTGTGACCTTTTTACCACAAGTTAATCTTGGAGTCAATCCTAGAGGATTGATACCTAACCATATTTGGCAGATGGACGTCACACACTTGCCAGAATTTGGAAAATTAAAATATTTGCATGTTACAGTTGATACTTCTTCTGGATTTTTGATGGGCTCCCTTCATGCCGGAGAAAAAACTAAAGATGTTATAGCTCATTGCTTACAAAATTTTGCCACTGTGGGTGTTCCAAAACAGTTAAAAACAGATAATGCCCCTGGTTATACTTCTACCTCTTTTAAACAATTTTGCTCAACATTTGGCATTACTCATATAACAGGAATCCCATACAGTCCACAGGGACAAGGCATAGTTGAAAGAGCTCATCAAACTATTAAAATGTACTTATTAAAGCAAAAAGAAGGAATTGGGAAGGGGTATATATTCCCCAAAGATAAACTTAAAATAACCCTTTTTACTCTAAACTTTTTAAATTTGGATTCATCAGGACTTAGTGCTGCGGAAAGGCATATGTGTCCAAAAAATGTACATAAGCCCAAGGTACTTTGGAAGGATATTCTAACAGGACAATGGAAAGGTCCTGACCCAGTAATTGTCTGGAGTCGGGGGTCTGTTTGTGTGTTTCCACAGGGAGAACAGCAGCCGATTTGGATTCCAGAGAGATTAACCAAGGTCCTGACCCAGTGATTGTCTGGAGTCGGGGGTCTGTTTATGTGTTTCCACAGGGAGAACAGCAGCCAATTTGGATTCCAGAAAGATTAACTAAAGCGATTTCTACAGACCAAAAAGAAGATGATTTGGCTCAAATCCATAACAACTGATATCCAAAACTCCAGTTTGGCTATTCTTACATCTGCAACAGAACCAGGATGCTTTTTTCAATATCTATTTTATTATTGCCCTTTGCCATATCATGAAGTTCTGTTTTGTTTTTTGAGCTCATACAGACCTAGGTTAATGTTTTGCTGATCAGTTCTATTTTTTGACTACAGAGTTTTTAAACATTGCAATGGAGATTTCACCTGTAAAAAGTTATAAGGCCTTTACTATAATGTTATGTGTTGTATGTATTATATTATGTGTGCACACTTGTGTTTTGTGTTATATGTTTGAATGTACGTATGTCCATATATCATATATGATGAGCGCTCATGATAAAATGGATCCAAATTTTTTTTTTCACGTGATTTATATGGTTTAATTTAAATTGGGTAACAACTGTTGAGGATTGTTTTAATATGTAAACAAAAAAGAAGGTTAACAGATCTGTTTGTTTACTTTCACCTTTCCTTTTCATTATATTTAATAATTCTCTTAAAGATAATGTAAATTGTTAAGAAAATTGTTTTCTTTTAGTGCCTTCTGTAATGTTACATAATTTTTTCTTTAGCCATTATTGCCAGAATTCCTATCTTCATCCCAGTGCCTGCCGCAGTCTGGCTGGGCACAATCAGGAGCCACTTGTCAAAAGAAACTAACTTTATTTTTAGAACCAAACACGCCAAACAAACAGCATCTCAGGAAAAACCCCTCAGAGCCTCAACTGCCACCACCGGCTTTCCACACGCCTGTCTCTCCCCCCCACAAGCTTCTCTCCACCTCCCACAATCCTCCTGCTCTTGAGGCCGATTGGCTGGGTCACGTGGGCAGAGCCAAAAAGTCCCCCAATGAGCAGCTCCGTGGTCTGAAAGGGCAGGGAAACAGTCCAATGAGCATCACCGCAGAGGAGCCAATCAGCTAGATGTTGCTGGGGCCGAGGAGCCAATCAGCTAGATGTTGCTGGGGCCGCTGTGAGCCAATCATCAGCCGGCAGCTGGATTGCTGGCAGATGGAAGTTTGCTGGGGCCCCTTCGGCTGTGGCTCTCAACATCTCCCCCTCTCTGTTTAAACAACAAGCATGTGGCTTAGGGACCGTGCCTGTTAGGCAGTCCAATTCAACACATGGTCCTTACCCGTCATCGGATGAACTGACCTCTAGGCGTCAGCCTCCTGTCTTAGGTTGGTACCACTGCAATTGGATCATACCCGTCACTGACTACTGGTCCAGCATACAGCTATACTTGTGGATAGGCCTTTGCACCAGTGGGGGGGTGAGGTTCTTTGCCTCACCTCTGTTGGCCCCCAAATTTTAGACCATCACTAGTAGAGGAGGATGCAAAATGCCATGACATTAAGCCAATTGAGGGCTCCTTTGAAAAATTGTACCACCGGTGACATCATCAGCAAAAATACCCCAACACTACCACAAGTCGCTGCACCAACAGATAGTTCAAAATGCATACAGGTGAGCTCACAATGTGTCCAGGCAAGTTCTGCAAGCAGTTCAGTGATGGCTATTGTAGAAGGTGTAGATTGGTTTTATCTTTGACTTCACCAGCACTGGGATGAAGATAGGAATTCTGGCAATAATGGCTAAAGAAAAAATTATGTAACATTACAGAAGGCACTAAAAGAAAACAATTTTCTTAACAATTTACATTGTCTTCACCGGCACTGGGATGAAGATAGGAATTCTCGCAATAATGGCTAAAGAAAAAATTATGTAACATTACAGAAGGCACTAAAAGAAAACAATTTTCTTAACAATTTACATTATCTTTAAGAGAATTATTAAATATAATGAAAAGGAAAGGTGAAAGTAAACAAACAGATCTGTTAACCTTCTTTTTTGTTTACATATTAAAACAATCCTCAACAGTTGTTTACCCAATTTAAATTAAACCATATAAATCACGTGAAAAAAAAAATATTTGGATCCATTTTATCATGAGCGCTCATCATATATGATATATGGACATTCAAACATATAACACAAAACACAAGTGTGCACACATAACATAATACATACAACACATAACATTATAGTAAAGGCCTTATAACTTTTTACAGGTGAAATCTCCATTGCAATGTTTAAAAACTCTATAGTCAAAAAATAGAACTGATCATCAAAACATTAACCTAGGTCTGTATGAGCTCAAAAAACAAAATAGAACTTCATGATATGGCAAAGGGCAATAATAAAATAGATATTGAAAAAAGCATCCTGGTTCTGTTGCAGATGTAAGAATAGCCAAACTGGAGTTTTGGATATCAGTTGTTATGGATTTGAGCCAAATCATCTTCTTTTTGGTCTGTAGAAATCGCTTTAGTTAATCTTTCTGGAATCCAAATTGGCTGCTGTTCTCCCTGTGGAAACACATAAACAGACCCCCGACTCCAGACAATCACTGGGTCAGGACTTTGGTTAATCTCTCTGGAATCCAAATCGGCTGCTGTTCTCCCTGTGGAAACACACAAACAGACCCCCGACTCCAGACAATTACTGGGTCAGGACCTTTCCATTGTCCTGTTAGAATATCCTTCCAAAGTACCTTGGGCTTATGTACATTTTTTGGACACATATGCCTTTCCGCAGCACTAAGTCCTGATGAATCCAAATTTAAAAAGTTTAGAGTAAAAAGGGTTATTTTAAGTTTATCTTTGGGGAATATATACCCCTTCCCAATTCCTTCTTTTTGCTTTAATAAGTACATTTTAATAGTTTGATGAGCTCTTTCAACTATGCCTTGTCCCTGTGGATTGTATGGGATTCCTGTTATATGAGTAATGCCAAATGTTGAGCAAAATTGTTTAAAAGAGGTAGAAGTATAACCAGGGGCATTATCTGTTTTTAACTGTTTTGGAACACCCACAGTGGCAAAATTTTGTAAGCAATGAGCTATAACATCTTTAGTTTTTTCTCCGGCATGAAGGGAGCCCATCAAAAATCCAGAAGAAGTATCAACTGTAACATGCAAATATTTTAATTTTCCAAATTCTGGCAAGTGTGTGACGTCCATCTGCCAAATATGGTTAGGTATCAATCCTCTAGGATTGACTCCAAGATTAACTTGTGGTAAAAAGGTCACACAATTTTGACATTGTTTTATTATTTGTCTAGCTTGTTCCTTAGTTATTTTAAAACGCTTTTGTAAAGTATTAGCATTGACATGGAACTTTTTATGAAAATTTATAGCTTCTTCTAGTGTAGAGAAAATATGTATGTCATGTGTAGTTTTATCTGCTAAATCATTGCCCAAACTAAGGGCTCCAGGCAATCCTGTATGTGCCCTGATATGTCCTATAAAGAATGGATCTTTTCTGTCCCAGATTAGACTTTGTATAGTGGAAAGCAAAGAGAAAACAGTAGAAGAAGGGGAAATCCTACCAGCATCTTCAAGAGATACTATAGCATTAACTACATACTGACTATCAGAAAATAAATTAAATACAGAATCTTTAAACATCACAAAAGCTTGTAAAACTGCATTAAGCTCTACCTTTTGAGCTGATTGTTTGGGTACTAAAAATGTAAAAGTTTGATCAGGGGTAACTACTGCTGCTGTACCATTATTTGACCCATCAGTGAATATATTTGGAGCATTCATGATAGGTGTTTTTCTTGTCATTTTTGGAAAAATTACAGGATGCAATGCCCAAAAAGACAATAAAGGATTAGATGGTAAGTGGTTATCAAATGAAACATTAGATTTGCACATGATTATTGCCCAAGTATTTAACTCATTAGCTAACTCATCAATTTGATTCATAGTATATGGAGTAATAATTTTATTGGGAGAAATTCCAAACACTCCCTTTGCTGCTTTTATTCCTTTGAGTATTAATTGTCCTACAGCCTCAGGATACCTAGTAAGAATAGTGTTAGGAGAATAAGATAAATGTATCCATAATAATGGACCTTCTTGCCAAAATACTCCTGTAGGAATATTTTTTGTTGGTAGTACAATAAATAATAAAGGCAAACTTATATCAATTCTATCCAAATGCATATTTTCCATATATGTTTCAATGATTTTTAATGCCTTTCTTGCTTCAGGCGTTAACATTCGGGGTGAATTTGGATCTGATGGACCTTTTAGGATATCAAATAAAGGTCCCAACTCTCCTGTTGGTATACCTAAATAAGGCCTTATCCAATTTATGTCTCCTAATAACTTTTGAAAGTCATTAAGTGATTTGAGTTGATCTACTCGTATTTGAATTTTTGGTGGACGGACCATGGTTGAGGATAATAGAACTCCTAAATAATTGATTGGAAAATTTAATTGTACTTTATCTATTGCTATCTCTAGATTATAATTTTTTAATAAGTTTGTAAGTGTGGCATAACATTCTAGCAATGTGTTTTTATCTTTGTGTGCTAATAATACATCATCCATATAGTGAAATATTTGTAGTTCAGGATTTTGATTTCTAAGTGGCTGGATTGCTTTGTTAACATAAATTTGACACATAGTTGGGCTGTTAGCCATCCCTTGAGGGAGTACTTTCCATTCATATCTCTGATCAGGACCTTCATGATTCAGTGCAGGGATAGTAAATGCAAAACGTGGACTATCCTCAGGATGAATTGGAATTGAAAAAAAACAATCTTTAATATCTATAACTAAAACATACCAGGTTTTTGGCAAAGCAGACAACTGAGGAATCCCTGATTGAGCAGGTCCCATAATAACCATCTCATTATTAATGGCTCTTAAATCTTGCAATAATCTCCATTTACCAGATTTCTTTTTGATGACAAAAATGGGAGTATTATGGGGAGATACAGAAGGTTGTATATGTCCTTCTGCTAATTGTTGTTTGACCAGGTCATGGGCTGCTTGTATCTTTTCTTTAGTCAGGGGCCACTGAGGAACCCACACTGGTCTTTCTGATTTCCAAGTAATTTTTATTGTCTCAGTGGCCCTTTCTGAAAATCCAACCCATGTCTGTCTGTTCCTTGATCTATTTGTATTGGTGCTGCTATACCTTGTTCTTGTTTTTCTAATCTTTTTCCTTTCCTAAAACCTTGTCTAGTCATAATAGTGGGTGCATTTTGGTTGATGTTATTTGTTAATGTCAAACCTAATTGATCTAGGACATCTCGTCCCCATAAATTTACGGGAAGATGATCCAATACATATGGCTGTATAGTTCCTTCACATCCTTCAGGATCCTTCCAATCTAATACCATTGCACTTCTATGGGGATTAGTCGCCACTCCTAGGCCTCGAAGCGTTTGAGTGGCTTGTTGTAATGGCCAATGTTTTGGCCATTCTTGACGAGAGATGATGCTAAGGTCTGCACCTGTATCCAGTAGCCCATTAAATTCATGTCCTTGAATATTTAGTTTTAGCATGGGGCAAGAATCTAAATTTAAAGAAAGCATAGCCCAATCTACACCTGTGGAACCTAATCCCTTGGAACCTCTTTCTACAGTACGACTGGAAAATTTATCATGTAGGCTGGGTATTATTAGTAACTGTGCTATTCTATCTCCTGGTGAAATTACTGATATACCCTTTGGAGAACTGGCTATAATTTTTATTTCACCTTCATAATCGGGATCAATTACCCCAGGACTTATCATAAGTCCTTTTAGAGTAGAAGAGCTGCGTCCCAATAATAAGCCTACTGTTCCTTTGGGAAGAGGTCCTTTCACCCCTGTGGGAATGATTTGAACTCCCATCTCTGGAGTTAGTACTGCTCTGGCGGAAGCGCAGATGTCCAACCCTGCGCTCCCTCTGGTTTGTCTGATGAGGGATCTGATGGACAATGTGTCCTGGGCACTACCCTGATGGGGTTGCTGGGTTCCTCCAGTGCTCCGTATATTTGTGGTTTTGGGCCCCGGAGCATTGGGCCCCCTTGTCCATTTTTTGGCAATGGAGCCTGATGCCTTTCTCCACGATATCGTGGATAAACACCTGGTCCTTGTTCGTTTTTTGATAATGGAGTACCCTCTATGGTGGTTTGAGAACGGCATTCATTAGCCCAATGTCTCCCTCTACGGCATCGTGGGCAAATACCTGGTATTCTACTCCTTGGATACCTAGTTTTGTTAAACCCTCCTCCAATGGGGCAATTCCTTTTAAAATGTCCTGTTTGTTCACAATTGTAGCATGTTCTTGGCCTGGCATCTAAAGCCTGTTTTACTGCAGCTGCCACAATTTGCCCTTGTTCATTAATGTCTCTGGCATCTAAAGCCTGTTTTACTGCAGCTGCCACGACTTGCTCTTGTTCATTAATGTCTCTACATAATTTAATATATGTGTTTAAATCTTCATGTTTCCATGGTCTAATGATATCTCTGCACCAACGATTCGCTTGCTCATAAGCCAGGTGTTTTAGTAATGGCATTGCTTGTTCTGTATTCCCAAAAACTCTGGTAGCTGTTTGAATAAGCCTATCTACAAATTCAGCATAAGGTTCATTAGCTCCTTGTATTACCTTAGATAATTGACCTTGTAAACCTCCATGTCCTTGTAAAGTCTTCCATGCCTTAATTGCATCTGCAGCAATTTGTGCGTATACGCCAGGATCATATGCAATTTGTTGCTGCTGATCCTCATAAGGTCCCTTTCCTAACAACATATCTAGATTTCTCTGAGGATAACCAGCTGCTGCATTTCGCCTAGCCGTCTCCTTGCAAAATTCCTCATTGGCAACCTTCCATAACAGGTATTGTCCTCCATTTAGCACAGCTTTACACATATTAGCCCAATCTGCTGGCGTCATGTTCAAGTTGTTAATGGATTCGACCATGCTTACAGTGAAGGGTGCTTGAGGACCATAGGTTGTTACAGCCTCTTTTAGCTGCTTCACTGTTTTGAAATTTAAAACTTGGTAAAATCGCTGCCCTCCTGCCTCAAATACAGGGCATGTTAATATTTGAGATCTTGTCTCAGGATCCCAACTATCAACTGCGGGGGTTGGGGACCTCCCAGCATATGGAGGTGGCCTTGTTAGTTGGACACTTACGTCCTCTGGTGATAGAAAGGTGTTAGTAGCAGTCTCCTGTAGAGGTGGTGCTGTTGGTTGGACACTTACACCCTCTGGTGATAGAAAGGTGTTAGTAGCAATCTCCTGTTGTAACTTTCCCCCTGATGGCTTTTTCTGTTTTACACTTTCTTTCTCTGTCTGACTAACTTGAGAGGCCTTCTCTTTTACTTGAATCTTTTCCTCTGTCTGACTAACTTGAGAGACCTTCTTTTTTACTTGAATCTTTTCCTCTGTCTGACTAACTTGAGAGACCTTCACTTTTACTTGAATCATTATGTCTTCTCCTTCCTCTACCATTGTCTGAACTGAAGGCTTTGGACTAAGCAAACAAGATACGAACGTCCACAATGGCAATGTGCCAACTGGCAGAGTCCCTGGGCTTTTCTTTTCTATTCTTTTTAAATCTTCACCATGATGGTTCCATTGTGATATATTTAACAACTCCTCCTTAAAAAGCCATGAGCTACATTTTTGTATTGTATCAACGTATGCCCTGACTGCTATTGATTTTACTGGGATGCCTCCTTCCTCTAACAATTTACTTAACACTCTTTCAGTTTGTTTTTTACTAATTTCTGATCCCGTATTTCTACTATAATACAACCCAACAAGATGACGCCAAACAAAACCGAGACAGAATGAAATAAAAAGGGAACAACAAAAAGTCATTATAGCCTTTCTATCCTCCTGACATGTGCATCCGTCCTTTCTCCCTATCTGTTCCTCAGACGTAAATAGTTTTTCCTCAGATGTGAGCGGTTTTTCTTCCGTCTCACTCATCTCCAGGGACAGGCAACTTAAAACAAAAGTGAAACAAAATAACAAAAGAAGAATCTTAAAATGGCTACCCATCCTCTCGCCCTGCCCTCAGGGGCGAGCAGTTCACTTACCCTCAGTCGCTCCCCGTGCGAGCCACCAGATGCCGCAGTCTGGCTGGGCACAATCAGGAGCCACTTGTCAAAAGAAACTAACTTTATTTTTAGAACCAAACACGCCAAACAAACAGCATCTCAGGAAAAACCCCTCAGAGCCTCAACTGCCACCACCGGCTTTCCACACGCCTGTCTCTCCCCCCCACAAGCTTCTCTCCACCTCCCACAATCCTCCTGCTCTTGAGGCCGATTGGCTGGGTCACGTGGGCAGAGCCAAAAAGTCCCCCAATGAGCAGCTCCGTGGTCTGAAAGGGCAGGGAAACAGTCCAATGAGCATCACCGCAGAGGAGCCAATCAGCTAGATGTTGCTGGGGCCGAGGAGCCAATCAGCTAGATGTTGCTGGGGCCGCTGTGAGCCAATCATCAGCCGGCAGCTGGATTGCTGGCAGATGGAAGTTTGCTGGGGCCCCTTCGGCTGTGGCTCTCAACAAGTGCCAGTGAAGACAATGTAAATTGTTAAGAAAATTGTTTTCTTTTAGTGCCTTCTGTAATGTTACATAATTTTTTCTTTAGCCATTATTGCCAGAATTCCTATCTTCATCCCAGTGCTGGTGAAGTCAAAGATAAAACCAATCTACAGCTTCTACAATAGCCATCACTGAACTGCTTGCAGAACTTGCCTGGACACATTGTGAGCTCACCTGTATGCATTTTGAACTATCTGTTGGTGCAGCGACTTGTGGTAGTGTTGGGGTATTTTTGCTGATGATGTCACCGGTGGTACAATTTTTCAAAGGAGCCCTCAATTGGCTTAATGTCATGGCATTTTGCATCCTCCTCTACTAGTGATGGTCTAAAATTTGGGGGCCAACAGAGGTGAGGCAAAGAACCTCACCCCCCCACTGGTGCAAAGGCCTATCCACAAGTATAGCTGTATGCTGGACCGGTAGTCAGTGACGGGTATGATCCAATTGCAGTGGTACCAACCTAAGACAGGAGGCTGACGCCTAGAGGTCAGTTCATCCGATGACGGGTAAGGACCATATGTTGAATTGGACTGCCTAACAGGCACGGTCCCTAAGCCACATGCTTGTTGTTTAAACAGAGAGGGGGAGATGTTGAGAGCCACAGCCGAAGGGGCCCCAGCAAACTTCCATCTGCCAGCAATCCAGCTGCCGGCTGATGATTGGCTCACAGCGGCCCCAGCAACATCTAGCTGATTGGCTCCTCTGTGGTGATGCTCATTGGACTGTTTCCCTGCCCTTTCAGACCACGGAGCTGCTCATTGGGGGACTTTTTGGCTCTGCCCACGTGACCCAGCCAATTGGCCTCAAGAGCAGGAGGATTGTGGGAGGTGAAAAGAAGCTTGTGGGGGGAGAGAGAGGCTTGTGGAAAGCCGGTGGTGGCAGTTGAGGCTCTGAGGATTTTTCCTGAGAGGCTGTTTTGTTTGGCGTGTGTGGTCCTAAAAATAAAGTTAGTTTCTTTTGACAAGTGGCTTCTGATTGTGCCCAGCCAGACTGCGGCATCTAATGTTGGACAAAGAGAGAACAGGAGTGGTGTATGATGTGATGTTTATGAGGGAGGACGAGAGAAGAGTTTCTCAGCTTCCCTTCTGAGTCAATAGGTGGTGTTGTCTGGAGTTTGATGGTTGCCACACCCCCGGGTTGGTGAGGATTGCTAGGGTGGCAGAGTCAGTCCCGGTGGCAGAACTTCTGGAGGTGGGATATAGCAATTGTGGGTCCATATTGGAAGGTTGCATCCTGGAAATCTCCTTTGGGTTCCACTCATGTGATGTACAAGCCTGATCTTAGTCCTTTATGTCACCTGGAGACCCTACAATTCCTGGTCTCTTATATTGTCTGCAAACTCAATCTTTCCCACCAACACCCTTTTGAATTCTAGGTCAGGCACATCTTTCATAGGCAGTCCTGAGGGCTGAGTTCTGGAACTTGTGTGCCTGTCACAGAAAGCTGTTCTGTATTGGGCAGATCAACACCAGGTGCTGAGAGCTGCCACATAGCTACAAGCACTGGGCTGAGTTGGTGGCTATGGAAGGGTTTGAAAACTGGGGATTGGGGAACCTGAGGACCCTGTTGGGTGTTGGATCTGGTAAGACCAGGGCATAGGTGGAATGCTGGACTGGCTAGGGGGTCAGGGACCAGGCTGGTGCTTTGGCCCACTGAGTGCTGGCCCGAGTGGGCCTTGGGAACCTGGTGGGTATTGGACCAGCTGGCTGGACGAGTCAAGAGCAAGATGTCCTCACACTCTCTTCCAACCTTCTGACCCACTGTAGCCAACCCCGACTGTCCCTGCAAACTTCGGGAGTCATGGAGCTGGGAAGAGCTCAGCTCTCTTCTTTCTCTCTAATCTGTGTTCCCCAACATAAAATGCTCCCAGTTTCTGACTTTCCACAGAATCAATAGGCTCAGACAGGCTCATGTTGACCTAGCTGCAAACTCACAGATCTGGGTTTCAGTTTCCATAGGCTTCACCATGCTATAGTCCCAAGTTATCAATGTTGTTTTGAGAAACTAATGTGACTCCATTTTTGAGAAACCAGTTTCTACCTCAAGGCCTGTCCTAAGGAAGAGGACATGACCCTTGTCCTGGGAAAAACCCACAGAGCACTCCTAAGCACATACCCATTCTGCTGAGTTTTTTGTCTGCAAATAACAGGAGATATCTGTGGCTCCAGGTGTCCCTGACTCAGTTAGGCTAGGTGAAGACACATAGCAAACCCCCTAGCAACCTCCAATCAGCATGAGACAGGGAAAATACCTGGGATGCCAGATGACCCCCCAGTAGTTTATGGTGGTTGATAATGTGTTAGGAAACTATGTAGTTTCTCACGTATACTCCTCGTGGCCTAAACCAATCAGTTCAAAGGAATCCCCCTCTTGTACTAACCAATCACCTCTACCCAACTTGTTTCCGCCAGTGAATGTACTAATCAATGTTAAGAGTTGTTTGATTTTCCCACAGTATGGAATGATTTGCTGTGTGATGTTGTGACATATAGAGTATCCCCCCAAAACCTATAAAATCTCACTGAACAAAGGACCGGGACTCACTCCCTGGGACTGCTGCATTGGGAACGGTTGTGAGTTCAGGCTCGAGCTTGCAATAAAGACTCTTGTGTGATTGCATTAGATTTGGCTCCTGGAAATCTATTGGGGTCCCCTGAGTCATAACAGTTTTAATTTGCGATGAGAGAGACCACCATGGATGCATTCATATAAAGGAGTGACCATATGAAGCAGCAGCAAGATAGTGACACACCTGGTAGGAAGATGTCAAGTGTAACTAGACCTGCAGGCATCTTGATAATGGTCCTGGCCAGTGTCTCAAGGTGGAGGTGGGATGGGACAGCAGCATTGGGCAGCCTGGCGTCATTCACAAAAACATTTTAATTTAATAAAATCTCATTTGTCAAACTGCTTTAGTTGCCTGTACTTCTGGTTTCTTACCCAAAATAATTACTAAAAGAGCTAATACCTTGAAGGTTTTACCCATTTTCTTATAAGGGTTTTTATAGTTTTATGACTTACATATAGGTTTGTAATATATTTTGAGTTAATTTTTGTGCATGGTATTAAGCAAGGGCACATCTTCATTCTTTTGCATGTGGATACCCAGTTTCCCCAGTACCATTTATTGAATAGAAGGTCCTTTCCTCATTGTGTGGTCTTGGCACCCTTGTCCAAGATCATTTGACCATATGCATGAGGATTTATATATGGGATTTCTATTATGTTGACTCAATCTGCTTTTATGCCAGTACTACACTGTTTTGATTGCTGAACTTCCTAATGTGGGTTGAAACCAGAGTGTGTGAGTCCTCCAACTTTTTCTTTTCAAGATTGTTTTATCTGGGTCCCTTGAGAGTTCCTGTAAATTTTAGGATATTTTTCCTGCAAAAAAAAATGCCATTGGGATTTTGATTGATATTGTTTTGAATCTGTAATTCCTTTCATCAGTAAGAGCATTTTAACAATATTGTCTTCCCTCCTTAAGCATGGATGCCTTTTTATTTATGCATTTTCTTTAATTTCTTATATTAATATTTTGTAGTTCTCAGTGTACAAGTCTTTTTCCTCGTTGGTTAAAGTTACTTCTAGGTATTTTATTCTTTTGGATGCTAATGTAGTGGGGACTGTTTTCTTAATTTCCTTTTCAGCTTGTTCATTGCTAGTGTATAATAAAAGCAGCTTATTTTCACATGTTGATTTTGTGTCCTGCAATTAAAAAATGAGATTATTAGTTCTAACATTTGGGAGGAGTATCTTTCAGGTTTTCTATAAAAAAAATCATGTCATCTGTGAGCAGAGACAATTTTATTTCCAATTTTGATGTCTATTACTTTGTTTTCTTTTCTAATTGCTCCGAGTAGAACATACAATATTATGATGAGTAGAAATGATGAGAATGGGCATAACTGACTAGTTCCTAATCTTAGAGGAGAGACTCTCAGGCTTTCACAACTGAGTATGATGATAGCTATGGATTTTCATCTATGGTCTTTATTATGTTGAGGATAGGTTCCTTCTATCCCTGGTTTTTGAGTGCTTTATTATGAAAGGTTATTTTGATAGATGCTTTTTCTGTGTGTAAATTGAGATGATTGTCTCTTTCTTTTTTATCCTGTTAATGTGGTGTATTACATTCTTTGATTTTCATATGTTGAATCCATCTTTGCATACCGGGAATACATCCTACTCTGTCATGGTATATAATCCTTTTAATGTAATGCCTAAGTTGGTTCACTAATTCTTTGTTAATTTTTCATCAATATTCATCAAGAATATATATTCTTTTCTCATGATTTTTTTTCTGACTTTGGTATCAGGGTAATGCTAACTTTATAAAATGAGATTATTTTTTATAAAATAATCTTTATTTATAAAATAAAATTAGCCTGTACATGCTTCTTCCCCTTCAATTTTTTGGGAATGGTTTGAAGAAGATTGGTGTTAACTATTATTTTTTGGTACTGGGGATTGAACTCAGGGGTACTTGACCACTGAGCCACATCCTCAGCCCTATTTTGTATTTTATTAGAGACAGGGTCTCACTGAGTTGCTTGGCCCTCACTTTTGCTCAAGCTGGCTCTGAACTCTTGATCTTCCTGCCTCAGACTTCCAGGCTGCTGGGATTACAGGTGTGTGCCATCATTCCTGCCTGGTGGTGTTAACTATTTTTAAGTGTGTTATAAAATTTCCCAGTGAGGTTATCAGGTCAGGAGTTTTTTTTCTTTGAAAGGTTTTGGACTTTGGATTCAATCTCCTTACCGATAACTGGTTGGTTTAGACTTCATTCTTTATGATTCAATCTTGGTAGGCACTATATCTTCAATTTGTTCATAATAATCTCATAATCTTTATTTTTGTGGCATTAGTTATATTTCTTTTAAAAATATGAGTTTATTTTTTTATTTTCTATTTTTTCCATTTTTTGTGGAGCCAAGGATTGAACCCAGTGCTTCACAAATGCTCACTGTACCACCAAGCTACCTCTCCAGCTCCCAATTTCAGTTATTTGAATCCTCCTTTTTTTTTCTTAGTAAATCTAACTATGGGTTTGCCAGTTTTGTTCATTTTTTAAGAAAAACAAACCTAGTTTCAATGACTTTTTTATTCCCTATGTCATTTATTTCTAATCTTTATGATTTTATTTCTTCTGATTTCTTCGGGATTGGTTGGTTCTTTTTCAGTTTCTTGAGGTGAAGAGTTAGGTCATTAATTTGAGATCTTTCTTTAAAAAAAATGTGTTTAGTCCTACATATATTCCTTTTACCCCTGCTTTTGCTGCATACCATAAATTTTGGTATGTTTTATTTTAATTGTTTCAAGATATTAATTTCTCCTGTGGTTTCTTCTTTGACTCATTAGCTTAAAAGTACATTGTTTAAGTTCCATATAATTATTAATTCTTATTTTTTCTTCTACAATGATTTCCAGTTTTATTCTACTCTGATCAGAAAAAAAAGCTCTTGGGACAATTGCAATCTTAAGTTTGTTAAAACATGTTCTCTGACCTAACATAATCTTCCTGGAGAGATTTTTGGTACACTTGAGAAGAATGTGTATTCTGCTGTTGGTGGAGAGAATGTTAGGTATATGTCCATTGGTCCGAGTTGCCTATAGTGTCATTTGAGTTCTTTGTGTCATTATTCATTTTATGACTGGTTGTTCTAGTCATTATTGAGAGGGGATACTGAAGTTTTCTACTATTGTTGTTTTATTATAACATTTCTCCCTTTAATTTTGTCAATATTTGGAATCTTAATGTTAGTACATATAGATATCTAATTGCTCTATGATCCTGGCAAATTGACACTTTTACCATTATATAATGCCCTTCTTATTCTGACTTAAATTCTGTTTTGTCTGATGCAAGTATCTTTTAGTTAGAATTTTCATGGAACATCCTTTTCTATCTTTCAATTTTAACTTATGTGTCTCCTTATATCTAAACTGAGTTTTTTTGTATCCAGCGTATAGCTGGATCTTATTTTTTAATCCATTCAGAAAATCTATGTATTTTCAATGAGAAGCCTCTTCCATTTACATTTGTAGCAACTATTGTTAGTGAAATATTTAATATTGCCCTTTTGCTAGTTGTTTTCTGTGTGGCTTTTAGATGTTTTGCCTCTCCTTTCCTTTCTTGCTATCTTTCTTCATGTTTTGTTGATGTTTTCGTAGTGACATACTTTGCTGCCCTTATGATTTTCTTTTGTTTATCTGTTTGTCTTCTAGAGGTAAGTTTTTTTTTTCTTTTCCTTTTTTTTTTTTTTTTTTTTTTTGGTGTATGTGTGTTTGTGTGTGTGTTTACCTTGGAGATTTACAGAGAACATCTTGAACAGATAGCAATCTATTTTAAACTGACAACGACTTAACTTTGATCACATACAAAAGTTCTACTTTCTTACATCTTTATTTCGCCTAACCAATTTTCTTATTCATATCACAAACTACATCTTTTTACACTGTGTAGTCAGTACCGAGATACATAGGTATTCATGTTTTTGTATTTTAAATTCTATACCAGAAATAAAATTGTTTTATGTCACAACAATACAAGCTATAAAATCTTATATTTGTTTATATTATATTTTTCCAGAGAGATGTGTTATTTTCATAAACTTTCATGTTGCTGTCTATCATCCCTTAATTTCAACTTTAATAACTCCATTTAATGTTTCTCTTAGGAGATTAAGTAGCAGTTAATTCACCCAGCAATTGTTTTTCTGGAAAATTCTGAATTTCTTCACCATTACTGAAAGATACTTTTGCTTGATAAGAGTATTCTTTCTTGGCAGGTTTTTTTCCTGCCATCATTCTGGATATATCACGCCACTCTCTTCTGGACTGCAAGTGTGTGTGTGTGTGTGTGTGTGTGTGTTTTCTGACTAATCCACCAATAATCTCATGGAGCTCTGGAAGGTGCTGGGTTGTTTTCTGCTTCTTTTCTGCATCTTTTTTTTTTTTCCCTCTGAATGTGTTTGATTATTACAATGTGTCTTAATATGGGGCTTCTTCAAGATTTTCTAGTTCAAGTATGTTGAGCTTCTTTAATTTTTATATTTGTTTTCTTGTCCCAACTTAAGACACTTTGGACTATTTTTTCTTCACATAGCTGCTCTTTCCCTTGATCCCCTACCTCTACTCTACTTGTCTTACTTATTTTTATTTTTTAAGTGGTGCTTTATAGTTATAGGTAAAAGTGGAATTCACTGTGGTATAGTCAGTCATATGTGCATATAGCATAATTTGGCCAACTATATTCCCCAAATCTTCTCTTTCTCTCCTCTCCCCCACATTTACTCTACTCCATTGATGGGCTCATAATCTAATTTATTTGATAATAATAGCACAAAAGAAGCAGGAGTAAATCGAGTTATAGAGCAATTATAAACATATGTACCTAACAAGAGAGTCTCCAAATGCATGAGGGAAAAACTACAGAAATGAATAAAGAAATTGTTCAATCTAAAATTATTCCTGAAAACTTTCAGTAATAGAAAGAATGACTAAATAGAAAATAAAATAAAATGATTCTCAACATTATTAATCATTAAAAATACATTAAACCACATTGAGATGCTACCTTGCACTTAACAGGATGGCTACAATAAAAAAAGAGACAATAACAAGTGCTGGCAAGGGTGTGAAGAAACTGGAACTCTCATGCATTACTAATTGAGTTATAAAAGAATTTAGCTACAGTGGGAAACATGTTAGCAGTTCCTTAAAATGTTAAACATAGAATTAGTATATGATCCAGAAAAATTAATTCATACTTTGGTAATTGAGAGAATTGAACATGTATTTATATAAAATATTGCATGTGAATGTTTATAAGCAGCATATTTATTTAGTGATAAAAAGTGGAAACAACCTAAATATCAATCAACTGATAAAAGTATAAAAAAGATTTGGTATATCCACATAATGGAATATTGCTCAGCCATAAAAAAGAATGGAGTACTGATAATATGACATGAGGATAAACCCTGAAAGCATTATGGTAAGTGAAAAAGATCCAGACACAAAAGTCTCCATGTTGTATGACTTCATTTTTATAAAATTCCCAGAATAATAAAAATAGAAAATAGATTAATGATTATAATGGTGTTAGGGAGAGATGGAGGATAGGGAATGATTATAAGAAGTATAGGGACCCTTTTGTGGTGATGCAATAATCTAAAATCAGATAATGGTGATTATTGCACTATTCTGTGTGAATTTACTGAAGTTACTTAATATTATATTCTACAGGTGTGAATTTTATGGTATGTGAATTAGATCTTAATAAATCTATTGTTACAAAAGTTTTTCATAAAACTGAGAATTTTATTGTTATCTTTGTTATGAGGAGCCCTGGCTGATGAAACAGGCAAGTGATTCTACTAACTCAGTAAATACTGGTATTTATTTTCTATTAGGGAAATCATTGTAATTATAATGATTACAATTTCAATACAGTACTCACATAAGGTTTTAAAATAGTTTCTTCTTTTTGCTCCCAGATGTGTTTCACTGATGGCTCTTATTGCATAATTGAGTTTAATGGCATAAATTGCACAATGCAAATCCTTTCAACCACTCTTGGAGAAAAGTCTGTCAAGAGCACAAATGAAAGCACAGGCTTATCTTGGTGGATCACAGCACGGAGCTTGCTGTACCTCCTGTTTGTTATCTATTTCTCACACACCCATTTCTCAATAGTCATCCTCCAAGAGCTGAGAGATCTCATCCTATGACTCAAGCCCAAAAAGGAGAACCAGGCCAAGTTCATGCTGCCCAAAGCAAGTATCATGCATTCTCTTTCTCATTTCTGGCATCTTTATATGATCACTATCATGGGAGTATAAAACTGTATGTACCAGTTTTCAACAAGTTTTGTAAGACTGAAGAGAAAAGAAGGTGTTGGCAAGAAAATCTGCAAGTATGATGAAGACCCTTAAAAGAACCAGGGTGGCATTCAGTGAAGAGAAGGGAGTCAAGAGCTCAATGGACATCTCCTTGCTACAGAAGATGTGGATATCTCGCTTCTCTGGCTTCTTGCCTTAATGATATTCTTCTTCTTCCTGAGCAAAGTCAGCATGTACCTCAACAGCAAGAAAATAAACATTTGGGGCTGGGGATGTGTCTCAGGGGCTGGGGATGTGGCTCAAGCGGTAGTGCGCTCGCCTGGCCCGGGTTCGATCCTCAGCACCACATACAAACAAAGATGTTGTGTCCGCCGAAAACTGAAAAATAAATATTAAAATTAAAAAAAAAAGAAAATAAACATTTGTTTGAAAGTTGTTGCACTCTTTTGATGTTATGGTCTTATTACAAATGTATATTTGATTTTTAAGTTGATGAATATTTTCTTAAATATGTCTGAGTCTACTGTTCCCTTTAAAAGTAGAATTCACATTGCAACTTTTTCTTAGATTTTTAAAATGGATTTATTTTTTAATATAGTACTATCAATCTATCATTTTTCCATATGTTGTTTCATATGAACAATTTATAAATAGTACATAAAATTAGATGTATACTTATATACATGTATATAAATGTGAATTACATAATTAAATAATATATTAACATAATATAAATTATATAATACAGAAATGACATACAAACATATACAAATATATGTCAGTATGCATTCAGGTGATGACTATTATTTTGAAAAGTAGTATTATGTCCAGTAGGATAATAGGTTAATGATCAGTCTTTTTATATGGAGTTGAAATGAAGATACAGTGGGAGTGTCTTCTGAAATATAAAATCCATGTTCAAGTTCAGAGAGCTGTGCTGAGTCCCGTCTGTGGCAGTTGTATGTGCTGATATACTACTGTGACCCAATGAATAATCATATGTCTACCTTTCCCATTGGTTTTCCCATGAGATTATTAGCAACTCTTCTAGGGAGTCACCAGAAACACTAAAACCTAGGGGAATAATTCTAGCCAGAGCTGAAAGAGAGACTTCCACTTCCAGGGTTAATGCTACCAGGGATCCTGAAGATCTTGCAGACTGCAATGGGCAACAGCAGTAGAAAAGCCACCAAAACAGAAGCACAGGTGAGTTGATATTGGCTGGCGAAGTGCTTCAGAGGAAGGATTGAAACTACCTAAGGTCAGGAATCCACAAGAGGAGAGTCTCAGGACACAAGCCTGACTTGACTAAGGGAGGTCCCGAGGGAGCCCTATGCAGTGCTAATGAAGAATGAGGGCTGAGGAACTGGGGTGAAGAAGCAAAGTTAAAGCAAGATCAGATATTGAGGAGAGGATGCTATGGACCAGCAATCCTGGAAGCAGAGACTGAGAAGGAAATGAAACACAAGGTGGGGGTACATTGGCTTCACCCTCGGGGATCTAGCCCTGCTTTTCCAGGAATCTTGCAAATCCATGAGACCAGGTGTGAGAATTGTCATCATCTCTCATTTTCACCATGACCGCCACCATTTATTGGCATCTTATTTATATTCTAGAAAATAAGAACTTGTTTTATAATAAATTGTTTCATTTAACCCTCTCTTGATAGCACTACACTTTAAATTTTATTATTTCATTTTTGTAATAAAAAATAAAAAACAATGACAGAGTAGTTAAGTCACTTGCTCAAAGGCACATAAGTAGTCCATAATGAAGCTGATATTCAAACCTGACTCTTAATGAGACTCTTCTTTACTGCTCACTAGAACTCCATTCTGTGTGTATACCACAGTTTCTTAATCCATTCATCTATTGATGGGCATCTGAATTGATTCCTTAATTTGGCTATTGTAAATTGTGCTGAGAATTCATAGAGGTGAATGTATCCCTATAGTATGCTGATTTTAGCTCTTTTGAATAAATACCAAGGAGTGGTATGGCTGGGTCATATGATGGTTCTATTTCCTAGTTTTTTGAGGAATGTCTGTATTGCTTTCTAGAGTGGTTGAACTAATCTGCAGTCCCACCAACAATGTACAAGGGTACCTATTTCCCCACATTTTTGCCAGCAGCTATTTTTGTTTGGGTTCTTGATAGTTGCCAATCTGACTGGAGTGAGATGAAATCTTAGTGTAGTTTTGATTTGCATTTCCCTGATTGCCAGAGATGTTGAACAGTTTTTCATCAATTTGTTGGCCATTTGCATATCTTCTTTTGAGAAGTTTCTGTTTACCTCTTTTACCTATTTATTAATTGGGTTATTTGTCTCTGCCTCTTTGGCATATCTTACCCCATTATTATCCAAACAGATGAATCCATGTGGAATGAAATGAAATGAATGAAACCTAGGAGAAGCTGACCTGATGCTCACTTCAGGCAGCCATGGATTGTGCTCTGTAGAGGAAGGGGTAGGAGCAGGTGGGGAAAGGGGTGGCAAGAGAGCACTTGCTGAGTCTGGATTGCTTGTTAGGTATCACATCCAGCACTAGAGGCTGCCTGTATACGCTGTACACAGGAGGAGGGATGCACAACCTATGCCCCTGTCTATGTCTCAAAGGTGGGCAGAGCTAGAATGCCTCTTGAGGGTTCCTCAGCCCATCTTTCTTACTCTGTCAGACAACCTCCAAACTCAAGTCCATGCTGAATAGAAACTACTGCTACCAAGCTGCTCCCAACTCCAAAGCCCCAGGAAGGGGGGGGGAGTTCCTTATTCATGGTGCTCATGACATTTCCCCCTACAGCTGTGAGAGCATAGCTATTAGATTAGAATTATTTTATGATGCTGTGTTGTTCACAGTGCTCGCTCCTTCTCCATCGTTATTAAGATTGCAAACTATTTAAGGGCAGAAAATCTATCCAGATCTTTTTTTCCCCTCTGAATAACTAAGACCTAACACAGAAGAACACAGAGTTACCAACATTTATTGTGTGGAATTTTATACATGACTAATCTAAGTGCCAAGATATTAAGCAATTTGCCCAAGTCACATGTAGATTCATATCAAGAACTGGGAAAGATTTCCCTACTCCTAATTTATAATATAGTAATATAGCTTTCATTTTGCACATGCATTTGTTTCTGTCTCTGTATCAGGCATTTGAAGGGTGGACAGGATTTCAGGTGTTACTTTTTCACCAGGATCCTTTGAGCATGTGTACTATCACTCTCAGGTTATTGCTCAGTACTTTTTTTCTGCTGTGTTTGCACCTACTGGACTAGGATGGAATTTTAAAAATGTATTTAGCACAGCATTAAGCTCATGGCTACTTCATGCCTTATGTCTTTGATGAAGAGATGAGGACTCCTAATTAAGAAACAGTAAATTGACTTCCATACAATCTCATGGTGGACTAGTGACAACAATTAGAATTAGAATCTAGGATTTTTTTTTTTTTGGAGCTCTAATAGCATCAAGCAATCCCTGAATAGTTGCAGAAGTAGCTTAGAACAACTATGCTATGAAGATGCTTTTGAAAAGCATTATCCACAAACAAAACCAAAAGACCTTATCTCTGGGTATATAATTTTAAATATGTTTTTATAAGGTTGAAGGAAAATAAAGGAAAAAGTGAAAAGATTGTGGGAAAATGCACTTGACTACTATTGACTTTTTTTCATATTTGTGCTGTTGCATAAAATTAATTTTAAAAAATGTTAAATTCCCGAATGAATTTGACATTTGAGCAAACTGTTTTCACTCAGTTTTATCTCTTCAGCTCCTCCATTATAAGAAACAGAGACAACTCAAGCTAGCACAGGAAGGACCTGTCGAGAGTATGATAAGGAAGTCATGGTGTCAAGAGGATCTGGGGACAGGAGCAGGAATGCAGGCTGGCTTCACAGGAACTGAAGCCTGAGAGGGAGATTCTGAATTCAAGAATGTTTGAATTTCAGGAAACCAATACAATTCACCATTAAGAGCCAAGGGCCATGTTCCCTGTGCCACCTTTCATTCCTGTCCCACGACCAAGTCACAATTTCTTCCCAATCTTCTCAGATTTCCTGAGAGAAAGAGGGAGGGAAGGAGAGAGGAGGGAGGGAGGGGATAGAAAAGATTAGATTTGTCCATATACAACATTATTCTCCTTTATAGCTTGGTATGGGCCAGAAACTGACCTTTTTAATCAGGTGCTCAACCCCTGGTACAACCTATTGTTTGGGAGGTGGACTCATGGGTTCTAAGTCATGTGTGTGTGACAAGAAACAGAGGACTGACTAGCTCTGGCTTTGGTAAACCATTCAGTATTTATTTTTATTGTCTGTTTTAGCTCCTGTGGAAGAGAATATTTTCATATATATGCCTCACATGCCATTTCTGGGCCTGGAGGTATTTCTTGGCTGTAGGACTTTTTGTTTAACTCTCATTTCATTCTATTAAGGTTGTCTGGGTGTGAGTTTATTACTATCACTAGATGGCTTAGTATGGTACCTGAGGAATCTAGTATTGGGCCCAACTCACAGGACATTCTCCCCATATACCTGTTGAATGAATAAATACCCTAAATGGTAACAGGCATATTCTTTTGAATTTGTTAAAACATACTAAGGCTCAATTTCCAGGAGCCTGAGATCCTTCTATAACTGATAACTTGTCCTTTGTTAGTGATTCTGCAAAGCAACCCATGGCCTATCAGGTCTTCTGGGTGTTGACATGATTCTGAGTATCTTGAAAAATGGTTATGACAGATGACAAAGGCCATCAAGGCCCAGCTGGGCAAGCCCAATTGAAGTGAGAGGCTGGGTAACTGGTTAGGGTTGGTTGTGTAACATGAAAGGCAACCCACCCATTTGGAAATGTAATGTGAAAGGAGGCTATGCAGATTATGTCTATCTTTATCTCTGATCTGGAAAGCTCCAAAACAGATGTCAAATAAAGCTTGGGACATACTCATGTCCTGCCTGGGATGGAGATCTTAGGGTGCACTACCCACACAATCACAGCCCTGCTCCACGTTGCACGCCAAGCTTTTTGTAGCCTTGGGCTCTCACGCTTGTTTTTACAACTGTGTGCAGGGATGCTGGAGCTGAGAGGACATTTTTTTTTCCTCTATATAGTTTTCAGGACACTTCTAAATGCCACCTATCAAAGTTTCATTTCTTCCCACGGTGCCTAGCCTGGGAAAGTGTTATTGAGGGTGCTTTTGGGTGGGAAGCATGACGTCAATGTAAAGTCACAGACTGCCTAAAGGTCAAAGATTCCTCTTTGTCCCCAAGCCTCTGTTATGCTAGACCAGTCAATCTGCCTGTTCTCTAGCCTCTTAGGAAACATGTCAATGGCATGAAAGAGCACAGAGCCTACATCTGTTTCAGCCAAGGTCATATAAAGGCAGCTCACAGTAACTTAAGACAATGGTATTTCATGAAGTATTTCAATTCTACCCATTTTTCTCAGTCTTTCTATCCCACATGGTTTATGTTACAAATGGAAGAGAAAGGAGAATGGGGTTCAAGCAAAAAGAGGTGATTATTTTAAAGATTGCACATAATTACTGCCAAGTTGTGGTGAATGGAGACAGTGACATTGTTATTTTAAAAGAGAAAATTCTTGACCCTTTTGCTTCAGCCTTTTAAAAAAGTCAGGCAAAATAGTTCTATTTGATATCAACTGTTATTTATTTCTCAATAACTTGTGGTTAAGAGCATAAGCTTTAGTGTCATATAAAAAACTGGGTTTCCATCCAAACTTTAATACTTACTAGCTCTGGGGTCTGGGCTGAGTTGGTCCTGCAGGAGCCCAAGTTTGCTCGCATCTCTCTGGAGTATTTCTTGTGAGGATTAACTGTATTGAAGAAAGGCACTGAGGATAGTACAGGGTAAGGTGATTGCTCAGTAAATAGCAGTCTGAAGTATAATTCCATTTGAAGTACATTGACCTAGCGCTTGCCTGTATTACCCAGGTTTTTATAGAGCTTTTGATTTATGGGAACGTTCAGAGAAACACAGTGCCAGGGCTTGCTCCCTAGCAAAAACTAGACACTAGCATTGGCAGATGATCTAGGGAACAACAAGGCCTATTGATGCTTTGCTTTTGAACCTCATCATAGCTGGTGCCAGTATTTCATTGTAAAATGGGCATTCACTCATTCTCTTTGCCTCGATTTTGTTTGGATGGTTTAACAGCTACACCCACAGATGTCTGTCATGTTTGGAGCTACATGTTACCACATGCCCTGTGTACCACTATAAAGAACTTTCCTGCCATTTGAATGTGTCTTAATTTGCTTTAAGTGTTTGCTGATGTTGGTATTATGACTTTACTCTTTAGTTTCCTGAGGTTCTGGCTACTGTTTCTCAGTTTCCCAACTGTGAAATGTAGGTTTTCAGCTTTAAGCACCAACTCCAGTCATTTTTAATCTGGAATTCATTAATTGGCTCCCGGACTCAAAATTTCCTAGTATTTATGGCCAAGAACTTCAGTTTTGAAGTGATGTTAATAATAACTACTTACTTTTATAAGGAGGTATTTGGCACAGTATGGTGGTTAAGAGCATAAATGTGCCCCAGATTTTTAAGATCCAGTCCCCAAACCATCATTTATTATTCCTATGACCTAAAACAGGTAAGTTAATTCCTCTGAACCTTGATTTTCTCATTCTCATGAAGTGCTTATATGGACTAAATGAGTTCATATATGGAAAGCAGTAGAAGAAATTTCTGAAACATAGTGTTAGAAAGTGTTGGCTGTAATTATTTTCATACATATTATAAGGGCTGAGCCCTCCTTTCCTGAAGAAAAGCAGTAATGAAACTGCAACCACTGTCTTATAGTATTCTGCCCTAGAAACTCAGGTGGGATGGTTTGGTGGGTCATCTTGCTGGTTAGTAGGACGGGAGGTTAAACTTGCATTTGCAGAGCTAAGATAGAGGAAGAAACTTATTCACAGAGCTGTGGGTTTGCTGGATATGAGGCAAGATGGTGTGCCGGGAGAAACTGGGGAGTTGGCAAACAGGAATCACACAAGTCACAAAACCAAATTGGGTCATTATATATACAACCAGTGTATGGAAGGTGATAGGGTTGAGGAGACTCATGGGCAGGGACAGTTCCAGGAGGATTCTCAGTGTGGTGAGTGGGTTGGCTACTTTGAAAGAAATAGGGCCAGAACAGCCATGATGATCCAAAGGTTCTTTTCCCCATTAAGTTAGGTTTGACACTTAATTCACCTGGTCGAAAGCTGTGACATGTTTTCATGTATTTCACCTGAGGTAGAAAATAATTTTCTTTGTCAATTCCTATGGTTTAATAAATCAAGTTCTAAGCTATTCCTGGTATCCATGGAGGCTCAGAATTTCTTCAAACAGTAGCTTAGTGGTAAATTTAGGGAACTTGGAATAATAGTCTTTGCCTTAATCTGTTTGGGCTGCTATGGCAAATACCTTAAACTGTTTTGTTTTTCTTTTCTTGGTACTGGGGCACTTTACCACTGAGCTACATCTCCAGTCTTTTATTTCTTTAATTTTTTTATTGTTTAGGAATTTTAATTCTTATAAACATATTTCTTTATAAAATAAATCTAGACAATGGCTCTTTAGGTAATATTTGAAATATTTTTTATTGAAAAATTTTAAAAAATAATTTTTGCTATAAGAAATAATCACATCAAAATTCAGGAATGGAGGAGAAGTGTTGGGGTTTAAAAAAGCCTGTTTTGGATTCTAGATATAATAATTTA
This sequence comes from Marmota flaviventris, assembly GCF_047511675.1. NCBI lineage: Eukaryota > Metazoa > Chordata > Mammalia > Rodentia > Sciuridae > Marmota > Marmota flaviventris. Next base: position 82,723,070 of record NC_092508.1, read on the forward strand.
AGTTGCACATTTAAAAATCAATAATATATAGATGCCATAGTGTCTCTTTTATATGTTGATATTTCAATTTTTTTGTTTGTTCTAATTAATTATACATGGCAATAGAATTTTTTTTTGTCACATCATGCATATATGGAGTATAACTTCTCATTTTTCTGGTTGTATATGATTTAGGGTTACACCAGTTGTGTAAGCATATATGCACATAGGGTCATAATGTCTGATTTATTCTATTGTTCTTCCTATCCCATACCCTGTCCTCTCCCCTTACTCCCCTCTGTCTAATCTGAAGTACCTCTATTCTTCCCTAGCCTCCTGGCATTGTGAATTAGCATCTGCATAGCAGATAAAATATTTGGCCTTTTATTCTTTGGGATTGGTTTATTTCACTTAGCATGATATTCTCTAGCTCCACCCATTTACTAGCAAATGCCATAATTTCATTCTCCTTTAAGGCTGAATAATATTCTGTGTGTGTGTGTGTGTGTGTGTGTGTGTATACCAAATTTTCTTTATCCATTCATCTGTTGAAAAGCACCTAGGTTGGTTCCATTATTTAGCTATTGTGAATTGAACTTCTATAAACATTGGTGTAGCTAATTTTAAGTACTTTGAGTATAACCTGAGGAGTGGGATAGATGGGTCAAATGGTGTTTCCATTCCAAGTTTTCTGAGGAATCTCCATACTGCTTTCCAGAGTATGGAAATTTCCAATTTGTAGTCCTACCAGAAATATATGAATGTACCTTTTTACCCACATCTTCACCAACACTTATTATTACTTGTATTTTTGATAGTTGCCATTTTGACTTTAGTGAGATGAAATCTTAGAGCAGTTTTGTTTGCATTTCTCTAATTGCTAGAGGTGTTGAATATTTTTTCATATATTTGTTGATTGATTGTATGTCTTCTTTAAAATATCTGTTCAGTTCCTTAGCTCATTTATTGATTGGGTTATTTGAGTTTTTTTTTTTTGATGTTGATTTTTTAAAGTTCTTATATTCTGGACATTAATGCTCAATCTGAGGTGCATGTGGTAAATATTTTCTCCCATTCTGTAGGCTTTCCACATTTATTGATTGTTTCCTTTGCTGAGAAGAAGACTTTTAGTTTGAATCCATCCCATTTATTGATTCTTGATTTTACTTCTTGTGCTTTAGTAGTCTTATTAAGGAAGTCAATTACTAAGACAACATGGTGAATATTTTTTTTCTATTACTCTCATGGTTTCAGTTATAGTGCCACTTTGAGTTGAGTTTTGTAGGGGTTTAATTTCATTTTGCTACACATGAATTTCCAGTTTTCCCAGCACCTTTTGTTGAAGAGGCTATCCTTTCTCCAATACATGTTTTGGTGCCTTTGCCTAGTATGAGATAACTGTATATATGTGGATTTGTCTGTGTGTCTTTGATTTTGTACCACTGGTTTGTCTGTTTTGGTGTCAATACCATGCCATTTTTGTTACTATGGCTCTATAGTATAGTTTAAGGTCTGAAATTGTGATGCCTTCTGTTTCACTGTTCTTGCTAAGGATTGCTTTGACTGCTCTAGTTCTCTCATTTTTCCAAATAAATTTCAATTTCAAGTAATGAAATAGAAGATGCCATCAAAAACCTATAAACCAAGAAAAACTTAGGACCAATAAATTCTTAGCTGAGTTCTACAAGACCTTCAAAGAAGAACTAACACCAATATTCCTCAAATTTTTCTATGACATAGAAAAGGAGGGAACCCTTTCAAACTCATTCTATGAGGCTAGTATTACCCTGATACCAAAACCAGATAAATACACATCAAAGAGAGAAAACTTCAGACCAGTATCCCTGATAAAAATAGATGCAAAAATTCTCTCAAAATTCTGGCAAATTGCATACAAAAACATATTAAAAAGATAGTGCCCCACTATTAAATGGAGTTCATCCCAGGGATGCAAGTTTGGTTCAACATACAGAAGTTAATAAATGTAATTCATCATATCAATAGACTTAAAGGCAAGAATCATATGATCATCTAAATATATGCAGAAAAACCATTTGACAAAATAAAGCACACATTCATGTTCAAAACACTAGAAAAACTAGGAACAGTAGGAACAGACCTCAACAATGTAAAAGCTATATATGCTAAACCCAAGGCCAGCATCATTATAAATGGAGAAAAATTGAAAGCATTCCCTCTAAAAACTAGAACAAGACAAGGATGTCCTCTTTCACCACTTCTCCTCAACATTGTCCTTGAAACACTTGCCAGAACAATTAGAAGAAAGAAATTAAAGGGACAAGAATAGGAAAATAAGAACTCAAAAGTATCACTATTTCCTGGCAACAAGATTCTATGTTTAAAAGATCCAAAAAATTCTACCATAAAACTTACAAAAATAATAAATGAATTCAGCAAAGTAGCAGGATATAAAATCAATACCCACAAATCAAACACGTTCCTATACTTCAGTGATGAATCCACTGACAGAGAAATCAGGAAAACTATCCTGTTCATAATAGCCTAAAAACAATACAAACAAACAAACAAAACCAATAAATTGGAATCAATCTAACAAAAGAGGTAAATGACCTTTATAATGAAAACTACAGAACACTAAAGAAAGAAATTGAAAAAGACCTTAGAAGATGGAAAAATCTCCTGTGCTCTTGGATAGGCAGAATTAACGTTGTCAAAATGGCCATACTACCAATAGCATTATATAGATTTAATGCAATTATTATGAAAATCTCAATGACATTCTTCATAGAATTAGAAAAAAAAATGTGTGACAGGGTTTCACTAAGTTGCTTAATGTCTCCCTAAGTTGTTGAGGCTGGCCTTGAACTTACGATCCTCCTGCCTCAGCCTCCTGAATAATTAGGATTACAGGACTGTGCTACCATGCCTGGAAAACTGGGTATTTATGAAACAACAGAAATCTTGGACAAAGAAGAAGAAAATTAGGATTTGTCAGCTCACACATAGTTTTAAATATTCAAGGCTGGAAGAAATCACTCTGGGAATTAGTATACATAGAAACAAAATAAGAACCAAAGGTAGATTCTTGGGTCACATCTCTTAGAATTTGGGGACATGAGAAGGAAAAGGAGAATGAAATAGAATCAAAAGGAAAAGAAGAGATTTGGGGGTCTTGGAAGCCAAATGCAAAAAGTGTTTTAAAGAGAAAGGAGAGGTCATCTGAAACAAAATGTTGCTGTTGGATGAGAATGCAGACTGAGGTGACACCAGACTCCACATCATTGAGCTCTTGGTGGTCTTGAAAGGAAACATTTGTGTGTGTGTGTGTGTGTGTGTGTGTGTGTGAGAGAGAGAGAGAGAGAGAGAGAGAGAGAGAGAGAGAGAGAGGGAGAGAGAGAGAGAGACAGAGACAGAGACAGAGACAGACAGACAGACAGAGGGGGGTGGGGGGTGGAGAATGTACCTGTGAGGGAGACAAAGGCCTGATTGGAGTAGACTGAAGAGCAGGGAAAGATTTAGAGGGAGTAAATGGTGGCAGAGATGTACTTACTGACATAGGTACATAATGTGCATCTCCAGTAAAGGGTGATAGTGCAGGTGAGAGAAGGATTTTGATATTGATCCCCTGACTAGTTCATTATAACACATTTTTCTGAGTCCTTTATGGACAGTACCTGTAGATATTTTTCCTTTAGCTACCACCAAGGAAGCTATGTTTTAATTGTATTATGTCACTGTTTCATCTGAAATTTGACGTTGTGAGTTGATCATTTTATAGTGATGGAGTTTGTGTGTGTGACTATAGAGCTTGCTCTGACAGGAAGGCAACCACCAGTCCACTCTGAGATTCCCTCTGATTGTCTTGGGAAGTGAAAAAATCAGGTTTCCAGATAATAGAGTCTCAACAGGTCATCAAAATAAGGTTGAGTTGCTCTGTAGCCTGTGAGACTAATGTCAGGAGGAAGAGTTTTTAGTGAGGGCATTGAAGAACCAAGAGAATATGAGCTTAGTCACTTTGAGTCTATAAGTAGAAGGGAAATCTGAGAAATTGACATCCGAGGCTATTGCTTACGACTGTGCTCCCAGCATAACAGGTAAAGAACCATGTGTATATGCCAAGAGACAATGAGACACTGTCCAGAAAGGCAGCTGCTAGTGGGGTTGATGGCTGCACTACTTCATTAATGTGCTAAGTGACCCTCACAGATCATTAATGGTCCAGTTGGCTAATTGCAGGATTAAAGTCATTCTAACTATTAAACTGATTTAAATTTAGAAGATGTTGCCTCTGTATTTTTATAGGTCTTTTTTTTTTCTTTTATCAATTCCCAATTCACCTATTCAGGAGTTCTGATTTCATTGTACATTTAGTCAACATTTGTGATCGGCCCTCTTGATATGGTGGGAACAGAAGGAGGTGGGGCAGATGCATTAAAAACCCATGGCACCTGGGCTTGTAATCTGATAATTGGGAGTAGCTGGGAAGAAATCCTCAGTTGGCTGGAGTCTTAACAGCGCAAGGGAGTGCTGCAGGTGTTTCTTAACGTTTTTTATTTTTTAAAAAATTTCCTCTTAGAGATTAATCATTGTATGTCAAGTCTCTACCTGAGGAAATTTCTCACTGAGAAAGAAGGCAAAAATCCTGTGTCTTATGCATCTCACTCTGTCGTCAAGATCATACTCTTAGGTCCCTTGTTGCTTGTTATCATGACAAATTAGCACTTGTGGACCAACTTAAGTTTATCATACTATTTTAAAGACTCACAGTAACTTTTACATATCGTAAGAAACTAATGAAATTCTAATTTTGTTGAAAAGCTCCAAGTTTCTACTTTCATTTTTAGGGTTTTATGATCTAGTCAATAAATATCAAAATATTGGATAAATCCTTAATTCACATTTTACAGTGTGAATGTGACTTTTTTCTTTCTTTCTTTCTTTAAAAAAAAAAAACCTATTTTCTATTGATATTTGGACTATTTCCCAATTTTATGATCACAAATAATGCCACTATAAATAACATTATAGGTATTCTTGGGTTTTATAGCTATTAATTATTTGTTATATGTCTTACAATGTTTTCTTTCAGACTATGATCCTCTCTTGTTGTGGCTTGTCATTTTAAGTTTTGTTACTTGCACAGACTAATTCCTGGTACAAACAGCATCACAACTCTCTGTACAGACTACCACTAAATTTTGCAGAACAGCTAACTAAATAATGCATATTCATAAAAAATGATCAATTAATGCACAACTTCTATCTCTTGTCTTAATAGTGGATGCGTTGCCTAACATTATTCATTGTGTTCGTGGCCTAACTGTGTGCGGGGTGGGGGGATCTTCTCTTATTTTGTAAAACAACTTTAGGAAGGTCCAGAGTCTATTAATCCTGAGAAGGGGTGTCTATCTTTGAGAGATGGCATAAAAATATATATAAAATAATGAGAGTTTGAATCTCTTAGATAATCTATTTTTAGAAACATTAACTAAAAATCGGTGTGATTAACTTAAACCTCAATATGGTTACTATTTTAATATATTAATTTTTATATTAAATTTATTATTTCTCTTGTTACTCTCCTAGTTTATGTTTAATTCTTCCATTCACGTTTTACATTTCTGGAGACCTAAGCCTGCTGCTGGACTGAAAACCGGACTGAGGTGGTCATTACTAAAGTATATTCTGTCAATTATACAACTGCTTCATTTCTTGAGGAAGAAATACATGAACTCCAACAGGATCAAATATTCATCACATTCTGTCAAAAGCCAATGTGTGTGTCAGTAATTTGGTCTCTGCAGAGATTCTTTGGGTTAGCTAAGTCATGAGCTAATAAGAGCAGAATCTTGACAGGGATAATACCAAACATCCTAACTTCCCTTTTTACTTCCCTGGAAGACAGTAAAAGTAGGAAAGCTCATGGGTTATTTGTCATAGGAACATACTTTCCAGAGTGAAGTTTACATTGGAGGCTGAGAAAAGGGTCAGGGTGTGGACCCCAGGAGTTTTAGTTTGACTCAAGTTCTAAGGGAGACTCTATTCTGTAAAACTTCTCTTAAATGGAAGCATGGAGGGTATAGCTCCTGTAAATTCTTTCTCAATCATGATAGAAACCCCAGATACGAAAGGCTAAGCAGAGGACAAAAGTAAGCCTTGCCACATGCTGAACAGACGTCATTCTGCCACTGTGTCCCTTCTGTTAGGCCTTGTGTGACACAGCTAAGGATGATAAATTGTTATGCCACATCTGTTCTTGCTTTTTGGTCTCTCCACCTCACACTCAACTTCTGAACTTGTGCTAACAAACCAAGAATGTATTGTATCGATGGTTTCTCCTTCCTTCTCTTTCCCCACCACCCCCCACTCCTCTGCAAAAACTTACCTGAAATGCCAAATAGAGGCTTAAAGGAAATCACGTTGCTGCACATGATACCGATTTTGAATCTGATTTAATTACTCCTGTGGATCAGGTACTTTCATTCTTAGTCAGAAAACCACAGTCTAGCTTGGTGCACCAGTGAAGCCTTTTAGACTGTATCTCAGCTCTTCTTGCAGAAAATGGTAGCACAGATTGAAGTTGGACCCTTGAGATAAAAAAGAACATTGTTGGTGAGACTTCCAGGAAGTTTATTGAAAAGGGGACAGGAGAAAAAGCAAGCTTTTGCACAATACCCTCTGGAATTCCTTCCTTTGGCCTGGTATGTGGATATGATGAGCATAGCTCTAGCATCTATCCTAGACCATCAATGATATTGGAAGTCCCATAAAGAGTATGATTGGACAGAATGGTAGACAGGCCTGTATCCCTGAAGACCAAAGAGTTGTAAATCAGACTTGGTCTTTCTACCTCCAAAGATCTTTTATGTGAAGAAGAAATAACATCCTACTTTGTACATGCTATTTTTTATGTTTTCTTTTAGATGAACTTTCTTCTTATTCTTTTTATTGGAACAAAAACTCAGTTTCCCCAAGATGGAAATATATTTGTTGATTCCAGAAGATTCTGTAATTTTCTATCTAATTGTTCATAAGTGTAACACTGTATATTGAACCATGTATATTGAATATATTTGCTATTGTCTTATGACCAAATAGAGAGGAAAGGCTGCTTTTGGGTTGAAGTTTTAATTTGTGACTCTACATTTTTGGAGTCTTGGACATGTAATTTTGTTTTGATTGCCTTTGGACTATTTAGGAAAACTAAGGAGAGTATCTTTTTTCTACAATAATCTTTTCCTCCTTCTCATATCTAATTTCCATGTGTAATACTGTCCAAGAATACATTTGACATTTGTTATTCACTTTTGATAATGGTCAGGTCATCATCCATTAATGAATTTAGTACCCCCAATATCTCCTACAAATTATAAAAACAAAGCCACACAAAGACATAAGTTGCACAGTTGTATCCGTGGGGACAGTAACAAGGACCCACCCAGGCATTAGGGACACAGCATCCCTGCATTCTCTGGCTGTTTTGCAGATGGAAGGGTACCAGGTCTTGGGGGAACTGCCTATCACCAGTGGATAGTACACAGGGGACTAGGAGATCACTGCTGGATGCACAGTGAACATCTGGAAATACCACAGGGCAATTGCCTCAGCAATTCCTTATCTCTACTATTGCGCGATTTTCATTAATTTTAACAAAGTCTGCTTCCTTTTGCATTTTCTTTCACCTTGCCAACATAAAGTTAAAAAAAAATGTTCCACAGAGTTTAGCATAGAGAATAAAAACAAAACAAAAGTTAGTACTGAATTTTCTAGCACCTCTGAACTGGAGGAAGAAAGAAATAAAACTTTTGTCTTGGAATGACTGATAAGCTTCCAATTTACTGCTTGTAGATGGTAAGTCCAGTAATGTGTGTGTGTGTTTGTGTGTGTGTGTGTGTGTGCATTTTATCATTGAATTTTCATTTGTATCTGAAGGTGTTTTCAATTTTCTCTTCTGTGTGCACCTTGCTTTATTCTAGATGTTTTTTTCCTCCAGCTATTTTTCCCTTTGTGAGTTTCACAGCATATTTATATGTATTCATATGTATTCATTATTATTTCTAAGTCCTTTCTTCTAAATCCCCTTTTCTCTTTTGTGTTAACAAAATAGCTTTCTAATTTTATACTCTCTTTTCTTATCTTTCTTCTATCATCTTTTTGTTCTGCCTTCTGACCAAGAGGTCATAGAACTGAGGCATAATATATATTATTTTGTCATTTTTCTATTACAAAAGTAGTTTTACAGTTTGAAGCAGCTGTCTGAATACATTATCTCTTGTCACTTTCCAAATTTTAATGAAATAACATGCAAAAATATAGAAAATAGCATTCCTATAGCATCATGGAAATGTTAGATGCAGAGTTATTGAGAACAAAACAATTGGACCGGGTTGTGGCTCAGTTGTAGAGCGCTTGCCTAGCATGTGTGAGGCACTGGGTTCAATCCCCTGAACCCCATAAAAAATACATAAATAAACAAATAAAATAAAGGTATTGTGTCCATATACAACTAAAATACGTATTTAAAAGAAAAGAACAATACAATTGCATCATCCTTGTAAGATGTACATAGATGGAATCAGCTCCCAAATATAAAATTTTTAAAAAGTAGAACCCTAAAGTAGTTCAAGGTCAGAGAAAGTAGAGGCAAGGAGAAGAAAGTCACACACAGCAGGTGATAGAACAATTTAGTACCTCCCTCTTGGAGTAGCTGGTTCCATAATTCATTTGAGTTTAAACTGCCATACCTCACTTGATAATTTCCTTTCATAGTTCTGATGCAAGATATCCCCAAAATGAGTGCTTTGAGCTCTCAAACCAGAACATTTCTCTATCCATTTACAATAATTTCTATAAATAAAGAGAAACTGATACACAAATGATGAAGAATTACTAACAGTTGTTAAAATTTGCTCAACTTATGTCCTCCCTTTCACCTCCCATACAAATACAGCACAGTCCAGGTTCTTGCAATTAGAATTTTCACTCAATACTAGTGGAAGAATTTTTTTTTTTACTTTGATTTAGGAGATAAACATAATTTTCTAGGATTGATCAAAATGACAACAAAACCATATAACCAATAACAACAGCAGATTGATCTGAAAAGGAAATTCTCAGAATTCATGAAACAATCTTGATATAAAAATTGTTATGTCTTGATATAAGACATAACAAGTCTTTAAGATAAGATGTAACAAATAAACTGAATACCAGAATGGTCATCGCTGAAATGCAAATTTGTGAAATGAAAGCAGAAGCAAAGAATTCTTCTAGAATATAACACAAAGGTCACAGTGATAAAAGATGCAAAAGAAACAGTAGGCCACATAGAACATAGACAAAAAAGTTTCATCCTAAGTCTGAAAGGAAATTCAGAAGAGAGAGGAGAAGCAACACTTGAGATATCACAGAAGAAAACATTCCTTAGCTAAAGTCAGACACCTGTTAAAATGTGAAGGGATTTATGGATAGTAATAAGGACAACTAAAATAAAAAAGGAAAAAAACCTAGATGTTTCCCAATGAAATTTAGAATGTCAACAACAGAGAGTCCTAACCTTCCAGTGAACAAATTTCTGTTTTTCTGTAAAGAACAACTCTCAGACTTGCATAGGAAGTTCATTGCAGCAAAGAGTTTAGAGAAAAGGAAGGACGTTCTTCAAAACACTAATGGAACACAAGTTTGAACATAGATTCATTTATATTGAGTTAAACTACCATTTAAAAAGAGAGGCCAGGGAAAACATACTGAAAGACAGAAGAATTCAGAGAATTTACTGCCAACAGAAGTTTAAAAGGAATTACTGAGGAAATATTCTGACAATGTTTGGAACTCAAATTCCAAATTATTCTCTAAAAAATTAGGTTGGGTTTGGTGATAATCAGAAATTAAAGCATGCTAAAGATTTTACTTTGTTTTGAAGGAAGATTAAATATCGAATTATTTTTTAATATAATGGAAGGTGCTTTAAATAACCTTAAATTGAAGTTTTAAAAAGTGAAAATGCTAGTATGCGAAGAAAAGAAATGAGTTCTGTAATTCTTGAATGTTAATCAGATGTCCAGGATAAAATGTCTTTCACTGTTATTGTTTAGTTCATTCCATATGACTTAACCAAAACCACAAACATTAAAAACAAAAAAAGCAAAAACTGTCAATATTGCAAATTTTATGGCTTTTTCTTCGACATAAAAATCCAGACAAAATAGTTGAAAACACTAAGAATATCATAAAAGAGTTCAGTAAAATTCCCAAATATTAGATCTATTTACAAAAGAGTTCAATAGTACAACTATAGTAGAAAATATGATTCTAATAATAGTAATAAAACTATAAAATATACAAAGAGAAACAAAATAATAGAAGTTATGTATTAAAGACATTGATATATGGGCTGGGGTTGTAGCTCAGTGGTAGAGCGCTTGCCTAGCATGTGTAAGACACTGGGTTTGATCCTCAGCATCACATAAAAATAAATAAATAAAATAAAGGTATGTTTCCATGTACAACTAAAAAGATATTTTAAAAACATTTTTTAAAATATATTGATATAACTTGATTAAAAGAAAGTAAAGAGAAACCCCTGAGTAAGTAGAAGAAAACAGAATTTTGAAATTAATCTGTAATTTCAATTCAATTACAATCAACATACTTCCAGCTGTGCTTTCTTGTTTGGAATTTAACTTTTTTTTTTTGCCATTATTTAAAGATTAAGTTTAGAAAAATAGTACAGAATTTCCATAAACTTTCACTCAGCTTTGCCTTAAGCTTCTATCTTACATAGTCTTAGAAATATTACCATAGCTAAGAAATTCACCTTAATATATAGTATTAACTTAAGTGGAGAACTCCTTAGATTTCACAGATTTTCTCTTATGTGATTCAATCAAGGGTAAGACTGTTCCCTGGGCTCTGGGGAAAATGATTAGAATATGAGACTTGTAACTTAATCAGTGGATTAATCCAGTGATATGGGTTAATTTTGAGTGGTAACTGTAAGCAGGTAGGGTGTAACTGGGGGGTGGTAGGTCACTGGGGGTATGTATGTGGGGTTTGTTTTTTGTCCCTAGTGAATGGAGCTCTCTCTCTGCTTCTTATTGCCATGTTGTGAGCTGCTTTCCTCCTCCATGATGTTCTGTCTCAACTTGTACCCAGAGCAATGGAGTCAGCTGTACCTCTGAAATCATGATCCAAAATAAACTTTTCCTCTTCTTGATTGCTTTTGTTGGATCTTTTAGTCATAGCGACAAAAAAAAAAAGTTGATCAAAACTGCATCATCGGAGTGGGTATATGATGTTTCTTGCATTACTGGTGATGTTAAAATAGATCACTTCCTTAACATAGTATCTGTCAGGATTCTGAACTCTTAAGATTATAATTATGAATTTACTAAATGGAAACAGTTCCAGTAGTCTTTCTTAAACTTTACAGCATCCACTGAAAACATGGTTTTCAAAAATTAATTAATGAACTCCTTATAGTTAATAAGTTATGATCAGGTGGTTCATTTGTTTCTCTCTCAAAACATTTAGTTTGTTTCTGTTTAAACTTTTATAAACTAATTTTAATGTCTATTGATGTTATCTTGCTTTCAGCAATGATTACTGAGGTGTTCTAATGGTGAATTTGTTTCTTTCATTCTTTTTACATGAATTAATTTGTATTCTTATGCAAGAAAATTTGTCATACTTATTTACTTACTTTCACTTATTTCAATAGTGTATGGATTAATAAATATGTATGCTCATCTTTGGATTATAATTCAACATTGCCATTATTTTTTTTTATTCAAGGTGTTCTATCATTGACCACTGGAAACTTTCATATTGGATCTTATAGTCTTTAGATATATTCCTATCTTTTATTTTTCAGGACTTTCTTAATTTCTGGCATCACAAGATGCTTCTGGTTTATCTTATATTTTATCTATCCAAGCTATAAACTAAATCAGTTCTCTAAATAGCCCCAATTCCTTTGATTAGAGAATGGTGTTTAGAAACAAAGTCTATTTAGTAATATTCTCACTATTACAGGGATGTCACCTTCTCTAGTTCCTGTCAGTAGGTAGAATTAGGACACTTACACAAACAGCTGTGTAAATCCTCTTCTCTCTCACTTCTCTCTCTCTTGTCTATCTACCTATTACCACCTGTCTTTTAAAACCACATGACTATATTGTTCCCTCTGCATCAAATCAAGTATCACAGAATTCATTCTTACCTTCTTCATTTCTTTAATTACAACTAGTAACTCTGGTTTTCTTATGTAATTAGCACATTTACTTAATTGTTCAATCCAAGTATAGTAGCAAAAGGGAATTTAAGTTCTAACTTAGATCTCCGTGAAAAAAGGAGTTCCTATAGTACAGTTCTTTTTATCTTTTGCTTTATGATATCAAAAGTAGTGTTTCCAAAGTTACTTAATAATTTTGTTTCTTCTCAGTCTCTTTACTATGACCATGTAACATTTATAACATAGATTAGATTCATTTCTCATAGTTTATATTTCAGCTTCCCCCTCATATCTTAGTTTTCTTATTTTTTTAAAATTAAGTCACATGCAATAATAAAGACTCAAATAAAATATATCCTATGTCCAAGGGTCAGAATAATAATGTTAAACTATCCATATTATCCAAGGCAATATACAGATTTAATACAATCCATATCAAAATTTCAGTGGCATTCTTCACAGAAATAGGAAAAAAATACTAAAATTTGTATGGACCCATAAACAACCCTGAATGACAATACTGAGAAAGATAAACAAAGTTAGAGTCATCCAACTTCCTGATTTAAAATCATGTTATAAACTATAATAATCATAACCATGTGGTTGATATTGGCATAAAACAAAAACATAGACCAATGGAACACAATAGAGAACCCAGAAATAAATCAAAATATATGTAGTCAGATAACTTTTGATAAGTGCAACAACTGGATATAACAAGGGGAAAAAAAACCTCTTCAATAAATGAACCTGGGAAAACTGGATTTTCAAATGCAAAAAAAAAAAAAAAAAAAAAAAAAAAAAAAGAAAAGAAAGAAAGGAAGGAAGGAAGGAAGAAAGAGAGAGAAAAGAAATTGGACCTTTATTCCACACACAGAAATCAACTCAAATTGAATAAAAGACCTCAATGTAAGACCTTAAACCACAGAACTTCTATAAGAGAACATAGGGAAAACTCTTGGAATTGGTCTTGGCAAGAATATTTTGGATATTACACCAAAAGCTCAGGCTGCAAAAGCAAAAATAAACAAATGAGACTGCATCAAACTAGAAAGCTTTTGGAAAGGAAAAAAAAAAAGTCATCAAAATGGAAAGGCAATCTATAGACTGAGAAAAAAATATTTACAACCATGTATTTGGGCCTAATATCCAAAATTTATAAGGAAAACTTATAGTTCATTAGTAGGAAAACAAATATACTGATTGAAAAATGGGTAAAGAATCTAAAGAGACTTTTCTCCAAAGGACTCATAAAAATGGCCAATAAGTACATGTAAAAGTGTCCAGAATCACTAATCATCAGAGAAATGCAAATTAAAAGCCTTTAGGATGGCTGTTATCAAAAAGACAAGAGTAACCTATGTTGGCTAGGATGTGGTCTTCCACACATGGAAGACCACACACAAGGTTCAAAAATGAACCTTGTTAGTAGGAAAATAGTTTGACATAGCCACTGTGGAAAACAGTATGGAGGTTCCTAATGAAATAAAAAAATAAAACTACTATATCCTTTAGCAATCCTTCTTAGAATGTACCTGAAGGAGAAGAAATCAACCACCTTATAATGATATCATAAGTGATACCATAAATATAACACTTCCATATTCTTTACAGCATTATTCACAATAGTCAAAATATGGAAGCAATGTAAACCTCCATCAACAAACAGATGAATGGATAAAGGTAATCACACACACACACACACACACACACACACACACACACAATGGAATATTATTTAGTCTTAAAAAACAAGGAAATCTTGTCACTTGCCACAACATGGATGAACCTGGAGGATATTATGCTAAGTGAAGTAAGACAGATAGAATGAAAATATTGCATAAGCCCACTTCTTATATGTAAAATACAAAAACAAGCAAACACACAAAGGTCAAACATACAGAGAGAATAAAACAGTAGTACCAGCAGTGGAGAAAGGGGAGGAAATAGGGGGATAGAAGTAAAAGGAGAAAAAATAGAAAATATGTAGCATGAGCAAGTTTAGAGATCTGATGTAAAACATGAGGTCTATAATTAAAACAGTTATATTATTGCTTTAGGCAGCTCTTCTTTACTGTGACCAAAATAACTCACAAGAAGATCTTAGAGGATGAAAATTTATGTGGGGTCATGTTTTCAGAGATTCAGTCCACATTAATCTGACTCCATAGTTCTTGGCTCAAGGTGAAGCAGAACAACATGGTGGAAGGGCATGGAGGAGGAAAGCAGCTCAGGATATAGCAACTAGGAATGAGAGAGAGAGAGAGAGAGAGAGAGAGAGAGCGCGAGCGCAAGCAAGCTCGCTCACACAAGCACTCTATTCTCTATTCACCAGGAACAAAATAAAAATCCCACATTCATATCCCGGAGAAGTCCTTCCTCTGCTCACAGGCTACCCACTTACAGTTATCTCCAGTTAATCTTTATCAGTGGATTAATTCACTGATTAATCATTTTACCCAGACATTCTTGTATTGTCTCACATATGAGTTTTTGGGGGACACCTCATATCTAAATCATAACAATTATATTTGGGATTTGGCCAAATAAGTAGATTTTAATGGCTTTTGTTACCAAAATTTATGTGAGATTATAGATATGTTAACTTGCTTTACTATAGTAGCCATTTTACTGTTTGTGCATTAGTCAGTGTCTCATTGCTGTATCAAGTACCTATCAAATAAATCAACTTAAAAGGAAAAGTTGTTTTTTTTTTAGTGTGTGTGTGTGTGTGTGTGTGTGTGTGTGTATATATATATATATATATATATATATATATATATATATATATATATATATACCAGGGATTAAATCCAGGGACACTTATCCACTGAGCCACATCCCCAGCCTTTTTAAATATTTTATTTAGAGACAGGGTTTCTCTGAGTTACTTGGGGCCTTCCTAAATTGAACTCATGATCCTCTGACTCAGCCTCCCAAGTTGCTTGGATCACTGTCTTATGTCACTACTCCAGTGAAGTTTTTTGGCTCACAGTCTTGAAGGTTTCATTCATGGCAGTGGTAGCACAGTACATCATGGCAGTAATATATGGTGAAGGAAGCTTGTATGGCTGGTTGGAAGCAAAGAAAGATGCAGGAAGGAACCAGGGTCACAATATCCCCCTCCAGAGCACACCTCCAGTAATCTGACTTCCTCCACTAGACCCCACATCCTGAAAGTTCCAGCACCTCCCAATTATGCCAAGCTGAAAACCAAGCCTTCAACATGTGGACCACTGGGGGACATTCCAGATCTAAATGGTAACAGTATGTATCTCATAACATGTTGTAATCTTCAAATTTGCACATACAATGTATTAAAATAAAACATGAAACTTTATATACAATATATTTTTCACTTTGAGCTTTATAGTTGCATGGGCTTTGACAAAGGTCAGAGTCATGTCTCTACTACCAGGTTTCCCTGTAAGTTCCCCTGAGTAGACAACCCCTGTCCTGGACTTCCAAAGCTGGCGACCACTGATCCAGGTTTTGTCCCTATACTTTTGCCATTTTCTGGTGTATCATCTAATTGGAATCGTGCACTACGTAGCCTTTTGAGTCTGACTTCTTTCACTAAGTAAAATGCATTTGTAATTTATGCATGTTGCTATGTGAATCAATAGTTAATTACATTTTCTTGCTGAGTATTATTGTATGGATATTCCACAGCTCTCTCATTTACTAATTGAAAGAGACCTGAGTTTTTTTTTCTTAATTTTTGATGCTTACAAATAATGTTTCCATAAATATCTGTGTACAGCTTTTATGTGTGTGTGTGGGGGGTGGTAGATGAATATTTAATTTTGTAAGTAACTGCCATAAGTGTGTTTCTCAAGTGGCTATACAATTTGGAATTCCTACCAGCAATTTGTGAAACTTCCAGTTGCTCCACATTTTTATTGTCACAGCTAGTTTTTTCTTTTAAAATATATTATAATTGGTGCATAGTGGTATCATCTTGTTGCATTAATTTGCATTTCCCTAGTTAATAATATGTTGAACATTTTTAGATACTTAGTTATGATACAATAATTGTTTTCACTAAAGTGTTTGTTAATATATTCAGCCCACCTTTAGTTAGATTGCTCATTTATTATCATTAAGTTCTAGTTTTTATGTATTTCAGACACGTCTTATTTTTAGGAATGTGATATGCACACATATTCCCACAGCCTTTGATTTATCATTTTATCCTCTTAACATCATCTTTCATGTAGGAAAAGGTTTTAGATTTTAATAGATCCCTATTTGTCATTTCTTTCCTTTTGGAGATCATATCTTTAATTTTATATCCAAAATCCCTTTAGCTAATCCAATGCCATGTAGATTTTCCCATGTGATTTTTGATTACAGCTAGTACAACCTGTGGAGAAAGGGGGAGGGTCAGGCATTATTTCCTTCTTGTGCTGCTTTTCCCACACTGCACTTTTCTTTGGCTCCCCATCCTATGAGCACCCCTCCTGAGGTTTTCGGAGGGATAGCCCAGGAGCAGATGAGGACAACTTCTATAATCCCTGTGACCTTCAGGCTTAACCAATTTTTCAGCTGCTCTAGCTAAATCTTTGTTATCATACTTGTTTGTTGTCTATTCCAGGTGGGTGGCAACTTGCAATTTCTTTCTTATTGCAGGTTCCTTATCTCTTTGGATATCTGGGACTATTCATTGGTCTTAGCTCTCTAATGGGTTCAAAAAAGTGTAAATTTTAATGAAGTAATTTTTTTTTTTTAGTGCAGAAGTGGGAGCAACGTCTTTTTACCTCTGTGGTTTTACATGGAAGCTGAAATAACGTCATTGGGATTTTGAGAAATCAGAATAGCTAATTTCTAGCAAATGGAGAAGAGTAGACAAGAAAAGTTTAAAAAAAAAAAAAAACCTTATGATAAGTTTTTGCTTCCAAACATCTTATTAGTTTATTATATTTTTTAAAAAAATTTAAGTGTAGATGGACACAATACCTTTACTTACTTATTTTTATGTGGTGTTGAGACTTGAGCCCAGTACTTTACATAAGCTAAGCAAGTGCTCTGCCACCGAGCTACAGCCCCAGCCATTATTATATGTTAAGACCCTTATCATTATACAAAATACATGTATGAAGATGTGAATTTGGTGTCAACATACCATATATACAATCAGAGATATGTTAAATTGTGGTATAAAGGTGTATTAAGAATTGTAATGCAAAAATAAATAAAGAAAGAAAAAAATGAAAAAAAAAGAAATATTTTACTATATGACACAACTATTTTTTTTTTATTGAAACAATATGATTTTGATGCAGAAACAAGCACAAGGGATCAATGGACCAGAATTGATTTTCCAGAAAAAGATCCTATAAATATAATAATTTGGTATTTGATAAAGGAGACCATTCAAATCACTAGACACAAATCATTTACTAAAAATCTTAGAAACAACTGACTATGTATTAGGATAAGTCACATTTTCTATGTCATAATATTCACAACAATTGATTCCAAATATACTACAAACCTAAATATGAGGAACACTAACCATAAAAGTAGTATATATATGAAATTATGGGGCAGTAGTATTTGTAATCTTGAAATGCCCTTTCTGAGGAAGAAAATCTAGATACTAGAAAGAAAAAGATAAAAAATTAACCAGCTAAAAATTAAATTTAAAAACTCTATGTAACACAAAATAGTAGTATAAATAGGACAGGACAGAAAAAAGTATTGACTTTCTTTGTAAGACTGCACAAGTCAATAGGGAAACTACTAAATAGCCAAATAAAATTATTGGCAAAGATGTAAATTAGCATGAAGAACTGAAATGACTAAGCAATAAAGGAAAAGATTGCCAACCTTCTAGAAGTCAGGAAAACAATCAAAACAATGATATTTTGGGTTTTATTCCTAAGAATGTCGATTTTATACAAGTTTATAAATAAATTCTAACTGATGACAGTATCAGAAGCTGAGCACATTTTTATACTTCTGAGGACAAAATACATTTAAACTGCTTTGTAGGAGGTTAATTGAGTGGTATCAATCCCACTTTCACATGTTCACTTCCTGGATTCCTTTGGCCACAAAACACAGAATCCCATTTAAGCTTGGTTATGCAATTCAACCAAAGTATTGACTGAAAAATTCAGCTGAAAGAGAGTCAGCCAAGAAACACTGGCTTCAAGTGAGGGCTGTTGACCAAGCACCCAGTTTTCCACTGATTCTCAGTGCTCCATTCTGTGCTTTGGTTGCTTCCATTTGTGGTCCTGAGATAGAGTTATGAGCTACTTTTGTGCTCACCACCCCATTCATATATTGAAGTCCTAAAACTCAGAAACCTAGAATATCACCATTTGGAGATAAGGTCTTCAAAGAGGTGATGAAATTAAAATGAGGCCCTTAGGGCCTTAATCCAATATAACTGATGTCCTTGTATGTACAATGCATGAAAGAGGAAATCCAAACCCGTGAGGGAAGAGGATGTGAAGACACAGGGAGAAGACATTAATCTATAGACAATGTGAGGCCTGGAACACATCCTTCCCTCATGGCCCTTAGAAGTCATTAACCCAGCCAACACCCTGTTTTCTGGCTTCCAGAACAAGAAGAAGATAAATTTCTGTTAAGTCAAGTAGTACTTTGTTATGGCAGCCCTAGAAAACTTACACAGATAATTTCTGTCATTTCCCAGGGCTACATTGTTCCTGTGTATGTGCAAGAGAGAATAACTATTATAGAATTCCCATCAACATTCCTAAGTTTCATTTTGACCAGGTCAGTTTTAAAATGCATATCATCTTCTAAGTCCATCATTGTTGTCACCAGACATATTAAAATGGGCTCATCACCTTACTGCAGTCACAAGCTCTACTTCTATCAGAGTCTGGTCCCAGAACAACAGAGGTTGAATGGAGCATCAGGGCTGTTGCAAATGAGGAGCCAAGGATGAATGACAAATTAATGTCTTCTCTGTTCTCTGACCTGCCACCACACTTCTCACCAACTGAGGGAAATGCTGAAGTATGTATCTAAAGGGCCCTGGAAGCTTTTTATTATGCCATTCTTTGTTATGGTAAAAATTAGAATTAACCTCAATGCTCACCAGTCAAATAACTAAGGGCCAATCTGTGAGAAACTATAGAATGGATAAGCATGCCTTCTATACAATTGCTAAAAAGAAAGAATTAGATATTTATGGTTTGAAACAGAAAGATCTGCATGACTACAATGAAAAGTGTAAGTTCTGTTGGATACCCACAGTATGATTTTAGTTACAAAAACAAATGACATTTCTGCATATTCATTCAAGGGGATATCAACCTAACCAGCAACGATGGTCATGTCAGAACAGGGTTTGAGGATTAGCAGGATTAATTACAGGAACTTTTGCTTTACTTCCTGTTTTTGGCTAATTATGAGAATACATTTGAATAATTATTATTTGCAAAGTGAACAAATGACAAAGTGCTTCAGATAAAATCTAGAATGTAATGGGTACTTTGTAAATATTAGCCATTGTTATTATGATGATGATTATTGGCATGTGGTTAACTTCCCAATTTAGCTTCCTAGTCACCTGTATATATTAGACGAGGGAAAACAATGTTTGGCAAGAGGACCAAGCAACTAAATTACCTATATGTGTTATCTTTATGCGTGTGCATGTGAGTGCATGCATGGAACAAGTTTAGAAAGCGTGAGTACCTGTGTGTGTGTGTGTGTGTGTGTGTGTGTGGAGTGGATAGAGGAGGAAGAGGATAAAGATGGCCTCCTCTTTTACTCCACTATTAAATTCTTTCATCTTCTCCCAAATATGCATTATTTTGGTACCATCTGAAATAATCAAACTATAATGTAATTGCTGGTTAGCTTCGGTAATCTATATCCTCATTTACTTGAAAACTAATCTCAGCAAGGAAGAGAAATGTGAAAAAGCATTCACTGTAGGCCTGTTTGTGTTCCTATATTCCAGGCTATTGAAGGAGAATAAGGATTGTTTGTGGAAGCAGGACCAGCTGGGATTCTTTGGCTGACTCCCAGATGCAACTGTGAAGCAGCGGATATTGGGTGCTGTCCCACCTCGTCAGGAGCAGTGTTCTCCTGTCTGCTCTTGGCATCCCATTGCATCCTGTGCCCTGCTAAGGTGTTAACTGACAACTGACAGATTTTACTAAAAGCCTACTCGCCCCAGTAGTATTTTCATTTTAAAAGTTGACTTAAAAACTTTAAAAAGGAACCCCTCTTAAAGTTAAGGCATAAAATTCCTTCACAACAGCTCATAAATATAATGACAACTCTCTCATCTTTAAGGCAGTAAACAAACTCTCCCTTGACACCGGATATCCCATTAGCCTCCATCCAATGTTTATCCATTTTCAAGCAAAATTTTCCATATAGCAATTCACTGTCTTTTCTATTAACATCCAGATTATTATAACTATAATGTAATCTGGCTTTCATCAACTTTTCTCAAATTGCTCACTTTAAGGTCACCATCTTTGAGATCTAATTGCTAATCTGGAGGACTTTCTTTAATTTAATCCAGCATTCTCTTGGAGCAGTGTTTTGTTGCATTTATGATAGTTTTGAATTTGTCTGTTTGTCTGTCTCCTCTTCTTTTTGTTTGGTTTGGTGTTTGATACTGAGGATTGAACCCAGGGGTACTTAAACACAGAGCCACATCCCCAGCCCTTTTATGTACTTTATTTAGAGTTAGGGTCTCGATGAGCTGCTTAGGACGATGCTAAATTGCTGAGGCTGGCTTTGAACGCGACATCCTCCTGCCTCAGCTGCCCAAGCTGCTGGGATTACAGGTGTGTGCCACTGCACCCAGCTTGTCTCCTCATCTTGATGGTGTTTTTATGTCTGAGTCTGACTCATTCATCTTTAAATCACTCTTGGTCTTTCATGAAGCTTAGCTCATGGTATTATTACGGTATAATAGCTACCTGATATCTATGGGAAACTGGATGGTTTGGGAGGCCCAGAGGGATTAAATAAGATACATTCAAAGTCCTGACAGGTAGTGAAAGTGTCAAATGGGGAAGATATGTTAAGCAGGTTATTTAATCTAACATCCCTTTAAGAATGCTACCCTCTCTCTCTCAGGATTGACTCTGATTACAAGAATTAGATACAAAGGTGCCTTGGCTAGCACAGGATCAAGAAGTCATTGAGGTTAGGTTGAAATAAAGTTGTATCATGTCCAGCATGGCATTTGGGTAAGGCATTGAGGTGAGAGGGGAGGACAGTATTCTAATATCACTGCAAGAATATGACTCCAGTGCCCTACATTTAAATCACACATTCTACTTCTCCCATTGTATCAATTCCCCAGTGACACAGGTTGGGCTTCTTCAATATTGCAAGTATATACACATCTAAAGCAATGGAAGTGAAGGTGGCCTTTGGTTATTTTCAATGACATCTCTAAGAAAGTTCTGAGCTGTGGTGAAGAGATGGGTACAAGATCTCAGCTTTGAACTCAAGTTTGCAAAATGTTGTAGTGAAAAATACTGTGTCTGGTGATCCTCCCATGACTCAGACATCTCCCCGACTTATTGCCAAGGCTCCTGTTGGTATCATCTTCCCAGGGTACAGATCCTATGATAGGGGGTGTTGGGAAGGAACAGTGAGTGGGAAATAGGAAAAGCCATCCGCAGGTCACAAAAAGATGATAAAGGAACTAAACTGCAGTGTGAAGAACTTTCCTTCTGCTGAACACTCTTGAAATTAGCATAATTTTAAGTGGATCCTGCTCTGACTAGTAAAATTAAAACCATCATAATAGGAATGTGTCATAGATCAATGTCTTCCACTTCTAAAGCAAACATCTTGGCTGTGCCTCCATGTTTGTTTTGGCTTTAGAAACTAAGTCCTTTATCAAACAGTAGGAGACTATTATCTGGTGATAATGTTATTTTTGATTCTATTGTTGTTATCTTAAAACTGGTTTCTTCTGGGCTGGTCCTTCTGGTATGTTTGTTTAATGACACGTTTACAAAATCTTTGTAAGAGTTGTATTAGAATGATAGATATTTTGTATTGCCAGCATAAACCACAATCTCCAAGGCTGATGATAAACTCCAGTCCTGGTCTCAGCTACTGTATGCTTTGAAGCTCTTAGCTGCCTTTCAAATGTTTGGAAGAGTTGTCAATCATTCTGTATCAGACTTATAGTTTGTGTGAGGAAGCCATTTGTTAAATTGCAGCTTCCTAGACTCAAAGAACATTTACCAAATGCTTTCAGATAAAATGCCATCCTATTCTGTAAAATACTGAGAAGCTTGCAAGAGGAAGAAATACCTAAGGGAGATAGCAAATTGCAGAACAGAAAAGTGACACAACACATTTCTCCATTTTCTATTGAACTTTTGATAAGAAACTGAGAATGACACTTAATTCATCTCATTTCTATTTGTGTTTGTGTTAATCATTTCTAATCTAAATAAAGGTCTGTGCAGAGGCAGGGAATGGATACCTCACAGGTGGCTTCAAGGTTGTAAATGAGTGGCCACCCTGTGATGTGACTCACTGTGGTCACCCCAGAAGCCAAAGGGACGACTCTGGAGTTTTTCATATTCTACCATCCTTTCCTTCTTTTTGATATATTCTACTCTTCTCTAAGACCAGAGGTTCTTCTAAATAATAGGAAAAAGAATGGCAGATATGTTGGAAGACCTGTGAATATTTTGCTTTCCTCTGACATTTTCACATGACCCTTGCTCCAATACTGCCTAGTAGCTAGCCCTAGCAATCCTATAGTATTTCCATAAACACATTTTTATTTACCTTTCTAATCCTGTTACTCTGATCAACTATGCAGAATACATAGACCAAAGCTCCTCTGAAGTGCCAATTCAAATGTCTATCATTATCACCTGTCCTTTACCCTACAGTATCTAAATTAGTGCTTCCCATTGTGTGTTTAAGTGGTGTGTGAATTCTGAGTAATTCATACATCTAGGATACATAATACCTTGTGTTTATTTTTATATGACATGATATAAAATTATTCTTATACAATTTTCAAATGTACTTTTGCAGCAGGTGAAACAATACAAGTTAATAACTTCTATATATAGAAGTGGGAAATACAGATGCTTTTGAAGTATAGTTCTCTCAAGGAAAAATTTACTTGAGGGATTCTTCTTAGTTAAGCTGTTGTTAGCAAGAACATTCAAATTGTCTTGGAAGAATCTTATAATAGAAAGTTTTTGGCCTCTTTCCTTTTTGTTCTTTTGGGTTAATCTAAATTTAGAGAGAGGAATGGTCAGAAGCAAGGATATTGTCTAGGAGGATAGGATGTGAGACCGAACCTCTTATCTCTGGACTTCAAAGTTAGGGATACCTATCTGGGTGAACAAAGATGGCCCAGCACAAAGCCTTTTGGTGAGAATGGATGCCAACAGTTCTAAAGAGGACTTCACTTGAAAGAAATGGCTGGTTTCAGTACATATCCATGTGTTCTTGTGGGAGATTGCAACTAAGCACACCATGTGACAAAGCCAGGATATACCTGCATGTCCTACAACCCTTTGGGTAAGACTGAATGTCCTAGGTGTCTTATTTGATTTGATGCAGAGGAGCAGAGGATCTGGCAAGAAACAACATTGAGGCCATCATTGCATACTGCATAGTGTTCCTTGTACCTCAGAGTATCATTATTTTATATTAGTCAGTCCATAGCAATGTGGCAGTGGTCACAGACTGACACAACTTTCCAGTTCTCTTTCTACCTGGTATTTAGAAGAAGGATTTGGTATCTTTTCTCTCAACCAAGTATTTAATAGTGTTCAAGTGATTATGGGCATGTGCCACTGTGCCCTGCTAGATTGTGTATTTTCTATTTCAGATATGTCATTGGTTAAAATGATATATCTGAAATAGAAAATTGGTTAAAATGACATATCTGAAATAGAAAATTTCCTGGCTAAGTGTTTGCCACAATAACAATGTATATCTACTTGCTAATTCAAAAAGGATTAAGCGTTAAGGACAACCTAGTTGCACATGGAGTATATCTATACACACTAATTTTCCCCTCACTGTCTATCAAAGTCTTTCTTAAATACGTTTGATGGATTACTTTTTGGTCCACACAATTTTTATAAATATCTTCAGGCTTCCTCTGGCTGTGCCTAAACATTTGATAAGGATGGTCGAATTATATAGAATGCAGGACTGACTCCACATTTTTTTCTTTCATTCAATAGTCATGATCATGGGCAACTAGACTGAGTAGAGACACCATTGACATATCAGATTCATGAATTCATGCAAAAGTACTTGCAAGAAAATGATCACACTCTTCTCCTTAACAGAAACAGCTGGTGTCAATGATGCGGATGGCTGAAATTTTATTTGGGTAATAGTGGTTGGTATAACAACTCTTTTGCTGTCTACATTTAAAATACCCCATACAGGCAGATGCATGCCACCCAGGGGATGGCAAGGCCAGAGTCTCCAGTGCCAGATTCAAACTCCACAAGAGATAGAAATATGGCAAGCCCCTCTCTTTTTATTGAACAAATGGAGTCTTGTTTTTTTTTTTTTTTTTTTTTCTGGATTGTCAGTTGAATACTCCCATGATTTATCCCTTTCTAAATAGCATAGTAAGATTTTAGTGAAGACCTTTGTCTTTCATTTTGACAGAAGAATATACAAAAGTGAACAAAACAAGCAACAACAGAAAAAATATTGTCTTTAAAAAGTCAAATGCTTTCAACTTAGTTGTAGATGAAAATGTTTTTTTTATTTTAATTTTCTTGGGGATTTTACTTTTAGGAGAGATTAAGTAATTTTCTGACTGGAATAAGAGCTTAAGTTATTAAAAAATATAAAGTACTTTGCCTTCTGGATCTTTTATGGCCCACTCTAAGCAGGAGAATTAATGTAATGCAATTATTGGCTACTTGCAATCTGCTAGGTACTTTGCATACATTATTTAACTTAATTCTTAAAATTCTCTATAATATCTATTCTTAGCTCCATTTTCATATTAAAAAACACCCTGAGGATCAGAGAGGTTAAATCACTTCCCCATGGTCACAGAGCTAATGTGGTGAAACAAAAATTCAAACCCAGTATGTCTGGCTCCAACCCTGGTACTTCCAATCATACCCTTAAATATTGCAATATAATATCACAGCTTGTCTCCCAAATTGCTCCCTTTATCATTTAATCTAACTCTTCACACTAATGACCACTTAAGAAATAGAAATACAATATTATTATTACTCTCCTTTGCTTACTTTTCCTATGCAGAGTTGCTTTGTATTATTCATACTCACCAGTTCTTTCTTTGTATTTTACTGTTTTGAATATATATATATATATATATATATATATATATATATATATGTATATATATATATATATATACATATATATATATATATATATACATATATATATATATATGTATATATATATATACTTATATAAAGAAAATAGCAAAAATAAGTCTTAGAAAAATCTGTTGATCATCCAATGTTCTTTGTCATTTATTCTTGCCTTCATCTGATACATACGAGCACTCAACACTCCCACCTAGAGTTTATTCAGGTAGTTCTTAAATACAGATCTCCACTCCCTTAAGTAATTGTTCCTTTGCCTCTTCTTAAAAAAAGTAATATAATCCATCTGAGTAGATATTTCATAGAAAAAAATGAATAGAACCACATCTATCTTCATTGTAAAAAGTGACAAAGAGATATACCTTAGAAGTTCCTCCATCCTCTCCACTTTCATGATGGCATAACTAAAAATAGCATTCAATTCTAAACTAGACCTTATGGGAGTAAGACAGGAGGTTAGCAACAGGTTTTGCAAATCCTGTTGCTAACTTGGATGTATATCAGAAAAGGACCAGAGTCATAGAAACTTCTAGCAGAACGATCAAAGCTATCCATTCAATGACATTATTTACAAATAGTAACACTTCAATTAACCAAAAGGCTGCGGGATTGGAGGAGAGCTTGTTAATTACATCTCCTAGCAAGTTCAAGATGATCTCCTATGCTCTTTGCTTCAATGTGATGAAACTTGTTGACTCTTCTCTCTTACAGTTGCTATCTTGAGGTGGAACAGCCTTGTTTTCAGAATAGAAAAAAATAAATTAGAATTTAAAAACATAAGCAATATCAGTTCCCAAGAGGAGAACACAAATGGAATGTAACACAGAGCTTCTATTCTTTAACAGCTGAACTTACACAGCTACTCCTGCCTCTTCCTTCTTTGCAAGTGCCCATTCCACTTGGCTGAAAACAAGTGGACAGTGGAAAAGCAAAAAGTAAGATGGTTATAGGTCTATAATTTTGGGGAGGAAATATTACTAATATCTCATATTTCCTTTGAATAAAAACAGCATATGGAGTGATCCCTTTTTAGTGTATACTAAAAAATTTTAATAGAAACTCAATCCTAGAAGCAAAATAATTGCTAAAAGATACTATAGTTTTTAATAGAAACTTGACCCTAGAAGCAAAATATTACTGAGAGTCTTTAATATTACAACAATACCCATATAATATACTCTCAACGTTTAGCCCTCTACGATTTATCTCTAATATCACTTGTGAGATATTTTCTTTTGATGAAAAGTTGGAGAAAAACAGTAACTATTATTTGCTAACAAATGTAGATATTCCTAGCTGCTTTAGATTTTTTTCTCAAAGCATTTGCGTAATTTGAAGAAGTCTCAGATTGTTATTGAAGAAAATTTTCTGCTTCTATTAGCTGTGTGTCTTTCAAAAGGAATTTAATCTCTCAAAACCTTCCCTTCTGTAAAGTGAGAATAATAATGACTTCATCATGGAATTGTGACCTAAGAGGACATGTGTTTGCACCTGAGCACTCTTATCTTAAGATACTATGCTATGTACTTACGCAGGGACATGCCTGAAGACATATCACAGTGTATGGTTTGGTATATGAGGCTAAGAAGTTTGATTTGTTAATACAGGGAGAAGGATTCATTGCTCAGGACAGTCCTTACATTAACCAAAAACCATATGTTTTGTGAATAGGGAATTATGAACTGATTTATAATGAGAAAAATTGTGACCAGAGCATAAATACTGGAAGTTTTTTCCTCCCTACCCTGGCCCCCGAAGTTCAAGACTATAGGAATTAAGTCTTAATGAGAAAATTACTTAGGAAGCTTTCCATCAAAGTAAGGAGAACTGATGATATGAAAATAGAATGACAAACTAAAGTATCCATTTCAGAATAGTGCTGGTTTTATCATTGGGACAGGTATATTTGCAGATGCACTGGCATAGTCCTATATGCTTATCTCCATGTTAAGTGTGTTTTTGTTAGAAGGGCTACACTGTCGGATTTTGTCATCCTACTCAGGAAAGAGGCTCAGTGCAGTCTGAAGATACGCTATGTGAGTCTTCAATTTCCACACTCAAGGGTTGCTTATTCTCTGTATAGTGAGCACATCATTATTTAGTTTTTATTAGCTTTATAGTATAGACCAATCATACAAATTATTGTCTTGTTTTAAAATTCAGGGATACATTTCTTCCTTTCTGTTTTTACATAACTGCCTAGATTTACTCCACTTTCGTTTCAAAATTTAGACCTCAAAAGTTATTTAACCCACTCCCTCCAATTCTTGGTTCCATTTATGACAATGCCTACTCTACTATTATTATGAAAGCTAATTTATATAATGCAACTGAAAGTATATAATAGCGCTCCTAGTACTTTTCAGACATTCAATGATATTTGTGAACTAAATACAAATATCTTCTCTGAAATAATTTTTCATTTTATTGTATGTTTGTGTTGGTTATGGGAAACACAGCATGCTAGATTTTCTGGATCATTTCATCTCAATTTCTAACAATTGTTCTCATCTTCAAATACTCATTCCTGTTTTCCCTTAAGCCAACAAACTATCCTAAAAATTCCATTCTTTTCAGAGTCTAACTACACCTCCAGGTAGTCTTATACATCTGACACAAAAAGCATTTTTCAGACTACGGTACCTGATTTCAGTTACAGAAAATAATCTATTAGGACTTTAAGTATGTACAACTCATTATCATAAAATTGGAAGTGTTATTTGTCATAATGTTACTTTATAACTTGTATTACAGAGAAGTATACTTACTTAAATACAGTAGGTGGTTTTTATTACTTTCCTGCTTTGTAATATAATTTGTTGTTAATGTTGGTATTTTGTTTCCAGTATTAGCCTCTAGGTTCTGTAAGGAAAGGAAAAATATCTTATTCAGCTTTTTATTCCCTAGGTGTTTGGTAAATACATATTGAAAATGAGAAAATATTCAGAGAAATAGCCACATGCTAACACTAAGGAGGATGAACTAGATTTTTGCAGTGTTTCCTTTTTATATCATAGGTGTTTAAAGTCACATCAATCTGTTCATTAACATTGAAAAATATACTGCTGTTCCAGACTGTATTCAATATGAACATCCTTCTCCTGGGTAGTTCTCAGCTACATTTCTGTTAGAGGTCTGCATTAGTGGAGTGGTCGAACAAGTTACCTAAAGTTACTGAAGCACCTGCCCTGGACTCTTCTTATTTGGTCAAGTTTATTCTTGTAGATTCTGTGACATTGGAAAAAAGTGCTTCTTGTCACTTTCTAACTGACTTAATTAGGGTGATTTATGGGCCTTAGGGAAGACAGTCGGATTTATAGGATATTATCATCCTAGGCTCTTTTGAATTCTAGTCACATATGTTTTGAAGATAGCCTATGTAGAATAGATTACAAACATTTTTTGCATGAAAATGTAAAAGTTTTTTAAATTTTTTTTCATTTTACATAGTCATATTATTATTGAATCTATGAATTACAAAGAAAATGTCTTAATAAATAAATCTCTTTAGATCATTTTCTTTATATTCTGCATGAGCACTTTTAATGATGGAGAGTCTACACCAACAAAAAGCAGCCTTATGTAAGCCTAAATTTATCTCTTCATACTCTCCACACCTTGGTTCCTTCTCTGAAGTCATGCAAGTAGAATTTACATTTTCCTATTTCTTTCTTATTTTTATTTATTTATTTTTTTTTATTGTTGGTTGTTCAAAACATTACATAGTTCTTGATATATCATCTTTCACACTTTGCTTCAAGTGGGTTATGAACTCCCATTTTTAGCCCATATACAGATTGCAGAATCACATCAATTACACATCCATTGATTTACATATTGCCATACTAGTGACTGTCGTGTTCTGCTACCTTTCCTATCCTCTACTATCCCCCCTCCCCTCCCCTCCCCTCTTCTCTCTCTACCCCCTCTACTGACCTTCATTTCTCCCCCTTGTATTATTTTTCCCTTTACCCTCATTTCCTCTTGTATGTTCTTTTGTATAACCCTGAGGGTCTCATTCCATTTCCATGCAATTTCCCTTTTCTCTCCCTTTCCCTCCCACCTCTCATCTCTGTTTAATGTTAATCTTCTTCTCATGCTCTTCGTCCCTACTCTGTTCTTAGTTACTCTCCTTATATCAAAGAAGACATTTGGCATTTGTTTTTTAGGGATTGGCTAGCTTCACTTAGCATAATCTGCTCTAGTGCCATCCATTTCCCTGCAAATTCTATGATTTTGTCATTTTTTAATGCAGAGTAATACTCCATTGTGTATAAATGCCACATTTTTTTAATCCATTCGTCTATTGAAGGGCATATGGGTTGGTTCCACAGTCTTGCAATTGTGAATTGAGCTGCTATGAACATCGATGTAGCAGTGTCCCTGTAGCATGCTCTTTTTAGGTCTTTAGGGAATAGACCAAGAAGGGGAATAGCTGGGTCAAATGGTGGCTCCATTCCCAGCTTTCCAAGAAATCTCCATACTGCTTTCCAGATTGGCTGCACCAATTTGCAGTCCCACCAGCAATGTACAAGTGTACCCTTTTCTCCACATCCTCGCCAGCACTTGTTGTTGTTTGACTTCATAATGGCTGCCAATCTTACTGGAGTGAGATGGTATCTTAGGGTGGTTTTGATTTGCATTTCTCTGACTGCTAGAGATGGTGAGCATTTTTTCATGTACTTGTTGATTGATTGTATGTCCTCCTCTGAGAAGTGTCTGTTCAGGTCCTTGGCCCATTTGTTGATTGGGTTGTTTGTTCTCTTATTGTCTAATTTTTTGAGTTCTTTGTATACTCTGGATATTAGGGCTCTATCTGAAGTGTGAGGAGTAAAGATTTGTTCCCAGGATGTAGGCTCTCTATTTACCTCTCTTATTGTTTCTTTAGCTGAGAAAAAACTTTTTAGTTTGAGTAAGTCCCATTTGTTGATTCTAGTTATTAACTTTTGTGCTATGGGTGTCCTGTTGAGGAATTTGGAGCCCGACCCCACAGTATGTAGATCGTAGCCAACTTTTTCTTCTATCAGACGCAGTGTCTCTGATTTGATATCAAGCTCCTTGATCCATTTTGAATTAACTTTTGTGCATGGCGAGAGAAAGGGATTTAGTTTCATTTTGTTGCATATGGATTTCCAGTTTTCCCAGCACCATTTGTTGAAGATGCTGTCCTTCCTCCATTGCATGCTTTTAGCCCCTTTATCAAATATAAGATAGTTGTAGTTTTGTGGATTGGTTTCTGTGTCCTCTATTCTGTACCATTGGTCCACCCGCCTGTTTTGGTACCAGTACCATGCTGTTTTTGTTACTATTGCTCTGTAGTATAGTTTGAAGTCTGGTATCGCTATACCGCCTGATTCACACTTCCTGCTTAGCATTGTTTTTGCTATTCTGGGTCTTTTATTTTTCCATATGAATTTCATGATTGCTTTCTCTATTTCTATAAGAAATGCCATTGGGATTTTGATTGGCATTGCATTAAACCTATAGAGAACTTTTGGTAATATCGCCATTTTGATGATGTTAGTTCTGCCTATCCATGAACAGGGTATATTTTTCCATCTTCTAAGATCTTCTTCTATTTCTCTCTTTAGGGTTCTGTAGTTTTCATTGTATAAGTCTTTCACCTCTTTTGTTAGGTTGATTCCCAAGTATTTTATTTTTTTTGAAGATATTGTGAATGGAATGGTTGTCCTCATTTCCATTTCAGAGGATTTGTCGCTGATATACAGGAATGCCTTTGATTTATGCGTGTTGATTTTATATCCTGCCACTTTGCTGAATTCATTTATTAGCTCTAATAGTTTCTTTGTAGAGCCTTTTGGGTCTGCTATGTATAGAATCATATCATCTGCAAATAGTGATAATTTAAGTTCTTCTTTTCCTATTTTGATGCCTTTAATTTCTTTCGTCTGTCTAATTGCTCTGGCCAGTGTTTCGAGAACTATGTTGAACAGAAGTGGTGAGAGAGGGCATCCCTGTCTTGTTCCAGATTTTAGAGGGAATGCCTTCAATTTTTCTCCATTCACAATGATGCTAGCCTGAGGCTTAGCATAGATTGCTTTTACAATATTGAGGTATGTTCCTGTTATCCCTAGTTTTTCTAGAGTTTTGAACATAAAGGGATGCTGTACTTTGTCGAATGCTTTTTCCGCATCTATCGAGATGATCATATGGTTCTTATTTTTAAGTCTATTGATGTGGTGAATAACATTTATTGATTTCCGTATATTGAACCAGCCTTGCATCCCAGGGATGAATCCTACTTGATCATGGTGCACAATTTTTTTGATATGTTTTTGTATCCGATTCGCCAGAATTTTATTGAGGATTTTTGCATCTAGGTTCATTAGAGATATTGGGATGAAGTTTTCTTTCTTTGAAGTGTCTTTGTCTGGTTTAGGTATCAGGGTGATGTTGGCCTCGTAGAATGAATTTGGAAGTTCTCCCTCTTTTTCTATTTCCTGAAGTAGCTTGAAAAGTATTGGTATTAGTTCCTCTTTAAAGGTTTTGTAAAATTCTGCTGTATAGCCATCCAGTCCTGGGCTTTTCTTAGTTGGTAGTCTTTTGATGGTTTCTTCTATTTCCTCGATTGATATTGGTCTGTTTAGCTTGTCTATATCCTCCTGACTCAATCTGGGCAGATCATATGACTTAAGAAATTTATCTATGCCTTCACTATCTTCTAATTTATTGGAGTATAAGGATTCAAAATAATTTTTGATTATCTTCTGTATTTCTGAAGTGTCTGTTGTGATAGTGCCTTTTTCATCCCGTATGCTAGTAATTTGAGTTCTCTCTCTTCTTCTCTTCGCTAGCATGGCTAAGGGTCTGTCGATTTTGTTTATTTTTTCAAAGAACCAACTTTTAGTTTTGTCAATTTTTTCAATTGTTTCTTTTGTTTCGATTTCATTAATTTCAGCTCTGATTTTAATTATTTCTTGCCTTCTACTTCTTTTGCTGTTGTTTTGCTCTTCTTTTTCTAGGATTTTGAGATGAAGTATGAGATCATTTATTTGTTGGTTTTTTCTTTTTTTAAGGAATGAACTCCAAGCAATGAATTTTCCTCTTAGAACTGCTTTCAATGTGTCCCATAGATTCCGATATGTTGTGTCTGTGTTTTCATTAATCTCTAAGAATTTTTTAATTTCCTCCTTGATGTCTTCTATAACCCATTGATCATTCAGTAACCTATTGTTCATTCTCCAAGTGATGTATGCTTTTTCCTTCCTTCTTTTATCGTTGATTTTCAGTTTCATTCCATTATGATCAGATAGGATGCATGGTATTATCTCTACTCCTTTATATTGTCTAAGAGTTGCCCTGTGACATAATATATGATCTATTTTTGAGAAGGATCCATGTGCTGCTGAGAAAAAAGTGTAACTGCTTGATGTTGGGTGGTATATTCTATATATGTCAATTAAGTCTAGGTTATTAATTGTGTTATTGAGTTCTATAGTTTCCTTATTCAACTTTTGTTTGGAAGATCTGTCCAGTGGCGAGAGAGGTGTGTTGAAGTCTCCCATGATTATTGTATGGTGGTCTATTAGACTCTTGAACTTGTGAAGAGTTTGTTTGATGAAGATAGCTGCACCATTGTTTGGGGCATAAATATTTATGATTGTTATGTCTTGTTGGTGTATGGTTCCCTTAAGCAGTATGTAGTGTCCCTCTTTATCCCTTTTGATTAACTTTGGCTTGAAATCTATTTTATTTGATATGAGTATGGACACTCCTGCTTGATTCCGAAGTCCATATGAGTGATATGATTTTTCTCAACCTTTTACCTTCAGCCTATGTATGTCTTTTCCTATCAAATGCATCTCCTGTAGGCAGCATATTGTTGGGTCTTGTTTTGTGATCCATTCTACTAGCCTGTGTCTCTTAATTGGTGAGTTTAAGCCATTAACATTTAGGGTTATTATTGAGATATGGGTTGTTCTTCCAGCCATATTTGTTTATTTATGTTACTAAACATGGTTTGTTTTCCTCTGTGATTATCCCCCCCCCCTTTACTGTCCTACCTCCCACTGTTGGTTTTCATTGTTATTTTCCATTTCCTTTTCCTGTAATGTTTTGCCGAGGATGTTTTGAAGAGATGGTTTTCTAGCTGCATATTCTTTTAACTTTTGTTTGTCGTGGAAGGTTTTAATTTCATCTTCCATCCTGAAGCTTAATTTCGCTGGATACACAATTCTTGGTTGGAACCCATTTTCTTTCAGTGTTTGAAATATGTTATTCCAGGATTTTCTAGCTTTCAGAGTCTGTGTTGAAAGATCAGCTGTTATCCTGATTGGCTTGCCCCTAAATGTAATCTGCTTCCTTTCTCTTGTAGCTTTTAAAATTCTCTCCTTATTCTGTATGTTGGGCATCTTCATTATAATGTGTCTAGGTGTGGATCTCTTATAATTTTGCACATTCAGCGTCATGTAGGCTTCTAGAATTTGGGATTCTGTCTCATTCTTCAAGTCTGGGAAGTTTTCTCGTATTATTTCATTGAATAGATTGCTCATTCCTTTGGTTTGAAACTCTGTCCCTTCCTGTATCCCAATGACTCTTAAATTTGGTCTCTTTATGTTATCCCATATTTCTTGGATGTTCTGCTCATGGTTTCTTAACAGTCTTGCTGAGCTGTCTATGTTCTTTTCAAGTTGAAATACTTTGTCTTCATTGTCTGATGTTCTATCTTCTAAGTGTTCTACTCTGCTGGTAGTATTCTCAATTGAGTTTTTAAGTTGGTTTCTTGCTTCCTGCATTTCTAGGATTTCTGTTTGTTTGTTTTTTATAACCTCTATCTCCCTGTATAGTTGATCCTTTGCTTCCTGTATTTGTTTGTGTAATTCCTTGTCGAAGTGATCTTTCATTGTCTGATTTTGCTGTCTAATGTCTTCCTTGATACTCCAGATCATCTGAAGCATATATATCCTGAATTCTTTATCTGACATTCCATCTGCTGCAGCTGTTACCTCTTCTAAAGTTGAGTTGACCTGCATTGCTTGTAGTCCTTTCTTTCCTTGTCTTTTCATACTGCTTGCGTTTCTTTCTTCTTGGTGAAACTGTTGTGTTTTTGAAATTTTTCCCCCCCCCCATATATTTATATTGCTCTTGTATAGTTGAAAAGTCTCCCTTGCAGGTGCGGGCGGGGGCTCTGCTCTGCCCCTCTTCCAATTGGTGTGAGGTGTCTACCATGCCCGCGGACCCCTGGGCCTGATCCGCCGTTCTGTCGCAGGTCTGCCTACCTTGCAGGTGGGGGCGAAGGCTCTGCCCTGCCCCTCCTACCACGCCCGGGGACCGCTAGGCCTGATCTGCAGGTTGGTTGCCGGTCTGCCCACCTTGCGGGCACGGGTGTCAGTTCCGCTCCGCCCCCACTCCAATTGGGGTCACTTGACCACCACACAGGCGGGCCGCTGGGCCTGATCTGGGTGCAGGCGAAGGCTCTGCTCTGCCCCTACTCCAGTTGGGGTGAAGTGTGTACCACGCTGGCAGGCCGCTGGGCCTGATCTGCAGGTTGGTCTCAGGTCTGCCTACCTTGCGGGCGTGGGCGGTGGCCCCGCTCCTCCTCTCTGGCTCGACGACAAAGCGAGAGAGACTCGGGTATCTGTGACTCACCCTCCCTACCAGGGGACCAACTGTTTCCGTCGCCGCTGGCACCAATGAAGTTCTCTCCTCAGCCGCTCTCCGATGACATCAGATCTCTGCCATGCTGGCATCCTCTGTTCTATGGCTGAATCCCATTTTCTTCTCTTCCAATAGGCGGAGCTGTGCCCTCTGAGCCGAGCTTCTGCCCTCTATGTGCTGACAGAAATCCCTGTACGGTGGCTCCTGGGAGTCTCCTATTTCTTTCTTAAAATGTCTAAAAATATGTGACTTGCTATAGTATGGATGGCAGTGAACTAAGTGATAACCTTTTTCCTGGTCTCTGAGATTTCATAAAATATCATCATCCTATTTTGATCTTTTTCATATACCATGATATAAAATGACATTTTCTTATGTTTTCATATTTTTAGGTCAGTGACATTGTATTTTTTTATTAGTGCTGTGTTGTGGTGTGTGAATATATATGTGCTCCCTTGATATTTTACTAATGTTTAACCAAGAATATCTTCATAATAGTTTTTAAACATTCTATTTTTTCCTTTATTTTATTAAAATTTATAAAGGTTTTAAATGTAGCATTACTAAAAGTATGATACATCCATGCACTCATTAATGAGAAGGGAACTGTGGAGATTTTTAAAAATGTCTGTAAATCCTTTGACAACACACCTATCAGAGATGAAGAACACTAATTCCTTTCCCTTTGAATAGAAATAGAATACAATGATGCTCCATGAATTATGAGATGAGGTACTAAAAAAGCAGTGCTACTCTAGCTTGACTCCTTTGTGGATTCTTGCTCTTGGAACACTGATGCTATACTGTGAAGAGGAAATCCTTGGCCTCAGAAGAGCTGTCATATAGGAATTCAGAGATATAATGTCTGAGGTTCCAGGCAGCAACCCGCATTAACCACTGAACATGGGAGGGAGACTATGAGATGGCTCCTGCCCCAGACAGTATCTGATACAACTTAAGATACCCAAATCACTTTAGTTATTTGCAGATTCCATACAATTCCATACAATTCCATGTAATTCCATACAAACTTTAGGATTTTTTTTTCTAGATATGTTTTATGGTTTGGATGTGAGGTGTCCCCCAAAAGCTCATGTGGAGACAATGCAGGCAGGCTGAGAGGTGAAATGACTGGGTTATGAGAACATTAACCCAATCAGTGAATGATTCCTTTGTTAGGTATTAACTGAATGGTAAATGAGGCATTGGGTTCCATCTTCAGCACTACATAAAAATAAACTTAAAAAATAAAGGTTTTGTGTCCATATACAACTATATATATATATATATATATATATATATATATATATATATATATATATATATATATATATGATGCTCTTCACAAATTGTCTCAGTTACCTTTTTTGCTGTTGTGAATAAAAGACCTAATAAAAACAATTAGAGGAGAAAGATTTTGGGAGGCTTATGGTTTCAGAGGTCTCAGTCCACAGGCAGCTGAAACCATAAGCCTCCCAAAATCTTTCTCCTCTAATTGTTTTTATTATGTCTTTTATTCACAACAGCAAAAAAGGTAACTGAGACAATTTGTGAAGAGCATCATATATATATATATATATGTATATATATGTGTGTGTATATATATATATATATATATATATATATATATATATATATATATATAGTTGTATATGGACACAAAACCTTTATTTTTTAAGTTTATTTTTATGTAGTGCTGAAGATGGAACCCAATGCCTCACACATGCAAGGCAAGTGCTATACTGCTGAGCCCCAGCCCCAGCCCCTCATTAATATATTAATAGAGATTGAATTGAATCTGTAGTTGTTTTAGATAGCATGGACATTTTAACAATATTGATTCTTCTAATCCATTAACATGGTATATCTTTCTGTGTGTGTGTGTGTGTTTGTTTGTGTTTTTGAATTTCTCTCATCAATGTTTTAGAGTTTTCATCATAAAGATCTTTCACCTCTTTTGTTAAACTTTCACTCAGGTATTTTATTATTACTTTTAGCAGCTATTATAAATAGAGTTGCTATCTTACTTTCCAAATATTAGTAGTGTTGCTATATACTGCTAGTGAATTGGAAAAAAAAAATCCAATTCACTATCGGTATATAGCAACACTACTAATTTTTGTATGTTGATTTTGCATCCTGAATCTTTTCTGAATGAATTTATTGGGTCTAGTAGGTTTCTTTTTCTTTCTTACTTCTTTTGAGGAATATTTTTTTTTTTTTTTTTTTCCCCAAACACTTTTTTTTTTTTTTATTGTTGGCTGTTCAAAACATTACATAGTTCTTGATATATCATATTTCACAATTTGATTCAAGTGGGTTATGAGCTCCCATTTTTACCCCATATACAGATTGCAGAATCACATCAGTTACACATCCATTGATTTACATATTGCCATACTAGTGTCTGTTGTATTCTGCTGTCTTTCCTATCCTCTACTATCCCCCCTCCCCTCCCCTCCCCTCCCCTCCCCTCCCCTCTTCTCTCTCTGCCCCCTTTACTGACATTCGTTTGTCCCCCTTGTATTATTTTTCCCCTTCCCCTCACTTCCTCTTGTATGTACTTTTGTATACCTCTGAGGGTCTCCTTCCATTTCCATGCATTTTCCCTTCTCTCTCCCTTTCCCTCCCACCTCTCATCCCTGTTTAATGTTAATCTTCTTCTCATGCTCTTCGACCCTACTCTGTTCTTAGCTACTCTCCTTATATCAAAGAAGACATTTGACATTTGTTTTTTAGGGATTGGCTAGCTTCACTTAGCATAATCTGCTCTAATGCCATCCATTTCCCTGTAAATTCTATGATTTTGTCATTTTTTAATGCAGAGTAATACTCCATTGTGTATAAATGCCACATTTTTTTTATCCATTCATCCATTGAAGGGCATCTAGGTTGGTTCCACAGTCTAGCTATTGTGAATTGTGCTGCTATGAACATCGATGTAGCAGTGTCCCTGTAGCATGCTCTTTTTAGGTCTTTAGGGAATAGACCGAGAAGGGGAATAGCTGGGTCAAATGGTGGCTCCATTCCCAGCTTTCCAAGAAATCTCCATACTGCTTTCCAAATTGGCTGCACCAATTTGCAGTCCCACCAGCAATGTACAAGTGTACCCTTTTCCCCACATCCTCGCCAGCACTTGTTGTTGTTTGACTTCATAATGGCTGCCAATCTAACTGGAGTGAGATGGTATCTTAGGGTGGTTTTGATTTGCATTTCTCTGACTGCTAGAGATGGTGAGCATTTTTTCATGTACTTGTTGATTGACTGTATGTCCTCCTCTGAGAAGTGTCTGTTCAGGTCCTTGGCCCATTTGTTGATTGGGTTGTTTGTTCTCTTATTGTCTAATTTTTTGAGCTCTTTGTATACTCTGGATATTAGGGCTCTATCTGAAGTGTGAGGAGTAAAGATTTGTTCCCAGGTTGTAGGCTCTCTATTTACCTCTCTTATTGTATCTTTTGCTGAGAAAAAACTTTTTAGTTTGAGTAAGTCCCATTTGTTGATTCTAGTTATTAACTTTTGTGCTATGGGTGTCCTATTGAGGAATTTGGAGCCCGACCCCACCGACTGTAGATCGTAGCCAACTTTTTCTTCTATCAGACGGCGCGTCTCTGATTTGATATCAAGCTCCTTGATCCATTTTGAATTAACTTTTGTGCATGGCGAGAGAAAGGGATTCAGTTTCATTTTGTTGCATATGGATTTCCAGTTTTCCCAGCACCATTTGTTGAAGATGCTATCCTTCCTCCATTGCATGCTTTTAGACCCTTTATCAAATATAAGATAGTTGTAGTTTTGTGGATTGGTTTCTGTGTCCTCTATTCTGTACCATTGGTCCACCCGCCTGTTTTGGTACCAGTACCATGCTGTTTTTGTTACTATTGCTCTGTAATATAGTTTGAAGTCTGGTATCGCTATACCGCCTGATTCACACTTCCTGCTTAGCATTGTTTTTGCTATTCTGGGTCTTTTATTTTTCCATATGAATTTCATGATTGCTTTCTCTATTTCTACAAGAAATGCCGTTGGGATTTTGATTGGCATTGCATTAAACCTATAGAGAACTTTTGGTAATATCGCCATTTTGATGATGTTAGTTCTGCCTATCCATGAACAGGGTATATTTTTCCATCTTCTAAGATCTTCTTCTATTTCTCTCTTTAGGGTTCTGTAGTTTTCATTGTATAAGTCTTTCACCTCTTTTGTTAGGTTGATTCCTAAGTATTTTATTTTTTTTGAAGATATTGTGAATGGAGTGGTTGTCCTCATTTCCATTTCAGAGGATTTGTCGCTGATATACAGGAATGCCTTTGATTTATGCGTGTTGATTTTATATCCTGCCACTTTGCTGAATTCATTTATTAGCTCTAATAGTTTCTTTGTAGACCCTTTTGGGTCTGCTAGTTATAGAATCATGTCATCTGCAAATAGTGATAATTTAAGTTCTTCTTTTCCTATTTTGATGCCTTTAATTTCTTTCGTCTGTCTAATTGCTCTGGCCAGTGTTTCGAGAACTATGTTGAACAGAAGTGGTGAGAGAGGGCATCCCTGTCTTGTTCCAGATTTTAGAGGGAATGCCTTCAATTTTTCTCCATTCACAATGATGCTAGCCTGAGGCTTAGCATAGATTGCTTTTACAATATTGAGGTATGTTCCTGTTATCCCTAGTTTTTCTAGAGTTTTGAACATAAAGGGATGCTGTACTTTGTCGAATGCTTTTTCCGCATCTATCGAGATGATCATATGGTTCTTATTTTTAAGTCTATTGATGTGGTGAATAACATTTATTGATTTCCTTATATTGAACCAGCCTTGCATCCCAGGGATGAATCCTACTTGATCATGGTGCACAATTTTTTTGATGTGCCTTTGTATCCGAGTGGCCAGAATTTTATTGAGGATTTTTGCATCCAAGTTCATTAGAGATATTGGTCTGTAGTTTTCTTTCTTTGAAGTGTCTTTGTCTGGTTTAGGTATCAGGGTGATGTTGGCCTCGTAGAATGAATTTGGAAGTTCTCCCTCTTTTTCTATTTCCCGAAGTAGCTTGAAAAGTATTGGTATTAGTTCCTATTTAAAGGTTTTGTAAAACTCTGCTGTATACCCATCCGGTCCTGGGCTTTTCTTAGTTGGTAGTCTTTTGATGGTTTCTTCTATTTCCTCAATTGATATTGGTCTGTTTAGGTTGTCTATATCCTCCTGACTCAATCTGGGCAGATCATATGACTTAAGAAATTTATCTATGCCTTCACTATCTTCTAATTTATTGGAGTATAAGGATTCAAAATAATTTTTGATTATCTTCTGTATTTCTGAAGTGTCTGTTGTGATATTGCCTCTTTCATCCCGTATGTTAGTGATTTGAGTTCTCTCTCTTCTTCTCTTCGCTAGCATGGCTAAGGGTCTGTCGATTTTGTTTATTTTTTCAAAGAACCAACTTTTAGTTTTGTCGATTTTTTCAATTGTTTCTTTTGTTTCGATTTCATTGATTTCAGCTCTGATTTTAATTATTTCTTGCCTTCTACTTCTTTTGCTGTTGTTTTGCTCTTCTTTTTCTAGGATTTTGAGATGAAGTATGAGATCATTTATTTGTTGGTTTTTTCTTTTTTTAAGGAATGAACTCCAAGCAATGAATTTTCCTCTTAGAACTGCTTTCAATGTGTCCCATAGATTCCGATATGTTGTGTCTGTGTTTTCATTAATCTCTAAGAATTTTTTAATTTCCTCCTTGATGTCTTCTATAACCCATTGATCATTCAGTAACCTATTGTTCATTCTCCAAGTGATATATTCTTTTTCCTTCCTTCTTTTATCGTTGATTTTCAGTTCCATTCCATTATGATCAGATAGGATGCATGGTATTATCTCTACTCCTTTGTATTGTCTAAGAGTTTCCCTGTGACATAATATATGATCTATTTTTGAGAAGGATCCATGTGCTGCTGAGAAAAAAGTGTAACTGTTTGATGTTGGGTGGTATATTCTATATATGTCAATTAAGTCTAGGTTATTAATTGTGTTATTGAGTTCTATAGTTTCCTTATTCAACTTTTGTTTGGAAGATCTGTCCAGTGGTGAGAGAGGTGTGTTGAAGTCTCCCATGATTATTGTATGGTGGTCTATTAGACTCTTGAACTTGAGAAGAGTTTGTTTGATGAACATAGCTGCACCATTGTTTGGGGCATATATATTTATGATTGTTATGTCTTGTTGGTGTATGGTTCCCTTGAGCAGTATGTAGTGTCCCTCTTTATCCCTTTTGATTAACTTTGGCTTAAAATCTATTTTATTTGATATGAGTATGGATACTCCTGCTTGTTTCCGAAGTCCATATGAGTGATATGATTTTTCCCAACCTTTCACCTTCAGCCTATGTATGTCTTTTCCTATCAAATGCGTCTCCTGTAGGCAGCATATTGTTGGGTCTTGTTTTGTGATCCATTCTACTAGCCTGTGTCTCTTGATTGGTGAGTTTAAGCCATTAACATTTAGGGTTATTATTGAGATATGGGTTGTTCTTCCAGCCATATTTGTTTATTTATGTTACTAAACATGGTTTGTTTTCCACTTTGATTATTTTCCCCCCTTTAGTGTCCTACCTCCCACTGTTGGTTTTCATTGTTATTTTCCATTTCCTCTTCCTGTAATGTTTTGCCAAGGATGTTTTGAAGAAATGGTTTTCTAGCTGCAAATTCTTTTAACTTTTGTTTATCGTGGAAGGTTTTAATTTCATCTTCCATCCTGAAGCTTAATTTCGCTGGAAACACAATTCTTGGTTGGAACCCATTTTCTTTCAGTGTTTGAAATATGTTATTCCAGGATCTTCTAGCTTTCAGAGTCTGTGTTGAAAGATCAGCTGTTATCCTGATTGGCTTACCCCTAAATGTGATCTGCTTCCTTTCTCTTGTAGCTTTTAAAATTCTCTCCTTGTTCTGTATGTTGGGCATCTTCATTATAATGTGTCTAGGTGTGGGTCTCTTATGATTTTGCACATTCGGCGTCCTGTAGGCTTCTAGGATTT
The DNA here is from genome assembly GCF_047511675.1 of Marmota flaviventris. Classification (NCBI taxonomy): domain Eukaryota; kingdom Metazoa; phylum Chordata; class Mammalia; order Rodentia; family Sciuridae; genus Marmota; species Marmota flaviventris. Next base: position 82,765,230 of record NC_092508.1, read on the forward strand.
GGGGTTCTGTCTCATTCTTCAAGTCTGGGAAGTTTTCTCGAATTATTTCATTGAATAGATTGCTCATTCCTTTGGTTTGAAACTCTGTTCCTTCCTGTATCCCAATGACTCTTAAATTTGGTCTCTTGATGTTATCCCATATTTCTTGGATGTTCTGCTCATGGTTTCTTAACAGTCTTGCTGAGCTGTCTATGTTCTTTTCAAGTTGAGATACTTTATCTTCATTGTCTGATGTTCTGTCTTCTAAGTGTTCTACTCTGCTGGTAGTATTCTCAATTGAGTTTTTAAGTTGGCTTATTGCTTCCTGCATTTCTAGGATTTCTGTTTGTTTGTTTTTTATAACCTCTATTTCCCTGTATAGTTGATCTTTTGCTTCTTGGATTTGTTTATGTAATTCATTGTTGAAGTGATCTTTCATTGTCTGATTTTGCTGTCTGATGTCTTCCTTGAGACTCCAGATCATCTGAAGCATGTATATCCTGAATTCTTTATCTGACATTCCATCAGCTGCAGCTATTACCTCTTCTAAAGTTGAGTTGACCTGCAATGCTTGTGGTCCTTTCTTTCCTTGTCTCTTCATACTGTTCGCGTTCCTTTCTTCTTGGTGAAACTGTTGTGCTATTGAATTTTCCCCCTATATATTTATATTGGTCTTGTATAGTTGCAAAGTCTCCCTCGCAGGCACGGGCGGCGGCTCTGCCCCTCCGCCAATTGGGGCAATGTGCCTACCACGCCGGCAGGCCGCTGGGCCTGCTCTGCCAGTCGGTAGCAGGTCCGCCGTCCTTGCAGGCGCGGGCGGCGGCTCTGTCCCTCTGCGGGCCGCTAGGCTTGTTCTGTCGGTGGTCGCCGTTCTGCCTACTTTGCAGGCGCAGGCAGTGGCACTGCCCCTCTGCAGGCCTCTGGGGCTGTACTGCCAGTGGGTCGCAGGTCCGCCTACTTTGCAGGCGTGGGGGGGGGGCGGCTCTACCCTTCCTCAGGCCACTGGGCCTGTTCTGTCTCTCGGTTGCAGGTCTGACCTGTTCTGATTGTGGTCTCAGTTCCGATTACCTTGCAGGCGCGGGGGGGAGGGGGCGGCTCTGCCTCTCAGCAGGCGGCTGCTCCTCTTCTGCCAGTGGGTCGCAGGCCTGCCTACCTTGCAGGAGTGATTGGAAGCTCTGTCCCGCCGCGGGCCACTGGGCCTTTTCTGTCGGTGGTCACCCTTCCCCTACCTGGCAGGCGAGGGGGGTGGGGGGCGGCTCTGCCCCTCAGCAGGCCGCTGGGCCCGCTCTGTGTTTGGTCCCAGTTCCCTCTACTATGCCAGCGCAGGGGGAGGGGGCGGCTCAGCCTCTCAGCAGGCGGCTGCTCCTCTTCTGCCAGTGGGTCGCAGGCCCGCCTACCTTGCAGGAGTGATTGGAAGCTCTGTCCCGCCGCGGGCCACTGGGCCTTTTCTGTCGGTGGTCACCCTTCCCCTACCTGGCAGGCGAGGGGGGTGGGGGGCGGCTCTGCCCCTCAGCAGGCCGCTGGGCCTGCTCTGTGATTGGTCCCAGTTCCGTCTACTATGCCAGCGCAGGGGGAGGGGGCGGCTCAGCCTCTCAGCAGGCGGCTGCTCCTCTTCTGCCAGTGGGTCGCAGGCCCGCCTACCTTGCAGGAGTGATTGGAAGCTCTGTCCCGCCCTGGGCCACTGGGCCTTTTCTGTCGGTGGTCACCCTTCCCCTACCTGGCAGGCGAGGGGGGTGGGGGGCGGCTCTGCCCCTCAGCAGGCTGCTGGGCCTGCTCTCTTGTTTTTTTTTTTAATATATAAGATCATGTTATCTGAAAGCAGTGATAATTTTACTTATTTACCAATTTGTATGCCTTTTC